>NC_051317.1:16610604-17261604 GCF_015220235.1 Choloepus didactylus | reverse complement strand
TCTTGGAGTGGGTTTATTTGGATTTATTCTATTTGGAGTTCGCTGAGCATTTATGATTTGTGTATTTATGTTGTTTAGAAGATTTGGGAAGTTTTCCCCAACAATTTCTTTGAATACTCTTCCTAGACCTTTACCCTTTTCTTCCCCTTCTGGGACACCAATGAGTCTTATATTTGGACGTTTCATATTATCTATCATATCCCTGAGGTCCATTTCGATTTTTTCAATTCTTTTCCCCATTCTTTCTTTTATGCTTTCATTTTCCATTCTGTCATCTTCCAGGTCACTGATTCGTTGTTCAACTTCCTCTAGTCTTGTACTATGAGTATCCAGAATCTTTTTAATTTGGTCAACAGTTTCTTTAATTTCCATAAGATCATCCATTTTTTTATTTAGTCTTGCAATGTCTTCTTTATGCTCTTCTAGAGTCTTCTTGATTTCCTTCATATCCCGTACTATGGTCTCATGGTTCATCTTTAGTTCTTTGAGTAGCTGCTCTAGGTGCTGTGTCTCTTCTGGTCTTTTGATTTGGGTGCTTGGGCTTGGGTTATCCATATCGTCTGGTTTTTTCATATGCTTTATAATTTTCTGTTGTTTTTGGCCTCGTGGCATTTGCTGAACTTGATAGGGTTCTTTTAGGGTTTGTAGACCTATTGAAGTCCTTATCTCTAATTTATCAGATCTACAGCTTCGTGGAGTACACTTTCTCTAACTAACCAGCAGGTGGCGTCCACGAGCCACCTGTTCTCCACAAGCAAGTTCTCCCCTGCTTAGCCTTTTTGGTGAGTGGGGGAGTGAGTCTTGTGGGGCCCAATTGGTGTACCAAGCTTGCGTCTGTAGTTGGTGTTGCCTGCCCTGTATGTGGGGCGTGTTTCTGGGCAGTCGGAGAGGGGGGGTGGCCCTAACAATCAAATCTCCCTGGTGATCCTAGAGTTTTAAAGCTGGTGCAATAGTCTAATCCTTCAGTTCAGTCCTGCCACAGTTTGTCTCTGCCACTGACCCACAAGTCCTTGGTATTGGCGTATGGCTCCTGAGACTTGCAAGTGGGCCCCTCTTCCAGGCCGTGCACCCCGGGTCCTCTGTTGAGGGATGACTGTGCTATGTCACAGGTGAGTGCCGTCCCCCCAGGGCAGTTCTGGGCTGCTGGGCTGTGTAGGGAGGCTCCCAGTCTGCTCAAATAATGGCTGAATGGGGCTTTGTTAATTCACACTGCTCCACCTTCCCAACTCTGGGACAATCAGCTGAGGTTGCAGGGAAGGCTAATGTCCACGCCCAGTTTTGTGGTGTGTGCCTGTTATTTGAAGCACTTCTGTCACACTGGGTTGTCTGGGGCAGCTCTGGGCTATGGGGCTGGCGATGGGCAGGAGTGTTTCGTGTCCACCAGGATGGTGGCTGTGAGCGGACACCCCCCTTTTCTTGGGAAGTTGTGGTATTTAGTGAATTTTCTCAGCCACTGAATTATTGCCTTTTGTCTCAGAGCTCTCTTAGTTCTGCTCTTGACTTGACGTGCCCAAATTGAAAGTCTTTGAAGCTGTCTGTATTGGGCTTCTTAGAGTAATTGTTTTAGAAAAAGAAAAAAGGATTAAAAAAAAAAAAAACAAAAAACAAAAAAGGGCCCTCCTCAGAGATCTAATGGGTTATTGAAATGCTAAGAGACAAAGCAAACAGGGCCAGTAAGGAAAGGTCCACAGGGCAGAGAGATCAGCTTTTCTTCGGGATTTGCATATGCGCCTTAGGGCCTGAGCTCCGCCCTTCCCCTTTCTGTGTCCACCAGAACTCCAAAAATCCTCTGCTTTTATTTTGGAGTTTTTCGTGTTGTTTTTTTTTTTCTATGCCTGTCTCCTCTCTACTGGGCTGGCTGCTCTCAGATTCTCTGGTGTCTGGTCTCAGTCTATCTATGGTTGGAGTCTGGATCAGTAGAATGAGTTTCTGATAAGAGCAGCCACTGCAGTTCTCCCTTCTCCTTCCCGGAGCTGACAGCCCCTCCTCCCACAGGACTGAGCCTGGCAGGGAGGGGCGCGGGACCCCTGGCCGCAAAAACTTACAGATTTCGCTGATCTCAGCAGTTCAACATTTTCATGAGTGTTGTATGAAGTATGCCCAAAGTCAGATTGCTCTGCGGTGTCCAGTCCACGCAGTTCCTGGCTTTCTACCTACTTTCCTGGAGGAGTAACTAAAACATACAGCTCACCAGTCTGCCATCTTGCCCCGCCCTCCCAGAAGAAATTTTAAATGATCTGTTTAGGCCTTCTTATTAGTTTGACTTTTTAAAAAAAAAAAAAAAATGCAGAAGGTATTTTGACAAAAAATTATTTTTATAAAGTATTTTGAATAAGAAGGTATCTATCCCAGTCTACCCTTCTCCTAAATCCCTGATATGGCAATGAACATTTTAATTAATTTTCCCTTTATCCTCCTGTTCAAAATTCATAGGATTTCCTAAAACACCTGAAATGAAGTTTCTTCTTACTAAGGACAGACTTCAATTGGTTCAATACAAATAAAAAGAAAATGTTGTTTCTGAAGATCACCTGTCACTCTCTTATTCCTGCCGCCATTTTTAGCTGCCAGTTTGCTGAGGCCAAGAGTTCTATCTCTGCTGCAAGCAGGCGACCAGGGCTGCCAGGGTAAGGACACAGGTGACATAAAGAGCATCACCAGCCAAGAGCCAACCTGCTTATGAGTGTCTAACACACTTAGAGACCCATGCTGCCCGCTTGTTCCCAAGCTG
Organism: Choloepus didactylus; assembly: GCF_015220235.1. Classification (NCBI taxonomy): domain Eukaryota; kingdom Metazoa; phylum Chordata; class Mammalia; order Pilosa; family Megalonychidae; genus Choloepus; species Choloepus didactylus. The sequence goes on along the minus strand of NC_051317.1, from coordinate 17,258,873 downwards.
GAGATGGAGCATATGGGATTTATTTATTTGAAAGGAGTAATTGTAAAAATAATACAGTCACAAAGTAAATTAAATTTGAGGTGAATATTCCATTTTAGAAATTATGATAAACTATAGGTCTTCAAAATCCCATATGCTGCTAGAGTGGTGGTAAGACAATATATGACTTGCTCCTTTATATTTTGTCCATTTCCTCTTCATGTTTTCTGTCCTTACTCTTCAGATATATATTCCCATTAAAAAAAAAAACCTCTGTGCATTGATATTCATTTTTTCTCTTGATCAAAAATGAAGGCCTGGCCATTTTCTGATATGTACAAATTAACTTGAAGGTAAGGAGAATTCAGCATGTAACTTTCCCTAAAGAAAACTTAATGGAAACAGTGCGATTCATTTTTAGCAAATTTCACAAAGGCTGTCTCTGGCGAGAACTCAACAACTGTCACTTCTATTGTGAGGCTTTTAATAAACCAGTGATCTGTGGTTTTTACAAACCAAAATAAAATAGCCGTATCTCCCGTGTGCTTTCTTTATTGTGTTCATTATTACTGTGTTCCAGAACTCACTCAGGATTTGGAGTGCTTTTGATCTGCACCAGATATCTATGATTAGACAGGGAATAATGAATTATTTTAGAATTCTAAATTCTTATAAATGCCTTCTCTGATAAAAACTAGTGTCAATGGCAGGGTTTTCCTGGATAAAATATCTGTTTCCAAATTTGTGGGATTGATTATACTTCATTCATTCATTTAACAAATACTTTTGAGGACCTCTTAAGCCAGGATCCAAACCAGGGAGTTGATTATAACCAAGAGAAACATTCTGGAAGGCAGTGAAAGTAAGACATAAAAATAGAGGGACTTTCCAGATTCTAAGGTATCAGAGTTGTGGTTGGTGTGGATGGGTGATGAGAGTGGACTGGTATTATCTTTCTGTGCTGGTGCCTTCCGTGCTACTCCTGTGTCCGTGTCATCTGTTGTCCTTGCGTGCCACTGCTCAACCATCCTTTATCCCTACAGTTCAAGTCCAGCTTCCTCTCATATATTCCCAAATGCTTTGGGGCATGTGGGGTCATTCTACTGCTAAGAAGACATCTCTGACATTCTCTAAGACTCTATCTAGCTTTTTTGTTACATTGGGACAAACAGGTAATTTCTTTTGCTCCTGAGCCAAGTTCCATTTGTCTGTTTAATGCCTTCTCTGCCCTGTTATGTACACAAGGTGACCAGATTTTCTTTGGAGATTTGCTGCTTTCTTGAATTGATATACAGATTCTGTCTGCTCTCCCATTTCCCCAAACTCATCTGATTTGTCACCTGCCCTTGTTGCAGAGGCTTCCCTTTTCCAGGGACTTGAAATCTCTCTTTACTTCTTGCCTCCTCTCTAACTCCTTGTCCTAGTTAGGAATTTCTAACCAGTTTGGTGGGTGCAGTGGGGAGTCAGCCAAATAGCTTTGTTCTTTACACATTAAAAGTTCTCCCAAATTAATGGCTTTTGCTCATGAATACGTTTTGTTCTCTCATAGGAGAATTGTCTAGGCTTTTGAAACTGAAAAGCCAAGAATGTATTTCTTTTTCCCTTTATGGAAAGTATAGAATGGCATGACTAGTGCTTTAGTGATAAAAAGTGATAATGGGTAAAAGGAAATAAAGTTTAATAAAAATTAGTATTTCAGTATCTCATCATTTCTGGTTAGTTTTACAACAAAACCTAACATAGACAAATAAGAGAGAAACCAAGTTAAATGACCACAAAAGGGAGAGAGATGCTTCAGACTAGGGTGTTTGAAGATGGCTTCATGGAGGAAATAGAATTTGACTTGGATATTCAAGAAGGGATATTTCTATAGGAAGGTATTTGTTAGAAGAGTGACTGGAAAATGTTTTCTCAGAAAAGAGAACAGCTGATTAAAGAGAAAGAAGAAATCTGTCAGGATGGAGGGGTTGCATGAAAGCAGCTTTTTTTTTTTTTTAGTTAAAAGATTGATAGTCTTTATTGTGGGTGGTTAAGAATATAGTCTCTGGAGCTAGGCTACCTGGGTTTGAGTCCTGGTTCTACCCTTACTAAAATTGCTTAACCTTTCTGTGTCACAGTTTTCTCATATATAATGGAGATAATAATAGAGCCTATGTTATGGAGTTGTATGAGGATTAGGTGTGTTATATATAGCCAAGTGCTTAAAACATTATCTGGGACATAGAAAACACTATGTAAGCATTAGTTGCTATTATTATTTCATTCGGGAGAAGGGAAGAGAGCTAAGCTTTATAAAGGTTGTGGAGGACATTGAATGAAATGAGGAACTGCCGGAGATTGTAAGTGATAAATTCGTCATGGAAATATTGCTTCATTTAAAGCAATGCTTCTTGAATACAATTTGCATAAGAATGACCTGAAAACTCAGTAAAAATGAGATTCCCAGGGCCCTCGCTCCTAGATGCCCAGTAACTGTGATTCAGTAGGCACTATAGGGTGAGGACAGCGGAACTGTATATTTAACCAGTGATGATTCTCAGGGCTGGAATTAGGGTAAAACAAGTGAGCACACACTCTCAGAGTGGACTCTAAACTTGCATGACCCTGGGAGTGAGCACCTTTTGAAATTCTGTGCCCTAGCCACCTTACTCACGTCACCCTTGTCTAGGCCCTGAGATTCTGATGCTGGTGGAGGAAGAAATCATTCATTCATCAAACATATTTATTTAGTGCCTGCTATATGCTTGGCACTTTATCAGGTACTTGGTAAATACCAGTGAACACCATGGGCAAAGATTCCTGCCCTTGTGGAGCTTATATTATAGCAGTAGAGAGAGACAACAAATAATGAGCATAATAACTAAGTAAATAATCTATTATATTAGATAATGGGTACTTTGGAAAAGAAAAGTAGACCAGGATACAGGTGGCAGCTCATACTTCATGATGATGTTTTAAAAGAGGACCCATGCCAGTTCTAAGAGTTTCAATCTCCTGTACCAGCTTACACCCATCAGGAAGGGTTACCTAAAGCCTTCTTTATTGTGAAAGATTCTGAGACTACTTCCTACCTCAACAGGAAGTGAGTTATATGCTCCATTATGTAGGCAATCCAATATCTGCCTAGGATTGAGTCAGGGAGAAGAGAGTTATTTCAATCTATTTTCCTCCTCTAACATATAACAAGCCAAAAGTTTTAGCTCTTTCAACACCTCCCATTAAAGCAATTAAGGAGTGTACTTGCCTGTGACACAGATGTTCTGGTGTTTGTTGTTTGTTTGTTTGTTTTTGTTTTTGTTTTGTAAGCTGAAAAAGCTCTGGTCATTGGTAATGATTCTTTGAGGACAATCTAAAGGCAAAGTGACTAAAATACCACTGAAATAAAAAAAGCAGACTGTAATGTTAAAAATATTAGAGAAAAGTGATGAATTCTCTGATCCCCGTAGTATTATCACATAGAAATGTCATAGAATTTGAGAACTGGAAGGGGACCTTGGTGATCATCTAACAAACCAGATATGAAATGAGCTTTAGGAAATCGTGAGTGCAAAGATCATTTAATTAGGAAAATCTCCTTTGTAAAAGGACTGATAAAGGGAGAGGGCCTCTACTACTAAAATCAGGGGATCATGGCCAAGGGATTATCCATCAGAACACATGGCAATTTGATGTTGGAAGAAAGCAGAGGAAACCAAGGGCATTGAAGGACAGGAATAAATCAGGAAAATAAATGAGGCCAAAAAGTAATAATAAAGAAAGACATAAAGCACTGGAGTTCTGAAGTTTGCAGATTCTGTTTTATGCCACTGCTAATACAAATGGAGGAGCCTATCGTTGAGTACAGGGCATCTTCAGGCCCCTTATGACTGCAGTTTCTTTGAACACTACCTTAGATAAATGAGTTGCAATTAAAGGCCACTGATTCTGTGGTCTGGAGCACTGAAGAAAAGCATTAGAGGTTATAGTTTTCTCATTCACTCAGTGCTTATTCATCAGGTAGCAAGTCTCTTTCCTTTGGAAGTTGTTGACAAAAATAGAGCTGGATATGCAATTGGATAAGCCTGTCTATAGTTGGTTTCCTTCCTGGTATTTATGAAAGACTTGTATTGGGGCTTTTTGCTGCATTTTGTTACCTACAGTGGTTTTGGATTTAGACAGCATTACATGGCCTGACTAGTTTACTTATTGTAGTCATGGGGATCTGGGAAATTTCTCTTATAAAATGAATTTGTTCTGTTAGTAGTGGTGGCCTATGAGTCCATACTTAGGCTTAGCTAGAGAGCATGCCATTGCCAAGGAAATCATTTAGAAGAGTGCTTAGCACATAGTAGGTAATAAATGTTTGTTAAATAATTCACTTATCTGTTCAAGAACTGATGGCACATCCACCATGTATTTTAGACCATTCTAAAGGAAGGATCTGCCTGGAAAAATGTTGGCCAAACTGTTAATAGTTGTTAACTTCTTTGGAGAGAAGTAAATACCCCCATGAACATGTAGGATTTTATAATATTTATGTATGAATCATACACAAAAGAAAGGATCATGCATTCGCACAATAACCTTATGAATTACATGGACATGTCAAAAGGTGGATTCTTTTATTTGATAGATGGGAGCTAAATGGTGGGCTCACGGTTTTATAGAGAAGGTAATATCCAGAATGATAACATAGGATCATCGGATTCCTAGTCCAATAATTAGAGTTATACTTTACAGAGATGTGAAGGAAAGAGCATTAGGCTACTGAAGTGAAGATACCACATGTGAGTTCTTGAAGGCATCAAGGTATAGTCTGAGTTTCTTGAGTCCAGAATCTAGATTTTTATCAGTTAATCTATAAGTGATTGAGCCCCAAAGAACGAGTCTGTCCATATCAATCTCACAAAGAAGTGGATGCCTTAAATAAAGGTGCCAATTTTTTAATTCATAACGTGAACACATCTTTGCAGTGTATAAAATATGCACATCTACAGTCCAAGACTTCATCTTCCTGAGACTCTCAACTGTGGTTCAAAATATCTTTGGGATATTGAGTTGGGTCTGAAACCCCAGGTTTCTTGGATGTTAATTGTATTTGCCAAATAGTTTGTTCTTCATGTTTAGGTCTCTCCTTTCCTTATTGCCAGTGTTCTCTTCCTCTTCCCCTTCCCATCCATTTCCTTGAGAGAGCACAAGGGAAATAAAACATTGAGAATGTGGCTCATGATGCTTTCATTTCTGCACTTAGCAGCTATACAGGTACAGGGCTAAAGGCAAGAAATCACAGGCAAAGCTCAAGGAGAGACAGTAAAGCTGTCAATCAAAATCACAGTTCAGTGGGAAGCAACCAATGGGTCTTGGGGCTCAGTGGGAACCAGCCAATCCCTTTCACAGCTCAGCTGTAGGAGAGCCTGGCTGGCAATCAGCAACCAACTGAGGGGATTGGGATTCCCTGGTTAAGTTCCATCTGTCTCTCCTTTAGAAAACTGTAAAAATAAGCAAAATTATATGCTTTAGTGATGTACTGCCAAAATGAATCGTAATGATGGAGGAAGTTGTCAGGCTATAAAATCTGTAGAAAGAGACTTTAGAATGAACCAAGAAAAAAAAATACAATAACCATCTTTATTTCCCCCCTTTCTCATAGAGTCCTATTCTATAAGAATGGGAAACTTTAAGGAGAGATGGTGAGGGTCCATATTTGATCACCTTGGTGAAGTTTCTCCAAAAAGTATTGATCTTATAATCTTCTAATACAGATGCATTTGGCCGCTTAACAGATGTCCTGGAGGCAATTAATCAATTAAATTTTAGCACTTTCAATTAATCAGAAAATTCTGATAATGGGAACATATCTACAAGGAGCTCTACTGCTTCTCTTAACATAGAGGTAACAGACTTTTTCTGTAAAGGGCCAGAGAGTAAATATTTTAGGCTTTGCAGCCATATGGTTCTCTGTCACAGCCACTCTGTTGTAATGTAAAAGCTGCAATAGACAGTATGTAAACATGGCTCTGTTTCAATTAAATGTGATTTATGGACACTGAAATTTAAATTTCATATAACTTCCATGTGTTATTAAATATTTTTCCTTTTTTTGATTGTTTTAACCATTGAAAGATGTTTGTAGCTCTCAGAATAGAGTTTGCTCATTCCTGGCTAACATAGTCAAATAAACACAAATAAACACAATCAACTAGTTCTTTTAATATGATCAAAGACTAATCCATGATCCTGGGAAGGAGCAAGTGGACTTCTGTGCTTCAAAATTATTTTTCTAAGGGCTTTTTCAAGTCACTATTTTCACCACCAGGCCCACCTCCCCTCTAATAAATCCAGCCATTGAGAAACACATGGCTGCTTCCATCTCACCCTGTGGCTTGGCTCAGACCAGGCTTGGGTAATTAAGCTAGACTTCATTCTGTTCTCCAATTTTCATTGTTATTTTGTGAAACTTGATAATTTGACTCACACATAGCTCACTTAACTTTAGTTTAGTGACCTCCACAGGATGCTTACTTCCTCTTTTGCCTCTGCATGGCCAAGAACACATTCCTCCTACCCACCCAACATGGCCCAGCTTGCCTAGCCGTGTTACAGGCTGGACTTAAGAAAGAATGTCTCAGTAGACACAGGCTCCTCTTTTTATAGGATCCTCAAGAAGAGGATCCTGGGACAAGAGTTGCCCAAAGACAGATACCAGCAATATCTACTCCCTTCATAGGAGATTCAGTCACCCAGCCACAGAGAAGGGGCCTTATCCTTTGGCCTGAACAAACTCAGTTTCATCTTGTCTGTTTATTCTGATTCATCCGTGGTGCTGTTCTGGAGCATTGTATTGCATGTTGATAGGTTTTAAGGTCACAAATGGGTTCCATGGAAGTGAGTTCAGTGATTGTGATGAGTGCCTCACCAGCAGGCTAGCTGATGGCAGCCCTTGTGTTGTTGGCCTCCCAGCCCTGCCTTAAGAATCTACTTGTGTCAGAATAGAAGAAAACAGCTGGAGGACCAGCTACACTATCAGTTGCAAGTAGCAGCATGTGGAATACAGACAGACATTTCCCTGAGTGTTGTACAATTAAAAATTTAAATAGATTCAATCATTTGAAGTAAATTACTTGGGCATCTCATACCCTCAGTAGGATGATATATTTAATGTGAAAGACTCTTCTATTTTTGTTATTGTTGGGAAATTACCAGCCATCTTGTCATTTCCATGCAATACATTGAGGGAAAGAACACTCAAATGCATTACACTCTGTTTTAGGAATTTAAGCTACTATACATATGAGCTACAAATGAAGTAACACAAAGACAAACAAATTATTAGAATTTGAATTGATTAATAACGTAATAGTATTTGAATTGATTAGTAATATAATACCTTGAATTGACTAATAATGTAATAACATGATGATAATATTCTGAAGAAGATCTCCTTTAGAGTCCTGACTTTGCCTTTACTGTTGTATGATTTGGAGCTAGATAAACTATTTATAATTCATTTTCCTGAACTCAAGAAATGGGGAATGATAGCACAAAAATTATAGGATCATGTGTTGGAGTAAAAGTCAGATAAGGGATATAAGCACATATTGAGCACATAAGTAAGTATTAAACAAATAATAGCTGTGATGATGATGGTGGTAATGGTGATAATGATAATTGATTACAATCTTCAAATTATGGGGGAAAACTAAAACAAGCCACAGAAACAGATTGATGTAATATACATTATTTTTTAACTGTGATCTTCTTTAGGGAATATTTTTTTACAATTTTTTACCCTATTTTCATTGTCAATGGTGTTGCCAAAATTATTAACCAGTTAGTTAATATTTGGTCTTGATCCAGAAACCTCATTTATACCCTGTGCCAGGCTATTTCACAAAGTCATTACCATGTTCAAACAGAGAAAACGATGCATTAGTCTTACAGTATGCTTCCATATGCTTCCCATTAATCATTGCTTAGCTGGGTAAACAGCAGTTTGCATTTTATTCTTGATGCCATTAGGGAAATTAGTGTAAATGAGAAATTTCATTCTAAAAAGCTTACAAGTATGCCAGAGGTTTGCAAATCCAAATGTTAGATGATACAATTTAACATTCTTTTAATCAGAAGTCAGCTTTCCTGTATGGTAGAAAATCATGATTTTTTTTTTTTTTTTTTTGTAGAAAAATTGTAAAATGCAGGAAAACACTAAGATAATTAAATCATTCATAATTTTCTTCACCACCCAGTGATAACCACTGTTAAGCTGTTGGTGAATACGCTGTGTACTTTTTTTCTGTCAGTATATTTATATACATATATTGGTTATTAAGCTGTTGTCTCCCAACTCCAAACCTGTTCTTCTCTATCTTGCTTTGTGATACTGTGGCTGGGATTCAGGAAACCATAATCCTTCCTTTGCAGTGGGTCTCCTGGTAGTTCCTGACAACTGGAGGAGTAGGAGAGACCTGGAAGAGGCTGGCTAGAGGAATTGCGTTTTGTCTTTGCTCACTTTTTTATCAGCTGTACCTAAGCAAGGGCTCTATCCGCAGCAGCTGTAGTTTATTTTTCTATCAGTTGGTTTCTGTATCCAGCTTATTTCCACTTTCCCAGAATGGTACCCTCTTCTCAGGGGTCTGGGTTTTGGCTTGGTGGGGCCTCCCTTGAGCCCTCCTTTGAGACTCCTCCTCAAAAGTCTAAGTCCCTCATTCCCGGGGGCTTCCTTGGCACTTCTGAGTTCTGATAGGTTTAATCTCTTCCCTCTATTCCTTCAGCCCAAGAAGTGACAGCTGCTTCCTGCAGTTACTACCTCTGCGATAGCTCTGTGTTCCCTTTGGTTTCTCCAGTTCATCCCCATCTCTTTATCCACTTGCCTGTATTAAACTCTACCTGTTCAATTAATAGATGTGGTTTCTCTTTTCCCATCTGGATCCTGACTGACTGGCACACATACCTAAAGAGATGATTCTTGAACTTTCCATTCATTTTTCATCCTGATATTGGACATTACTCATGAGCCCCCAAACTACCTTTCACAAACCAAATTCAAGCTCTGTGCATCAGCTGAAGAACAGATATTTCAGGCTGTAATATCATGATGTTGCATACCAGCCAAATGATCAATCTTGTCAGTATTGCAATCTTTGTGCAGCATTTGTACAGCTTTTTAATAGTATATGAATTTGGTCCTTATTTTATAAAAATGAAGGAAAAGAAGAACAAGTAAAAGTGTTGATGCTAAAGATACAACTTACTGGTCATGATTTTAACATAATTTGGAAAAAAATTGGAGATCAGGAAAGTTGAACACATCTTTTACCACTGGTGGATACTTAAGCAAGTCAACATTTGTTTTTCACTATGGGGAAAAAGAAGAAAAATAAGTAAGGTATACTAAATCTTAGAAATAAATTATCAAAGATTATAATGAAAATTCCAGATATAGTTAGGAATATATTAAATATTTTAACTCTGAATAAAAATCTACCTTAGCACACTTAGCTATGGTTAAAATTTCTTATGCTTAACTCTTGCACACATTTTGCGTCATTTATCAAAGAAAAGGATGTCCCCCAAGTTTTTTTTAAAAAAATGACATATCGAGTATGCAATACTTCATAATATGTCTTTATACAATAGACTATACTTAGTCTATTGTGAACAGCTTTACATGTTATTAATCACTCTCCCAGTAAATGGTTCTTAATAGTTACTTATTTAAATAATTCCCTATTGTCAGAAGTTTATGTTTTTCCAGTTTTCCAGTATAAAAATAAAACCTTTTAGACCTTCTTATAGATAAATCTTTGCATACATTCTTAATGATTCTCTTGGAAAAATCTGCCCTAAAGTGTGAATGAGGGGTCCAAGGGTATAGACTTTTTAGCCTTTTGATGCCTTTTAGCCTTTTTAGCCTTTAGTTGCCTTCCAGAAATGGTGTCTTCTTGACACTTCTGCTGGTAATGAATGAGAATGTGAATCTTCCAATTCTCACTGATTTCTTTGAAATAACAACATAAAGGAATTACAATATCTTTCTTACCTAATTCATAGCATTTTTTTTTTTTTTTTGGTTAATTCTTCTAAAAAACAATTCATCCGCTGAATTACTGCTCCCACATATTAAATCTCCATTAATTATTTAGAATTGGATCATTTTTTTTCTTTCCTTTTTTTTTTTAAACAGCTTGGCTTTTATAACTGTGTTAGGGTTGAAAGAGAGCCAAAAAAATAAAAGCGATTAATAAGAAAGGAGAGAGCAGAAAATAATTAAAGTCCAAGAACCAGGAATAAGCACCATATTGTTCATTGAATTTTAAGCTAAAAGCCATGAGAAATTGTGGCTTATATTTGTTCTCTTGCATGCAAATCTTAATTATATATAATTTTTGTGCCTTATTTACATCAACATGTTGGTTCTTATCTCTCCCAAGCTCTTCTTCCCTATAGTCCATTCTTAAATAATTACTGTAGAGTATCCCAACCTCAGCCAGAAAAAAGAAGGAAAGGAAGAAAGGAAGAAAAGAATAAAGAAAGAACTAGAGGAAGAACACATTCTCTTTTCTAACCCCAAACATGTGAGCTCTCACTTCCTCCCCACTTCACCACTTTTATTAGATTCCTTTGGCTTCTGTAGCAATGATCACAAACCGGGTGTCTTGAAAACAACAAAATTTTGTTGTTGTCTTACAGTTCTTAGGGCTAGAAGTTGGAAACTGAAGTGTCAGCAGGGCCACGCTCCCTCTGAAATGTGTAGGGGAGAACCCTTCCTTGCCTCCTTGGTGCTCTTAGCTTGCAGATTCAATCTCTGCTTCCATCTCCCCTCCTGGGTCTCCTGTCCCCTTCTTAGAAGGACACCAGTCATTTTGGGTTAAGGGCCCAGCCTACTCCAGTCTAACCTCATTTTAACTAATTCCATCTGCAATGGCCCTTTCTCCCAATAAGGTCAAATTCTGAGGTATTTGGGGTTAGGATTTCGGCATGTCTTTTGCAGGGGACGCAAGTCAACCTATATCACCTCTCTAGCCCCTCCCTCTCTCCTCTCCTCTCGTTTACACTCCCTGTGAAGATATAAGAGAAATATTAAACTTCAGGTGGATATTTCCCATTATGTGAATCACCAACAGCTGTTCATTTCTGCCTCAGAACTGTGTTTATTCTTTCATTTATTATCAGGACACTGTGTATATATGGAAGAAACAATGGAAGCATGAAAGATGATCTTTGCCAATAAAGACAGGTGCAGGTGATAGATACATAGTCTGGGAGTTCTTGGAGCAGGCCCAAGTAGAAACTTGGCCTTCCAGTAATTGTTTGTAGGGGGTTGGCTTTTGTTTGTTTGTTTGCATTCACATAAGAAACAAAAGTAATGTTTTTTCTCCTTTCATTCAGAGATAATAATTTAACAAGTTCTGGCAATATGAGACATTGTGCTAGGCACTTTGCACTTACTGAATTTTCACAGCAGTGTTCTGAAACAGGTGCTATTGTGTTCCGCTCTCTGTAGATAAGGACCCATCCTGGAGTGGTTGGTAACTTAGTGAGTGGGTGCTCGGACTGGGACGTGTAGTCAGCCTGGCCTCAGTCTGTCCCATTCACTCTATGCCTCTCTGAACTGGACCACTGAGACCCTTGCCCCTCAATGTGAAAGAACTCATGGTTTCTTCTTGTTTGTTTGTTGAGGACACAGAATGGTACAAAGAATTCTTATTGGGGTTTTAATGGATATCACTAAGAAATGTCTCACAACAACCTTTTTGTTTTTTTAATTTGCATTGTGATGGAGTCCCCTTCTATGCTTCATAAACTGAATAATTTCAGAGAGTTATAGACTTGAGATAAATTGAGTGTGGTGAGCATGTTTAGAGTCAGGACTTTCTAGCCACTGACTGTTTCGGTGATTATCTACTGGGCAGGAAAAAAACTTTATATAGGCAACCACCCCTGTACCACCAACACCCCAAAAACGTTCCAGTCTTAATAAAACATATTCTGAATCTGTATTTTCTTCCTGCTGAGTTTGGTCATGGTCTTTGAAGCCCTTTTCAACATGTACCTTTAGCCTACCTTTGGTGTAAGAGCTTGTGATAAAGCTGATTTGCTTTCTGTCATCTAGTCCAGTCATTTCCATACAAAAAAAGCAAATTGATGCCCAGAGATGTTCCTGACTTGCTTACTTGGACTGTTGACTGGAAAACAGCCTTCTTAGGACCTTTGACAAAGTCTGTCTCACAAATTTGGGAAGGAATAAATTAAATGAGTAGGCAAAGCCCTTCTATCTAGTGCCCTGCACTTACTTGACCCTCGAAAAATGGAAATGATAGGGTAAGTTGTGGTCCACCAACCTCAGACTCCATCATTAGTAATGATAGTAACAATAGCAGTGGTGCAGTAGAAGAAAGAAAGAACACTGAGATAGGAGGCTGAAGACTCTTCAATTCCAAGTCTCATTGACATCTTTTGGTTTTCTCACCTTTGTCAAATTACTTTACCCCTCTATGCATTAATTCTTTCTTTTGTAAAATAGCACTGTTGCTTTAACAATAATTTTTAACATTTTCAGGTCAGTTACCCACCAAAAATCCATAAAATCCATGAGGACAGTGCTGTCTTTCAATTTTATTGCAGTATTCCTAGTGCCAGACACAGATTAGATACTTTAATGCTGAATGAATAAGTGACTCATCAATTAATGCATGCTCTTGGTCTCTCCATCCCACCCCACAAAATACATACACTCAAAAAGTTGTGGCTATTCTCAAGGCTTCATGGATTCCTTAGGTAGTTAGGCATCTGGTTAAGAAGTATATTGCCTCAAATTTTCTTTTAATGTTCCTAGGAATCTACTAAATCTGTTTAAAATTGCATGGCGCATCACACACAAAAAGCACACAATAAATGTCAGCTAGTGTGATTATTTTGAAATGGTATGTTTGATATGTGAAAAGCTAAGGAACAGAAAGCATCATCCTGGTACAAACTGTAGTCCAGAACGTGGTTTCAGTAAACGTGCCGATGTGCCTTCCTCACTCCCAGTGTGGCAATGAGCAAATCTCCAGTCGTCATGCGATGCCAAGATGTCTCACACCGACAGTGGAGCATAACCATGGGAGGTTTTGGTTGAAGACCCACACAGCTGAACAGGGAAACCACAGTTTGTTAGTAAAGTTGCCAACAGCGCAGGACCATGGCAATTGCAAATGAGTCCAGTCTGGAAGGCAATGCGATGAGTGTTTCCTAAGTAGAAAATGTGTCATACAAACCAGATGAATGCCTCATACTGCTGGAAGGAAGGGAACAAGTCCAGAATTCCCAAGGTTTTTTGTTTGTTTGTTTGTTTGTTTTTAATCTAAGTGCTTTATCGCTCTCAGTTTTCTCAGCCCAAGACAGGGATGTTTGGGAGTTATTATGAGCTTTGAAAGAATGCTGAGTCTTTTATCTTGTCAGGACTGAAAGTGCTTATAAATGTCAGAGTTAATGCGTAGGAATCTAGGCCACTGCTCCGGTGCGTACTTCGTGAGAGTCAGCTAATGAGGCCACAGGAGAGCAGCCATCTGAGTAGCTCCTCTAGTGGTCCCGACTTTGAAAACAGCTCTTTGGGTCCATGTGGCAAAAGAGGCATTTTGTGTTGTTGTTATTGTTGTTGTTGAACTGCCAACAGGTGTCCAGGTTTAAATTATATCATTCTAAGCACCTCTCATTTGCAACCCTGAACACATTTATAATAGGCTGGAAGTCCCCGGGTTTGAGGGAAGATGTCGCCTAGGGGTTTCTTTCTTGGCCCTCATTGTTACAGTTCTCTCTTTACACTGTGATGGGGCCTCAGGCAATGTTGAACTCCTCCTGGATAGTTTCTTTATGCTGTATTATTATTCTTTGCTCAGAACTTAGTACTATTCTTGTGTAATGCCCAGCACATGGTAAGCTTAAAATAAATGCTTGCCCAGTAAATGAATGGAAACCAATTCTTGTGCAATTTTGAGATCAGCCGTGTGATTCTGTTGTTGTTTATATCACCTCTGATTAAATGAGTAGGAGCCTCATCGTGGCTGTGGGTTAACTGAAAGAGGTGCAGTGCTACTGATGAACCATTGTAGTGTGTTTTTAGGAGTGATATTTTTTGACCCTCAGTAATCAAATAAACCAAGGCCGTAGAGAAATATTTGTATCGGAAGAACCCTTCAACATCTCTTCTAAAGCATTCCATTTAGGGAAGAGATTCGTGGTTTCAAATAAGGTTAAAGCTCCTGGGTTTTGAAGACCCAGACCAACTGGCTGTTTCATATATGGTCTCACTGGGGTGTTGGGATCAAGTTACCATGGAGAGTACTAAATGTATTCATGGAGAGTACAGTGAAATAGCAGAGTTCCTTTTAGTTTTAATTAAAAAAAAAAACAACTGCAGTTTGAAACTGACTAGAGTTAATGCAATTAGACATAGGCAAGGATGCGCAGTGCTTTCTTATTCTATGTCCTATGTTCAGTAACACTGTTTCCAAAAATTTGTTCTATGCAACAATGACTATAAAGATTTTGATTGATATGTTCTACAAAAATTGGATCCTGTGGTCAAGCAAGTTTGAAAAATACTGGATTTAACAAAATAAGACTTCTCAAAGCTTTAAGATGCTTATGTGCTTTGGAACTCTAAGAGAACATCAAAAGATGTATCATGTCCCAAATACTTTGCTTATAAGAACCTTTTTGTTTTCATTGATGATCTTCCAGATTACGGTTAATTAGAACCTGTCCGGAGAAACCAAACTCCATAATTTTGAATATAAAACCACATATCTTTTTATTAGCTTGTATATTTGCTCTGGCATCCTCCTACAATTTGTTCTGTTGCATTATGTCTATATTTTCATTATTTAATTCTCTATTTGGAGATCAAGCATAAATTGTAAGTACTTGGAATTTAAATTCTTCTAGATCACTAAGATAATGAAGAACACAATGTAATCATCTTTTCCTAATAACCACACAAAAATGACTGCTCCTTTGTCATTTGATATTTGATATTAATGAAGGGTAGCATCAAAAGGAAAGGTTTTGAGATATTTACTTGATTGTTTGAGAAGCTATAAGGCTATGAATTCTTAGGATTGTAAAGATTTGTAATGATTATGTGTCCCAACCTTTTATTCATTTATTCTTTCACCCTGCATTTATTGAAAATATTCTATGTTCCCGATATTATGCTGTACAACTATGGAAATGAAGATGGGTAAAACATGCTCTTTCTCATTTTTACATTCCGTGAAGATCATATATTGAGAATTCATGGAGGTTTCCAGCTGGAAGGGAAGATGGTGCAAAAGTCTCATTTATCTATTAGGAAACTGAAAGGGCAAGTGGTGAAATAACTTGCCCAATATCACATAGTTAATTAGCAGCAGTGTAGGAAATAAGACTCAAGATTATTTGGGTTCTAGACCAGTGTGTCATATGTACTATAAGATTATGGCATAAGCATGAAGGGGTAATATTTTTAAACTAATTGTTGAGTTTGTATGATTAGTAATAGCAGTTTCTCCAACTTGAAATATAAACATAGAAAGATCCCAAGATAGGATTTTATTAACCCAGAAATTGTTTATTGCTTGTGTATCACGTGCTAACTACTGTTCAGTATTTTGAAGACAAAGTTCTCATTGAGCTTACATTTTAGAGGCTTCCATATTGCTTATAACTATGGACTTTACATCATGACTATTTTTATGGCTGTTGGAGATATTCACAATAGCAAAAACTGAGGTTTGTGGAAGTTGTTATCCCATTGTATCTTTTGGTTCTGACGCTGAAATCCAAGGTCATATGCAGGGAGATGGATTTTCACTTGCAAACAACTGGTTTTGGTTCTGTGTCTCCAGAAAAAAGACTTGTTTAACAGTGAGAAGTTTAACCTCTCTTGAATAGGATTGGCTACCAATCCTATGTGTTGTATAGTCAGAATAAGTGGACCATTCCAAAAAGAAAGTTATGATGATAACTTTATCACTCTAGTGAAACAGATATAATTCATTCAGCATCACTCGATTGTAGATTCTAAATTCTAAACTCAGAATTACACCTTGATTCTGAATCCTAAAACATCTAATGTTTTATTTTTTCCCAGTGTTTGTGAGTTTCCTAACCAATGCGCTAGATGCCCTAGATGCCTATAAACTATATTTTCTGAGACTGTAACCTGGATATACTTTATATAAAGTGACATAATAGTTACCTCTACCCTAAAGGAAATACAACAAATTCCTAACCCTTCGAAATGTGTGCCTTGTTAAATTCAGTATTTCCTAACTACCCGTCTATAGGCGAGGCTGTATCAGCTGTGGGGAGGAACAGTGGACTAGGGGTCAGTCAGGATTCGAGTCCTAGCTCCATCACAGATGAGCTGTGTAAACGTGGACACTTACTTAAACACCTCTGGGCCTCCGTTTCTTCATTTCTTCAAGCGAGATGACCTGTTCTGTCCTGTTTACTGTGTTGAGTCATCATAAGGTAATGCTTGGAACTCCTCTGAAAACCATGAAGAGCCCCTTCTCTTTTGTTAGATATGCTAAATTCTTCTCCATAGGTGTGCCATTGTGCATAATGGTGTGTGTTTGTGTGCATGTATGTGTCTGTACATGTGTGTATACAGACATGACCCCATAAAGAGTGTATTGCTTACAATATTGATAAATGCCCACAATTTCTCAGTATGTTGAATCACCTTAGGATGCTTGATCTTGTCAAACAAAAACTGTTGAATGTGTTATATGATTCAAATATTTAATTCCAAAGAAAATTTCTCCCAGAATACAACAATAAAATAACAGCAAAAACAGCATCTTACGTTCATTGAGTGGTCACTATCACTGTGAGCCACTCAGTGATTTCACACCAAGCATGTCCTATATGTCAGTCAATATGTCTAATATTGCACATACATTTATTTTCCTTAAATAAACTTTATATTTTGAATTTACAGAAAAATTGTGAAGATATTCTGTACCCTAACTCCCCTGGTAGGCACACACATTTTTCATTTAATTCTTACAAAACACCCTATTATATGGATATTATGTCTCTATTGTTAATGATATACACCAAGTAAAGTTTGAGACATCTTTGCAATTCTTTTTGTCTTTAAAATATATCCTTCTAAGAAATTTACTTGGATTAACCTCTTATTATCAATTTAATATAGAGTTAAGTTTATTTGTTGCTTTTTTGTCTTCAATTTTAGGTTTAATGTTTTATCATTTTAATTTTTAATATATAAAATATATGTTTAGAATATAAACCTGCATTAAAAGTCTTAATCCCATCTTTATGTTTTCCACTTTTGTTCTGACACTCCTGTAGGTAAACATTTCATTATTTTCTGGTTTATCAATAGTACATGTATACAAGGATTCGTGATATAAATATACATATATATGCGTATATGCACATGAATATGTATGTATATGTACATATATGTGCACATTTATTGATTTTTTACTCCTCTGTTTTACTCATCAAAAATTTAGTTATGAGATTATATATATATATATATATATATATATATATATATACCCATTGATATTGATACCTAACAATATAGCTTGGAAATCACTCCATATTGGTTCATAAAGATCTTTTTTGTTCTTTAATATGGCTGTGTAGTATTATACTGTGTGGATATACTGTTGTGTATTCAACCAGTCTTCTATGCTTATGCATTTAGGTTGTTCCCAATGTTTTACTGTCACAAATAATGCCACTCTGAATAGCTTTCTGTATATGTTGTTTAATTCTTGTAGATGTTTTCCATATAAATTCCTAGATTACTGGGTCAGAGAGTAAAGTGTGAAGAGTTTTGTTAGACACAGCAAAATTCTTCTCCATAAGGGTTGAAGCATTATACACTCTAACTAACAATGTATGAGAACACCTGTTTCCCTACAGCCACAGCAACATAGTATATTGTCGGGCTCTTAAATGTGGCCATCTGATACGTTAAAAATGTAAAATATATTTTAATTAATACAAGAATCTTGTGGTTAAATGGCATTATGTGGTATTTTAGAAATTAAATTTTTGCCAAACCAAATACAGGACAACTTGACACTTAATCACAAGGATGTAATAGTTAGATATTGTATACTGTAGCTTTGACTGTGGATGATTTTGTTCATTCTTTTTCAGTGTGTCTCACTTTTTCTTAGAGTATTTGTGTGGCATGCAATTCATTTTTTTATGTGAAAATACATTATATTATGCAAAGGTGACTCCCCATGCTCTTGGAAAGACTGATGGGTTTTTCTATGCGCTCATCCTTATGTTTACAGGCTCCATTATCAGGATGATTGAGTGATAAGGCCTAAACTAAATTGTTTATTGTATCAAAAATATTTTGATAAAATGTACTTTTATTGATGAACATGCCCCTTGGAGTTTGTCAGCTGTGTTTTATTTGGGGTAGATTTAGAAAGAATTATTTAGATTAGAGAGGCACCTGCCTGTAGATGTCCTTTGGAAATTTTTGTTTCCAACATTTTGAGCAAGGCAAAAAAGTCAGCAGGATGGGTGGTATTCCAGTTTGCTAATGCTAGCATTTTCAGAACACCAGAGATGGATTGGTTTTTATAAAGGGGGTTTATTTGGTTACACAGTTACAGTCTTAAGGCCATGAAGTGTCCAAGGTAAGGTATCAGCAATAGGGTACCTTCACTGGAGAAAGGCCATTAGCGTCTGGAAAACCTCTGTTAGCTGGGAAGGCACGTGGCTGGCGTCTCCTTGCTCCCAGGTTGTGTTTCAAAATGGCATTCTCCAAAATGTCTCTGTAGCTTCCAGCAGCAAGTTCCTTTTGTCTGAGCTCTTATATAGGGCTCTAGTAAACTAATCAAGGCCCACGCTGAATGGGCAGGGCCACGCCTCCATGGAAATTATCTAATCAGGGTTATTACCTATAGTTGGGTGGGTCACATCTCCATGGAAACAACCTAATCCAAAGGTTCCAACTTAATCAACACTAATATGTCTGCCCCCACAAGACTGCATCAAAGAACATGGCTTTTTCTGGGGGGACATGATATATACAAACTGGTACAGGTGGGGTGTGGCCTCTTTCACTCTTCATCAAAGATTATTGCCCCTGCAATTTGATGGCTTCAGGTGCTTGTGACTCAGGCAAGAAATATATATATGAATATGTATATGTATTTTTATATGTATGTATATTACACACACACACACACACACACACACACACACACACAAAGGTAGTAGACATGGCAAAAATTCAGTAAAATAGCAAGGAGGGCACACAGCTTTTAGTCCTAGCAGTGATCTTTATAACTTAAAGGATGTTATTTAATATTTCTGGACCTCAGTTTTTCCAGCCTCAAAAATGTGAGGAGTTTGAATTAAATGATCTTTAATGTCCTTTATCATTTGAAAATTTGTTCTTAATTCTGATTCTCCTATAAATCTTTGCTGTCTGCATTTAACCCAAGGCATGTCCACAGGGAATATCTAAGTCTACATAGAAATCAGCTAATTCTTAAGCACATCAACTCTTCCCTGAAATTATCATTTTAATAACAATTGCATATAATCTATTGATTCTTATGTACCACAGAAGCTGAAATGTGTGAGATAAAGAGGCTACTGTTTGCCCAAAATTACAGAAAGGAGCCAGAGGTAGGAAGGAAAAACCTGTTTATTGTTCTATCTGCATTGTTGTGCTTATCGCTATAGCAACTGGTCACTGTGATGGACTTCTCTTTTCTGAATAAGAAAATCACAAAATGAGGTGACAGGCAGAAGTGGTTATTGTGTTTACTAATATTATTTTATTCATTAAAGCATCAATTCTGAGAACACCTCTATAGAAACTAGACACAGAAGTCAGCATTATCAGTAAGCACAGAATTTAACTTGGAGACATAAAACATAAATACATGGGAAGAATTGTAAACAAAAATTCTGAATATGTGAATTACTGTATAAGAGAATACTTAGAATGGATGGACTTAATTCAAGAAGACTTCTTGCTCTAGAACAACTTAGGTGCAAGACTCGGAGGGAATTGGTCTGTTTGTCACTATAGACTGAAATCCCATTTGTCCTATCCTCAGCTATAATGTGACCCAGAAGAAAGCAGGTGCACTAAACCTCAGGCTTATACTAGATTTAAGTTATTAGATACTGAAAAAATACTAAGAATTCAGTTGTTTTTGTTAGGTGACTCTGAAACACTGGGAGTTTCCTCTACATCTTCTAACTTTTGGGGCTGATAGACATAGACGATCACTTGGACTTTGGTTCGTAGGAATTAGAAGCACTTAGTGTTCAGTACCTAGGAGAGCTACTAGTGAAGGAGTGTGGAGTAGGTGAGCCTAAGCCATCCAAAGGATGTGGAGCTATCTGGTTCTGTTGAAAATTTTCAGTGGACAGCTCGAAGGTTACTGATGGTCTCTCTGGATCCCTCTAAATGCCAGGCTTGTGCCCAGGAGTGGCATAATTCTAAACCTCTAGATTGTTCCTGGAGCCATTTTTTTAAGGTATCATCTTATTAGTATGATTAACAGCTATGGAGATGGTTACTGCTATCAAATATATGAGGGGAATGTGAAGGATACAATGAAGCATGAACAAGAGTTCAGCCTTTAAGATGTTAATATAGTTGGGGAGAAAAAAATGCATATCGATGAGAGAGTAAGACATGTCATGGCACATGTCTTGGCACATGTGGTAACATTAGGCATTCAAAAGTGGGGAGAAACACTGGCTTAGAATGATCTGGCACTACATGAAGGTTGGAAATCTGAGATTTCACCTGAAGCAAAGCATAGTGGTTAGGATAAGACTTAGGTCACACAGTCTGGGTTCAAATCCTGACCCTCCCACTTACTATCAAAATGGCTTTAGTAAAGTTGTTGAATTTTTGTATGCCAATTTCCTCATCTCTAAATGTGGACAATAATCCTATCAACCGCACCCAAATTGTCCTCATAATTGCAAATTTTTCCTAATTGCAAATTGTACCTAATATACTTCACACACATTAGGTGCACAACTTGGCTGAAGTTAGAGATCTATTAGTTTTTGTTAAATGGAATAAAAATGTAAGGTTTGGCAACTGAAGAGAAAAGGATCAGGGATGCTCAAGGGAAAAAAATGGCATAAGCAAGGTATGAGGAAGCAAAAACAAGGCTTGCTCTGGGCCAGTAGCAAAGCTAATTTGTGTGTGTGTGTGTGTGTGTGTGTATGATACCATGTATATTACCACATATAACACCTAGTAATGTGTCGTGTGTACCTCCCTCTTTTGATAAAATAATGGTATAATAACATATGTTACTTTGCTACTTGCTTTTTTTCATTTAGCAATATATCATAAATATTTCCCAGGTGTGTATGTGTGTGTAATTTGTTCTCTTTATTGATTCTGTAATATTCTATAATTTAAATATCCCATAGAGGGCTTTTCTTTCACTTGAGATGTAGAAACTCTTCAGAGAATGGCAGTATATCCTAACAATAAGAAAAGCCAGGTAACCTACAAAATCATAGTTTCTTGTTAAGCCTATCAGAGACCTAATGTCACAGAGAAACCTATAATACAAAAAGTGGTGAGCCCTCTTAGGAGAAGTGACCCACAGGTGCTTTCATCCTTGAGAGAGCAATGAGGGGAGGAGGAAGCCACCATAGCCATTTTGAACATAAAACAGCAGAATTTTAAATGTGTTTTTAATAAACTGGTTAGGGACTGGAAACACCACACAACAAAGGGAGTCAGGTCAGCACCCACCACCACAATTTTCAACAGATCTTCCCTAAGAGCTCTTGTAAAAGACTAGAAGCAAGGTAGGGGAGCAGCAAGAAACCCTGTACAAGTACGTCACAGTGCTTGCTACAGCCTGAGAGTGGAGCAGGAGAATTTTGATCAGAGAATTTACACTTTAAGGCTGGTGGAGGAGCTTGGAAAATCAGAGGTGCAGTTTGTGGTACCTGCTGAAAGTTGAGAGCAGAGACAAGAATTAAGAGAAAACCTATAGGTACTTCAAACCTTATAGTAATTAATAGACAGTGTATGACTGAGGAAAAGGCATGAGAACTGAGAGAGAACATACCCAGAGGAGCAGGGCGAGGTGAAAGGCACATAGTATTATTCTAGCAAGGGGAAGAACTGAGAGAAATTCCAAAGGCACTGAAATCCCAAGTACTGCACATTTATATCTGGGGGAGAGGCATGAGATCAGAGGGAATTGCCCTGAGAGAGAATTTGTGCAATAGACTTACTGAAGTCTGAGAACCAGTCACTCAGATTCCAAGCTCTGCTAAAATGGAGGTCTTGAGCCCTCCTCCAAATTTCTTAAAGTCTGTGGTGAACTGAACTTAATGAAAGCAACAAAAAATAATAGACTCAGGTCAACTATTAACTAAAGTGGCTCAACTCATCCATGTGAAATAGTCTGAGAGAAGATAAGACATGCCCTTTTATGGATGCAAATATTATTTACTTAAGTCCTTAATGTTTTTTTTTACGTACCATATCAATCAGAATTACTGGATATACAAAAAAACAAGCAGAGCCTCATCATAAAAAAGAAAGAGTGAATAAAAAGACTCAGATATGACCCAGATGTTGGAATTATCAGGCAGGGACTTTAATTATGATAAATATGGTAAAGGATCTAGTGGAATAGATGAACAATATGAGTGATCAGATAAGAAATTTCAGCAAAGAAATGCAAACTATAAAAATTGATGTGTTGAAAATGAAAAAAAAACATATAATTCTTTCAATGAAATTACCAGTAGACTGGGTACAGGAAATAATTAGGAAACTTGAAGATGTATCAATAGAAATTATCCAACTGAAGCACACAGAGAAAATAAAAAGGTAAGGAAAGAAAAGAATGAAAGCATAGCAAGCATTAGAGACTGTTGGTACTACTTCAAATGATCTGACATTTGCAATTAGGGACCAAGAAAGAGAAGTGTGTGTTTCAGGAGAAATATTCAGATGTAATGGCTAAAAATAATATAAAATTGATGAAAGATATCAACCAATGGATATAAGAATCTCAGCAAATCCCAAGCAAAATAAATATGAAGAAAACCACATGTAGGCATATCATATTTAAACTTCTAGAAATGAAAAATAAGAAAAAATTATGAAAGCAGCAAGAGAAAAACAATACATTATTAGAGGGGATCAATGATAAAGTGACAGTTGACTTATCAGAAAAATGGGAAGACAGTGGGCTGCATCATTAAAGTACTGAAAAGAAAAGTCAATGCGGAATCTATAATC
Organism: Choloepus didactylus; assembly: GCF_015220235.1. Taxonomy (NCBI): domain Eukaryota; kingdom Metazoa; phylum Chordata; class Mammalia; order Pilosa; family Megalonychidae; genus Choloepus; species Choloepus didactylus. The sequence goes on along the minus strand of NC_051317.1, from coordinate 17,235,625 downwards.
ATGGCTGTAGACTGTAGCACCCCTCTCTCAGTACTTGTTAGAGCAAGCAGATAAAAATTCACTAAGGGTACAGAGGATTTGAGCAACTCTGCAAACCAGCTTGACCTAATTGACATTTATAGAACACTACACTCAACAACAATGGAAGTGCCTTAAAATATATAATAATTTCTCTTTTGATGTCCATCATACTCATTGTTTTTGCTCTTACAATTATTTCTTCACTAATCATCACTGAACAGATATTCAACTGTCCTGGCGCTTTCATTTATGTAAAAAGAAACTCCTGTATTTGAAATACTGGTTTGGTTTATTTATGTAAACATCTTTATAAAGGCAGAGCAATACTTACTTTTCTCCCAGCTGTTTCTGTATGCTACCATTCATGAGTTCACTGCATCAAACCTAGCACCGCTGAAATAAAATATGAGCTCTGTTCAAAGGAGAGTTGAGACACGCAGTTGATGTAGTTTTGTAATTTGTATCCTGTCATACTAATTTTCAGCCCTTAAAAAAATTGTTATGGGGAAGAGGTGAAAATATTTTGAGGAAATCTAGGGAAAAGAATATTATAACCACGTGTGTTTTGAAAAAAAAAGTATGAGAAAATGAATGTGATATGCTAATACTAAGGATTTTGGGCAAAAAAAAAAGTAGCTGATGACTAAAAACTGATGATATGACTCTTTCAACAGTCTCTGAAAGTGGCATGCTATTTTAAGTATCCTTCTCTTAAATGTCTGGATGTCGAACTTAATTTATGCAATCATGAAAAATATTCAATTAGGCTTTTAATATTGTAATGAAACATCTTCATTTTAAGAATTATCTCAAAATAAAATCTTAATCATTTTTTAAAGTATAGTATTATTTATACCTTTACATGTCAGCAGAGTAATAACGTGCCCTGGGTTTTCTTAGATGACCATAAAACTTTCCTTTCTTTTTCTTTTCTTTTTATTTATTTATTTATTTTTGGCTTCTCTTCTACTCTGGAATCCAAAGTACAAAAATTTAGATTTTATGTTCCCTTAATTTCAGCTTCAAATTCTATTATATTTACACCAACATCAGTTCTTGTTCATCTCTTTTGTTTTAGATGGAAAGCTGCGGTTGCTTTAAAGCAGAAATGCTTGACCGTTTGAACTCTGCTAAATTTTTATAACTTCCTTACATCTTTTTTTAAAAAGTCAGGGCATAAATAAATTAATTTTAAAACAAAGATGTTAATGCTTTGACCCATATAGTCAGGAGAGAGTAAGTTATTTTAACTATGTACCATATAGTGTGTGTCTCTGTGTTTGTGTATATATGTAAAAATGTTTGTAAACTATTTCTATACATATTTTACTTGTTTCACTATCCTATTTATTATCAAAATAATGGGCAAAATCTTGTAATGATTTGCTTAACTCACTGTTAAAACAAGATCTTGAATTTGAAAGAAAGGAGCTGCTTAATGGAATTTTAGTATTAATAACAGTGTTATACTTATTAAAATAGTATTTTGATATTGTCATCCAAGAAACATAAAAAAAAAATTACAGAAATCACTCCCTGAAAAGAAGAGAAGAGACAGGATGCCTCAAATTTACCTTAAGGCTGGAAAGAAAGAAAATTGCCATAGATTTGCTAACACCTGACTACTTTAGAAGATGGCAACAGTTTAGTAAAATTAACCTCATTGGATTGAGATGGGAGTGGAACAATATGATGTCCAGCAGTTTATATCTGGCAAACTTAATTTGGCCAACTGCAGTCTCCTAAATTGGAAATTTGCTGAGATGACTGTTGCCTGACCCTTCTCTGAAATCTTGATGAAGCTGGCCTGAATCTTGTGTGAGAGAGGCCAGAGTCATGAGTTGGGTCCTGTTCTTGACTCAATTGCTTGGCCTCAATTTGTACAACTGTCCACAGCCATCCATTTTCATTCCCTAAATATCTACCTACCAATGGGTAAAAGAATGGCTCTGTGACTGTTCTCAGCATGCGTATTGTCAGTACATCCATTCTGTCAATGTAAGGAGTAAGTGCATTAGCATAGTTTACATGGTTTTCATACTTATTTGCCCTATTAGACTGTAAATTCTTTTAAAAAAAAAAAGAACTATCCCCCATTTACCTTTAACACTCTCTCATTTCTACCCCCTGCTTGCAGGACCCAGAACAATAATTTGCAGGCAATAAACTTATCCACTCACTCACTCGTTTATTCACTCACTCACTCATTCACTTACTTACTGTTTTGTCCTGTATTATCCTGGTAGTAGATGCTCAGTCAAAAAAAAAAAAAATCGGCCATACATAAGGAAGAAATATACTTAAATCATATAAATGCTTCTGGGTAGTTTCTTACTCTATTTTTTTTTGTAATACTGCTTAGTTGAGGTTTCAAAGCTGTAGGTCGAGAGAACTAAATTCTCACTTTGTGTCTTTGAAAAATTCATTGGGTCTTTATTGACGTTTTTTAACCTTTAAAAGAACACTCAAGTCTCTTCAGCTTTCCCTATAAGAGCATCATAAGGATGAAATTAAGAAAGAGTTGTGAAAATGCTGTGAGAAACAGATTTTTAAACATGTTTATTCAATTTGGTAAAATTGGAGGAGGATTGAGCACATTGATGGTATCAGTCAGCATTTGTTTAATTGAGGCAGAATTACAATTGGGTTAGTCAGATATAAATTATACTGACCTAATCCACGTGTCTTAGGATCACCAAGCCTGTTAAAATGAGATCTTGTGATTTGAGTAGCTTAAGCTTCTGAGATGTGGCTGTGACTCTTTAATACTCCATTGGGGTCAGATTTAAAATAGAAGCCAAAGCCATATTTATATTGCTGTCTCTCATTGGCATAGCTACAAATGCCTTTTCTGCCTTCTAAACCTTTGTTGATTCAGTGATAGTGGAGACCAGCTGTAAGATTTAAAAATGGGTGGAGACAGTTGATAATCAGGTCTGTTTCTGTGTAGCATTTACAGATTTAGCCTTCTATTAGAGAAGTATTTTTAGATCAAGATATGCACATGTAGAATTCACAAGAATACCAGGGCAATTAATGCACATTTTGCATTGATAGCAACAATGCCAATTTAGAATGTCACCTTTTTTTTTAAATTCCAAGGGGAAAGGCTTACCACGTTTAAGGGCTTCGGCTGATTCAACCCCTCTGTAGATTTCCATGAATGCTGAAGGGAGAACGTAGGAGGAAATATCACACATTTAATATCCACACATTGCTGCCTTCAATTAAAACTTGGTATCATTTTTATAAGTATTTGAGAATTCACACATACTGGAGCTGTCATGGTGATTCAAGCTTTGGGGAAGGAGCATTTCCAGTTTTATTTGTTATTTGCTTTGCAAAGCTCTGCCGTTATGAGTATACATTTCTAGAATTTTATTGCCATAGAAGTGCTTCTCCTGAAGTTTTCAATTTATACTTCATACTACTAGCAAGATACCTTGGATTCTGTTTCATTTTTGATATTGAGTTTCTGTGTGCGAATGTGCATGTGTGTGCGGCTGTGTGTGTGTGTGTGGGGGGGTGTCTTAAATCTTAAAATGCCCCAGTGCTATGAGGAATACACTCATGTGTACAACAGTCTTTTCTTCCTTTATCACTATAAATCAAAAACTTCATGTACAGGCATGAAATATCTGTTGAAAATAATCAGAAAACAGGGTTGTATCTAAGGATAAGACATTAGTAAGTTGTAGTTGAATGAGGACTATATAAGGCAGTTTATAGATATGAGGACTCTGTGACTTGAATGATTCCCACTGGAAAATAGTGAGGGCCCTGGGACTCATCATGTACTCCCTACCCAGAGTTGCTGGGCAAGTATTTAACAACTGGTAAGGCATGGACACCTCATTATCAACACAGGAAAATAATTTTTCTGCTCCTGAGGTACATCAGACTAGATGTTAGCCCTGGCCCCACCCCAACATGCAACATTCCTACTTATAGGAGTAAATCTCAACCCACAAACTCATTTTTACTCCACTTGTAGTTTTATTTCTTCTTTTGACCAAACTTAATACTCTTGCTGGTGTTTTGGTTTGCTAAAGCTGTGGAAATGCAATATACCAGAAATGGTTGGTTACAAGGGGGGCTTATTAGCTTATAAATTTATAGTTCTAAGGCCATGAAAATGTCCAAATTAAGCCATCAAGAGGAAGATACCTTCTCTAAGAAAGGCTATTGGCATCTGGGGTTCCTCTGCCATATGAGAAGACACATGGCTGCCATCTGCTGGTCCTTTGCTCCTAGGTCTCATTGCTTTCAGCTTCTGGTTCAGTGGCCTCCTTTCTGAGCATCTGTGTGTCCCCTCTTAGCATCCCTGGGGTGTTACTCTCTCAGCTCTCTCCAAATGCCTCTGCCTTTTATCCTCGATAAAGGACTCCAGTAAAGGATTAAGGCCCTCTTTGAATGGCCTGAGTCAAATCTTAATTGAAACAACATAATCAAAAAGTCCCACCCACAATAGTTCTGCACCCACAGGAATTGATTAAAAGAACATGGCCTTTTCTGGAGTACATAAGAGCTCCAAACCAGCACAGTTGGACAGCAAGGAGTTATCTCAGGCCCTCAACATTGAAAATGGTTATGGTTATTCTGTGTGGCATCATATGACATATGGCATAACTAGGACCAATAGGTAGATGTCACAAGCAGAAAAGTTTCCATTCTGCTCTTTTCATTAAGAAGTAGAAGAGGCTTTTTCTAGAAGGAATGAGCTCCCTGCCACTATAACTGGTTGATCTCAGACATTCAGACAGTAGTCAAGTAGAAGGGATTTCCATGCTGGACAGAAATATTAGACCACATGTTTTCTAAAGTTGTGACCACAGCTAAGAGTCCATATATTTGGTTTCAGCTATTTTCAAGTGTTGGTTGGGGGAGGGAAAGTGGAAAGCATCAATTATTTCTGCATTTTGAGATTCTTATATTTATAGACTCCACTTTCTACTGGTTATTCCATGGAATTTTTAAATTTCTTTTTTATTTTAGGGGGAGGTGCAAGTTTTGAAAAATTCTTACTCTTAACTTCTGTTAGTTCTTATTGGAGATAATATCATGATTAGCGAGTAATATTTGCTATTTTTGGTGATGGAAAAGTTCAGGTAGAAGTTGGCATTTTAAAGAACTATTGAAATAAAATGGTTAGCTTCCAGGGTTTGTTCTGGACTTGTTTTTCTTAAATTTCTATCAATACATCTTCTTGAGAAACATAAAAATTGAATGTTTTTTTTTGAGTGCTTTTTTATGTTGTTTGAAATTTCAAAGTAAATAACGTATTTTAAAACACATCCTAATAACAAGAAAAATATATAATATTTTGGTTTTAAGCAATATAAAATTCTTAAAAAGTTTGGATCATTTGATTTTTTAATTAAATTCAGTTTTATTGAAATATATTCACATGCCATACAATCATCCATGGTGTACAATCCGCTGTTCACAGTACCATCTTATAGTTATGCATTCATCACCTCAATCTATTTTTGAACATTTTCCTTACATCAGAAAGAATCAGAATAAGAATAAAAAATAAAAGTAAGAAAGAACACCCAAACCATTCCCCCCATCCCACCCTATTTTTCATTTAGTTTTTCTCCTCATTTTTCTACTCATCCATCCATACACTGAATAAAGGGAGTGTGAATCCATCCATACACTGAATAAAGGTTTTCACGATCACACTGATCACCCCTTATAAGCTACATTGCTATAAAATCATCTTCAAGAGTCAGGGATACTGGGTTGCAGTTTGATAGTTTCAGGTATTTACTTCTAGCTATTCCACTACATTAAAACCTAAAAAGTGTTATCTATATAGTGCATGCGAATGTCCACCAGAGTGACCTCTTGACTCCTTTTGAAATCTGTCAGCCACTGAAACTTTATTTTGTTTCATTTCACATCCCCCTTTTGGTCAAGAAGATATTCTCAATCCCAAGATGCAGGTCCAGATTCATCCCCGGGAGTCATTAGATCATATGATTTTAATGGAAACTGTTGGACCTGTCTAATTGCCCCAAATTTTGTTTGTTTTTCCAGATATTTGGAAAATAAAGCACCATTCATATTAATTTCCATGTCAACCATGTTTTATAGATTTATTTTCCAAAGACAAATCTCTCACCTTTGAGATTTTCGTATATGTCTCTCGTCAACTCTATCTACCCTCATACCCCATCTCACACACCTATTATTAAGATTCACTTCTCCAAATGTAAATAATAAATTAATTATGATAAATATGAAAGTAAGCCTTATATTTAGAAGGTAAGTGTATTGGTTGATTTCTTAAGGAGCCAGTTGATGTATGCAAGATAAGGTTCATGGAGGATTAGGTTGGATTTATCTTGAATTTTTGATGACAGGGGCTGGGAATGCAATGTTTATAAGAATAGAGAGCCTGGAGTTGACATTAGTGATGCCAAGGAAGAGTAAACAACAGGTTGTAGTAACAGATTGAGTGCAGAGTGGGTAGGTAAATGATAATACTAGCTTTGTGGCTGCCATGACAATAGAATAACAGGATGTAGATTGTGTTACAATTGCTTTCTGTACAAGGACTACTGCTTGATCACAATGGGGCAGGTCTTTCTAAGTAAATCAACATATGTGATGATAAGGTACATCCAATGAAGGTGAAATTAAATTTGGCTCATAAATTAATGAATCCAATTATGATCTATATCTTCTTTGACTTCTGCTTAGCTGTTGCAATAAATGCCAACAATGAAGTTATAGATTGTGTCAGTAGTATCAACAGCACATATTTATTGATAGCTCACTTTATAACAGGCATTTGGTTTAGTGTGTTATTTGCTTCATTTTATTTAGTCCATACCAGTATAATTTTCACCCTCAGTCGATAGAAGGCAACACTGAGGTTTGGCGGGGGCGGGGGTGAGGGGGGTGAGGGGGGGTGTGAGAAATGGGGTTACAGGGCTTGCCTAAAGTTACTCAGGATTTAATTCTATTCTCTCAAACCTAGAACCCATTCTCTTAAGAGTTCACCAGCTTTCTGATCAGGACCTTCCCTGGAGGCAAAGCCATTACACCTCAATTAGTCTTTGAAGTGGACAAAGCATAAAAGGCTATGGCCCAGATAAAAGGGGAAGATTTGAGCTAAAAAAAAAATTACCGTACAAACAAATAAAAGTCAGGTTTTTAGTGTTCCAATCTAAATTTATCATCATCACTAACAAAAAAAAAAACTCTTAATCAGATTTAAATCCAAATTATGTTTTAGCCCAGATTGGCCACTTTTTCATTTTGTGAAATGGCAGTGTATAAGAACCAGTAGGTCTTAATGCATCTAGTCCATTTTCAAATGAACCAAAGAAATAGCTATAGGAAATAGTTTATAATCAAGGAAAAAAAAAAAGTACTTCAGCTATTTGTAGAAATTAAGTCTGACTTTGACATCTCTTAATGAGTTATAATTCAAGCCAGAAAATAATCACATATGATCTACTTTAATCCAAAATCCTTAGTAAATCAAAAGGCCACATGCCTTTGCCCCAAGCATTAGACATTCTAATTAAATGCCGTTTGTAGGATATGAGTTTGGTCTATTGTCTTTCCTCCAAAATATGTAAAAAAAATTCATTCTGTACCTATTGTACAAGATAGAATAGACAGAATATTCCTCAACTCAAGGTTTTTAGATATTTGAATGAGGGTATTTTATAAAAAGTTACACATTATAGAAGGTATATTTTATGATTGGTTCTTTCACTTACAGTGGGCAAGTCCCTTAACTTCTTTGCACTTATTTTATCATCTCTGCAATAGGAAAGAAAAGACCTTCCTCACTCCAGTCTTGTTGTGACCCTCCAATCCAATCAATTTAAAAACAGTGTAGCACTACCCAGGTGTCAGCCGGGCCCTTGCCTTGATAAATTTCTTTCTTCCCTTGTCATTAGAGTTAGGGGAACTTTAGTATCCAGAACAAGGCCTGCTTCTTGATGGAAAACATTCCTTGGTGATAAGAAATCTAGCTATCAAGCTCTCTTGAAATATTAGTATTTAATACACATAAAAAGAATTGGTGCCCTTGCGAGGTTGTTGCTGCACACATGAAGCCACTTATCAAAAACCTCTTATAGCACATTCTGTTTAAAGAGAGAACATTATTTTATTATTATTGACTATTCTATTTATTTAATTATTCATTATTATATAGATTATATGGACATATTATTAACTGTATATGAGTATACATAACATACTATTACATATTACATCGAATTACAGTCATGTATCCCACTAAGATATTAAAGAATGCACACTGCCATTTGGAAATCTAAAGTGGGAGAATATACAGAAATATGAAATGACATTATGAGTCTCCCATAATTTTGTCTTTGGGACCCCTTACTCAGCATTCTTAATTGCCTGCTGCTGTTGCTAGCTCAAACGTAAACAACTAGTTAAGAGAATGAATGATTTTAGACTCTATCAACAGTATTTTTTAAATCCCAACTGAATTAAAGGGAGGGAAAATATTCACCAAAGTAGTTTTTGGAATTGTCAAAAAAGAATTTTTGATTTAGGCTTAAAAATGGGGAGGAAAGCACCAACTGTGTAAAAAGACGTGAAAGCTAAGTGAAGCTCCTGTATCTTTTTATTCAAATATCTGCCTCAGTTTTGCAGAGGACCAATGACATTTATAATATATGAGAATCATACAACTGCATGATTTCTAATTTTATAAGGGAATGACATGGAAACTGTTGAGCATGTAGGGAATTTATTTGAAATCATTTTCTATGCAAGTACTGAAATCAGCATATAACAAGCCATGTTCACTTGTTTTGCCCCCAGTTGCCTTACATAGCGCTAAGCATGTAGTAAACACTTAATGCACATTTAGTTGTCAAATGAATGGATTCTATAAGCCTGGCACATTTACTGATCATTATCTATTTCATCAGGATTCATAATGACCATACAGGATATTTGTATATTCACACATTCCCTAAGTGTACATATCAGCTTCTCAACATCCATTACATAAAAATAGCCAACTGTACACAATTTGCTCTACCCACACAAGTAGTGAGAAAACAGGAGTTAGCACAGATGACTCTGAAGATTTGGAGCAGAAATGATTGGGGATAGACATGGAAACAAATACAGAAGTTAGATGGAGGGTTGTGGCAAAAGGGGGAGGACATGGAAAAAATTAAGGAAAGGAAGGATGATGAACTAGGATTTGGACCTGGTGAGTTTGAGATGCCAGCATGACATCCAACAAGAAATACCCAGTAGGTGTTGGAAATGCTGAGGTCTGAATTAGTATAACTGACATCACCTGAGTCCCTTTCTTGGAAACATCCCTACCTTTCTTGTTGAAAGGTGGACCCTGACAACTTATTAATCCAGGTGAACAGAAGGTGACTCTGGAAGAGTTTATTGGACTAGATTTACTGATCCATGTTAAGGCACTCAGATTATCATGATAATTTGGACTAAGAGACTAGAGCCAAAGCATAGAGTGCTGAAGCCACAGGCTTGTACAGAGTTGGGAAGAAGGAGTTTGGTACCATGGTAACCCAAGCTATAGGTTTACTCTCACCGGCAAATAGTTCCATCTATTGAGCAATTACCTAATGTTGAGACAGAAATCTCTCTATTGTATTACTAATGTATTTACCCCTTTGGGGGCCACATACAGTCTAATGATGCCTCTTACATTTGTATTTTATATTCTTATTAATGGTTTAACTCTATTCACTTAGCTTCCATGAGAAACTCGTGGCAATAAGCTGTGTTTCTTTAACTTATACATGCAGTGTTGTGATTGACATATACAACACGCATCATTAGGACTCTACTTACTCCAAACCTGGAATGATTTCGCAGACCGTGAACTCTTACTGGAATTGTAATCCCCTCTGAGGATATTAGCACATCTATTAGTACCTCCTATAATAAACACATCACATTTATTTTAGGCAGTTCTGGGACTGCCTAATTACGCAAAATTCACTCCATGTATATTTATTGAGTAATATTGTCTGGAGTTCTTCCTGCACATTCTGCTAGCTCCCCAGTGTTTTTACTCCTGTTAAAAGGACCATTTATCCCATCAGAAAAAAATGGAAACAAAGATATAGGAATTTTCTTTTTATATGCACAAAACAAATGTCTTTTAACGCATCTCTGGTGTATGGTAGCTGGAGATGAAGACCTGTTATGGGATTGGCTGAAAGGATTTTTTGATGCATAGTTTCCCCTCTTTGGAGGGTAATATGTATATTTTCTTGACAACAGAAAACCAGGGAAAGCTTGCTAAATTGCAGTTCATTTTGCCTATCCTAATAGAGCCATGATGAAATTTGTGGCCAGATAGAAAAATACCACATAGGAAAAGTGAATGTAGGCTGTATCCATTGCCTATGTAAAATAACAAGATTTGCTGCAGATTGTATCCAGAGCAAGGCAATCATTTGTGCAGTGCCTTTGCAAGAAAGTATAATAAAATGGAATAATAAATGTTATATTTGAAAGCTTCTATAACTTCCAGTAATTAAGCATCATAACGGGAATTCTCTTAACTGCAGCTTGCCTGTTAGTTATACTGTGAATGGATTACCACTTACTTCAGCTAAGTCTGCTGATTAACAAGGCTGTGTTCAAGAGGCAAGCACCTGAAACTGACTAGTAAAGGGAAAGACAAGGTTGAGGGGTTATTGAAAGGTACCTCTGAGCATTCATTTAACTTAAACTAGTTGCAGAGAAATTGAGATGGGGTGAGGGGGGAGTTGGATGCAGTATCTTGGAGTGTTAAAATTTATGTATGCAGCTAAAAGGGAACTGGTGGCCACAGTTTGATTCAACCAAATGAGAACATAGTTACCCTACTTAAACGAGTTTAGAAGTAATAGTTCAAGTGGTTAAAAAGATTAAGGGTAGGTTCTTTCACCCTCTCCCCCCCATTTTGTAGTCATTTAAAAAAATAAATTCTAGCCCAGAATCTTAAATATATAACTGAGATTAAAGCAGAAGCATAGCTGGGAGAACTGAACCCATCTGGTAGCACCCCACCCCACTGCCTCCATGAGGGCTCATCGGAAGCCAGGGCTCTGCTTCCCAGCCTAGAAAACACCACCGCTGCCATAAGCACTTGAAGGGAGTTAAGTTTGCTAGCCAGGGGTCCTTTCTGGAAGTTTAAGGCTTGGTATAATAAAGGACATTTAAACTGCCAGAATAGTACATAGAGGGAATGTTAGATATGGGTAATAAGTAGGGTTGTCTAGTATTTGCTATTGGGTTTACCAAATACAATACAGACCCCTCAGCTAAATTTTAATTTCAGATAAACAATGAATAATTTTTTCGTATAAGCAAGTCCCATGAGATATTTGGGACATATTTATACTACAACATTTTTATTGTTTATTTAGGATTCAGATTTAGCTAGGTGTCCTATGTTTCATTTGGCAACCTTAGTATTGGATAATTCTTAGTCCTAGAAGTGTCCAAAATAGAGATTGTATATCTGTTTGCTAGAAATCTTGTAGAGGAGTTCCAAGCTTCAAAAGGGTTCTTTGAAATGCCTTCTGTGCTGGTTTGAGTGTATTGTGTCCCCCAAATGCCATTATCTTTGTGGTCTTCTGGGACAGACGTTTTGGTGTTGGTTGGATTTGCTTGGAGTGTGCCCCACCCAGCTGTGGGAGATGATTCTGATGAGATGTTCCCATGGAGGCGTGGCCCCGCCCATTTGGGGTGGGCCTTGATCGGTGGAGCTATATAAATGAGCTGACTCAGAGCGGGAACTAATGGAGTGCAGCTGGGAGTGATGTTTTGAAGAGGAGCAAGCTTGCTAGAGAGGAACATCCTGGGAGAAAGCCGTTTTGAGGCCGGAGCTTTGGAGCAGACGCCAACTGCCTTCCTAGCTAGCAGAGGTTTTCCGGACGCCATTGGCCATCCTCCGGTGAAGGTACCCGATTGCTGAGGTGTTACCTTGGACGCTTTGTGGCCTTAAGACTGTAACTGTGTAGCGAAATAAACCCCCGTTTTATAAAAGCCTATCCATCTCTGGTGTTTTGCATTCTGCAGCATTAGCAAACTAGGACACCTTCCAATTACAGACTGAATCCAGATGGCTCTGTGAATGAAAAGGCAGAGCTTTATGGTGTAAGTAAAGTTATTTTAGCGGCGTCACCTTCTCTACTCTCACATCCTTGACCTTTCTTGCATTCTCTCAGTGGCCTCACCCCGAAGTTTCACTCCTGTTGTTCTCCCTGAAGCGACCATCACAGTAGACTTTTCTTCCTTCACATCACATTCCTAAATTTATCTGCTTAATTCCCTCAGGATTTTGAGTGCATAGCAACCTAATAAATGAATTCAAGACAATGGTAATGGCTTACATATCTCTACCAGAGAGCATCATCATTTAATCCAGAAGATGCCAATGCCTTAATCAATAGGAAATTTTTCAAGCAATACTTTGATATTTTTAGCATTATCAAAGAAGACAACTCTAAGGCAGGCATAGTGATTGGGGGAAAAGGGAATTTTTCTCAAATCAGAAGTGTGATACATATACTATTTTTGCCTCTGGTGTCTGTATCAATTTTTGTAGTAAATACTTGATTTTGCTTTGGAAGAATATTTTAACTCTACCTTGATCCGTGAGATTAATGTGGGCAAAGAACTCAAGCCTGACATTCATTATCATAGCATTGAATTCTACTTGCCTCAGTTATTGATACATAGATGGGAATATGGTCAATTGGAACAATCCCAAGTTTCTTACTGGAAAACTTATAAGAATTCATTGTTATCTGCTGGATACAGATCTGGCCAAATGTTATTATGGTGCTTCGGAAAACCACAATGGAATCTGAGTGTATACCAATATGGAGGAAAGCAAAGCCAAGAGAGTTATCATCATCTGAACCCCTGGATCAAGCCATACCTGAAGTAAGGATCTACAACTGGACTTTCTGACACTTGCAACCAAAAGAACTCTACCTAATACAAGAGCATATGGGCATAGTTCATCAGTACATAATTCATCTTTGATAAAGGAGATTATGACTCTGAAGAGACATTCTTGTAATACCAGTGAGAATTATTTATAAATCAAAGTCTACAACCTGATAATATGATATCCCCCCTTTCACATCTTCCCTGATATATGGAATTTACATAGAGAAGAAAAGTATATTTCAATGAGGAGGAGAAACCATTAATCACAGTGACTAAAGGATTCAGTTTGAGATAAATAATGTAAGCCCATTAATGCAAATCAGATTTTGATAACTGCATACAGCCTAGTTGACCTGGGCTTTATCATTCTTTATCATTCCATTTTGTGCACAGCTTTGGTCCAAGGCGGAAAATCAATTGTACCACATCAAGTGACTTTTTTGGATAATTTATATTACAGCAAGACAAAAAGGAAATGGACAAGCAAGGGTATAAAGTTCTTCATTTCTTAAAATGATTTTTGTCCCTTTGGTTTGTCTTGTTATTTTCAACAAGCTGCTTGCCAACACGGCAGAAAGGAAACAAGATTACATGTAAACATGCCTTTGCTGAGCAAAAGTATAGTTTGGAGTTTTGTCAGAGATAAATAGACATGTTCCATTGATTATGAATTAAGTTCACTTCTTAATTAAAAAGGCAGCCCTTTTCTTCCCTCTCCTACAGACAATTTAGGTTAAAGTACAACACAAACTGGCTTTAAATTGAAACCACAGTAATTAAATAACTTGCAGCCTTAAAGATTTTGATTAATGTGAATCTATTATGTAGAAATTCATTAGAACGCTGGATATACTTCATATAACAAGGTTGTAATTGCATATTTCACGTGCAATATTTCATTTTCCTAAATTCTTTATAAATCTGAGGGTTCAGTGGTTTCTTCTCTCCTTTTCTTATGGAAATTGGGAAACCCAGAGAGAAAGATTTCCATGAAATCGTTCTATTCTACTACCCTCTCATCAAATGATTCTTGAATTAAACAAATATAATTTAGTGCACAGGACAGAAATATGTTGGTGGACTTTTCTCTCATGAAAAGATACATAGTTGTTGATGCTGTAGTATACCAAACCATCTTGATGATTTAGAAAAATAATTGAGAAAAGTCTGATTTATATTATCTTTAGAGTAAGTTTTTTTTTTTTTTTTTCTTAGAGAAATGAGCAGATCATAAACTGATCAAAATGTGTTATGGATAAATTTTTTTCTTCAAAATATGCTATACTTGGGAATGGGGCAAGATCACAGTGCGAGCCCCATTCACACTAAAGACAAACCTTATTTGGTTTGAAGTATTACCCCTTTGAGTTTAGCATAAGGACAGTAATTCCAGGTCTGATCGAGTTCTCAGTTTGCTACAGTTAACTTTGCTACCACCTGAAGTTAAGAATATTAGCTGATCATTTTAGACATACAACTGAATTATAAGAGGATATACTAATTATTTAGAGATATATTTTGCATGTCCTTCCTCCCAATGCCAAAGAAACAAGGTTGTAACCAATAGAGTAATGACATAGAATTTTAAGAATTTTAAACAAAAAAGATTTGAAAAATCAAATTTGAGTGTTTTACTTCTAAAGGGAATACCTGTACTGTTAGATCAAATATCAAAATCCTGGTGCATCAAAAGAGTGAACTGAAAAAGCTGCTGAAGTCACTCATTCTATTATTGTTCTCTTGGGACCTTGTCTATAATGTCTTTATAGTAGCCATGTAATTTACAAAACAAATTGGTGTGCTTTTATGATTAAAAGACTATGCTATTAATAAATACGCAAACTGGTGTAAAGTAGACTGGAGCTGGAAAATGGGATGTGTGTTCACCCTAATTATAACATTTTGCATGATAATTGTGAAGGTCAATGCTCATTCAATATGTACGTATTGAACACAATACGTGTTCAGGTACTGGAGATACAGTATACAAAAGGAATGACACAATTCATTGTTGCTGGGGTAAAAAGTTACACTTTGGAAGACTGCAGTTTGTAAACCTCAACAGACATTTACTATATAACCCAGAAGCATCATTTCTGTATGTTTACCCAAGAGAAACAAAAACATATGTTCACTGAAACACTTTTATGAAAATTTTCTTAGCAGCTTTATTCATAATAGCCAGCAACTGAAACCAACTTGAAGGTCCATAAACAAAAGAATGATTAAAAGAATTGTGGTATATCCAAATAATGGACTACAACTCCAAATAAACTACTGATACATATACCAACACAGATATTACATTATAGAAAGAAGCCAGCACAAAAGAGTACATTTGTATAAAGTTCAAGAACATGTAAAACTAAGCTATGGGAATAGAAATCTGAACAGTGGTTGTCTTCTTGTTGGGGAGGGGACAGCTTGAGACGGGGAGAGAAATTTCTGGGTGATGGAACTATGATACATATTGTTTTAGGTGATAGTTATATGAGTATATGTAATTGTCAAAATTAGATGCATTTTTATTTGAGATCTGTGCATTTTTAAATGCAGATTTACTTCTGCTCAAAAGAATGGTCAAAAGTGGTTCCCAGAAATCCCAGTGAGGAAAGATGTTTGTGTTTTCCATTTCAGGATGAAGAGCTAACCTTTGCACTGTAAACTGACATAGAATATCTCCACTTTTCCTTCCCATGTACCAAATAAAAAAAAGGTGTGGCACAGCCCCTGCCTCAAGGACAGGGGGGTGGGAGGTGGGAGTTAAGAACCAGTAAGGTTTTCTCAAGGGTAGAATGTAGAATGAAAAGTTAATAAAGATTAAGATGATTGATTTTACCTATTCAACTTTGAATTCAAGATCTTATATTTTTGTTGGTTATTATTCAGTGACATGATGCAACCTGCTGCCTTCTGTGGCAGATGGTTCTAGAGCCCACCAGATCCTCTTCCGTGGATGGGGCATCCACCCCCAGCAGTGTTCATGCTCATGGCTCACAACTGCCCCAGTAATTCACCCACTACCATTGGAGGTGCAAGAGGCCAGCCCCTTGGCTCAAGCCCTCTCCCTGTATATCAGACCAAGGCCTGACCTTATGTGATGCAGTCCCATGTGGCTACTGAGTGCTTGAAATGTGGCCAGTAATGGAATTTTTAATTTTATTTAATTTAAATTGAAATAACCACGTGACTAGCAGCCTCTATATAGACAGCACATTTCTAGAGTGAAATGTGCACAACCAGGCTTCTCCAGTGGCCAAAACAACTCCAAGGACCACAAAGCCAAGAACTCTTATTTAAGTTGAACCTCAACTGTGGTTTGATTGCCCATGTGTTATGATCCCCAAACTTTAGTGCTCTACAGACTATTCCAGGGTGTTATTAATGGAAGTTTGGGGAGGCTTCTTTTGCTATGATGTCAGGCTTATGATCAAATTCCTCATCCTGTACTCTCCTCGTGCTTCTGAGTGAGTTGCAGTTTGGCAAGGGCAGGAGCTGATATTTCTGTTGCTGGAGTCTGACTTTCTGAGTGGTGGCCCAGCCTTGTGATAAAGTGGGGCACCCTTTGAGGACCTCATCTATTCCTGGGACCATTCCACTTGGGCATCTCTGATTTGGGAATAAAGGGTCAAGCTGGGTCTGGGCAATGGGGAACAGTACTGTGCAAAGCAGTGGATGAGACAATTTGTGTTTTAAACAAATCTTATTAGTATGAAGACAAGGACACTGTCCTTATCACAGGTCTGCACTAAACGCTGTGCAGATGGATATGAAAACAGATTTTCTAAAATAGAGAAAAAGTATCCTGTTTTTCATTGCAGTGAGGGCAGAAAACACTTAGGAAATAAAGCCACTAAAATTAGTTAGTGGCTGTGCAGCGTACTGCTACATATTGACTTGCAGTCCTGACTTGAATTCCTACTTGCTGTGGAGTCTGAAGAATGTTAATTATCGTTTGAACCTCAGTTTTTCCACCTGTAAATGGGGACAGTTATTCTTTCCTAGACTCTCTCACATGGTTTTGTGAGGCTCAAATGAAGTAACAAGGTGTTTTGTATCTAATAAAGTTTTATGGAAATAGAAGCTCTTATAATGATTTGTTAGGGCTCTTTTGTTTGTGCTTTAGTTTGTTTTTATTTTGTAGGGTTCATTGACCTTGCCTTTATTAATCTAGATGAGTGGTTGCAATTTCAAAAGGCTAAAGGTCCCAGTCCAATTAAACAAGTGGATAGGCCAAGTAGAGAACGAGAGGTTTGTGCCCTCTAGAGGGAGCAGCTCTGCAGGCTGTCCCACTGTTGCCATGTGCAAACATGGAGCCAGGCTTGCCATTTTTTTTTTTTTTTTTTTTTTTTTTTTTGGTATTTTAAAGACTGACCTTTAAAATATTGTATGGGGCAAACAAAGCTCATTTATTGTCTATATCCAACCTGCAAGCCACCAGTTTGCGACTTCTGTCTCCTTCCAGAAAATGAATTTAATTGAATTATATTCAAACATAAAATGCAATAGGGGAGAAAAAGAGGAGAAAATCAGAAGGATAGAATAAGCTGTTTTCTGTTGGTCAATAAGAATTTATTAAGCACTGTCAGACTGATTGCTTTAGGGAATGCTAACAAAATAGAAAACATCATCCCTGACCTTAAAGAGTGTATGAGGTCCCTGGGGACATACGCCTGTATATGGAGTCATAGAGAATGATAAAAAGCCAAGGTATAATCAAGTGTGAGATGGGGCAGTGCAGACCAGTGCCACACATGTTTGAGTCTGCGGACTGGCGGCAGACTGCCCTGCTTGTTACTGGTCTATGACCAAATCAGGACCACAGTAGACAGTAATTGCTTAGAAACTTTCATGGTAATTTGACACGGTATTTTTATGTCTGTTGAGGCTAATATAAAATTGGGGTTTATGTCTTGTTGACCTTTGTTTTTTGTTTTTTTTTTTTAATTTTCATTTTCCTTGTAATTCATATTTCTTGCATTTATAAAAGTATCCATCAGCATACTTTACATGTGTTTTCCCAATATGGGAAAATGAACAAACAAAACCCCACTTGTCTTCATCATGTATACATTGAGAAGCACCAATAGCGGTGAATTTGCTGGAAAACAGTGACAGCAAATTCACTATTAAAAGGGAGGTTTTTTGGGTTTGTTTTGTTTTTCCTTACAGATTCTCGTATTTAATTTTTTAACTTATTTTCAAAATATTTAAATATTTTAGATTTACAGAAGAGTTGCAGTTATAGTACAGAGAAGTCCCATACATGCTTCATCTAGCTTCCAGTAATATAACATCTTATACCTTACAGAATTAAATGGGAGTTGTTTGTTCTAGATTAATTTGCCAAATGACCGATTCTTTGAAAGCTATCAGCAAAAAAAAAAAGAAAAAAACAAAACAAAGCAAAAAGCGCATATGAAGCTGGATTTAAGACAATTCACCAAGGCTGTTTCACTGTGAGAATCAAGGCATAAGCTGACAGAAATATAGAAGACAGTAAGCTTTATTTAAGGGAAAACTTACCGAATCGCTTATAAACCATTGAGAAATTGAGATCTGCCCAGAGTCTGAAATTTGAAACATGCGCAATAGATGTTCGGCTGAGCTACCCTGACCATTCCAAAGCTAAATGGCCATGGGAAGTCATAGTGAGACCAAAACTTGGAGAGGGCGGAGGTTGGAAATCCCTACTTATTTAAACAATTGATGGTTTGGAAACTTGATCACTAGCAAATTGATTTCCGGTGAACCACCTTAATTCCAGAATTAGAGAAGGCTTTGTTGAGAAGGTAAAGTAATCACAGATTTCTTTCCTTACAATTTGGAGGGTGAATGAGTCATTGTGGGATTACAGAGGCCATGCACACATAGAAAGTAACTTTAAGAGTCCGTAGGAAGAAGTAGCTAGGATGCAGCAGTTGGTAAATTCCAGGCCGCTCTAGTTAACTAGTTCTACTTTAGGGGGTTTTCCCAACTCTCTCTTCTCTATGGCTTCATTTGTTCTTTCTCCTAGTATGAAGATTGAACATTCATCAGTTACTAGACTAAAACTATCTACTATGTCTGTTGAGGAACCAACATCGCTTCCCTCACTCACAGATATTTATTGAGTGCTTTCTTGGTTCTAGTCACTATTGTAGGAGGTGCTGGATACACAAGGATGAAGACAGAAGGGAAAAGCAGTGGAAGCAGTAGGGACTACTGCTCCAGAACATGTTCTCCAAAGCAGCCTTTTCCATGATGATTGCAATCTTGTAAGCTTTTTCCCATTGCTCTTTTGAACTGCTCCATCCTAAAATCTATTAGGTAGGGCAGAGCAAGGAAGACATCCAGGCTTGGTAGTGGAGAGGTGGGCTGTGGAGGGCATGACAGCCCAGTGTGGTGTTAGTGCTCAAACAAGGTGAGGAACGTGTCCGTGTAGAGTGCAGGCCATCGCAGGGTGTCAGAAGCCAAGCCAGGTGTTCACACAAAAAGCCTGTATACAAATGCTCCTAGCAGTTTTATTCATATTCATGAAAAACTAAAATCCATCCAGATGTCTTTGAACATGTGAATGGTTAAACACCCTACAGTACACCCTTACTGAGGAATACCACCCAGCAATTAAAAGGAACAAATTATTGATATATACAGCAACTTAGATGAATCTCCAGGAAATTAGGCTGAATGATAAAAGCCAATCCCAAATGGCTGCATATTTTATGATTCCAGTATATAAGATTCTTTAAATAACAAAATTACAGAAATGGACAGCAGACTAGTGGTTGCCAAGGATTGGAATGGGGTGGCTCAGGAGAAAGTTGTGTGTGGTTATAAAGAACAGCCTGAGAAATTCGTGTCGTGATGGGACTTTCTGTATCTTGATCGTGGTGGTTTATACATGAATGTACACACGAGATAAAGTTGAATAGAATGGAATATATGCACACACAAGTACATGGAAAGCGGAAAACTTGGGAAATTTGAATAAAGTCAGTAGATGATATTAATGTCAATCTCCTGTTTGTGATATTTTAGTGTTGTAAGGCATTACTATTGAGGGAAACTCTGTATTACTACTTACAACTGTTCATGTGAGTCTACAATTATTTCAAAATAAAAAGACTTAATTTAGCAAAAACAAGCCATGCAGGGTGAGGAGGGCATCCGTGTAGTTAGGGGAGCTGCCCAGTGTGGGATGTCAGAATGGAGCCAGCTGTGGAGGACATCTGTATAAGGTGCCAGCATGAGGTGGTGGAGCTGGAGAGGAGGAGAAAGAAGTCCATCTTGGAGGGGAGGCGGCGGAGGTTGATTCTGCATAGTGCCTCAGAGCTGAGGGCAGGCGGAGGTGTCCACATGGGCGTGGCTGTACCTGGCAACGGTCAGAGTGCAAGCAGGGTGAGAGTTATCCCCACAGAGGGGTGGCTGGTGTGGTGAGAAAGGTGAGGAAGGCATTCGCACAGGTGGCCTGAGATGTGGGAGTGAGGAGGGAAACGTGTGAGGGTGATTCCGTAAGAGGATATCCAAACCTGAGAAGAGTGAGAACTGTGTCCACACAAAGGGGCAACCTGGCATGGGGTGAAGGGGCTGAGAATGGGGAATCAGGGTCCATGCAGAATGAGGTGGACTGGAAGCGTGGAGTGAGGAGGGCAGCCTGGAGAGCAGTAGGTGGGGGTGGAATGTTAGAACCCATGTGGGAGAGGAAATCACCTGGTAGAGGGTTGTGGCAGTGATGGGAGACAGCTTACAGGCAGGGACATTATCATATAAGTAAATATATAATACGGATAATGAGAGCCAAGTTTTCCACTGTGGGAGACAGGAAATAGAAGGAAATAGAGACAGGAGATAGAAATATGGAAAAGGAGAAAAGTAAAATGAATCCTGTGGCATTGGACTGGAATTAGAAATAATGCTATAATCTTACGCTGTTTTTTTTGGTATGTAGAATATACTGTTCTCTTCTAAAAAGAAGTATGGCTCCCTGAAGCAATGGCTGATTCTAAGGCTGGGGCAAGGAAAGTACAAGGTGAGCCCGAAGCATCTTGTTTGCAGAAAAGAAAGAGCAAGCTCCAATCCCAGTGGGGGTGTGCCAAAAAGACACTGGAGCCAGCTTGAAGTGGCTTGCTTTCGACAAATTGGGGAAAATATGCACCAGAAAAGCAAGTGACAGTAATGGATTATAACACATTGAATCAAATGGAAACACATGAGTCCATACCAATATAAATAAATTACTAAATTTGAAGATTAATGAGAAACAGAATACTTACAGTGTTTCATAGTACCTCCCTCTAAACTGCTTATTGATTTTAAAGATTTACTTTACAGTAGAGAATCCTGGCAGATACCACTTTAATTCAGTGATCAAAGTGGCCATCACCAGTGATGGGACAAATCAAAATTGCATGCCACCTGGTAGGATGCAGTAAGAATAGCAGAGCACTACTTATGCGTTATTCCTGCCAAAGAGGCAGACTGAATCTAATCAAGAGAAAACACCAAACAAACCCAAATTGAAGAATATTTAACAAAATAATTGGCTTAGAGTCCTCAAAAATGTCAAGATCATGAAAGTCAAGGAAAACGGGAGGAACTATTTCAGACTGAAGGAGATTAAAGACATAACAGCAGCTTCTTTTGCTATAAAAGACTTTTGGGGACAATTGACAGAATTTTAGTGGAGTCTGGGGATTAGAAGGTAGTGATGTATCAGTGTTAACTCTCTGACTTTGATGGATGTGTGCTATGTATCAGAATATCCTTATGGAATGGAATAGTGTATAGGAAATGCACACTGAACTACTCCACTATAATGGTGAAGGCACATTGGGTTGGAAACTTTACTCCCAAATGGTTTAGTGTAAAAAATAAAAATAAATAAAAAATAAATAAAAAGCTATTTGTTTTCTATATGCAAACTTCTGTAAGTTTGAGACAGTTTAAATTTTTAAAAAATAATAATCAAACAACAATTTGAAATACCAGAATCTGGAAGTTTTTAATAGCTTAATCTTAGGTATTGATGGCTATAAATATTAGCATGAAGCAAACTATCTATGTATTATAATGTGAATTTGTAACATAATCTCAGTTAGTTCAACCTGCTATGGAGAATTTCAATCATAAATACAGGGGGTAGTATAATGAACCCCCATGCACTCGTCATCCAGCTTCAATAATTATCAAAACATGGCCAATCTTGTTTCATCTATACATCCTCCCTCCCCACAAATGATCATTTTGCAATACTAGTGGTCAGTTAGAAGGAGGGTAGGGGGTATGGGATGTTTAAGGTCTTCTTTTTTGTTTTCATTTCTTTTTCTAGAGTAATGCAAATGTTCTAAAAATGATCGTGGTGATGAATACACAACTATGTGATGATTCTGTGAACCATTGATTGTATACTTTGGATGGATTGTAGGGTGAGTGAATATATCTCAATACAATTATATTTTTTAAAAAAGCAAATGCAGACATCAGATACCATCAGTGAACACTTCAGAGTATATCTCTGTATAATAACACAAATACCACTTGTTCATTTTTTCAGATATAACCAAAATACTACTATTACAAATAAGCAGTCAGTGTGCAAATATCTCCATTTGTCTCATAAATGATTTTTACATATGCCTTGCTGAAAATAGTTAAAATCAAGGTCTCCACACATTGCAATTTTTGAATATGTTATTTAAATCTTGATTAATCTGTAACCACCTCCAGCCCTCTCATTTTTTCAGGTTATTTATTGTCCTGTGTATTCTCTCTCATTCTTAATTTTTGCTGGTTGCATCACCATGGTGTCATTTAATGTGCTTATTTATCCCCTGTATTTGTCTTCAACTGCTTTTTAGGCTAGAGGCCTTATTAGACTTAGGTTCAAGCTTTTGGCTTATTTGGAAGGTGGCTTGTATACTTTCTTATTGCTTTACATTAGGAGATACATAATGTCTGGTTATCTCTCTTTTTATTAATCATTGGGTTTTTATGTTATCAGTCTAGTGCATCCATTATAAAATTCTCCATAATTTTTTCCTTTCTGGTTTTAGAAGTCTTTGATTATTGTTGCCTGGCTCCACTGTTTCATAAAAGGATGCTAAATAGTGGTTTTCAAATTCTATTGTTCCTCCTTCATTTATTAGCTGGAATTTGTCTAAACAGAATAACTTTCCCTCAACAACCATTTGATTACCCTGAGGTGCAATCTACACCAAAAAGGCCACATAAGTGTTTGACTTTCCCTTTATTTATAGTCACCAAAATTTTTAAAGGTAATATGATGATAGGGCAGTTGTTAAGATTGATGAAAAACTGTTACAGGAAGTGGTGTGGCATAAGCACCAGGGAGATCATGAAAGGGTGGTTGGTACATTTTTCTATGTTCTTATCTCACTCTCCAGCCTCCCAGTGTGCCCCTCCCAACCTCCTCACCTCCTAAGACGTCATTCCTCATGCAGTTAGCAATTGACTGTAGCTCTCATTGGGGATAAAATTCTGAATCAAATGCATATCTTTCACCAACTTTTTTTTTTTTTTAATTAAATTCAGTTTCATTGAGATACACTCACACACCATACAACCATCCATGGCGTACAATCAACTGTTCATAGTACCATCAAACATAAAAATAAAAAAGCATCCAAAACCACCACCGCCCCATCCCACCCAATTCTCCACTTAGTTCCTGTTCCCATTTTTCCACTCATCCATCCACATCCTGGACAAAGGAAGTGATCTATGAGGTCCTCACAATCACACTGTCACCCCTTGTAATCTCCATTGTTAAACAATTGTCTTCAAGAGTCAAGGCCACTGGGCTGGAGTTTGATAGTTTCAGGTGTTTACTTCTAGCTATTCCAACACATTAAAACCTAAAAAGGGTTATCTATACAGTGTGCAAGAATGTCCACCAGAGTGACCTCCCAACCCC
Source organism: Choloepus didactylus (assembly GCF_015220235.1). Taxonomy (NCBI): domain Eukaryota; kingdom Metazoa; phylum Chordata; class Mammalia; order Pilosa; family Megalonychidae; genus Choloepus; species Choloepus didactylus. The sequence goes on along the minus strand of NC_051317.1, from coordinate 17,211,744 downwards.
ATTCGAAATCTCTCAGCCAGTGAAACCCTATTTTGTTTCATTTCGCATCTGCCTTTTTCTCGAGAAGATGTTCTCAGTCCCACGATACCTGGTCCAGACTCATCCCTGGGAGTCATATCCCACATTGCCAGGGAGATTTACACCCCTAGGAGTCAGGTCCCACATAGGGGAGAGAGCAGTGTGTTCACCTGCCGAGGTGGCTTAGCTAGAGAAAGAGGGCCAAGGTACTCAGGGGGAGACTCTTAGCAAAATTATAAGCAGGTTAAGCCTTTAAGCCTCTCCTTTGCAGTAATGAGCCTCATAAGGGCAAGTCCCATTATAGAGGGCTCAGCACATCAAACCGTCAGTCCTCAATGTTTGTGAGAACATCAGCAGCAATCAAGGTGAGGAAGTCTAACACTTCTGCATTTTCCCTCAGCTCCTCAGGAGGGACCCTGCATATATATTTTTATTCTCTGCCCAAATTATTTTGAGATGTTCCACCAACTTTTAAGGAAAGAATTGCTGCCCATGTTTTCTAAGTTAAATATGCAGAGGCTTCATAATACGAGGCAAAAACAAAAGCTGAGTAATTATCCTTGGGAAAAAAATTGCAATGTACACAAACATACATAACTCCAGTGCCAGGATTCAGATTACAGTGTGTGTACATCTGATACATTTAAATGGTGGCTGCCTTTCCTGTCTTCTCGACATGCCAAATATCCAGTCTTTTATTCTGAACTGTAGTTTGTTGCTTTATTTCTGTAAGGATCTTGGGAGGATTATCAGCTTCTTGCTGTTACGTAGATAGTCTATCCACTAAACCTAATCATGCCCATCACCAAAATCTGTCTTAATGTTTCTGTGATCTGAATATTTTATGCTGTTTACATTTGTTTGCTGTGTTTCCGTGGAGAGCTCTCCAGTCAGCTGTAGTTGCATAAAATCAGCACATGTTCATGTCTGCTTTATAGGTAGTGGCAGGATACTGAAAAAAAGCAATAGTTTGTTTTCTGTTCAGCAAAAAATAGTGTTATAGATTTTTTCCCACAATACATGATATTGATGGGTTGTGTTAAAGCCCGTGAGAAATTTGATTCTTAATGGAGCTGTTGTTTCACGTGTGCCAAGCAGATTGATTAAGAAAGTTCTTACACCATTGAAGGCAAGAGTGGAAACTGCTTTATATAAAAAAGGAATATGCTAAAGCAGAGAGAACTTTTTCAAAAGCAGTAGTAAAGGATATAGTATCACTATATTCAGATTGGCTTTAAAATAATTTAGTTTAAAAAATAATGTCCTTTTATCTGTGCTCAATTTGAGCAACTAGCTAGTGAGCTACACTATATGATTCAACATATCCTCCCATAACTGGCTTTGCACGTTCCGATTTTGTCATGCTAGACCCCAGAAGTGCCGAGAACTGTGTCCGTTCCATGGTTGTCGCCTGCTCGGATCTTAATAATGACTACTTTAGGCCAGAAACATATAATTAAGTCCTAGCACTGAGCATCTCAATGAAGGATATTGCTAAGTAAGGAGTCTGCAACCTACTTAATTAGCATAAACAAAAAAAGCACCACTTTGACTCTCCATCCCAGGGCACCAGTGGGCCCCTCTTCATTTGCAGCGTTTTGTGAAAAATTTTGAAAAGAGGAAGAGATAATGAAGATTATTACTCTGCTGCCCTGTTGGCCACACTTGGCTGTAGGACTAGAAAGAATAAGAAATTGGAGGACTGCATTGGCTCTTTTTATAAAGTCAGATAATTGTTAATTGTATTTTATTTAAGAAGCATTGTTTGGGGGCCTAATCACTAGAAGTCATTTCCTGGCTCCTTCTTGAGCTTCCTCGACTTTTTGAAGCTCAGGGTAAAAAAGACCTCTGACGTTCGGCAAAGAGCAAGCTCTTGAAATATTTCCTTGAAGAGGATTTTGGCAAAATAGATAATAGTATTATTCAGTAATTTAACAATAGTTTTTATCACCTGCTATGTGCCTGGCATGTAGGTGCACAGGGCAGGTGCTTGCCCTCATGGAGTTTGCATTCTGTCAGAGCAGGACAGAAAATAACCAAATAAGCAATTACATGTACTGATAAATGATAAAAGGAGTAAAATGATGACATGATAAAGAAAAATAGTGTTGAAAGAGGATTTTTAAAAATATTAATAGTTTATAAACAGAATTGAAGTGATCTGATTTGCTCACTTTCAATGATCATTCTAGTTTCTGAGAAGAGGAATAGTTTTAGGATAAAAATGGTTAAAGTGGGGCAACCAGTTAAGAGGCCGTAGCCATCATCTGAGCAAGCGATGGCAGTGGCTCAGAGCAGGCAGTTTCAGCGACGCTAGTGAAAAGAGAAGTGAAGGGATCTGGGTTGCATGTTGCAGGTAAATTCAGCAGGATCAGCTAATGTGGGGGAAGGAAGGAATCAGAGATGATTTCTAAGCCTATAACATAGACATTTTGATAGATCATGGTGCCAATTTGTGCAATAAAAATACAAATGGGAGGTTAGTTATTTAAAAAATGATTTGGGAAAGAAGTATCCATTCTGTTTTTAGTACTGTACTTTTCTCCCTCACTCTCATGTTGGCTCCCCTTTAAAGCAGTGATTGATTCATTTATTCATATTTATTGAGTGCCTACAATGTCTTGTGCTGCAGTAGGCTCTGGGGACTCAGCCCTTGCTTCATGCAGGAAATGGACATTAAACAAATAGACACACTAATCAAACAGCAAGTATAAACTGAAATATATGTCCTGAAGGAACAGTGCGTATTTTTCCTTGGGAGTATGTAACAAATCAACTTGCCAGAGGCAAAGATGGAATGGAGCAATGATAAAAGGCTTCCTTGAGGAAATGTCTTTTGAGCTAGTTATAAATGGTAAGACCTAAATAGAGGAAGTGTGTAGCATGTATGTGTGTGTACATGCACACATGTTTGGGAAGAATGGAATATTCCAGGTAGAGGGAACAGAATCAGCAAAGTCCCTTTGACCAAAGGAAGCATGCCTTCTAGAACCGAAAACCAAGGAAGTGAAGTGCAGAAAGGAAGAGGAGAGAGAAGTACAAGATGAGTCTTCAAAGATAAGCTCATCATGGCCTTGGTGGGGCAATAATATGGATTTAGGACTTTACCTGAGATAACAGCAAGTCACTGGAGTGTGAAAAAATGATTCTGGCTCCTATATGGAAAATGGATTAGGAAAATATTGGGGAAGTGGTTAGGAGGCAATGGAAGTACCTGGGTGAGAGATGATGATGGATTAGATGAAGATGGCAACAATTGAGAAGAAGAGGAGCTGATCTTGGTAGGTCTTGGTATGTGTTGGATATTGGGGGTTGTGGGTAGGGGAATAACAAGTAGGTGTCAAAGGTGAATCCAGTCTTCTTGGCTTGTGTGACTGAATGGAATGAACTTGCCACTCACTGAAGCCTGGAACGAGGCTGAATTTGCAATTGAGAGATAATCAGTTTTCTCTGAGACACTGACTTCTGAGTTATCTATCGTTCAGTCATTCAGTTGAAGATGTTAAAGATGCTTTTGAATATAAGGATTTGGACTGTCACAAGGATTTGAGTGGACATGTGGGTAATGTAAATTGAAACTATGGCTATGAATAATAAGAGTATGGAGTGAGAAGAAAAGAGATGCTAGGACTGAGCCTCAAGGAGCTTTGGCATTTAGTGATAGATGGAGGAATATGAGCCTATAACGGAGAAAAGAGAAGATGGTCCAGAGAAGTAGGAAGTAAACAACAGAAATTTCTTGGAAACCAAGAAATGAGAACATTTCAAGGAGAGAGGAGTAAACAGCAGTAAACGTCACTAAGAAGTCAAGCAAGAAAGTAAGATGAGAACTGAAAAATGTTAGATTAGCACCAGATGCCAGATTGGAGTGCAGTAATAATCATTGGGCAAAAGAACTTTTGATTTGCTCTGTTCTCTGATAACAACAAATTCTAAGACAAATAGATGACATAAGACAAAAAGCTTTCGTCCTAAAATTAGAAGATTTCATGTCTCGGTGCCTCTATTTACCCAGCATGTACTTTAGGCAAGTCATATTTTCTCTCTTTCACCTTCAATTATGCTGTCTATAAGAATTAGAATAAAAATCATTACTTCATAAAGTTATTTTAAAGAATAAAATAGATAATGTATCTCAGTGCCTGGTATAGACAAGAACTCAATTCATGATAGCAACATACATGTTTTCCTCATTTTCCCAAATTCTCTAAAAAGCATATCATTGCTCTTTTAGTCAAAGGAAAAACAAAATCATAAATTTTTTTTAAAGAAAGAAATGTATAAGAAAAAGATACTTGAAAAATCTGTCTAATCCCTGAAACAATTCCCTGGCTGAGTGCTCATACAGGTTTTAAAGTGCATGCACATAGATTTTATACATTAAATAATAATAACAAAAAATTGTTTTGAGTGATGTTGCTGTCTCTTGGATCTCCTGGAGTTGTGTAACTATAACGAACATTGAAACTTTATTTTCCTGCATGGATATTCTTCCCATGAAAGTCAACACTGTCAGTTTTGATTTCTCTTTTTTTTTGGCATTTACTATGAAGTCGGGCATAATTTTTTTTTTATCTTCATTTTATTGAGATATATTCACATACCACGCAGTCATACAAAACAAATCGTACATTTGATTGTTCACAGTACCATTACATAGTTGTACATTCATCACCTAAATCAATCCCTGACACCTTCATTAGCAAACACACAAAAATAACAAGAATAATAATTAGAGTGAAAAAGAGCAATTGAAGTAAAAAGAACACTGGGTACCTTTGTCTGTTTGTTTCCTTCCCCTATTTTTCTACTCATCCATCCATAAACTAGACAAAGTGGAGTGTGGTCCTTATGGCTTTCCCAATCCCATTGTCACCCCTCATAAGCTACATTTTTATACAACTGTCTTCGAGATTCATGGGTTCTGGGTTGTAGTTTGATAGTTTCAGGTATCCACCACCAGCTACTCGGGCATAATTTATAAAGCAACATTGAAAACTACTTTTGTCACCACTGATATTTCCAAAAGATAGCAAGGTAGCTTCATGAAATGAAGTCTGATTTTTGTGCAAAGGGGAAGTGATAGTTGTTCTGTCATCAGTATGGTAAAAGTGTGATACCATAGGCTCCCTGAACAATTAATGTGGCTTCAACATAAATATGTCAAAATCCAGTGTATATAACCCCAAATAATTTGCTTTACTCAAAATAATACCAAAGGCAGGGGAGCATAAGAAAAACCTCAGTCTGGAAATTGGTGGCCAGAATTTGCCCTGCCACTGTGGTAAGGCTCTACACTGCTCTACTTCAGTTTGCTCTGGGAATAAGGAGACAAATAAGGTAAATTTAAAAATTAAAAGGGAAAAGGGGTAGAACCAGTGTTCCTTTTGTCTATGATATTCATCACCTCTAAGATTCTATAACAGAATCCCAAAATCTCTTTAAGGTAGGCTGCTATTGTGTTTTAGAGTTTGTTTACAGATAATTAACTGTTTGACATAGGCTTGGAGTTAGCGATCAGGGAAAATTAAAGTGCTTTTTTCTCAAGTCAATGCCAATAAAAAAGATTCCAAACTGAAAATAAAGTATATCTGAAATTACTGTGTAAGTCAGTGGGAAAGTAATAGTAATAAAGAGACAACTAAGTATCTTGTTGCTCTTTTTATAGATACTCAACGAAAAGCTTTGAAAACAGGCATTGCCCTTGAGAGAGTGTAATGATTTCTTTTGCTTTAGTTTATTGAATTTAGCTCAATTTTATGGTTAACAGAATTACTCTTATTTTAGGAACTTAGCTTAAAATGTTATTAAAATATAAACACATTTTACATTAATAAAATTTTAGTAGAAATTACAAAAAGAAATCATTAAAGGATCTCTCAATGTTTTTTAAGAAAAAACAAAGCAACCACATACCACACTTCTGTTTTGCACATAGGTTTTATTTGTGCATTGTAGGCAGCGATATCAGGGATTTTTCCTCCATCTTACACAGTTCCCAAAGCAGATCTGAGAACATTTTGGTTGCACAGTGATTATTTATGGAAAGGAAAACCATGCTTGTATGCAAAGGAATGTGAAGGAGATAAGCAACCCTCTGATCACTTTCTCAATCCTAGTTTCCTTCTATTCCCAGAAAGGTTACTGTGGTTACAAGCTTGAGGTGGATCATTCCAGATCTTTTGCTATGGAGCTAAAATTTAATATCCTAAATATATAATGATCATATTTGATTTGATACCAACTTGGCTTCAATAGCATATACATATACTGTTCCTATTCCCCTCTATCCCCCAATCATATATTGAACTTGTTACAAATTATATCTTTTTTTATTATTAAAATTCAACAAGTAGCTATAGAGCAAATTTCGAAGACTGCTATGGGTTACAGTTCCACCATTTCAATTCTTTCCTTCTAGCTATTCCAATACCCCAGCAACTAAGAAAAATAAAATTATATAGAGATTCAGTATTCATAATCCTCTGTTAAATTCCATCTTGTCTGTTGCTACCCCTTCCTCTAGTTATATCACTTTCCCAATCTTCAGGGATATCTAGGCAGTGACCACCCTAACTTGTTCATGTTAAAAAGGGGTGCCAACATTATGGGAAAAGGGACACATCTGGTTGATGTTCTTGAAGAGGCTCTTGCCTCTGGGTTTGGGAACTTAGCTGGCATAGGAGTTCCCTGGAGGATTTCAGTTTTTGAAGAAAACTTAGTGAGTGAAACCTTTATAGAGTCACAGATAAGGATCCGTGTATTTTTTAAGGTTTTCAGGACTACTGTTTACTTGGGCTTATCATACTTTGGTCATTCAGCATATCTAGCTAAAGCTTGCATAGGAGTAACCTCCAGGACAGCCTCTTGACTCTATTTGAAATCTCTTAGCCACTGAAACCTTATTTTGTTGCCTTTCTTTTCCCCCTTTTGGCCAAAAAGGCATTCTCAACCCCTTGGTGCCAGGGTCAGGGTACATTCCCAGAATCCATGTCCCACATCTCCAGGGAGACTCACTCACCTGGGAGGTCCTGTCCCATGTGAGGGGGAGGGTGATGAATTTATTTGCAGAGTTTGGCTTAGAGAGAGAAAGTCCACATCTGAGCAATAAAAGAGGTTCTCTGGAGGTGACTCCCAGGCATAACTACAGGTGGGCTTAGCCTCCCCTTTACAACCATAAGTTTCGTAAGAGCAAGTCTCAAGATTGAGGGCTTGACTTAAAAAGTAGGGGACTCTAAGTTCCTGTAGCATATATTCTGTCCATGATATTTCATCCCTATCTCACATTATCATCACTTAGTTGTACAGTCTTCATTACTCTCCATTTTATACAACTCTCATGACCCCAAACACCCCATAGTTCTTTTCAGCCCTTAATTATTTGTCCCTAGTATTTGTGTGGTACTAGTAAGGTATTCCTATTGATTATAGTCCATAGTATGTGATAGGTAGATTTTTCCCATATACCATTCTGTTGTCAATTCTGTACCATTGTCATACCTTAGAAATATATCATGAATTACCTATTTATATTTGTAGTGCTGACCTGTGGGATAAATGCCTTTAAATAACCCCTATCAATCCTATTCACTTTCAATACAGCTCTGATACTGATCATCCCATTAATAGTCATCACCCCTATCCATTCCCAAATTATATCTTTGTACATTACATTGTATGTCAGAAATCATAGATTTATCATTACTTATTTGTATTTTAGCTCCTGTAGGGAGCAAGAAGTAAAGTTACATACTAAAAAAGAAATTACAACATTACTGGCATTTATAATTACCCAAATGGTTACCTCTACTGGAGGTCTTTATTTCTTTATGCCACTTGGATCCACTGTCTAGTCTCATTTCCCTTCACTCTGAAGAATTCCCTTTAGCATTGTTTCTAGGCCAGACTTAGTGGTTACGAACTCCTTCAGCTTTTGTTTATCTGGGAATATCTGAATCTCTCCATTTTTAATAGAGAGTCTCACTGGATGTAAAATTCTTGGTTGGCTGTTGTTTTCTTTTGGTGCTTTAAGCATTGCAACCCACTGCCTTCTTGCTTCCATGGTTTCCAGTGAAAAATCAGCACTTAAATTGTTACTCCCTTACACATAGCATGTTGCTTTTCTCTTCAAACTTTCAGAACTCTCTCCTTGTCCTTTGCATTCAACAGTTTGAACAGTATGTAATGGGGCATATTTTTCTTAAATTTTATCCTATTGGGCATTTCCTGGCTTCTTGTAGGTGCACATTCATATCCTTTGCTAAGTTTGGGACGTTCTCTGTCATTATTATTTTTTTAATATTCCTTCTGCCCCTTTCTCTCTTTCTTCTCCTTCTGGGATGGCCATAATGCTTGTCCCAGAAGCCTCTTAGGCTATTTTTGCTGTTTATAATTTTTTTTTCTTTCTGTTCCTCAGACTGGCTCATTTCCTGTTTCTTTGTTTGTCTTACAATCTTTTGCTGCATCCTGTACATTTTTGTTTGTTTGTTTGTTTTGTTTTTTAAAGTAAATTCAGTTTTATTGAAATATATTCAGATACCATACAGTTATTCATAGTGTACAATCAACTGTTCACAGTACCATCATATAGTTATGCATTCATTACCCCAATCTATTTTTGAACATTTTCCTTACACCAGAAGGAATCAGAATAAGAATATAAAATAAAAGTAAAAAAGAACACCCAAATCATCCCCACCCCATCCTACCCTATTTTTCATTTAGGTTTTGTCCCCATTTTCCTACTCATCCATCATGCACTAGATAAAGGGAGTGTGTGATCCACAAGGTTTTCACAATCACACTATCACCCCTTGTAAGCTACATTGTTATACAATTGTCTTCAAGAGTCCAGACTACTAGGTTGGAGTTTGATCATGTCAGGTATTTACTTCTAGCTATTCCAATACATTAAAACCTAAAAAGTGTTATCTATATAGTGCATAAGAATGTCCACCAGAGTGACCTCTCGACTCCATTTGAAATCTCTCAGCCACTGAAACTTTATTTCATTTCATTTCACATTCCCCTTTTGGTCAAGAAGATGTTCTCAATCCCATGATGCTCGGTCCAAATTCATCCCCTGGAGTCATCTCCTATGTTACCAGGGAGATTTACACCCTCAGAATCAGGTCCCATGTGTGGGGGAAGGGCAGCGAGTTCACCTGCCAAGTTGGCTTAGCTAGAGAGAGAGAGGGCCACATCTGAGCAACAAAGAGGTACTCAGGAGGAGACTCAGGCACAATTATATGCAGGATGAGCCTCTCCTTTGCAATAATGAGCTTCATAAGGGCAAGTCCCATGACAGAGGGCTCTGCATATCAAACCACCAGTCCTCAATGTTTATGAGAACATCAGCATGCTGTACATTTTAATATTTTAAAATGTTACTTCTGAGTTTTCTTCCCTGAAATGCCTGTTTCTTGAGTTTGTAACTGGCTGGTGATATGAAAGAGCCTTTCTTGAGTGTCAGGAGTTAAGGAACTAAGCAAATCTAAGCAAAAAACACTTCTCGCTGTCTTTGCAATTTGGCTTCAGAGTTTAGCCTGCTTATCAGGAAGGTCAGCACTAGGCAAATGCAAAGTGCAGGGTCCTCCCTGTTTTTTCCGGGCCTGTGCCTTGTCCTGGGCTTGTGCTTGCCAGTGACCCTAGGGGTTCCTCTGTTTACAGGAGTTTGAATGCCCCCTCTACTTCCCAGGGTCTTCCGCTGCAGGAATTAAAGCAGGTTAGTCTTTGCCTCAATTGTTTCTTAGACCGCTTTCATTGTCTCAAGCTGCTTTTGTCCAGAAGGCAAATTCTGGAAAGGGGACATGCTGGAGAGTGGTTTCCCATGTCAGTCTTTCCCACTGGGGACGATGCCAGGGACCAACAAGGGGAGTGCTGGCTGTCTCCAAACTGCCCTGGGGAGGGGATAAAGGAGGGGCCAGGAAGGGTGCCGGCAGCTTCTTCCATGGCTTTCCAAAGCTGTGCTTTCTTCCCTTGATGCCTACTCAGCCAATGTGACCCTTCAGCTGTCCTCTGCAGCTCTGCAGAAGTATATAATCTTAAAGTCTTCTACGTCACCTTTATCCAGGTTGGTTTGGAACAATGGCTGCCCTCACTCTGGCCTCCAGTGACCCAAAGTAGCTAATCAAAGGCTGTGATCAGCAATTGGCCCAGCCCACCCTAACCACCTCCTGATCTCAGTGAAGTGTATTTTTATGTCCCTGTCTGGCATCAGCAAGCTACATCAGGAACCAAACCCCACTGCTATTGCCACTCAAATGGGGAGACTGGGAGATGGGCACCTATAAATGCTGCATGGAGAGAGTAATTTACTGGTATTACTGTAATTTACCAGTCTCTTCCTCCTGCTCTTCTTTGGATGCTGTACAGTGTTCTACTGGCCTCTCAAGTTTCAAAATAATTGATTTGGACATTTCCTACCTGTTTAATCACTGTTCTTGTAGAAGGATTGATTCCGGGAGTTTCCTATTTTGCCATCTTCCCACAGTTCCTCTCAGGCTAGAATTATCAAGTAAAAGTAGGTAGCTAACTTTCTATCTAAACTTAAGTGTATCTTCAAATGAATATTAAGTTAGAGGAGAAGTTAATGAAACTGTGGTGTAAGGGAAATATATAGTACATGGTAGTTAAATTATAAAAGGTAAATCTTAATAGTAGATCACCAAGACAGTATTGAATATAAAAAAAAAAAAAAAAAAACAGTAATCATGAAGCAAGTTTCCATATAATTCATGTAAAAACAATTTCAAATAAAAACACAAAACGTGAACTAATTCCATTACTTTTCATGAAGTGAGTGGTGGCTTGGAGTTTTGTAACTCAGAAAAAAGTATGTTCTTAAACTTAATACTTTCCTTTGTAGGTGAACTCATTGTAAATAGGACCTTTCGATGAGGTTACTTCAGTTATGATGTGGCACAACTGAACAGGATGGGTCTTAATTTTATTACTGAAGTCCTTACAGGGAAGATGACAGAGAGAAGCTGTAGGGAACAGTTAGAAGCTGGGAATTAATGAACCCCAAAAAAGAAAGGAGAAGATGCCACCATATGCATTGCCTTCTGACAGAAAAGTCAAGGACCGCAGATTGCTAGCAGCCAGCTCTACAGTACCACAGTCTCCCGGGAGAAAGCATTGCCTTGTGGATGACTTGATTTTGGGCTTCCCCTAGCCTCAAAACCATGAGCCAATAAATTCCTGTTGTTAAGTCAACCTACGGTATGGTATTTGTTTTAGCAACCAAGAAACTAAAACATACGGGTATTTATATCTAAGTGTACAATCCATAGCAAAAGATCTGGGATGATCCACTTCACTCTTGTAACCATAGTTACCTTTCCGGGAATAGATGGAGACTAGGATTGGGAAAGTGGTCAGAGGGTCTATTATTATCCTTTGCATCCTTTGCATACAAGCATGGTTTTCCTCTCTGTAACTCTGCAATCCCAATTCTAGTTATATATTCAAAAGAATTAAAATAAGGAATTGGACAGATATTTGCACACTCGTTTTTCACAGCAGCATTATTCACAATTGTCAAAAGATGGAAGCAACCCACGTGACCATGAATGGATAAACAAAATGTGACATACATACGCAATGGAATATTATTGAGTCCTAAAAAGCAATGAAGTTCCAATACATGTTCCAATGTGGATGAAACTTGAGGACATCATGTTGAGTGGAATAAGCAAGCCACAAGAGGACAAATATTGTATGATCTCACTGATAGGAAATCATTAGACTAAGCAAACTCATAGAGTCAGATTCTAGAATATAGGTTACTGGGGTATAGGGTTGGGATAGAGGATAGGGAGGTAAGCCGTAAATGGTGCAGTTTCTATTTGGGAGACTAGAAAACTTTTGATGGTGGATGGTGGTGATGGTAGCACAACATTGTGAGTGCAATTAACCAAACTGAAATATATGTCTGAATGTGATTAAGAGGGGAAATGTTAGATTGCATATATGGTAACAGAATAAATTTTTTTTTTAATCCATGGAACTACTCTACACTACACAGTGACTCCTAAGTTAAAACATGGACTTTAATTAAAAGTACAATTATAAGAATGTGTTATCAATTGTAACAAATGTTCTATACCACTGAAGGGTGTCGGTAGTGGGGTCATATGTGGGAATCCTGTATTTTATGCATGATTGTTCTGTGAACCCACAGCTTCTTTAATTAAGGAAAATAAAAAATATAAAAAAAATTAAAAGTGAAATTTTAGGTTGTTTGTATGTTACTAGAATAAAATTCTTAAAAAAAAAAATCCATGGAACTGCACAACACAAACAGTGAACCCTAAGTTAAAGCATGGACTAATAGTACAATTCTAAAAATGTGCTTTCATCAATTGTAACAACTATACCACACCAGTGCAAGATGTTAATAATAGGGTAGTAAATGGGCTTCCTCTATTTTATGCATTATTTTTCTATGTACTCTCAACTTCTCTAATAAAAAGAAATTTGCATTCCTGATATTTGTTTAAGATCTGATTATATTCATTAATATATCATTCAACTGGATGTTATTATTTTGGATCCAGTAATACCAACATGTAGAATAAGAGTGAGAAAATAATAATGAATGTTGCCCAGATGTTATTGTATACACCAGATACTTTATCCTTTTTTTTTTTAATAAGTTTAATTGTCAAGAGGATATGATACTAAATTATAAATGTTGCAAATGGAATGACTTTTTGGACTGTTCTGATTATTAGTATTATAATGCATGAGTGTTTTTCAAACTTTTCTAAAGAAACTCTAATGGCTAGAAAAGTAGTTGGGGACCCCATGAGACTACAACTTAGCCTTAAGCAGTCTGCCGGCAAGCAGGAGTTTCTTTGAAGTTTGATATTTTATCTTAAATATTCATGCTAAGTCTTAGTTTAATGCAAAACAAAGAGAGAGAGAGAGAGAGAGAGAGAGAGAGAGAGAGAGAGAGAGTGGGAGAGAGAGGATATTTTGAATTACCTAATATCTAGTAAATTTGATACTCCAGTAAGATGCAGCATGTTTATCCTGTGGCTTTGAATTCCCACTTGCTAAAGTGCTGCTAAATGCCCTTAGAGTTCATGGGCCCCAGTTAGAGACGGATGCATGATTCTACCTTAAAAGATTTACTATTTAAAGATGTCTGGCAAAGTTCCCAAAACCTATTAAATAGAATATCCTTGTAATACATTAAGATCTTATTTTCCGCATATCTTTGTAATTGGCCTATGTTTACAAGTAACAGAAACCCATCCAAGCTAACTTTTACGTTTAACAATGTGTGTTTTGGGATGGGAAAATGTATTAAACAGAAACAAGGTTATCTCACAGACTCCAAGCCAGAAAGTAGAGTTGGGCTCCATGAAGAACTGAAGCTGGGAACTGGAAAGGGGTAGAACCCTGGGGACTTGCATTATACTCTGTGCCTGTCTGGGGCTGACTGTTTGCTTCTCTGGAATTTTCTCTGAGCATGCTATACTTGATCCTCTGTCACTTGGCAGGCCATGATTCAACATGAGGGATCTCCCCACATCTCCTGCACTAGCATGCCTTCTGCTCAAATGACCAGGAGAAATGAGTCAGCATTTTTCAATTTCAATTTTATGTTCTCATGAAAGCAACTGTTTCAGAATAAGTCCCAAAATATGGGTATCTTTGAGTTGGAGTGTGATTGCAAGAGTGAAAAAAAAAAAAATTAAAAAACCAATAAAAGGTATTGTTGGCATATTTCTGTTCCCTTATTAATAGACCCCCACTGCCTTCAAGTCGTCCAGAGGGGGCTTCCATTGCTACATAACTTCCCATGATACAAAATATTTATATCTTTAATATATATAGATATTTGCTCAAATATATAATATTTGAGCATCTATAGTGTATAACAGCTGGTAAATTAATATATAAAAAATATGCCCGGCCTGTTTTCTACTACTCAGTTCCCTTGAGTATCAGAAACTTACCTAGCAAACTCTGTTAAAGAAGAGAATGTGACATAATTATGTGTCTTTTAGCTGAAAGTCCAGATTCAGTGAGGTCTTCTGAATACGGTTTTGCCATAGTCACCATTTTTACCTGGACGGCTAATACAAGGAAGAAAACAAATGTTTTTCCTAATGCAAGAAAATCTAAATTTTCTTCAAAAGGTTAAGCTGAGTATAGCAAGACCAGTGAAGTCATCGTCAAGGAGTAAAATAATAAAAGTTGCTAAACAAATGCAAATGTAATCTCCTCACAAATACTCTATGAGTAGATACACTTGTCCACAACAAAGTACAACAAATAGCATAGTCTCTGGGTTAAAAATATTACAACAACAGCAAAACTAGTTTGAAAAAGAATCAGAATTTATCAAACAACAGATTAAGGAATTGAAAAGGCAAGCCATAGAGAGGGAGAAGTAATTTGCAATGCGTATATCAACATAAGTCTCATATACAGAATACATAAATAACTATTACAACCCAGTAAGAAAAGATGTCAGACAACCTAATAGAAACATGGGCAAAAGATGTAAAAAGCATCTTAACAAGGAGCTATTGAAACAACCAATAAATTATATGATAATGTGCCTAAAATTATTAAGTCCAGAGAGCTGAAAATTAAAACCGCAATGAGATAGCACTAGACACCCAAAATTGAAAAGATAGACATACCAAACATTGGCAAGGATGTAGAACCTCTAGAACTCATATATATTGTATGTATTGCTAATTGGAGTGTAATTGTTTCCAACACTTTGTATATCATTTGATAGTATAAAGCTGATCATATGCAGCTGTACTCCTTGATATATACCCAATAAAATTGTGAACATATATTTACAAAATGGCACATACTAATATCTTAGTATTACTATTCTTACTAGCCCAGAAATGGAAACTATCCAAATGCCCATCAATACTAGAATGGATAAATGAAATGAGGTCTGTACACAAAGGGATACTACACAACAATGAGAATTAATGATTTACAACTTAATCAACTATACAGATGTATCTCAGAAACATATAATGAGTGTGTTGAGTGCAAATAGCCAAACACAACCATATTGTTACAGGTTATTGTAGTTCATTCATTTCAACTGTCATATTTCTTGTGTGAATATCTCAGAGTGTATTCATTTGCTTTCCAAGCAGTGGCCATTTGGGTGGTTTCCAGGTTTAGTTAAAAAAGTTTTCCTACCCCAAGTCTAAAAGACATTGACCTCCATTTCCTACAAAGATGTAAAATGGTGTGTGTGTGTGTGTGTGTGTGTGTGTGTGTGTTCATGTTTCAGTCTTACATGAATCTAGAATTGATTTTATGTGTGCAACATAAGAATGCCTCTATAATTCTTTTACCGTACAGACAACCTTTTTTACATCTTCCTTTAGAACATTTCCTTCAGTCCCCAGTGATCATGTCAGCTCCATCACATGGCAAAAATCCATAAATGGGAGGCGTTCTTTCCTGGTCTCTATTTCATTTGGCTCTCCCTGCTCAAATACCTCACTCTTAATTAGTGTGGCTTCATGATAAGTACTGATATTTCACAGGACAGGTTCTCTTTCCTTTTCTTTTTACCTTAAATGTTTCTTGGGTATTTTGGGCTTTTTATTCTCCAAAATAAATATTAGAATTACTTTAGCAAGTTCCATAAAAAAATCTTGTTTGAGATTTACTTTGTAATTTATTATATCTATAAATTGGGAGAGTTGATATCTTTGTGATATTAAGACAATGTATTCATGAACATGTTCTCTTTTTCCATTTATTTAGTTCTCTAATATCTCTTTTATAAAGTTTTATAATTTTACCTGTAGAGCAAGCAAACAATCTTTTGTTAGATCTGTTCAAAGATATTTGATATTTTCTTATATAATTGTGGCGTCTTCTCTTGAACTACATATTCTAGTTGCTGGCTGTCAGCAACTAACTTTTTATATTAGTTTTGTATCTAGCCACCTACTAAAATCTTCCATAGCCTTTAATGATTTTTCTGTATACTTAGGGAAGAGAGTTCTTTGTAAACCCTCATATTATCTATAAATATTGCCAGTTTTATTTCCTCCTTTTTAATCCTTTCATCTCTAGTGATTATTGTAATGGCTATGAGCTCCAATACAATTTTCAAATAGTAGTAGTAATGGTTGGCATCCAAACCTCATTCCTGAGTTTAAAGGGAATGCTTCAAAGATTTTACTTTTCATAATGATGATTGCTCTAGTTATTGTTTTTAATAAATGCTGTTTATCATGTTAAGGAAATTTCCTTTTGTTCCTCATTTAATAATACTGGTATGAATCTTTTTTTTCCCTAAAGGGATGTTAAATTCAATGGCATCATTTAGGATAATCATATGATTTTATTTTTCTCTTTATGAATGTTCCAGCAATAAACCACTTTCAGAATTGAGATAAACCTAACATTATCATGGTACATTATAATATTACGCTGTTGAATTCAATATGATAAGTTTTTTTAAAGGAGCTTTTTCTTCATTTATATTTATTAGTAAAATGGAGTTCTAATTTTCCTTTTTTGTATGATAATGCTAAGGTAGTATTTGCCTTTTTAAACAAGCTGACATTTACAATAATGATGCAAAAGCAATGCTGAGTAAAAAATGGATGGCACCTTACCAGTAGTCATGGTTTTGTATTATTCTCCACCACACACCCTCATTTAAAAACAAATGCATTTGAATTAAGAATGTCATTGCCAAACATAAAAGGACAAATATTGTATGATCTCACTGATATGAACTGATTATAATAAGCAAACTCCTACAGTTAGAATCTCAAATATAGATTACCCGGGGATAGATTGGGGTTAGGGAATGGGGAATTGATGCTTAATTTGCACAGCATTTTTATTTTGGTTGATTGTAAAGGTTTGGAAATGGATGATGGTGATGGTAGCACATTATTGTGAATATAATGAACAGCACTGAATTATATAAGTGAATGTGGCTAAAAAGGGAAACTTTAGGTCATATATGTTGCTAGAATAAAAATTAAAAGATAAAGCATAAGACTGGATGTTCCGATGTGCTGATGCTACTGTTATGCAAAATATCAGAAATGGATTGGCTTTTATAAAGGAGTTTTATTAGGTTTCAAAGTTACAGTTCTAAGGCCATAAAAGTGTCCATACTAAGGCATCAATTAACGAATGGTACCTTCTTCTGGCCAATGGCATCCAGAAGACCTCTGTCAGCTGGGAAGGCACATAGCTGGTGTCTGCTGGTCCTTTGCTCCCAGGTTGCATTTCAAAATGGCTTTCTCCAAAATGTATCTGGGCTTCTGTCTTCACTCCTTTCTATCAGCTCCTGTGTGTCCTTGCTTTATTCTCCCAGGGGGGTTCTCTCTAAGCGTCTGGGGGTCCTCTTTTAGCTGCCCTGGGGCAAACTCTGGGCTTCATCTCTTAGCATCTCCAAACGTCCTTCTGTCTGCATCTCCAAGCGTCTCCAACCATCAGCAACTGTGTCGGCTCTCAGCTTCTCTTAAAGGACTCCAGTGATCTAATTAAGACCCACGCTGAATCGGCGGGGCCATACCTCCGTGGAAACAACCCAATCAAGTTGTCACCCACAGCTGAGTGGGTCACATCTCCATGGAAACATTCAATCAAAGGTCACACCCTAATCAAAAGTCTAATAAATCTGCTCCTTCAAAATTGCATTAAAGAACATGGTTTATCTGAGGGACATAATAGATCCAAACCAACACATTGGACAACACAATGAATGAACTCTATTGTAGACGATGGGCTATAGTTAATGTACAAGTATAAGAATGTTCTTTCATGAATTATAACAAATGTATGACACAAATACAAGGTGATGATAGTAATAGACTGGTATATGGGAATTTAAACACACCTACTCAAACTTTGGATGATCACTAATAGTACTATTTTAATAAATTTTCATCAATTGTAAAAAAGTTAAGTAAGGTAGAAACAAAATAAAACAGTACCATTATAAAAAAGTGCAAGGTGTTGAAGATAGGATGGTGTATGGGAATCCTGTATTTTATGCATGATTGATGTGTAAACCCACAACTTCTCTAATTAAAAAAAAATTGAAGAACATCATTGGTGAATCAATAAGCATTATTAGTTTTATTAACTCAACTCTTGAGTGCTTATCTCTTCTGTCCATATAGAAAAAATCTCTTTTGTCTTATCTATCTGTATGATGAGATGGGAAGTATGCATGAAGCACTGCTTTGCATGCTGAAGTACAATGTTTGTCTCAAGTTAAAGCACTTGTGCAATTATTTCAGCTGAACTGGCTGCTTTTTTCATGGGACACTATTTTTACTGACAAACAAATCCATGGTTAACCAAACTTCTGTCTTTGGCAGATGTATTCTTGTAAATGAATAAAGTAGTTGTGTTACTTCAAGAAAACTGACAGTATTTGTTTCCAATCATGAAGTTCAAGCTTTCAAGCAAAAATTAGAATTTTGGAAAACATGAATCAGCCACCATAAACTTACCAACTTTTTGATGTTTATTTTTTTTTCTGATGAGATTGGTGGTGATATTAATAAATTTGATATAACAAATTTATAAAGAAATGAGTCCACCTTGGAAAATCCACATAACTCAGTTAGCCAGTACTTTCTAAATGAAAAACCCATGATGTTTCAAAATCATGTATGAGTTAAAGATCAACTCAAAGCACAAGATAGACCAATGGATTTTAGTGTACTCTAATAGAAAAAGTTCATTGGGATGATTTGATTTCACATTGCACCTAACTTTCAAGAAATTATTACTGATTTAGTGTCAGTATAGGGATCAATCAAAATATCCACGATTATCTAGGAAAGTCTATTAAAATACTCCTGTCTTTCCAAACTACCTTTCTGTGTGAGACCAGACTTTCTTCATACACTTCAATCAACAGTATCAACACAGCGAATGCAGAGGAAAATATGAGAACCAGCTGTCTCTTAAAGAGATTTGCAGAAATAAAAAAACAATGCCAATCTTCTTACTCTTTGGGCAATTATAGTTATTCCTCATTAAAATAGTATTTATGCTAATTACAATTTTAAAATAAGTTAATAAGGAAATTATACATTGCCTCCATTTTAATTTCTAATATGGTAAATACTGATATTTACCATATAAAGATTATCTCTTTAGGCTCTTTAAATTAAGATGATAAAAGGGTTCTGACCAAAAATTTAAGAACCTCTGCTTTATGAGAAAGTGCCAAATAGGAAAGGTCTTCAGTGGTTGTATCATTTTATAGTCTCACAAAGTATGAGAATTTCAGTTTCTCCACATCTTCTCCAAATTTGTTGTTTATGATATATATTTGTGTTGTTTTTCCTTTTAGGTGTGAAGTATTTCATTGTGGTTTTAATTTGCAATTAGACTGCTAAGAGTGTTGAGAATTTTTTATGTGAAATAACCATTCCTGTATCTTCTTTTGTGGTTTGTCTACCCAAGTTTTTGCCTATTGTTTATTGAAGTATGCATCTTTTTATTGTTTATTTCTTTGTGGAAGTTTTATATATGTTCTGAATACAAGTTTTCCATTAGATTTAGGCTGTGAATGTCTTTTTCCTATTCTGTGGCTTGTCTATTCATTTTCTTAAAGGTGGCTTTAATTGAGCATAAATGTTTAATTTTGATTAATTCTAATTTACCTTTTTTTAAAGAAAATTATGGTTTTCTTGCCTACTCAGGTACTGAAAGTATATTCTCCTTTATGTTTTTGGTTAAAGCTTTAGGTTCTGGGTTTTCTGTTTTGGCCTGTGATCTACATCTAATTAATTTTTGTACATGGAGTTAGAAAAGAATCTAGTTGTGTGTGTATGTTTTTCCCCCCACATGGACATACAATTATTCTAAAATAAGTAAAAACGTTTCTCATTGAATTTATCTCAGTTTCTATTTCTTACCTCTATTTGTGTCATTTGTAGCTATCTTTATAACTTATGGTCTTTATTGTAGCATTAGAGTAAATCTTGAAATCAAACAGTATATATCCTTTAGCTTTGTTCTTTTTTTAAATTAAAATCTCTTTTGGTTATTCAGTTTTCTTTGTACTCCCGTATTTAGTATAGTCTATCCTATTTCGTCAAGTAGCCTTCAGGTATTTTTGTAAGGATTACATTGACTTTATATATCAACTTAAAGAGAAAGACTATTTTAGCAATATTGAGTCTTTCAAATGTTAACATTTATGTAGATATCCATTTTCAAGTTTCCTTAATTGAGCTCAGCAATAGTTTATCATTTTCGATATAGACGTGTATATTTTGTTCATTTATTTCAAAATATTTGATATTTTTATTTTACTGTAAATTGCATTAAGTTGCTTTTTCAAATGCCTATTGCTTTTAAATATTGACCTTATATCCTGTGACAATGCTAAATTGACTTATTAGTTCAGATAGATTTCAGATTTATTTAGATAAGTAAACAATTGTGTCATCTATAAATAACAATTTTGCTGTTCTAAACTTTTTCTTATCTTTTGTTTATTTTTCTTCCTTTATTTCACTGTCCAGGAGCTCCAGTAAAATCACACTGTCAAAATTAAAGGGATAAAATGTCCAAATCCACAGTCTTAATACTATAGAAACTCAAAAGTAGAGAAAACAATTTGAATGAATTTTATGAGGCCAGAATAACGTTGTTAATTAAGCCCCAAAACAGATACTATAAGAAATGCCATCCCTCGTGAGCATAGACACAAAATCCAAACAAAATGCTTGAAAACATAATCCAGCACCATATGAACTGGATTATGTTATCATAACCAAATTGATGTTTTTCAGGAATGCAAGCTTGATATGACATTAGAAACTATCAAGCAATGAAATTAATAGAATAAAAGAGAAAATGTTTAATTATCACAGATGCAGAAATGACATTTGATAAAATTTAACACTTTTTGCTTTATGAGCTTGGAAAGTCTATTGTTAGTTACATACATATTTAAGATAATGTTTTATTGATTAATTTATCCTTTTATCATTTCTATTAATATTCTGTTTTCAATCTGATATTTATATTAATATAGTTATTCCTGCTTTTTGCTCAGTGTTTGCATTCTATATATTTTTTAATCTTTTTTTCTTTTTAATTTCCACCCTGTCTATTTCTTCACAATTTATGTATACTTCCCATAGAGATCTAATAGTTGGGTATTGCTTTTTTATTGCGTTTGAGAATCTCTGCCTTTAGGCTATTTGCATTTAATCTAATTATTAATATGCATGGGTTTAAGCATCATATCTTTACATTTTATTCCCTTTTAAAATTTATTCTCTCTGTTCTTTATTTACCTGTTCTTTCTTTCCTGACATCTTTTTGGTGTACATGCATACACACACACAATTCATTTTATTTCCTGTGTTGACTTTTTTCTTTGTGTTATATTTTCTCTGGACTTTATAATATTCATCTTTAAATTATGACAGTCTGCCTTTAAGTATATGACTTCATAAACATTGTAAAATTTTATAACAGTCCAATTCCATTTGCCTCTTCTTGCCCTTTGTGCTCTTATTTTTAAATATTTTACTGCTACATATGCCAAAAATCCCCAAGTAAACTATTACTATTTTTAAATAGTCAATAGCATTCTAACAAATTTGATAAAATATATAAATATATAAAATTAACTAAGAATTAGATCTTTTACATTTACCCAAATATCTATCCTTTCTGATGCTCTTCATCTCTTCCTGAAGGCCTGGGTACCATCTGGCATCACTTCCCTTCAGCCTGTAGAAGCTTCTCCTCACTCCTTGTAGCAAGGGTGTGCTGGAGATGAAATGTTTCACCTTGTATCAATCTGTGCATAACTTTATTTTGCCTTAATGTTTGAAACATATTTTTGCAATGTGTGTAATCCTAGCTTGTCAATTTCATCCCCACACCGCCCACCCACCCCCACACATTCTCAGTACTTTAAATATGCTATTTTTATTGTCTTCTAGATTTTATTTTACTGTAGTTCTCCAGAATATAATGTGTCTCTTTCCTCTGGCTTCTTTTTAAGTTTTTCTCTTTATTTTTGTGTTTCTGCAATTTGATATGATATGGCTAGGCATGGTTTTCTTTGTATTTATCCTGCTTGGGATTCACTGAGATTTCATGTATACGTGGGTTTAGGCTTTTATTAATTTTGAAAAATATTTGATCCTTCATGTTCATTTCCTCTATCTTATTCTTCTGGAACTTTGAATATTTTTATATTTGAACATTTTCTATTTTTCCACAGGTCTTGGGAACTTGATTCTCTTTTTACGTTTTCAACTCTGTTTTTTGTTGTTGTCGTTGTTGTTTCTGTTTGGATAATTTCTGTTTACCTGTCAACTGATTCACTGATCTTATGACTTGTTGTGCCCAGTCTGCTGTTAATCTAATCTAAGAAATTTCATATCTCATATTATATTTTCCATGTCTAATGTTTCCATTCGGTTCTCTCCTACAGTTTTCATTTCTGTACTTAAATTCCTTCCTCTTCATATGTTGTTCATCTTTCACACTAGATCCTTTGTCAGTTTGAATAGGATTATCTTAAACTGTTTGTTTTATAACTCTAACATCTTGGCTTATCTCTGGGTCTAATTTTATTCCCGGTTCTTTCACTTTATATTATTTTATAATTCTGGAAAATGTATTTTGGCCCAAAATATCTCCTTCTCTTTCTTCTCATTGTTTCTTTTTCATGGACACCCCAATTATCCATATATTGGGTCTTCTAGTTCTATCCTCCTTATCACTTAGCTTTCCTTTTATATTGTCTATTGCCTAGTAATTCTCTTTTCATTCTGAAGGATTTCTATAATTTGACTTTCCAGTGAACTAATTTATGTTTTAGCTATATCTACTCTGCTATTTATCCTATCTACTTTGTTCTTAATTCAATTTTTTTGTTCATACTTAACATTTCTACTTGATTCTTTTAAAAATCATTTATAGTCTTGATTCATATTTTTAATATATTTCCGTATTTCTATTAGTATGTTTATTACGCAAAAATAAATTCTTGGTCTATCGGCTATAATCCTTCTTCTTTAGAAACCATAGTCTCTGTCTCCCATCAAAGTGGAAACATCCAGGAACAAGAAGAACCACAGCTAAGTAATTCTCACTCTGTAAAAGAACTTCTGTTAACACCTGAGTCTGGGGATAAGCACTATCAAAAGGAGATACTCAGATGACATCTGAAGGTTCGGAGGGAAGGAAGTAACTGGCTTAGCTTAACTAGTTCTCTGCCCCCAGACATTTTATAAATACAAAACATTGATAAAATATGTACCTGGAGGAGAACCTAAGATGGCAGCTAGGTGAGACAGGGCAAAAAAACACCTCCGTGAAAAATACTAGATAAAAACCAGAAAGTGACCCAGAACACCAGTTCCAGCGATGCACCAGCTGGACAAGGTCTGCTAAAACCACAGGGACCGTGCACTTGGTGAAACCAGGAGTCTGCATTCTGAAATTGAGTGAGTGAGCCAGATGAAAGTCGCACAGCTATGCTGCGGTGTGGGGAAACCGGGGGTTGGCGTTCGGAGATGGATTAGTTCTTATTAAAAAAACAAACCCAGGAGCGGCTGCAATTACGATGGTGAGAACCGTGCAGTGAATTATGGCAGGAGTGGGCTGTGCCAACCTCTCGATGTCTGGCATGGAGGATAGACCGCTGCTGATTCCCTCAGGGCCAGGGGGGCAGAGGGGAAAGAGCCAAAAGGAGAAAGAAACCACACTGTTTACAGCTGGCTCCCCGGTGTGCTGGCAACACTCCTGCCCAGGGCCGGACCCACAGCCCAGAGCTGCACCAGGAAACTCAGTCTGATGGGGGGTGTATCCCATGTCACCGCACACATGCCACAATATCAGCCGTGGACGGTGGCCTTGGGTGCACACACAGCTAGTTGTCCCAGAGCTGGGAAGGCAGAGCTGTGCGAAAAGGGGGGAGGGGTTGAGATGCCCCATTCAGCCATTTTTCATCAGGCTGGGAGTGCCCCTGCATGGCCTGGTGGCCCGGGGCTTCCCTTGAGGGACAGCGCTCACTTGTGACGTAGCACAGCCTTCCTTCAGCAGAGGTCCTGGAAGATCACAGCTGAGAAGGGGGGCCCACTCGGAAATCCCAGGGACCCACGTCAATGCTGGGAACTTGTGGGTCAGTGGCAGAGAAAATCTGTGGCAAGACTGAAATGAAGGCTTAGACTCTTGCAATAGCCTTGAATCTCCAGGAACACCTGGGAGGTTTGAATATTAAATCTGCCCTGCCTCCCTAACCACCCAGACACACGCCCCACATTCAGGGCAGACAGCACCAACAATACATCCAAACTTAGTGCACCAATTGAACCCCACAAGAATCGGATCCCCACACACCACAAAGACAAAGTTGGGGAGAACTGACTTGAGGGGAATAGGTGACACGTGGATGCCATCTGCTGGTTAGTTAGAGAAACTGTATGCCACTAAGTTGTAGATCTGAAAAATTAGATTTGTATTTTTTATAACTTGAAAGAACCCTATCAAGCAAAGCAAATGCCAAGACGCCAAAAACAATAGAAAATCTTAAAGCATATGATAAAACCAGACGATATGGAGAACCCAATCCCAACACCCAAATCACATGATCAGAAGAGACACAGTACTTGGCACAATTTAATCAAAGAACTACAGTCAAAGAATGAGAACATGACACAGGATATACAGGACATGAAGAACATGGCACAGGACATAAAGGATATAAAGAAGACCCTAGAAGAGCATAAAGAAGAAATTGCAAAAGTAAATAAAAGAATGGAAGATCTTAAGAGAATAAAAGAAACTATTGGTCAAATTAAAAAGACTCTGGATACTCATAATAAAAGATTAGAGGAAGTTGAACAACGACTCAGTGTCCTAGAGGACCACAGAACAGAAAATGAAAGAACAAAAGAAAGAATGGAGAAAAAAATCGAAAAAATCGAAATGGATCTCAGGGATATGATAGATAAAATAAAACGTCCAAATTTAAGACTCATTGGTGTCCCAGAAAGGGAAGAGAAGGGTAAAGGTCTAGAAAGAGTATTCAAATAAATTGTTGGGGAAAACTTCCCAATCCTTCTACACAATATAAATACACAAAGCATAAATGCCCAGGGAACTCCAAATAGAATAAATCCAAATAAACCCACTCCAAGACATATTCTGATCAGACTGTCAAATACTGAAGAGAAGGAGCAAGTTCTGAAAGCAGCAAGAGAAAAGCAATTCACCACATACAAAGGAAACAACATAAGACTAAGTAGTGACTACTCAGCAGCCACCATGGAGGCAAGAAGGCAGTGGCATGACATATTTAAAATTCTGAGAGAGAAAAATTTCCAACCAAGAATACTTTATCCAGCAAAACTCTCCTTCATATTTGAGGGAGAGCTTAAATTTCTCACAGACAAACAAATGCTGAGAGATTTTGCCCATAAAAGACCTGCCCTGCTTGAGATACTAAAGGGAGCCCTACTGACAGAGAAACAAAGAAAGGAGAGAGAGATATAGAGAATTTTAACAGACATATATAGAACCTTACATCCCAAATCAACAGGACACAATTTTTCTCTAGTGATCATGGATCTTTCTCCAGAATAGACCATATGCTGGGACATAAAACAAGCCTCAATAAATTAAAAAAATAAAAATAAAAAAACAGTTGAATATATTCAAAGCACATTCTCTGACCACAATGGAATACAAATAGAAGTTAATAATTTTTGATTTGTAACTCCACTATTTACTTCCTACAGGATATAAAATACATAGTGTCTAATGACAAATTAGTGGTTTTGGACTCAATGTAAAATATGTAATTTTTGACAAGAACTATATGAAGGTGGGGGAATGGAGGAGTATAGGAACATAGTTTATGTGTCCTATTGAAGTTAAGTTGGTATTACAGAAAACCAAGATTGTTATGGATTTAAGAGGTTAAATTTAAGCCCCACAGTAAACACAAAGAAATTATCTAAGAATATGACCATACAGATGAAAAGTAGAGTATGGAGTACGAGAAGTGGCGGATGGGGCAATGGGGAGTTAAGAAATAAGTATAGGGTTTCTGTTTGGGGTGAAGGGAAATTTCTAGTAATGGATGGTGGGAAGGTGATAGCATTGCAACATTCTAAATGTAATTAATCCCACTAATGGAATGCTAGGGAGGGGGTGGAATGGGAAGATTTAGGCTGTATATATGTTTCCACAATTGAAAAAAAAAAAAAAAAAAAAAGACAGTCTAAATAGATGACAGTTGAATGCCAAGGATGATCCTGGATGGGATCTGAGGATGGAGGACAGGCGGCTCAAAGAGACACAGTTGGGACATAAGATTAAAAAAAAAAAGGAAATATAGAATGTAAACTTTGTATCAATGTTGAATTTCTTGAACTTCTTAGCTGCGCTTAATGTGATTGCATAAAAGAATGTTCTTGTTCATGGGAATTGTATATGTGAATTATAGTGTATGTTCAAGGATGTGTGCAGCTTGCTCTCATATGGTCAGAAGACAGAGCAATAGATGATGGATGATAGATCAGGAGGGAAAGAAAGAAATGGTGTGACAGCATGTTAAAGTTGGTGGCTTGGGGTATCGGGGGAGGGGGGTCAGGGTATGCTGTGTATGGGTTTTGTATTGTTTTTGCAACTGTTCCTGTAACTTTGAATTTATTTCAAAATAAAATTTTTAAAAAAATATGTATCTGACTTTCGATTTCTCATTTAATCTGTTAATCTTTGTCTTTTAACTGGAAAAATTTAGCCTACTTACATTTATTTTAAATATTGCTTTTTGGACCTATTTCTAGCTTATTAATGTATTTGACTTTGTCCGACTACCCTGATTTTACCACTGAGAATGCTTAGATCAGAGATATGAGTCATGGGAGATGCAGGAACGGGCACTGTTAGCTCTAAAGCAAAGATAGGGCAAAACCAAGATCAGTGTTCCAACAGCCACGCTACTATTTTATGTTCTTAGATCCATTCTGATTGCCTCCTGTCCCAGGTCTAATCATCATCATGTACACAGTATTTCAATACAGCTTCCTTTCATTCTACGGATTTTCAGTTTATTATGCTTTATTTCCATAGTCTTTCCTGTGTTTATCTTGAAGAAAGGAGGCAGCAGTTGCAAGTTCAGAATGATGGTAGGAACTGACCCTAGTTCCTTTAGATGGGGAATCTTATCATAGCTAGTTGTGTTTTAGAATTCCTTTCCAAATTGGAGTCCTTAGCATGGTGCTCTTCATTAAGATGGGGAAACTATGTTTCATTCATCCAATCAGTTCTCCTATTAACTATAGTCTGGGAAGGAAATTGATTATGACTCACTGAAACCAATTCCTTCTATGCTAAATGAGTTTCTAAATTTTCAAACTACATATTAACAGGTTAACATTTTAATACAGGACTTCCTATCAAGCAAGCCTAGTAAAATGGAAGATACTACTAGGCAATTCTTCTATAACTCAGCTTAGAGATAGAAAATAAAAGAGAAACAGAGAAAGGACAGTTCCCAAATACGGAGGAAAGTTTGGAGGCTCCAATATGTTTGAGTTAGAGAAAATTTCCAAAATGAAACCAATGGTTAGTATTAGTGACAGATATGAAGAAATCTAAGAACATTTGCTTCCTAATTGCTAAATTAGAGGAGGTGGTTGTGCAGGATTTTTGAGAAACCGACCACTTTAAATGTAATTGATTCTGTTCATGTTCTTTCTGTAAGATACATGAAAGTGGTTACAAAGGCCTGGAATTTGAGGTATCAGATTTCTAGCTTAGGTTGCCAGTGGCTTTTTGAACAAAACTGGTATTTGAGCTGCCTAATAAAAAATTTGCCAGACAATTAAATATCTGTTCTTGTTCTCCCTTCCAGTGAAGTCAAGAAATAATACCATTACATTATAATAGTATGTCTGCATTCTGAAAAATAATGTAGTGAGTTTCCCAATTTCACCCCAGCAGTTTTCCTTTGTTTCATGAATCATCAACTGTATAAGCGAAAGGGCATACAGAAAAACTGGATAAATGACCCAATGAACTGTTTCTTGACAGAGAAATCTTGGAATAGTTGAGGATAATTGCTTTCAGTTTTCTCATGAATCAGCTAGTACATTAAAGCAAACTCTCAGGCTCTTTATTTAATAAATAATATTACTGATAGATATAGAGACCAAATCTAATTGGCATATGATATCCTTTAGATTTACAAAATTTTGACCTAGGAAATCTGGACTTGCTAGAAATACTGGAGTCAAAAGAAAATTCAGAGCTGTTGTTTGATATGGTCAAAATGTTTAATAAACCTCTCTATGAAGTTTACACTGAAAAAGATTGATCCTGGTGAAAATTAATTTTAACAAAATAAAGAAGAAAATGGAAAAAATAATTATTTTATTTGTGTTGGGTAGAACATTGATCCAGAAATTAAATTGGCTTAATGTAGTTTATTTCAAAAATTTCTTTCTCAATAAAAAATCATCTACATTGGTATAATTATAATACAGTGTCCATAAAAAGGTTGTCAAATCATCCTCAAGATCTAATGGCTGGCTCAAAACAGTAATGTCTGTTACTATCTGTGCAACTTTAGGCAAATCACTGAACTCACTCAGGCTCTGTTTACTTTAATATAACATGAGGGATATGAAATCTCACTGATTCACTGTGAGGAGCTAATTAGATAACAGGTATCAAGTGCTTGACATATGGCAAATCACATAACAAATGATGACTTCAGTAAAGGTAACTATGCCCCCTCCCCTTTTCAAGTCTTTCCCTTGCTTAAGTTTCAGAATTCTCACCATTCCGCTTCTCATTCCAGGGCTTCTCCTAAAATCTCTCCATCGTCTGGCTTTCTTCCTGATCATATAATGTTTCATAACTGTTTCTCTGCTCTGAAACCTTCAACCCCACCCTGATCATCAAAAGGAAATTTAGAGTTGTTGTCAGCAGAACAGAGAACCAAAACATAAAGCTCATTAGCATGTGGATTGCACTCTGCTGGACACTTCTGACCCACCCATACTCCAGGCTTCCCAGCAGGTGGTCAGAGGCCAGCCTGACGGAAAGCTCTGTTTTCCTTCCCTGGTCTTGTAGAGGAGGCTATTCTAATATCTCCCTC
This sequence comes from Choloepus didactylus, assembly GCF_015220235.1. Classification (NCBI taxonomy): domain Eukaryota; kingdom Metazoa; phylum Chordata; class Mammalia; order Pilosa; family Megalonychidae; genus Choloepus; species Choloepus didactylus. The sequence continues at coordinate 17,182,583 of NC_051317.1, read as the reverse complement.
CCTTCTCCCTCTTCAGCCCCATTGAAGGCAGCTCCAGAGACAGTATCTGATGTAAACCTCTACTAAAATAAAACTGCATGTTGATAAAGATTTATATATACTGATATATATAACCATCACCAGGTAAAACTGACAAAATTAAAGGGCATACAATAGAATTTAGATCTGCAAAATTTGTTTGAGGCAAATTTAAAAGTCCAGATTAGAGTTTGCTGTCTTCATCTATCTTTTGTTTTTATTTGTTGTGATGTTTTGGAGTTCTGTGTACCCAGAAAAAGAAAGATTCTTAAACTTAATCCTTCCCTGTGGGTATGAAACCCCTTGTAAGTAGGACTTTTTTATGAGTTTGCTTCAGGATATGTCTTAATCCTATTAATGGAATCCTTTATAAGCAGAATGAAATTCAGACAGAAAGAGAAAAAGCCACATTCCTGTGGCTGCAAAGCAGCTGAACCCAGAGGAGATCAGAGAGGCCAGGAGAAGCCACCATGTGCATTGCCATGTGATGGAGGAGCAGGGACCAGCCCCAGAATCCACAGTTTTCAGGGAGAAAGCATCACCTTCATGATGCCTTGATTTGGACATTTTCCCAGCCTCAAAACCATGAGCAAATACATTCCCATTGTTTAAGCTAGCCCATTGCATGGCATTTGCTTGAGTAGCCAAAGGAAACTAAAACACTTATGAATTGTTTAAATTCACAATAATATAAAAGGCAGCCATGTTTAAGCAATGTTAATATTAAAGGTATTTTAAAAATTATAAATTATAAAGTAACTGAAAGATATCTTTAAGTTTGTCTTGTCCCAATTTTTAATTTTATAGCTGAAGGCCAAAAGGATTGAGTGAGCTTTCCATGGTCACTTAAATATTTGTGAAGGCCAGACTAGGATTAAGACTCCTGAGGCTTATGATATGTTTGGTATAGATAAGACCATAGACCCTAGAGCTAGAGAATCTGTACTTGAATCTCCAATTCTCTACTTTTCAACTGTTTGAAATGAAGAAGTCACTTCCTGTCTTTTAACCTTAGTCTCATCTGTATGACAGGGATAGGGACAGCACCTATTGGTTAGGACTGTGGGGAAGGAAGGAGTAAGTCATATAATGGTGAGAGACAGTAAGCACTCAAGAAATGTTAACTATTATTATTTTGGTCCACTGTCACAAAGATGGTGGAGAAGCCATCAGGTCTCCTAAAAGCCCAGGATCCCTTCTTTATACAGTCTTTCTTGAAAAAACAAACACTGAACCAGCTTCTTTTTAACATCAGCCAAAATCAGGCAAAATGCAAAAGACTGAAAGATGTTGCCTCCACCATTTGCCTTGTTAAAATGGCTTAAACAAAAATAAAGAATTTCTAAAAGAGGTAGCTTTTTGGAAGCTCTTTTCAAATTATGCCGTGTAAGTAATCACCTACTCTTATTGACATCCTTGTGAATAATCAGTTGTTCATTGCTTTTTGTAAAAGATATATCCAATCACAGGTGTTTTAATTTCCTTTGGCTACTCAAGCAAGTGCCATGTGATGAGCTGGCTTAAACAATGGGAATTTATTGGCTCACGGTTTTGCGGCCGGGAAAAAGTCCAAATCAAGGTGTCATGAAGGTGATGCTTTCTCTTTGAAGACTGTGCTGTTCTGGGGCTGGCTGCTGGTGATCCTTGGTCCTTGCTCCTCCGTCACATGGCAATACACATGGTGGCTGTGCCAATTTGAATGTATTGTGTCCCCCAAAAGCCATTATCTTTGATGTAGTCTTGTGTGGGCAGACCTATCAGTGTTGATTAGATTGTAATTCCTCGAGTGTTTCTTTTGAATGAGCCCCACCCAGCTGTGGGTGATGATTCTGACTGGATGATTTCCATAGAGGTGTTGCTCCACCCATTCGGGGTGGGTCTGGGTTGAGTCACTGGAGCCATATAGATGAGCTGACGGACAGAGGGAACTCAGTGCAGCTGTGAGTGATGTTTTGAAGAGGAGCTACAGCCAAGAGGGACACTTTGAAGAAAGCACAGGAGCTGCAGATGAGAGACTTTTGAAGACGGCCATTGAAAGCAGACTCTTGCTCCAGAGAAGCTAAGAGAGGACAAATACCCCAAGTGCAACTAAGAGTGACATTTTTGAGGAACTGCAGCCTAGAGAGGAACATCCTGGGAGAAAGCCTTTTTGAAACCAGGACTTTGGAGCAGACGCCAGCCATGTGCCTTCCCAGCTAACAGAGGTTTTCTGGACACCACTGGCCATCCTCCAGTGAAGGTACCCAGTTGCTGATGTGTTACCTTGGACACTTTATGGCCTTAACACTGTACTATGTAACCAAATAAACCCCCTTTTATAAAAGCCAATCCATCTCTGGTATTTTGCTTTCCGGCAGCATTAGCAAAGTAGAACAGTGGCCTTCTCTAGCCTCTCTGTTCTCCTCTAGGTTCAGTTGCTTTTCAGCCACAAGAATGTGGCTTTCTTTTTTTCTGTTTGAATTCTAATCTGCTTATAAAGGACTCTAATATACGGTTAAGACCCATCCTGATTGAGGTGGGCCACAGCTTAACTCATTAAAAGGTCCTCCTTACGATGGAGGTGGTGGATTCACAACCACAGGAATGGATTAAGTTTAAGAACATTTTTTTTTCTGGGGCCCAAATCAGGCAAAAGCAAATGACTGGAATGACTGAAAGATTTTGCCTCCACCATGAACATTGATAAAATGGCTTAAACAAAAATAATTTCTAATGGAGGTAGCTTTTAGAAGGGAGGAGAAAGTCACAGTTCTCAAATTATGCTGCATAAGTAATCACCCACTCTTACTGACAATCTGGTGAAGAATCAGTTGTGCATTGCTTTTTGTAAAGATATATCCGTTCCAAGAGGTTCTTGGAGAAATCAAAAGTGGGGAGGTTGAAACCGGGCCTGACCTACCCTAGAAAGCTATGGTACATAGGGCTTAGATTCCATGGTCTTTCTGGGGTGGAAAAAAGATTGGCATGTTACTAACCTGCCTGGAGAGGTCCCTGGGCTTGTGGGAAGAAGTGGGGTTGGCCTAGACGTTCTTGCTTTATCTCATGCTAGGCAAAATCATAATCTCTCAGGGGCAGGGTGTTCTTGCACTGATTCCATGGGTAGCTGAAGGGGGGGTGGGGAGGCAGGTTCTGAGCCTTCTGAAATTATAAATAAACATTTGAGTATATTTTTGTTTCTCACTGTCATGGTATATAGCTTTTATTAAATAACTGAAGCAGTGTCTGATCCCAAAATATTAAAAACTACTACTTTGGAGTATCTCTTAGCTTAAAAATAAGAGAAACACCTGTACCCATGTATATGTGTGCCCATGACTTTTCTTACACCAGGGAGAGTAAAGCTTGGAAGCTATTTCTTTAAACAGACCATGATCCAAGGGGCATGTCCCAGAGAACATGATTCCTATTCTCCCCTTGCTCACAGTCTAAAGTTAGCTTGCTAAACCCAGCAGGGGCTCAGGCAAATCTTTGCAACAGGTGCACTGGGTAAGTCCCTGAGTTGCCATATTTTCTAGATAGCTCATTCCCAGGCAGATCACCATTGCTCTGGTAAACTGAATACAGCTTCTGGCGATTTCTGACTTAAAGCTTAAGTTGGAAAGAGGGAGGGATGAGAAATCTGATGTCAAAGTTTTCCTTTTCTTTCTTAACAGAAGCAAAATTCTACTTGGCCTAGATTTTTCCATTTAATAAAGCCCCATTATAACTGACACCCACAAAAAAGTACAAATTAATTCCAAAAATCTGAGGAATGCCTTTTGTTCTTATAAAGAACTAAGCCGCCTTATTTTCTGCTAAAAGACTGTATATTTCTGTTTCTTGGGAGTAGGGGGTGTGTGTTTGCTTGTTGCTTATTTTTAACGTTCAAGAGTCAAGGGGGATATAATGATGGTTACCGTTTGGAGCAAGAGGAGGCAAACTGAACCCACAGCCAAATACAGCCAGCAGCCTCTTATTGGAAATACATACCCCTCTCCCCCTTTATATTTTAACACTGCCATGCCCACTTGCTTTTGTATTGTCTCTGGCTTCTTTTGCTCATTAGAGCACTACAGTGGTAAAGTTGAGCAGTTGCAAACAGAAGGCATGTCCCTTGGCAAAGCCAAACATATTTAATATCCAGCTCTTTACTGAAAATACTTTGCTGGCCCCTGCTTGAGAGGCTGAAAAACTGCTCTAGAAAAATTTGTCATTTTCTTTTCTGTTATTTTCACCATGATCAGTTCCTATTCATAGAAGAGAGTAGTATCGGGGGTGGAGGCAGTGGAGAGGGTATTGGGTAAGGGTACAAAGGGACAGTAGGGACACTGTGAGGGTAATTGCTTCCTTTTACCCATTTATTATAGTCCAGGATTACAAATCCCAGTAGCCCCTTTTTACCTTAGCATTCCCTTAGCTTGAAAGAAGCAGATGCAAAATAATTGCTTATGCCTGTAGTATTTATTTATAGTATGTCTTTTCTCACATATAGATAGAAGAAAGAACAAAAACCCCAGCAGGCTGACTTGAACTCATTTTTCTTGTAAGTCAATAGGAGCATTGCCAAGATTAGCAATAAGGAGAGATTTTGACAACACAGAAATTTTGCTCACAGCACATTGTCAACTCACTGCCACGCCTGTGACTACTTCCACTTTGGATCGATAGAGGAGGCTTACCACCAGCACAACTTTTTAATCAGGCTCTGATGTAACTCTGAGATGGGCTCTTTCCATACTAGTGCCTGAGCTAAATTTATTTCTCCTCTGACCTTTGAAAGGATCTGATAATACAGAAGAAAAGAATTTTTAGCACTTCTTCTACCATGGGAGAAGAGGAGTCTTGGATATGCAGGACACTTAAAATTTGGATTTGGAATTTTTTTAAAGTGAGAAAGTAACCACTGCTGGCAAATGGAGGTGAGTCACTTGAGGGTTATCACAGGATCCCAGGAGGGTGAGAAAAATTGATAAATACTTAAAAAAAAATTCCTGTAGCTAAAATTAGTAGTGTGAAAGCAGCTGCTGCATTTATAACGTTGTCATGTTCTCCTTGTTGGGGGCGTAGGTAAATGAGCAGACCCAATTCTGTACTCAGTGGAAACTGAACGTAATTCTAACGCTGTATCCACTGTGGGCCATAGTGGCATACTGGCATACTGGCACGCCATGCTGAACCTGATCCATGGACCAGTCCCTGTGCCCCATTGGCATTTGCGGGGGCTGCACTGGCCTGGTTTTGGGGATAACACTGCAGGCCAGCCTGGAGTGGGATGAGAACATCACCTCAACTCTGGACCCCATAGCATAGGAGGGAGGTGTTTCACTGGGACTCAGGTCAGGGGAAGAGAACGAGGCAGTGGCCTCAGGCCCAAAATTTAAGGGGCTTCCAATAACCTCAGCAATCAATTAAATCATATTTAATGCCATATTTTTAAAAAATTCAAATGATGCAAAAATCCATAATGAACAAAATATAAAGATTTCAAATAAGTACAGACCATTGTTGTTTTCCAACTCCAATCTATCATGCAATGAGAACACTCATTTCTAGTCAGCCTGTGCAGTTTCCCAGTTTGGATGTTTTTTATATCCATACGCCAGCATGTTGATGAGGGTTGACAATGATCTGCAAATTGACTGGGCAACATGAAGATTTATATACCATCCTGTTTTCTAATTGTAGAGCATTTATTAACTTTTTGCACTTGGTTTAAAACTGGGGAGGATATTTAAATAAGTTTATAGGGGTGCACATTTTTCCTTTTGCATCAGTTTCCAATATGGCTCCACAGCAGTGCATGATACTATCATAATGAACTAAGGAAGAATACTCAAATAGTCCTGATTCCAGGTTCTGGTGGCAGGGAAAAATCACCAGAGATCACAGTGAAGTGAAAATCCAGGGATGGCTTCTATCCTGTCCAGCTCAGCCAATGTTCCAGCTTCCCTAATACATACAGAGCCTTGGGTGGTCAAGAAACTGTTCCTGTTTCAAACCTGTCCTTCTTCTTCTTTTCTGGCCCTAAGGCCCTGTAGTCTATGAAAAATTATGAGCTCAAATTTCTATATGTGTAGAGCAGATATCACAAATGAGGGAAGTAGGTTCGATAAGGACTGAATTAAAGAATAGTGCCTGCCTGCTTGCTATTCAAAGCCAACCAATTATTAGTGAACATGGTGTCTCAGTGTTTCTGGACTTCTAAATTCTTTACATAAAGCTAGAATGTGATTTTTAAGAAAACTGGCTTAATTCTTAAATGTCAACAACTAATTAAACAAAACAAGCAAACAAAACCACATGGCACCGTATAAAACATACAAGGGAAGATTTGGCCTCTCATTTCAACCCTTTGCTTCCCCCAATCAGCCTCTCCTAATTAGGAGAGGGTAGGAACAGAGGGAAACTTTCCATCTTGAGGGTGGAGGAGCCCCCCAGAGGAATATCTAAAAGAATGTTCTTCAGTCTGGGACACTCATGTCCCAGGATATGTACAAGACAGTCCACTGGTGTCTTCTTTGCCAGGGCTGTGACAAATGCCACACAATGAGTTGGCTTAACAATAAGTATTCATTATCTCACAGCCTTGAAGGCTCGAAGTCCAAAATCAAAGCATTGGCAAGGTTATACTTTCTGCCATGCCTGGTGGCATCCTGGTGATGGCACTCATCCGTCATCTGGCAGTCTGCTCCTTTCTCTCCTCCTGTGACTTCCTCTGACTTCTGGCTTCTATGCCTTCTGGCTTCCCTGACTGTGACCAAATTTCCTTTCTTAATAAGGCCTCCAGTTGTAAGAATCATGGCTTGTCCTCATTCAAGTTGGTCATACCTAAATTGGATCTTTGAAGATCCTATTCATAAATGGGTTCACATCCTGACTCACCTTAACATCTGCAAAGATACTAGTTACAAATGGGTTCAGACCAGCACAACACGGATTAAGATTTGAGCATGTCTTTTGTAGGGTACATGATTCAATGCCCGATAACCACTTACAGAAAAAGTAAATACCAGGATTTGTATGTATGATTGTTTTTCTCATCCCTTTAAAATGTTTATGTTAAAAGTTTATAGTATTCATGCAATTTTAGTATATAGCCCATGTGTATAATTTATAAATAATTCATATAGTGGAGATGCATGCTTAAAGCATTTTTATTATAATGGTACAAGATAAAAAAAATGTATAGAGAGGACTAAACTAAAGAATAATCAGATCTTTCACAGTGCGTAGATTTGTCTCCTGCTAGCATGCCTTTTGTGACATTATGATCCTTGAAGACTGTCTCTCTCCTTCTCTTCATTGGGTAGCATTACCAAAGGCTCCCTTTTGCTATGCTAGCTTTAGTGTGTGCCACGTTCTAGGATGGAGAGATAGTGAAGACTGGGAGGGGAAAACGTTCTATCCCAGGCAGCATGCTTTGAATTGCTTTTCAGGTTATGAAAGTGTTTTTGAAAGATCTATCCAGACATCCTCATGCTGGGCCCTTCTTTTTGAAATAGCTGTCATATTTTAGGTGCCTTGTTGGTTCGGTCGGTAGCTGGAAAATGCACCAGTGTTAAATGGACCTAAAATTCTTTGTTGTGGCCTCAGATAAAACCACATAACTACCACTGATGAACACTTGCCAGATGCCAGGCACTTGTCCAAATTCTTTTTACGAAGACATTCACTTAATTCTTCGAATGAACGTGTCAGTTTAAGGTATTATGTCCATACTCTAAAATGGTGATGCTGAGCCTCAGAGAGAGTTGGTGATTTATCCAAGGTCACATAGCTCTGAGACATACTCTCAGAATCTCAACCTGTACTCACAACCATTTTACTCTACGGCCTTCTGTGTCCTGAGCCGGCTCCGCACGTGGGGCACAGGTCACCAGGCCGAGGCTGTCAACACGGAGTCCCTGTTTATAGGGAAGCGAAACCCCGACTGGCTTTGTCTACTTTACTCTAAAGGTCACCATGGTGTCCTTGTTAGGTAGCAAACAGCTCACTCAGAGGCAGGTCAAAATTGTAACAGAAGTCTGCGGCAATATTTATTTGATTTTATCAAAGGCTTTGAATTTCGAAAACTCAACCGAAGTTCCTGACTTTTTGTCACGGTAGATAAGCTCATCCTGCGGAGAGTGTGATAACTGGGCAATCGGCATCATTTTCCACCACCTTCTAAGTGCCCTTTGCTGGTACGGAGGCTGGAAAGCCAAAACCACATTTCCCAGATTTCCATGTACCACATGCCCCTTGTGCTATTTCACAAGTAAGAGCAGTTTGAAAATTCTCTCATCAGTTCATATGGATTTACTATATTCTTTGAATGACATATTATTACGTCATATTATATTATAATGACATAGTATTAATTAATTTTCACACATTCAACATTTATTGTGTGCCTATTATGTGCCCACCCCTGTTCTAGGCACAAGATTTCTGCCTTCAGGGTGCTCACATTTCAGTAACGAAAATAGACAATAAGTACACTTAAAAATGTGTGGTATAATGTCAGCAATAATTGATGTGTAAAATTAAGAATAATAATAGTGATGTAGCCATATTTCAAGGCAGAAAATTACCATAATTTACATAACATCCCTCTAGTGAGAAATATTTAGTCTGTTTTCAGATTTTTACTATTCAATCACAAAGCAATTAGTATCCATGTGGATGCCTCTGTTCTCCCATGTGCAAATGTGTTATCTTGAAAGAACTTTGTGAAGTTTCAAAAATGGCAGTTATAGTATTTGTTAAAATGTACTCAAATCCCTGATGGTTGTTAGGACTATGAAATACAAGGACCTCCTGTGCTCCCAGGTTTTTCTAATTCTAAGGTAGAATATTTTGAAGGGACTTCATGCTAGCGGTTAAGAGGAAGGAGAATGAGATGCATCCCAGTGCTGGGCTGGCACGCAAGCTTTATCTGCCCATCTGCCCCAGAAAATGTCCTTGCTGGGTTCCAAGGAGGCTCCCTTCCCTCCTAAAACCTTTCCCAGGCTCTTCGCTGTCCCCTCTCACTGCTATTATTAATGGCAGGATGGCTGTAGAACAAGCAATGGTGATGTTACCTCTCTTGGCCTTTGTCATATTTTATTCCAAGCCTGAAGTTTTGCTGATTGTTAGCATCTAACAGGTATAAAAATAGCTCACTTGTTGTAATGAAGGACATAAAAATGCAAAGAGGGTTGTGGGCTCTCTGGGCTGGCCTATTAACCTTTGCAGGATTTGCTGAGGAGTATTAACTGCAACATAAAAAAAAAGCTTACCTGAGTAGAAGAGGGACAGAAAAGAACACTCAGGCAACAAATGATAGATCACTTCCACCCTTTGAGGAGGCAAGGGAGACCCCCGGTGGTTTTGCAATCAAGCTCTCATTTATCCGCCTGCTTCTACTTGAGAAAAAGCAGTCTGGATTTTTTTTTTTTCCTTTCTTTTTTTTTTTTCCTTTGGGATAAGTAGGTTGCTTTAGCTTCAGTGAAGAACATTTAATTTTAAAAGTAAGTTAGCCTTTTCCATTATGTTTAAGAGATGTAGGGGTGACTAAGGGGGAAAATAATTGACTTTTCATTTCTCCAACCATTTGTATCAAATACCTGCTGTGGTTGAGACACAGGGTTGTCACCAGACTCCGACAAGACCAATATGGCCCCTTTTAGTCTGATCTGAGAGATGACTTTAAGCATATGATTGTGTAAGTAGTAAATGAAGCATTGAACTGGGATTTGTGTTATAAAGGAAAATAATAGGTTGATGTGAGCAAGAACAAAGCAAGGGGAAAGGCATCAGATTGGGAAGTCAAGGAAAGTGATGCTGAAGCTGAAACTTAAATATGAGAAGGAGCCAGTCATGTAAAGAGTGGATGGAGAAGATTCCTGGGAGAGGGATGGGAATATGTCCAGGGCCTGAGATGGGAGAGGGACTGAAAGAAAGTCTGGTGTGTCTAGTGAATAGTGAGCAAGGGAAAAGAGAGCAAGAAGTAAAATGGATACGTGTAGCCAGAGACCTGGTCCTGCAGAGCCTTTAAACTCAATGAGAGTCTTGTACTCATTCTACAGCAATGGGACTTTATTGAAGAGTTTCAGGCACAGAAGTAACTGATTGGGATTACATATTTTTCAAGGCTATTCTGGCTCTCTTGGTTGCACAGTTTGAAGTGAGACAAGCATAGACCTTGGAAACTACTTCGGAGGCTGTTGTCAGACAAGAGATGAGGATGGCTCCCTCTAGAAGGGAGAGTATGTGGAGAAAAGAGGATCAACTCAAATACTTTTTTTTTTCCAGGCAAAATCAAGTGATGGGTTGGAATTCAGGAGTGAATAAGAGGGAGGCTTTGTGGAATATGGAATGCCAATCACTGTTGTGTTAGGAATGCAATTCGTGATACAATCATTCTGTGGCACTTCCAAAAGCACCTTTCAAACCTGTCCTCTTGGAAATTGTAGTTTGCTTTTTTACCTCCGTTTTTCTGAGGAGCACTCTGTGTGATATAGTTAACTTTTCGAAAGTTTTCTGCAGTATAGACTCAACATTCTACTCCAGTTTTCTTTCCCATGGTCAAGTTGCTTGCCTTTGCAAATGCAAATCATTGGAAAAACGATTTGCTCTGGCAGGGACTGAGTTCCCATTTGGAGACTATTAAAGATTTCTATTCTATGTATAAACTAGACTGGTGGTTCTGAACTGGGGGTGATTTTGTTCCCAAGGGAACACTTGGCAATGTCTGGAGATATTTTTGATTGTCATAACTAGGGAGGTACTTCTGACATTTAGTTGGTAGAGGCCAGAGGTGCTTCTAAACATCCTACAATGCACAGGACAGCCCCCCACAACAAATAATAATTTGTTTCAAATGTCAGTAGTGCTGAGGTTGAGAAAACCTAATCTAGAAAAATGTTTACTGGCTCTGGGATTCTGCATTACTGGAGAGGGCTTAACCTCTATTAGTGATTATATTCCATTTTAGGTAAATAGAAAATACAAAGGATCCTCTGTCCTTTTAAGCCTCCAGAAACTTGCGACAATGCCCAGAGCACTCAATTTTATATCATTTAGAATATAAACAAAATAATTAGGTGTGGGAAATTGAATATAGAGTTAGAGACTTATTAATGAACATTTAAATAATAACTAGCTTATATTTCAAATTTAGATCATGTTGTTAGAAAATATATTACCTTAACAGAGTTTATACCTAATAGCTGATTCTTCAAGATTCTCTCAAATTAGACCTTTACTCTGTCCCAACTTGTGAACATAATATTATGAGAAATACTTTCCTAGAACACCCCAGTGAAGAAATACACAAAGTATATGAACAGACAGTTTACAAAACAAAACAAAACAAAAAAAAGAAAGAAATGCAAAAAACCAACAAACATGAAAAATGTAATAAGAACTTCAGTAATCAAAGGGACTCAAAACATTTTTTGCATATCACATTCACCTAGCTTTAAAAAAATACATGTAAATATGTAGGGGTTACGAAAGGATGCTGTTTTAGTTTTCTGGCTGCTCAAACAAATACCATACAGTAGGTTGGCTTAAACAAAGGGAATACATTGGCTCAGGGTTTTGAAGCTAGGAAAAGTCCAAAATCAAGGCATCAGCAAGGCAATGCCTTCTCCTAGAGACTGTGGCGGGTGTTTTAGGACTGACTGCCTTTATCCTTGGTCCTTGACCTTTCTGCCACATGACAATGCACATGGCAGCCTATCCTGCCTTCTCTCTCTGTCTGACTTTCACTCTGCCTATAAAAGACTCCAGTAATCTGGATGAAAGCCCAACCTGATTCAGTTGGGCCACATCTGAACTGAAGTGACATCTTGAAGATCTTTTTACAATGGGTCCCCACCTACCAGAATGTGGACCAAGGCCAAGAACATGTCCAAACTAGGATACACCGTTCAATCCACGGCAGATTGACACTATCAGTGACATTGGCTTCTCGTAAATGCCAGGACTCATTTCTCTTTATTTCTAGGAATAGTAGTTGTGAAATGTGTTGGAGAAGTGCAAGTATCCTCAGACGTTTTTCATGAGGAAGGGCTATTCCATGCTATTTTCAAAGTCTTTATTATTAGGGAGGAGTAAGATAGAAAATGATGAGCATATAAAGGGGCACCATCCTATATCACTTCGCCTAAAGATAGGAATCTCTAAAAAGCTACAAAGAGGAGTGTGCTGGTTTGAAGCTCTTGTATACCCCAGAAAATGCCATGTTCTTTTAATCCATTCCTGTGGGTACAGATCTGTTGTGGGTGGGACCTTTTGATTAGGTTGCTCCAATTAAGATGTGAACCACCCCATTCAAGGTGGGTCTTAATCCTTTACTGGAGTCCTTTATTAGAGGATAAAGGACATAGAAAAAAATCCAGATAGTTCAGAGAGAAACTCCCAGAGAGCTTGGAGAGAAGAGCCCCAGAGACACTAAGAGAGGACACATAGAAGCTTAGAGAGGAGGCCATTGGGACCAGAAGCTAAAAGCAATGAGACCCAGGAGCGAAGGACCAGCAGATGCCAGCCATGTGCCTTCCCTTGTGACAAAGGAGCTCCGTATACCAGCAGCCTGTCTTCAGAGTCCAGGTATCACCCTATTGATGTCTTAACTGGGACATTTTCTTGAACTTAGAACTGTGAATTTGTGAACTAATAAATCCTATTGTAAAAGCCAACCCATTTCTGGTATATCGCATTCCGGCAACTTTAGCAAACAAAAACAAGGGGAGTGTAGCTACACATTCGGACAAAAATGATGGTCTCAGATAGGACTAGGTCATGGAAGCTGTCACAGAAATTCTCTTAGGAATCAACTGGCCTCTGAACTGTTTGCAGTCTAAATTATATACTAACAAGTACTTTTTAATAGCATAGATAATACAGATTTTTCTTTTTTTATTAGCTTCCTCTGCCAGAGTGCACTCTGCATACATTGCTTAGTGTTGTTTTCCTCTTCCAAGAAAAAATGAGATGCCACATTGATTGACCATTATGTACCAACTTCAGCACAATGCATTTGGTTTCTGTTTTAATGAAAATGGAAAAAAAAATCCACATTGGCAAACAACTGGCAACTGTGCTGTGCCCCTAGTTTGCTTGTTGTGATGCTGAGAACTATTTATCCAACAGATTGGTTTTTCACAGCATTGTAATAATAGGCACCCAATGCCATTATCACTAGAAACCCATAGAGTGTATTTGCTTTGGGAAAAAGAGTGTGTACATAACAATGTGCAATTAGAATGGAAAGTTTTAGAATATTCACCTGCAGGTTCAAACTGGAAAGTGCCAATCACTTTCAGGAATTCTTCCTGAACATCAGACATGTTTGAATATTCTATATTTCAGAAAACCTCATAATGGCATTTTCATTCGCTGGTTTTCAAGTTGGTGTTTATTTAATCTAATGGGAAGATAGATTTTAGGAAGTAGTCCTTCTCTCTTTGGGTTTTGCAATTATAAAGGACAGAGAAGAAACAGTTTTAATGCTCCACTGGATATTTACAGTTGGTTGATATTTTCCTTGTTCTAGGGCTGACTATACTCTGGTGTGCTGTTTTAAAAATCAATCATAAATATATTTGCATAGTTAGTACAAGCATAGTCAATCCATAGAGGAGGCACATTTCAGTGCAAGGAAAAAAGAATTAAGAATGCAATTCCTGCCAGCAACATTTTGGACCCAATCTGTTCCACCCTTTCTCCCTTTAATGCAGAGAAATTTTTACAGTGAATTAGTTTTTCCCACTGCATTGTATTAATTGGAATCAAAAGTCATTATGAAAGCAAACCCATAGAGCGAGGTTGCTTAATTAGGAAGCAGTTCTCAGAATTAAAGACATGAGCATTAGTGAAAACCCAATATGGTGTTACAAAGTGAAATTTTAGCCAATTAACTTGCATCTATTCAACATTCAGCAGACGTTTATTGAGTGTATACAGAATTCCAGGGAAACTATCTAGGAGATACAGAGGTAAAAATAAATGAGGGGAAGAGAGAGTGAAGCTTACATGTTGTTATTTTAGAGAGTGAAGAGGGAGAGATCTTTCATGCTGTTATTTTGGAGAGTGTTAAATTTAGAAATGTAAGTGTTGAGTTCTAATTCCAGCCCATTCATTTAGGGTTTGGGTTACTAATTTAACTACTACAAGTCTTGTTCTTCTGATTTGTATTTAAAGAAAACTCACTACTGAATTCTTTAGTCTATTAGTGGGAATTAAGATCAAGAAACAATGTGAAAAAAATGTGTAAACTGAGTGAAAGAAATGATGATCCAAAGAGGATTTAGGGTATTATAGCAGGATGAATGAGTGGGCATCTTGTCTGCATGTGTGTGGGAAAAGGAGTAGTGGTAATAATGGAAAGGAAGGTTAGGAAAAAAATGATGTCCATTTATTTTTCCAACAAATAATTATTGAGTGTCCACCATACGGTAAACACTATCCTAGAAGCAGAGATGTGGTAGTGAACAAAATAGACCAGAAAGAAAGAAAGTGGTGGGTGGTGGGAGAGAGAAGGGAGAGGAAGTGTAGGAAGACAAGGAGGGAGGGAGGAAGGAGGGAAAAAGAAAGGAAAAGAAGAGAAAAAAAAGAAAAGAAAAGGACTTCAAGGATCTTATATTCTAGATGGGGTGTGGGCCAAGAGCAAATAAATATTTAAAGCCTATAGAAAGTCAGGTGAAATTAAAAAAAGCAAGGAGGATGTGGAATGTGTATATGTGGAGTTGCCATTCTCATTTAAATCCAGAGGTTAATTCTATTTTCAGACATGATAGATCTAGTTAATTAATTAAATATGCCATCATCACTCTTCATTTGTGTGTCTCATGCTTGATATCCCCCATCTACCATAGGCTTTCTCATTATATTAACTACAAAGGCTTTCCAGCTTTCATCACCAATAACTGGCAACGTCAGCAAAGCTTCTGTTTCCCAGTAGTTCTAACTTAAATCCCAAATATGAGTCTTGGCTTGGTTTGGGTCATATCCCCAACAGGAAGTAATCATTCCGGCTGGTAGATAGAAGGTGCTGATAGGCTAGGCCTGCGTCATGTGACCATTGCTGGCCCAAGGGCTGGAGTAAACCCGGAACAAACCAAGTAAACTGGAAACATGGTTCCCCAGGCAAAATGAGGATTCTCCCATTACCTGAAGAAGGAGCGAATGTTGGGAATACGAAATGAACAGGCATCTACTGCACTTTAACTTACTCAGGATTTGCCTTCTGAAGCAACCTTTACCCTTTCTGTGAAGTGGGTAGGGGAGATTTGTATTGTGAAGCACAGTCCCTGGAACACAGTCGGCACTCAAAAGTGCCCACTAAAAGAATGAGCAAATGAAATAAATATTTAGAAATATGATTGTGGCTGACTTGGCTAAAGAATGTTTTGTACCATTGGTAGCACAGAAAATTGTAAAGCAGCTAAGAGTATTTAACTGCATTATAGAGTGAAGAGAGAAAAGTGATTCATTTCGTTGTAATACGGTTGGTTGCTATTGGAAACGTAATTGAATAATTCACAGTTTGGACCAAGGAATATTTTTATCCTTTATTCTGATTCTGTATGTTTGGTTTATGGACATTATTTTTAAAATCTTCTTTTAGAGAGGAAAAGGGAATTCCCTTCTTTAAAGGGAAACGAACAGGCTTTGTATCTGTCCATACCATCCGAGACATTCAGCTGAATATTTACAATTAAAAATATTTATTTTTAATGAAGTTAAATTATCCAATGGGTATCTTAGGTGAGGAAAATATGGAAAAATAGTTTTGAATATTTCAATACACGATAGCATTGCCTGAAATTCTTAACCCAACTGTATTAAAAATGGTTCAAGGTGATTAAATTAGTGTTGCTAGAAAGATGAAAAGGAACACTTCATTATGTCTAATAACCAATTTTACAGGCATGTGTTCCTTAAGTTATTTCTGAGAGGACTGAAAATGTAATAGGCAGTGGCCATAGGGAAGGGTGGTTAATGTTTCTTCAGGACTAGGACATCTATTAAAGAAAAGGTGATCAGCATTGGTCCTAAGGAAAGAGACACATAAGTGTTTCATTCATAAATAGTGTTTGGAAACCAGTTTGTTGTTCTTTGCCCCAAACTGGGCTTTACTCTGGTTCAACATTATGGACAGATTGGTGCCACCCAGAATGATAGCATAAGAGAAGTTAATTCATACTTTTCCTGGTCTTCCTCTTCAATATTTGTTGAAACTTACTTGTTCTGCTCACCCATTCTCTACCATTTGTTTTTTTTTTTTTTTGAGCACTTACCATGAGACAGAAACTGTGCAGAACGTTTCACTATATCAACTAATGTTGCACTCTCTGCTAAGGCTAACCTCAAGATGTTCTTTATCTGCATTGTTAATTAGTAATCATTGTTCAGTTCATCCTTCCTTGGATATAGCATTTCCATTTTAACAGTGGTCCATTGCTTTAATTCAGTGGTTCTCAAACTAGAACATGCACCAGAATCAACTGAGGAGCTTGTTAAAAGAGATCTCTGCCCCCACCCCACCCCGCCCCAGAGTTTCTGACTCAAAGTCTTTGGTAGGGCCCAAGAATTTGAAGTTCGAACAAATTCTCAGTGATGCTGATGGTGAGGGACTACACATTGAAAACCACTGTTCAACCTCAAAGAAGTAAATTATAATGATGACAGTCATTTTGTTATTATGAAGAGAGAGTTAGATTTTGAATGAGAAGTTCTGAGTTCTATCCTAGTTCTTTTAATTAGGGAATAGATTGCTAATTTAAGTATTATGAACTCGGTTTCCTGAATTGTTAATTTGTGTGTTTGTGTGTGTGCATGTGCACACAAAACTGTTAGCACTTTTGTTAGAAGAAGGGTGATGCAAATTGACTAAAAGAACATTTAGAATACTGGGACAGGAACCCAGGGACCCTCTGGGGGTGTCTGTTGGGAGCAGAGGTGGCAATGAGGCAAGAAGTTAGGCATAGAATGGTACATGTTCATTTATTTATTTATTCAACAAATATTTCTTATATTTCTTGGTTATTCAAAAGGTGCTCAAGCTAGAGATATATCAGTGAACAAAAAAGCAGAACAAAGCTATATTTTCATGGAGTTTACATTCTAACAGAGAAACACAGACCACAAAGAAGGTAAACCTCATAGCCTATTTGTTGTTGATAAGTGATATGAAGAAAAATAAAGTGGATGGGGCTTGTGTATGAATAGAAACAATTTTAATTTATGCACAGTAATAGGCTTCTGCAGTAACTAGAATAGTTTTTGCTTCTCAAACTTTGCCTGGTAAAATAATTCCTTGGGGAACTTGATTAAAATTCAGATTCCCAAAGTCCATACCCAGATATTCTAATCCAGAAAGCCTGGGGTGCAGCCTGGGAGTTGGCCTGTGGACCCAAAGTGATTCTAAAGCAAATCGCCTTCTGGACCTCCCTGAGAAGCAGTGAACTAGAGGATGATAGGAAGGTTTAGTAATGCAGCTAGAGTGTGAAAAACAATGATTGAATGGATAGAAAGAGAAGAAAAAAGTGAGGACTTAAAACTGTATGGGAGAGACGTAGCAAAAAGCAGAGACAAAATGGCCAAGTGGACAGAATGTTGGTAGAGGAGTCTGAGGAACCTGGGTGTTGTTCTGGATTTCTTTACCAGCTACGTGGCCTTGCAGATGTTCCTTAGCCTCTTGGAATAGTACTTCCATCTCTGGACAATGTGAATCCATGTATAGGCATCCTCCATGCTGGTACTATTTTAAAGATTAGAGACAATACATGCCCAGTGCCAGGCCCTGTGCCTGGGTCATAAATGGTGGTGATGATGGTTGATTTTGCAGGCAGGTGATGTTGATTTAAAATACATTCTCATAATACAGTCTCATTTATGATGACTAAGAAAACCTAAAGGCACACAGGCAGGCTATAAAAGGTGGATTTTGATATTTAGTTGTGTGCTTCAGAACGTCTTTTGGATATAGGCCAACACAAACCAAGTTGTCATGACTGGAAACAGTTGGCAAACAGTCAACATTGGTGGAACACCTGGGAGCTTTCTTGCCACTGAATTCTCTTTCCCTGTGTTTTGTGAGTCGTAGTCAGAGACCTAAAGAAATCAATAGTTCTGAACCTATCACTTTGCACATAAACTATCTAATATGGTGGATAGTTTTTACATTGCTTCATCTTTGTTTCATTAAGGCTCCTTCCTGTATTCAACAGCATCCCAATATGGAAGAAACCTTTCTTTGCCTGCCTGAAATGAATGTTATTTGGCAGCCTCTCTGATTTTTGATGCCTATTCTGAGTGTTTATTTCTTTTTTTTTTTTTTTTAAATTCAGTTTTATTGAAATATATTCATAAATCATACAGTCATCCATGGTATACAATCAACTGTTCACAGTATGATCATATAGTTATGCGTTCATCACCACAATCTATTTCTGAACATTTTCCTTACATCAGAAAGAATCAGAATAAGAATAAAAAATAAAAGTGAAAAGAGAATACCCAAACCATCCCCCCATCCCACCCTATTTGTCATTTAGTTTTTACTCCCATTTTTCTACTGATTTTTTTTCAATTTTTTAACTTTGTTTATCAAAAAATTAAAAACAAACAGGCAAACAACAACCAAAAAAACCCCACAACATTTCAAACAAAGCAATGGATTAAGGAAAACAAATAACCTAAAATAACTACTTTGCTTCCAATATGTTCCTACCATACCCCAAGAAAATTAATAAACCATGTCCAAACAGAGGAGTAAGAAAAACAAATAATCTAAAATAACTACATTGCTTCCAACATGTTCCTACCATACCCCAAGAAAATTAACAACCCCTAAGAAAACAAAGGAATAAGAGAAAAAAAAAACCTAAAATAACTCTATTGCTTCCAACATGATCTTACCATATCCAAGAAAGTTTACAAACCATAATCATTCCTGAGCCTTCCCATAACCTTGAGATTACCCTCCATAGTTTATCTGTTCTTATTAGATTATCATTCCCCCTCCACTAATTGGTATCTCTAGGTCCCCTACATTCTACAGTATAAAACATTGTACATTTTTCACAGAATTCACATTAGTGGTAACATACAATATCTCTCTTTTTGTGCCTGGCTTATTTTGCTCAGCATTATGTCTTTTTTTTTTTTTTTTTTTTTTAATCTTCATTTTATTGAGATATATTCATATACCACGCAGTCATACAAAACAAATCGTACTTTCGATTGTTCACAGTACCATTACATAGTTGTACATTCATCACCCAAATCAATCACTGACACCTTCCTTAGCACACACACAAGAATAACAAGAATAATAATTAGAGTGAAAAAGAGCAATTGAAGTAAAAAAGAGCACTGGGTACCTTTGTCTGTTTGTTTCCTTCCCCTATTTTTCTACTCATCCATCCATAAACTAGACGAAGTGGAGTGTGGTCCTTATGGCTTTCCCAATCCCCTTGTCACCCCTCATAAGCTACATTTTTATACAACTGTCTTCGAGATTCATGGGTTCTGGGTTGTAGTTTGATAGTTTCAGGTATCCACCACCAGCTACCCCAATTCTTTAGAACCTAAAAAGGGTTGTCTAAAGTGTGCATAAGAGTGCCCACCAGAGTGACCTCTCGGCTCCTTTTGGATTCTCTCTGCCACTGAAGCTTATTTCATTTCTTTTCACATCCCCCTTTTGGTCAAGAAGATGTTCTCCGTCCCACGATGCCAGGTCTACATTCCTCCCCGGGAGTCATATTCCATGTTGCCAGGGAGATTCACCCCCCTGGGTGTCTGATCCCACGTAGGAGGGAGGGCAGTGATTTCACCTTTCAAGTTGGCTTAGCTAGAGAGACAGGGCCACATCTGAGCAACAAAGAGGCATTCGGGAGGAGGCTCTTAGGCACAACCATAGGGAGGCCTAGCCTCTCCTTTGCAGCAACCGTCTTCCCAAGGGTAAAACCTGTGGTAGAGGGCCCAACCCATCAAACCACCAGTCCCCTATGTCTGTGGTCATGTTAGCAACCATGGAGGTGGGGTAGGCGAATACCCCTGCATTCTCCACAGGCTCCTCAAGGGGGCACTACATCTTTTTTTTTTTTTTTTTTTTTAACTTTCCCTTCTTTTTTAAATCAACTGTATGAAAAAAAAAGTTAAAAAGGAAACAAACATACAATAAAAGAACATTTCAAAGAGACCATAACAAGGGAGTAAGAAAAAGACAACTAACCTAAGATAACTGCTTAACTTCCAACATGTTCCTACTTTACCCCAAGAAAGTTACCTAATATAGCAACATTTCTGTGAACTTGCTCCTACTATATCCATCAGAAATTAACAGACCATAGTCATTCCTGGGCATCCCCAAAACGTTAAATAGCTTATCTGTTCTTCTTGGATTATTGTTCCCCCTTCCTTAATTGTTCTCTATTGCTAGTTCCCCTACATTCTACATTATAAGCCATTTGTTTTACATTTTTCAAAGTTCACATTAGTGGTAGCATATAATATTTCTCTTTTTGTGCCTGGCTTATTTCGCTTAGCATTATGTCCTCAAGGTTCATCCATGTTGTCATATGTTTCACGAGATCGTTCCTTCTTACTGCCGCGTAGTATTCCATCGTGTGTATATACCACATTTTATTTATCCACTCATCTGTTGAAGGACATTTGGGTTGTTTCCATCTTTTGGCAATTGTGAATAATGCTGCTATGAACATTGGCGTGCAGATATCTGTTCGTGTCACTGCTTTCCGATCTTCCGGGTATATACCGAGAAGTGCAATCGCTGGATCGAATGATAACTCTATATCTAGTTTTCTAAGGAACTGCCAGACTGACTTCCAGAGTGGCTGAACCATTATACAGTCCCACCAACAGTGAATAAGAGTTCCAATTTCTCCACATCCCCTCCAGCATTTGTAGTTTCCTGTTTGTTTAATGGCAGCCATTCTAACCGGTGTTAGATGGTATCTCATTGTGGTCTTAATTTGCATCTCTCTAATAGCTAGTGAAGCTGAACATTTTTTCATGTGTTTCTTGGCCATTTGTATTTCCTCTTCAGAGAACTGTCTTTTCATATCTTTTGCCCATTTTATAATTGGGCCGACTGTACTATTGTCATTGAGTTGTAGGATTTCTTTATATATGCAAGATATCAGTCTTTTGTCAAATACATGGTTTCCAAAAATTTTTTCCCATTGAGTTGGCTGCCTCTTTACGTTTTTGAGAAATTCCTTTGAGGTGCAGAAACTTCTAAGCTTGAGGAGTTCCCATTCATCTATTTTCTCTTTTGTTGCTTGTGCTTTGGGTGTAAAGTCTAGGAAGTGGCCGCCTAATACAAGGTCTTGAAGATGTTTTCCTACATTATCTTCTAGGAGTTTTATGGTACTTTCTTTTATATTGAGATCTTTGGTCCATTTTGAGTTAATTTTTGTGTAGGGGGTGAGGTAGGGGTCCTCTTTCATTCTTTTGGATATGGATATCCAACTCTCCCAGCCCCATTTGTTGAAAAGACCATTATGACTCAGTTCAGAGACTTTGGGGGCCTTATCAAAGATCAGTCGGCCATAGATCTGAGGGTCTGTCTCCGAATTCTCAATTCGATTCCATTGATCTATATGTCTATCTTTGTGCCAGTACCATGCTGTTTTGGCAACTGTGGCTTTATAATAAGCTTCAAAGTCAGGGAGTGTAAGTCTTCCCACTTCGTTTTTCTTTTTTAGAGTGTCTTTAGCAATTCGAGGCATCTTCCCTTTCCAAATAAATTTGATAACTAGCTTTTCCAAGTCTGCAAAGTAGGTTGTTGGAATTTTGATTGGGATTGCATTGAATCTGTAGATGAGTTTGGGTAGAATTGACATCTTAATGACATTTAGTCTTCCTATCCATGAACATGGAATATTTTTCCATCTTTTAAGGTCCCCTTCTATTTCTTTTAGTAGAGTTATGTAGTTTTCTTTGTATAGGTCTTTTACATCTTTGGTTAAGTTTATTCCTAGGTACTTGATTTTTTTAGTTGCTATTGAAAATGGTATCTTTTTCTTGAGTGTCTCTTCAGTTTGTTCATTTCTAGCATATAGAAACATTACTGACTTATGTGCATTAACCTTGTATCCCGCTACTTTGCTAAATTTGTTTATTAGCTCTAGTAGCTGTATCGTCGATTTCTCACGGTTTTCTAGATATAAGATCATATCATCTGCAAACAATGACAGTTTTACTTCTTCTTTTCTAATTTGTATGCCTTTTATTTCTTTGTCTTGCCGGATTGCCCTGGCTAGCACTTCCACCACAATGCTGAATAACAGTGGTGATAGCGGGCATCCTTGTCTTGTTCCTGATCTTAGAGGGAAGACTTTCAGTCTCTCACCATTGAGTACTATGCTGGCTGTGGGTTTTTCTTATATGCTCTTTATCATGTTGAGGAAGTTTCCTTCAATTCCTACCTTTTGAAGTGTTTTTATCAAAAAGGGATGTTGGATTTTGTCAAATGCTTTTTCAGCATCTATTGAGATGATCAGTTGATTTTTCCCTTTCGATTTGTTAATGTGTTGTAATACATTGATTGATTTTCTTATGTTGAACCATCCTTGCATGCCTGGAATAAACCCCACTTGGTCATGGTGTATGATTTTTTTAATGTGTCTTTGGATTCGATTTGCAAGTATTTTGTTGAGGATTTTTGCATCTATATTCATTAGGGAGATTGGCCGGTAGTTTTCCTTTTTTGTAACATCTTTGCCTGGTTTTGGTATTAGATTGATGTTAGCTTCATAAAATGAGTTAGGTTTTGAAAGAGTTTGAGTAAGACTGGTGTCAGTTCTTTCTGGAAAGTTTGGTAGAATTCCCCTGTGAAGCCATCTGGCCCTGGGCATTTATTTGTGGGAAGATTTTTGATGACTGATTGGATCTCTTTGCTTGGATGGGTTGGTTGAGGTCTTATATTTCTTCTCTGGTCAGTCTAGGTTGTTAATATGTTTCCAGGAAATTGTCCATTTCCTCTGCATTCTCCAGTTTGTTGCCATACAGTTGTTCATAGTATCCTCTTATAATTTTTTTAATTTCTTCAGGATCTGCAGTTATGTCACCTTTTTCATTCATTATTTTGTTTATATGGGTCTTCTCTCTTTTTGATTTTGTCAGTCTAGCTAGGGGCTTGTCAATCTTGTTGATCTTCTCAAAGAACCAACTTTTGGTGATATTTATCCTCTCTATTGTTTTTTTGTTCTCTATGTCATTTATTTCTGCTTTAATCCTTGTTATTTCTTTTCTTGTACTTGGTTTAGGATTGGTTTGCTGTTCATTTTCTAGCTTCTTCAGTTGATCCATTAGTTCTTTGATTTTGGCTCTTTCTTCCTTTTTAATATATGCGTTTAGTGCTATAAATTTCCCCCTTAGCACTGCTTTTGCTGCATCCCATAGGTTTTGGTATGTTGTGTTCTCATTTTCATTCGTCTCTATATATTTAGCAATTTCACTTGCTATTTCTTCTTTAACCCACTGATTGTTTAGGAGTGTGTTTTTTAACCTCCAGGTGTTTGTGAATTTTCTAAGTCTCTGATGGTTATTGACTTCTAATTGTATTCCATTGTGGTCAGAGAATGTGCTTTGAATTATTTCAATCTTTTTAAATTTATTGAGGCTTGTTTTATGTCCCAGCATATGATCTATTCTGGAGAAAGTTCCGTGAGCACTAGAAAAGTATGTGTATCCTGGTGATTTGGGATGTAATGTCCTGTATATGTCTGTTAAATCTAATTCATTTATCAGATTGTTTAGGTTTTAAATTTCCTTATTGGTCTTCTGTCTGGTTGATCTATCTATAGGAGAGAGTGATGTGTTGAAGTCTCCCACAATTATTGTGGAAACATCAATTGCTTCCTTTAGTTTTGCCAGTATTTCTCTCATGTATTTTGTGGCACCTTGGTTGGGTGCATAGACATTTACGATTGTTATTTCTTCTTGCTGAATTGTCCCTTTTATTAGTACGTAGTGGCCTTCTTTGTCTCTCAAAACATCCCTGCATTTGAAGTCTATTTTATCTGAGATTAATATTGCTACACCTGCTTTCTTTTGGCTGTAGCTTGCATGAAATATTTTTTTCCATCCTTTCACTTTCAGTTTCTTTGTGTCCCTGTGTCTAAGATGAGTCTCTTGTATGCAACATATTGATGGTTCATTTTTTTTGATCCATTCTGTGAATCTATATCTTTTAATTGGGGAGTTTAATCCATTTACATTCAACGTTATAACCGTGAAGGCATTTCATGAATCCGCCATCTTATCCTTTGGTTTATGTTTGTCATATTTTTCCCCTCTGTCTATTAATATCCTTTATTGTACCCATACCGAATCTCTTTAGTACTGAACCTTTCTCCAAGTCTCTCTGTCCTTTCTTTGTTTCTCTGTCTGTAGGGCTCCCTTGAGTATCTCCAGTAGGGCAGGTCTCTTGTTAGCAAATTCTCTCAGCATTTGTTTGTCTGTGAAAAATTTAAGCTCTCCCTCAAATTTGAAGGAGAGCTTTGCTGGATAAAGTATTCTTGGCTGGAAATTTTTCTCACTCAGAATTTTAAATATATTGTGCCACTGCCTTGTCACCTCCATGGTGGCTGCTGAGTAGTCACTACTTAGTCTTATGCTGTTTCCTTTGTATGTGGTGAATTGCTTTTCTCTTGCTGCTTTCAGAACTTGCTCCTTCTCTTCTGTGTTTGATAGTGTGATCAGTATATGTCTCGGAGTGGGTTTATTTGGATTTATTCTATTTGGAGTTCGCTGAGCATTTATGATTTGTGTATTTATGTTGTTTAGAAGATTTGGGAAGTTTTCCCCAACAATTTCTTTGAATACTCTTCCTAGACCTTTACCCTTTTCTTCCCCGTCTGGGACACCAATGAGTCTTATATTTGGACGTTTCATATTATCTATCATATCCCTGAGGTCCATTTCGATTTTCTCAATTTTTTTCCCCATTCTTTCTTTTATGCTTTCATTTTCCATTCTGTCATCTTCGAGGTCACTGATTCGTTGTTCAACTTCCTCTAGTCTTGTTCTATGAGTGTCCAGAATCTTTTTAATTTGGTCAACAGTTTCTTTAATTTCCATAAGATCATCCATTTTTTCATTTAGTCTTGCAATGTCTTCTTTATGCTCTTCTAGGGTCTTCTTGATTTCCTTTATCTCCCGTACTATGGTCTCATTGTTCATCGTTAGTTCTTTGAGTAGTTGCTCTAGGTGCTTTGTCTCTTCTGGTCTTTTGATTTGGGTGGTTGGGCTTGGGTTATCCATATCGTCTGGTTTTTTCATATGCTTTATAATTTTCTGTTGTTTTTGGCCTTGTGGCATTTGCTGAACTTGATAGGGTTCTTTTAGGATTTGTAGACCAATTGAAATCCTTATCTCTAATTTATCAGATCTACAGCTTCGTGGAGTACACTTTCTCTAACTAACCAGCAAGTGGCGTCCACGAGCCACCTGTTCTCCACAAGCCAGTTCTCCCCTGCTTAGCCTTTTTGGTGAGTGGGGGAGTGAGTCTTGTGGGGTCCAATTGGTGTACCAAGCTTGCGTGTGTAGTTGGTGTTGCCTGCCCTGTATATGGGGCGTGTTTCTGGGCAGTCAGGGAGGGGGGGGTGGCTCTAACAATCAAATCTCCCTGGTGATCCTAGAGTTTTAAAGCTGCTGCAATAGTTTAATCCTTCAGTTCAGTCCTGCCACAGTTTGTCTCTGCCACTGACCCACAAGTCCTTGGTATTGGCGTATGGCTCCTGAGACTTGCAAGTGGGCCCCTCTTCCAGGCCGTGCACCCGGGGTCCTCTGTTGAGGGATGACTGTGCTATGTCACAGGTGAGTGCCATCCCCCCAGGGCAGTTCTGGGCTGCTGGGCTGTGTAGGGAGGCTCCCAGTCTGCTGAAATGATGGCTGGATGGGGCTTTGTTAATTCCCACTGCTCTACCTTCCCAACTCTGGGACAATCAGCTGAGGTTGCAGGGAAGGCTAATGTCCACGCCCAGTTTTGTGGTGTGTGCCTGTTATTTGAAGCACTTCCGTCACACTGGGTTGTCTGGGGCAGTTCTGGGCTATGGGGCTGGCGATGGGCAGGAGTGTTTCCTGTCCACCAGGATGATGGCTGTGAGCAGACACCCCCCTTTTCTTGGGAAGTTGTGGTGTTTAGTGAATTTTCTCAGCCACTGGATTTTTGTCTCAGAGCTCTCCTAGTTCTGCTCTTGACTTGACCTGCCCAAATAGCAAGTCTTTGAAGCTTTCTGTATTGGGCTTCTTAGAGTAATTGTTTTAGAAAAAGAAAAAAGGATTAAAAAAAAAAAAAAAAAAAAAAAAAAAAAACGGGCCCTCCTCAGAGATCTAATGGGTTATTGAGATGCTAAGAGACAAAGCAACCAGGGCCATTAAGGAAAGGTCCACAGGGCAGAGAGATCAGCTTTTCTTCGGGATTTGCATATGCGCCTCAGGGCCCTTCCCCTTTCTATGTTCACCAGAACTCCAAAAATCCTCCGCTTTTATTTTGGAGTTTTTCGTGTTGTTTTTTTTATATGCCTGTCTCCTCTCTGCTGGGCTGGCTGCTCTCAGATTCTCTGGTGTCTGGTCTCAGTCTATCTATCGTTGGAGTTTGAATCAGTAGAATGAGTTTCCGATAAGGGCTGCCACTGCAGTTCTCCCTTCTCCTTCCCGGAGCTGACAGCCCCTCCTCCCCCGGGACTGAGCCTGGCAGGGAGGGGCGCGGGTCCCCTGGCCGCAAAAACTTACAGATTTCGCTGATCTCAGCAGTTCCACGTTTTCATGAGTGTTGTATGAAGTATGCCCAAAGTCAGATTGCTCTGTGGTGTCCAGTCCACGCAGTTCCTGGCTTTCTACCTACTTTCCTGGAGGAGTAACTAAAACATACAGCTCACCAGTCTGCCATCTTAAGTGTTTATTTTTATAATAAGTGTTATGTGGTATCCTGAAGAGCATGCCATGTTTGGTGTTTGTCCAAAGGAGAAACAACAAGGCTTTTTATTCCTGAGACTCAACTGAATCTCTCACAGAGTCAAAGACATAGAATAGCATTCTCAATGTGTGAGCCACTTCACGGGACTGAAGAACAAAAGAAGTACCCTTAGTCCCTCTCCACAGATGGGAAAAGATAAATTGGACTCTAAAATAAATGTCTTTAGCTCACTTTTTTTTTCTCATGTATTTTAGATTCCCAACATTTGCTATAGGATGTTTGTTTCATGCAGATTCTTTTTATGAATGTCATTCCCTGATTTATTTTGTGAATCTAGAAGCTAGCCTCTTAGGCCCCATTTTCTGACCTAACATCATTAGTTCATATCCATGGCATGCCCCCTTTTTTTTTTCTTATCCTGTAAGAAGAGCAATGCAGAAAATTTCTTTCCCTCCATAGTCTCCTAACACCAGATTGAGCATATTATTGGTGTTAGGTAACTGCTGGATTAGATTGCACTGATTTAAACAAGGAATTAGAGTCCTTGATAGTTCGCCTTGTTTCCTCTGCGGTGGCAATTTCCACAGTGTATGCTGTGGAACATTAGTCCTGTAAAATGCTCTGTTATGAAAGAGTCCAGGGTCATGTAAGCTGAGGAAATGCAGTGTGTGCTTGTCCCCTCTTGGAGATTCAGAGTGCACATTGGGTACTCAAGCTCTGAGAAATCCAGCATTAAGGATCCTATTTCACACCATGGAGTTAGTTGGTTTCTCCAACGAATCTGACTAGAGCTTCCTTTCTATTGCTTCATCCTTCTCATTGTTGAGAACTCTTTGGGACACACTGCTCTACAGCATTTGGCACCTGTGGGCAGTTTTAATCCCGCAAATATGTACTGACCACCCACTGTAAGCAAAGTAGCTTGAGTTTCTAGTCTCCAGAATTTTCCTATCTTTATGAAGAGGGAAAATACTGAGTTATATATAATCAAGTGTGGATCCATGCACTACAAAACAAATGTGATTGGTAGGTAGATAAGGAAGACAATGTATCACATAAAGTGTCAAAGATAGTTTCAGGCACTTAGTAAATATTCAATAACTTGGGTTGCTGTGAGAAAGTTTCAGATGTTAGATTTTACATAAAGCAGCATCTAGTTTTACAGAAATGGGCAGTCATTCCCTGGCTTTGATAAATGTACCTTTTCTCTCTCCATGGGATTCCACTCCCCTTCTCTGTTTTTAATAGGATCCTGAGAAAATACAAATAGAAAAAAAAAAAAGAATTAAAAAAGTCTCTGATTGACTACATCTGGCTTCACATTTAGTTCTTCACATTTAGATCTAGAACAGAGGTCAGCAAACTTTCTGTAAAGGGCAAGACAGTAAATATTTTAGGCTTCGCAGACCTCAGTCTCTGTTAGAGCTATGCAACTCTACATTATAGTAAAAAAGCAGTCAAAGACCGTATGTAAAGAAATGGCCATGACCATCTTCTAATAAACTGTCATTTACCAAAATGAGGTTTGTGGGCTGGATTTGTCCAACAGACCTTAGTTTGCTAACTCTTGATCTAAAAGAACAAAGGTTTTCTTTAAAACTCACCCCAAACTTAACTTATATATCAGTTCATTCATTCATTTTTTTTTTAAATATCGGTAAATAGGTAAGTAGATTATTTATTGAGTGCTTGGTATCTTTCTGACATGGCTGTGCAATCCAGTGTTAAGAAAAAATAAAAGAGAGGATGTCCTGCTCTCATGAATCTTCTGTTCCAAGGAAAGGACAGACACACACACAAACAAATCACAAAAATTAATCACAATTGTAATTCTGCGGAGGGGTAGAGGGTTTTTGATAGCGTATACCAGGGGAATCCAAGTAGTGAGTGGCAATAGAGGAAGCGTCTCCTAGCATTGACCGGGTAAAGGGGGGCAGGAAGAGCTTCCCTTCAGAGAGGGAACAGCATGTGCAAAAGCCCAAAGGCAGTAAGGAACTTGGTGAGTTTAAGAATCAAATTTAAAAAAAAATTATAGTAAATATAAAGAAAAGAAGCAAATAAAAACCCTGCTCTGCCTAACTCATAGAGTTGTTTTAAAGGTAGAAGAAATTGAGATGAAAAGTGTTTTAAAAATCATAAAATGTTATATAGCAAATATAAGGTGGTTTTGTCTAAGAAATGTCTTCCTTTTTCTCCAGCTCTATGATACCTGCTCTCTTACCACTCCCTGCTTGCGGATAGATTCCTTGCCATCTCAAAGTCTGTCACTTCGTATGAGAGTTTGCAGAGCCCAGGTCCGTGTGCTAAGCTGTTGCAGTTAGTGTCTTTATCTGGAAACCTCAAGGTCACCATGTGGGGGTGTGGTTGTTCAGCCAGAGTTGGGGTGCTCACACGATCGGGTGCTACTATTAGTCAGGCATTGTAGTGTGTCGATGTCAGTAAAATCTCTATTGCATTGTTCAGAAATCTGATTGGTTTACTAAAATGATACAGATGGATCAGAGTAAATCTTTTCCAAAGGTTTGTCTAATGAAAAAACTGTATTTTCTTTATAATATCATAGAATATAATATTACAGAATGAGTGTCCTGGAAGAGACCTGTTTGAGTTGGTTCTTTAGAAATGGCTTGGGGAGCTTCACAGAGGAGGAGGGTGGGGTTAGGCAGACTCCTGCTCCACTACTCTGCCCTCCCTGCAGAATTCTAATTGTGTCAGATTCTGTGTTTGAGTTGGATGTAATGGCACCATCAGTCCAAAAAAAAAAAATGTTCTCTTTTACCGAGAGTTTGACTGAACCAGTCTAATGTTTCTTTCTGAGTGGTGTGCTGGAGCCAGCTCCTCCCTGTTGGAGAGAACTGATTGAGTGCATCTCTTCCCAACTCCAGGTTGGGTGACATCACATTGGTTACTTTAAATTAGCAAATGATACAAACAAAAGTGTTTTGTTTTGTTTTGTTTGTGCTGTTGTTGTTGTTTATTCCCGGAGAGGCAATTTACCAATCATTGTTTATAAATGGATGTAAAGTATCAGCCTTCTGTCACAGCTGGCTGAGGGCACATTTGAGAAAACATCCCTGAACTTCCAACCCTGATTTCAGGGCTGTTTCTGGAACACTCAGTGTGTCCCTGGAAGGTGAAGAAAATTCACTTATTGCATGCATGCATGTGCCAAGGGCACTCAAGTAGGTTAAATACTTTTATCCTGTAAACAACTCTGAAAAGTTAGAATTCCATCACGTGCAAACACTGGAGTTGGAAAGGGTTTGTTTGTCCAAAAACTCTCAGTTAGTAAGTGACAGGGCTAAAGTTCTAACCCAGATGCATCGACATAGCCAGCTCTATTCTTTCCACCAAACCAATATTTTCCAGTCCTGTGACCTAGAACAAGTCACTTAACTTCTTTGAACATAGATTTCTTCACTAATGTATTTAAAGAAGTTAATACTTGGCTAGGGATTTTGTGGAACTCAAGTGAAACATTGTATGTGTGAATACATTTTATAAATTACAAAGAGCTATTAAAATTACATTAGTCCGTTACTCATATAAAATATTCCATGACACCACTCTGCTTCAATTTCATATTCATTAATAGGAATGAGAAGCAATTTAGCATAGCAATTAAGGACAGAGACTTTGTCATCAGATAGGCTTGAGGTGAATCCCATACTTAACTTTTATCCACTGTGTGATTTGAGGCAGTTACTTAACCTGTCTATACCTCAGTTTCCCCAGATATAAATTGGAGATAATTCTAACACCTAACTCATAGGATTGTTTTAATATTAAATTATACATGAAAAACATTTAACACAACACCAGTAAAGGGTTACTTCTAAATAATAATAATAATTGGAATTTTAATCACCTTATTTACCTGTACTAACTTAACTAGTTCTGTAAGAGAATTTTCTAAGCTCTTTTTTTTCCACAGTCACTGGCTAAGAGACTACACTAAATCTTTAACTTACCTCAAGCTTAATTTGTATACAAAGCCCTCTTTGGCTCCTCTCTTTCATCTCAGGTTTGTTTTTATTTTCCTGATATTCTTGACCCTCTCATCCCTTCTAACCAACATGTCCCAAATCCATATATGTCTAACTTTATCCTTGTGAATGAGGCGTCCTTTTCTTCTTCTCCTTTTTTCCCCCTCTGCCTCCCCTTCCACTTTCCGCTCTTCCTTGAAAGTTTTTGACCTCGCACCCACTTAAGAAATAATGGTTAGTCACTGATTCATGATGTTGGAAGTTTCAGATTGGATATCCCCATAGCTTTTTCTTGCAAGCTGTAAATGTTCCTCTTAAGACTGGCAGATCCAAATTTAAAAGACAGTTAAAAAATGGAATATAACTTGTATTTGATTTCCCACACATTTTCTTTCTTCTTTTCTTTGTCCCCCACTGTGCCGGTTTGAATGTATTGTGTCCCCCAAATGCCATTATCTTTGTGGTCTTGTGTGGGGCAGATGCTTGGGTGCTGGTTAGATTTGCTTGGAATGTGCCCCACCCAGCTGTGGGAGATAATTCTGATGAGATGTTCCCATGGAGGCGTGGCCCCACCCATTCGGGGTGGGCCTTGATCAGTGGAGCCATATAAATGAGCTGACTCAAAGAGAGGGAACTGAGTGCAGTTGTGAGTGATGTTTTGAAGAGGAGCAAGCTTGCTAGAGAGGAACGTCCTGGGAGAAAGCCATTTTGAGGCCAGAGCTTTGGAGCAGACACCAGCTGCCTCCCTAGCTAGCAGAGGTTTTCCGGATGCCATTGGCCATCCTCCGGTGAAGGTACCCGATTGCTGAGGTGTTACCTTGGACGCTTTGTGGCCTTAAGACTGTAACTGTGTAGCGAAATAAACCCCCGTTTTATAAAAGCCTATCCATCTCTGGTGTTTTGCATTCTGTAGCATTAGCAAACTAGAACACCCACCCCACCCCCTTTTTTCTCTAGAAGAATTTGGCTTCAAAAGTCCTTTGAGTTTTTAATCAAAAAAGGTTAAAAAGTTACTTAACAATTCCAGCATACATAAATAAAATACGTAATACTAGGAATACCAACTTATTTTTATTTTAGGGACTAATGAGTAAATACAAGCATAATTTATTAGTTTTGATTTGCCAGAACCATTTCCCTTCCAAGTGAAATATAAGGTCTGCTGAAGACACAAGTATTTGGTTGAATTCATCGTACTCAAAGAAGAAACATATCAGCTCAGGTGTAATTATTCACTCATTTGTCAGTCATTTGAAGACCTTGACTAGAGGAAGATTTTAGTCTTTGCAGTAAATGTAAGCCAGAGCATGGGTGGAGGGATAGGAAATCAAATAGAGAAGGAGCTTTAGATTTGGAATTGGCTCTGTACTTTGTACTAGTAACTCTGAGTTAGTGTCTCTCTGAGCTTCACTTCCCTGCCCTGGAATATTTAGATGGTACAAGGGCTGGCAAACTACAGCTCTGGCCTGCTGCCTATTTTAGTCCTGTAAGCTAAGAATGGTTTTTACAATTTTAAATGATTGAGAAATAAAACAAAAACAAAATAAGCATAATATTTCAAGATGTAAAAAATATGTGAAATTCAAATTCCATGGTCCCCAAACAAAGTTTTTTTTGGAGCAGCATATGCCCATTCCTTTGTGTATTGTGAATGGCTGCTTTTATGCTACCTCGGAAGAATTGAGTAACTATGACACTGCACGGCCCATGAAGCTCAAAATATTAATTTCTCTGACCCTTCATAGAAAAAGTGTGTCAACCCCTTAGATAGTACTAACCATACAGGGTTTTGATGAGATGAAGAGAGATATTGCAAATAAAATACCTGACACAGTGAGTACTCAATAAATGGGGCCACAATGGTTCTGTGACAATATTCTATGAATAAACAGAGTCTGTGCATCTTCTCTGATTCTAATTACAAGCATAATATCCAATAAGATAATGTTTCCTGAAATAAGTCCAAGTACTTCTGAATAGCCATGGGAAATTAGATTTGAGGTAGGAAAACTCTCTGAGTCTTGAAAGCCTAAAAGAAATGTGATTTTAGAGGCTGGCACTGTTGGTTCATGACATTTCAGGATACGGGGAGCATAGTTGCAGTCTGCTGAGATGGTCGCTACATCCATTAAATGAACCCCAGTAGCAGTGTGATTTTTTTTTTTTTTTTTTTTTTTTTTTTTTTTTTTTTTTTTTGCTAAATGTAGACTACACATTCAAATTTATGTTTTCTCTGCTAATGAAACTCATTTTTGAATTTATAAATGCAGTTCAGTTTGGCTTCTGTGCAAATGTGGCTGTGAAATACAGCACGGGGCATGGCATCCTGACTTTTTCCAGTTGATACTTAGGCATCTGTTCTAACTTCGCCTTTTCATACAGCCTGGAAACCTTGGTTCACAGTTCCTGAAACTCCAAAAATTACAATTCCATGAACATTGAATTGGTGATGAGAGATCTCAGGTTCCCCATAATTAAACACAACAAATAGTTCCTAAGCAAAAAGCAAATTTAGTCAAAAATAAAAAATTAAACATAAACAGAAGACTAAATATAGAGGAAGTTAACTGTGTTGGTGAGGAGTTTATACTGGTTGAACTTCTAGGATGTGCTGAAACCATTTCTAGATATTAACATAGCAGTTTAAAAGTTTTCTGTCTTCTAAAATTTAGTTTACAAGGACTAAGCCAGAGATTAAATTTTAGATGGAATTTTCACTGGTCAGAAAATATTTTTGATGTTAGGCAGAGTACAAAGTAAATCAAAATGTTAAGATTAAACTGAAGAATCAAAATCATCAAGTTAAAATATGTAATTTTTGTATCAAGCACCCCAATTCCAACAGCACTACCATTACCAATGTGCAGTGTGAGAATTTTTGTATTTTGACTTTGACTGTTAAGAATTGGAAGAGGTTTTGTTGAAATTAACTGTGCATCACACACTTAAGTTTGACTTTACCCTTTATGCTGAGCCCCAATACTGCTCTTTAAATAGTAGACTCTTTGAATATTTCTTTAGAATAAAATATTGATACATGATAATATCTTAGGATAGAATGAAGAGGCTCAGCTCCCATGATCTTTTATAAATGCATTAAATGGAGTGGTAAAAAAAATGACCCATTTCTCTAGCTAGATAGCCTTGCCAATTCATTATTCTACATTCTAGGTCTGGCAATTTATAGATGTTATAGTGATTTATTCATGGGGAAATCTCTTTCTCTAGAGTCCCCACAGAATGTCTTTCATAACCTCAGTAAGCAGGCTTAGAAAGCTGTTCCTCTCAGCTCAGTAAGAGAGATTTTTTTTTTTCTCTCACTGGCAGACTCACTCAAACCAACCTCATGAGATTGATGTCTAAATTAGAAATATCAATTTTTAAATTTACAATGAGAAATAAGTCTCCCAAGGATGGAGAGAGCTGCATCTTTTCTCCCACTAGGAAGATCTATACAGGAAGAAGGAACAAAATGGGAAGGATAACTGATGCATTTGAAATCAGAACAGTTAGATTAAAAGGATTCCTTAATGGCATCTGGCTATGCTAGCCTAGAGCTGGTCTTGGTACCAGAGACACTCAAGGTCTTTCCCAGAAAGACTTTAAGTACCTTGAGGATAGGGATACTATCTGTCTTATAGCTACTGTATCTCCCAAGTCTGGTACAGAAAAGCTAATCAATAAGTATGAGTGGAGTCCATTGGCTAAGAGCCTTCATTAAGTGTTTGAATGAAGCACTCTGCTCATTCTTCTTCTCACCTCCATTATCGAGCTTTTGAATGGCAAGTTGTTTCATGAGCTGTGCCAATGTTTAGGGTTGAATATGCTATCAGGTGTCCAATCTGTATCTGAGCTGACCTTTGCATTACGGTTCTCATCCATTTTGTGTTTAGGTTGTAATTTCTCAGAGGACAACCTTGCTTCCTAGTTTTGAGGGTGGGGAGCAGAACACTACATTCTATTTGAAGTTTATTTCTATGAATCTATTTTATCAGCCCTCCAGCCTAAGGTCCTCTAAGATCTGATAGTAATGCAGCCCAGCCAGATTGGCGCTGTCTGTTGCCTTTAACAGTCTCTGCTAATTACAAGTGATGAGTCTCAAGTTATTAAAAGACTGTAATGAAGTTGATCAAGATGGAAGCCTTGGAGAAAATAACCTAGCTACTAAAGCCTGAAATGTAGGGTCAAGAAATGTTTTCCTTCAGTTCATTCCAGCAGACATACAGTGAGCTATTTGCTCTGTTAAGTGCGGGGTTAAAGGTATATAAGATAAGTTTTGCCTTTGTTTAGCTTGGAATGGTAGCATTCTATCTTTGGACTCACATTTTATTATTTTAATAGCTTTATCTATTCCCATTTAGTTTTTATTAACATAATACCTAGAGAATCTTAAAAGGATCTCTTGCTTAAAAGGATGTAAGGAGAGAAGTAGATAACCAGACAATGCATCTTGGAACACAGATTGTATATCAGGAAGTTAATTCCAGCAGAAATTACCCAAGTGAGTGAAGAAGTGAGATAATGAATAATCTCCTAAGATCACAATGATTACCTCAGGAAGCAAGTAGGTATCAGAAAACATGGATCTTCTGCCCAACTTCTCCAATACCTATCTGTGTAACTCTGGGGAAGGTTATTTTCCTTCTTCAGCTCCCAGTATTCCCATTTAA
Organism: Choloepus didactylus; assembly: GCF_015220235.1. Taxonomy (NCBI): domain Eukaryota; kingdom Metazoa; phylum Chordata; class Mammalia; order Pilosa; family Megalonychidae; genus Choloepus; species Choloepus didactylus. The sequence continues at coordinate 17,147,007 of NC_051317.1, read as the reverse complement.
GTAATGAAGAGGTTAAACTTCATGATCTACCATTTCTTTTTAGATCAGAATATATTACAGTCCACCATTTATGAGCTTTAAAATGTATAAAATTCTCTTGTTTACAATCTGCAAAAACAGAAAGGGAATTTTTTATTATTATTAATGAGGTTCTTTATTAGTAAAACAACATTTATTAAGCAACTCTTATGAGCTAGACACTGTGCTAGTTGTCTCTATCCATATCTGAATGAATTCCTTCTAAAGCTCAAACAATTTGGAATGTCCTAATACTGGATTTTCATGCCTTGGCAGCCTTTGATTTTTTGGTGTGCAATTGGTTGGTTTTGGTGTTAGATTTCAGAGCTTGGCCTGTGGTTTCAAGCAGCCCTCCTCATTCAAGGGGTTCATAATTTGCTTGGCATTGCTACATCCAACAGTTGTGTTTTGTTCCAAAAAGATGATATCTCCTTTTAGCACTGATGTGACTGTGAAAATAAAGTTGAGTGATGCTATGCATTCTTCAAGAACAGGTCTTATTCATTTTTGCCTCCCCAATGCCTAGCGTGGAGTCTGCTCTATTTTTGTTGATCAATAAATTATTAATTTAATTGGTTATTTTCATGAAAATACATCAATTTTATTTCCAAATAAAAATGTTGTATTTCAAGAGTTTTACTTTCAGAAAACTATAATGCAATGAGAAATTATGGACCAGAAAGAATTTTATAAGAACTGATCTGTGTTTTGCACTGAGAAGGAAAGACTGCATGGGAGTGCATACAACCATACCAGTGTTTAATTTGAAAAAGATATATTTGCAGTAGGTTCTGTTACTAGTTGTATTAAATTAATTATCAAATGTATTGATTCCTTCTCAAAGTAATGAATTATCTTGAGAGTCAATCACTGTGTACCATGCATATTTTTGAATTTTCAAGGCAGAAGATGACTTCAGCTTAGACATTGTGTCTGGACAATTGGGATATTCTCAAAATGTGTGGATCATTGATTTGTCACTAAGCCAAACCTCTTGGTTTAGGTCCCTCCACAAAAAGTCTCTTCAAAGTCAACCAGACAGTTTTGCACTTGATCATTGAAAAGCTGCACTGGATGTGCTCTGCTTTGAAAAACCAAAACAGGGTGAGTGTCATTTTCCATCAGGTATTATTTATGAAATAAACCCTCAAATGAAAGGTGGGTTTAATGTTACTGTTCTAATCATCTGTCATGAGTTTAATTGTAATTAAACACTTTGGGGCTTGTAAACATTTGTTCTAGACTTTGATTAAATATTGCCCCAAATGTTTCTTAAAGGGCCTCCCCTGAGCAAAAAGATGAAATTTGTCTTGAGTACCTCATCATCCATAGTAGATGTGGGATTTTTGTCTGACCACTACCCTTTCTCAATTCCTTACTAATCCTACTCAGTCCATGTAATGCCGGCAAAGCCAACTTCTTCCCTTTTGCCTCCAGGGTTGTCATATGAGCCAAACCAAGGATCCCATCTGCCTGGTCACAGAGATTTGTCCAGCCACAGGCATGTAGCTCAAGGTGGGCTACCTGAACTCTCCCTGGAAAAGGATCTTTTACCTTCTCTGAAAAAGTGAGTTGGGGACCACCAGTGAACATCTACCCTGTACAGAGAATGAAACTGAGACAAGAAAAGTCTAGAGAAGAAAAGAGAGAGAGAATCTTGACCAAATTTTTAACTTCTATATTCAGTCCCACCTTAAGAGTCACCACTTGGATTTAGTTACATTATTCAGTAAATCCCTCTTCCCTTTTTTCCCTTAAGCTAATGTGAATGAGTTCTATCACTCTAACCAAAAAGGTCCTGACATACACATCTTTTCATGTTTGTTCCGTGACTAATCGGTGCCTCTGCCCCCACTGTATTAGCCTATCTTGGCATGGCCCCCGAGTCAGTGGCACTACACACCCTTTCCCCAGTCACAGCCTCCCTGCCTTGTCTCTCAGGCCTTTAAGGTTTTGCCAGGCACCTGACTTGCTAATTTCTCACAAAGTCACTCAGATGAATGTATGAATGGATTTTTTTTTTTTTTTGGTGCAAATATGTACCTGTTATAAGAAGACTTAGGAAAAACAATAATGTAACAGGTCAGAAGGCTGAAATTAAGTCTAAAAGTCAAGATATAGCAAGTAGGATTGTATGCATGAACCTGCACTTGGGATAAACAAACAGAAAGCAACTACATTCACTTACTTAAAGATATCTGTTGTGCTCTTACTGTGAGCCAGGCATGGTGCAAAGCATGAGCGTACAATCATGAGCAAACAGGCCCAGTCTCTGACCTCAGGAAAATATTTATTGTCTATTAGGAAAGATTGGTGTGAATCAAAAATGCAAATAAATATACAATCACTTCTGCAATGAGTGCTGAGAGTCTAGGGATTCAGGGAGAACTCAATCCTAGAGGCAGTAATATTGGAGTATGAATTTGAAGGTCGAACTGTAGTTAACTGGATGAAAACATGAAAGTAAGGATAACTGTTCCAGAAAAAGGGAAGATCTTTCCAGAAAGAGAACAGCGTTCATGCAGATACTGCAGTGGAAAGTTATATAATTGTTCTGAAGACACTGAAGGAGGTCAGTGCTTGTGGAGAGTCAGAAGCAGGCAGAGGTCCGGGTCATGGGGACCTTCCGGTCTCAGGAAGGGTTGCTGTCTTTCCCTGTCGGCCACCGGAAAGGCAGCTAAGAGTTTCAGTCCACGGAGTGCCGCACTTAAAATTGATGTTTTCAAGTATCATGGAACTAATGATTCTTGAACATGGCTCATAGTAGAATCATCTGGGGGCTTTAAAAAAGCAGTGTTTCCTGATTCCCATCCATTCCCAAAGAATTGAAATCTCTAGGGTGTGACCCTGGCCCTAGTAAGTTTAAAAGCTCCCCCAGGTGCCTTTAATGTACCTCTCAAGTGAGGCTGGAGAACCACAGATGTGAATGATGTGGGAGAGGCGCTTAATTGCAGCAACTGTGATAAAGAGTGAGCCAAGCTGACTTCTCACTATAATAACAGTTAATGCCCCCAAACCTAATATCATTGTGGATTGCATGAACAGAAGTATAGTTCCTGAATGAAGGAGGAACTTCTGTCTCCTGCATTGGACACAGCACATCTGAAAAATGTGTTTACCTCTCATCACCACACTTCAAGGGGAAGTTAGCCAAAGTGGAATATTCTTGGAGGTAAGCAAAGCAGGTGATAAAAGGAATCTAAACCACAGTGGGAGAAATAATCAGAGGTATTGGACATGATTAAACTATAGTCAAAAGAATTCCAAAAACAAACAATAATGATAATTTAGGATTCCTGTTTTAAAATAAGTCACAGGTTGTTATTTATTCAAAGGGTAAAAATGTGGGCCTACTGTTTACCAATCCTAGGCATTGGAAATATGACAGGAGATGATGCAGACAAAACTCCCTACCCAAACGGAGTTTATATTCTAGTAAAAAATGAGCTTCTCTGGTTCCTAAGATCAGTTAACAGCCATAGAATTTGTACATGTTTTAGGGAAATATGTTTTAGTTGTAATTTTACAATGTTAAAAACTAGTAATCATTAATACACAAAGAGACCACCATCTGTGGAAGAATTCAAACTGGGGTAGCATTGTAGAAGGGATTCAGAAATCGAATGGGAAGGACAAAAAAGTATAATAAGAATCCTTTATGAAATGGAAAACCAAATATCATATTTAATTAAGTATAAGTTAATTGATATTTAATAATTATAAATTATATTTAAAACAATATTATGTCAAGATGTGATTTGACTCATTAAGTAATGAGAGAATCAGTATGCTGGTAAGACTGGTTCTAAAATCATTTGAGAAGTTCAGTATTTATAGGTGCATTAATAAAGGAATGTTGGCAGAAGACTGCTAGATTACATATAAAACTTGTTTATATCCTATAGGCAATAAACCATCACATTTGGGATTATCTTTTCTCCTGGAGAGAAATTGTTTGTTAACATTTGTTACCAGACAAAAGTCTCCAGGATAACATGTAATGTTATTAAATGCAGGATCTTTGTTCAATAGCAAACAGTGAGTTGAACAAAGTACATCTCTTAAATAATCTTGGAGTGGGCCTGTTAAACAATGCCAACGTATGATATTGAACAAACATGAGGCCTACCTTGTGGCCTTAAATTCCAAGTTTTGATACTTTTTCTTAACATTAGAAGAATTAAGTCACTTTTCAGGATTTTCCAACTGGTAGCAATGAAGCTGGATCTCAGACTTGATGTATATCTCTTCCCAAATACCCACACTGTAATGAGATGTAGTAAGTCTGGAAAGCCATGGGTAGGCTCCTTGGTATCATGTCACTGTTGTTCTGCTTATGTACAAGTCTCAGCCTGGTTTTCCCAGTTATTTTATGTTTTAATTGGTTACCAAAACAATTGTAAAGCACTCAAATTAAGAACTACTTATTATATTTTTTTTTCCTCAAAAGAAGCTGGGGGGCACACCAAACTGATTAATAAAGAGTAAAGTCTCAGCCTGGTTTTCCCAGTTATTTTATGTTTTAATTGGTTACCAAAACAATTGTAAAGCACTCAAATTAAGAACTACTTATATTTTTTTTTCCTCAAAAGAAGCCGGGGGGCACACCAAACTGATTAATAAAGAGTAAATGATTCATTGACCACTTGCTACAATTTGTTCAGAGACAACAGCTCTGAACCCCAGATGGGAATAGGTTCCTTTAGAATTTGTAGCTGCTGCTCTCTTAGGAAAATTTCTTTCCTCATTTTATTGTGGGATTTTACTGTGTTGTTGTTAATTTAGGATTTTGCAGTTTCCAAATACCGGAATTATAATTGTTAATGGTTTTCTCTTTTTAGAGTGCTAATTTTGAGCTCTTATGGTATGAGAAGAAAGCCTAGGTCTCTGTGTATGGCATTTTGTTCAGCCAATGAAACTGTCTGCAGATTTGGTCTCACCATTTTCCTTTCCTGTGAGTTAATCTTGAGGAAGGACTAGGGTGTTAACTTTAGGAAATAAATGAAAAGTAGCTGTGGGGTTGGCTTAATGTTCCAGTAAGGCACTAGGCCAGCTTTCTGGGTTTAAGGTGATGAGTCCCTATTATGTAAAGGTAAGGCAGTAGAAAACTTAACTAGGCCAATCAAATCGTTTATCCTTGGAACTCACCCTAGTTGTGAGAGTACATTTTTGCTTTTAGGTTAAAAAAAAAAAACAAAAAAAAAAAACGTTCTGGCTTTTGTACTGTTAAAAAAAAAAAACTAAACTGAAATATAATGGACACTTATGTGTCAGGCACTGTGATAAACATGTCACATGCATTATCTCATTATCTCACCTAATCTTCATCAATTCTATGAGGTAGAGTCTAGTATTGTCTCCATTTTACAGATGAAGAAACTGAGGCCCAGAGAGGTTAAGCAGACTGACCCAGGTCCAGAACCAGCAAGAGCCAGAGCCAAGATTAGACCCAGACCATCTGATTATAGGCTTACTCTCCTGAAGGCTACATGATAATATCACCCCAAGGTGATGCTGGGATAGAAAGAGTACATAGACAAGGAGCAAGACTCCCATTTTCTAGCCTCAGCTCATATTAACTGTCTTTGCAAGATTGGACAAGTCATCTCATCTATCTGGGCCTCCATTTCCCTCTGTAAAATGAAGGGTAGAAACTATCTGAATTGGATGGTCTCTGGGATTCTTTCCAGCTCGAAAGTTCTCTGACGCTATTTCTATAACTGCATCCTGACCTTAGATAGGCACATCTCCCCCCACCCCCAACACACTCATATACACACTCCATACCAAGGCAAAAATCTAATCCTGCTAAAAGTGCTCATTGCAATTTGATGCTAAGCCCAAGCCCCCTCCAAACCCTATTGTTTACAACAGCCCTTCAGGAGCAAACAACACCTTTAAAATCTGGCAAGCTAAATTCTTTAAAATAAGCTGCTAATGGGGTGTGAATTTTGAAAGTAAAATGTTAATATTCGAAAAAAGAAAAAGAGAAAGAAAAAACTCAAAACAAATGCTGCTCTTCTCTTTAAATTGTTTCTTTTCTACAATGTTACCTTGACAACTTAGCTTTGGCTCTTTAGATGGGATTTTTCCTCAGTGCGAGAGGAAAGGGTGTCCTCCTCCTATCTTTTGAGATTTCCTCTTGTGCCATGGAAAGAGGAAATGTCAAACGTAGACCACACAATCCAGCAGAATATACACAGGACATCTTAGTGGAGTGTCATCTAGAAATAATCACAGTTTCACAGAATTAGGGTGCATACTGATTAAAGGTACATTTTTTCTCTCTTCCATTTCCCATAACCATAACACACATTGCAGCAGCCTGCAAAATGTTACAGTTTTGCATCAGTGTAGTTAAAGAGCAGAGAGCAACAAAAGTGCCTGAAAAATAATTGCATTATTTTTAGTCGCAACCGAGATAGGTACACATATCAGGATGGGGTAATATCTCTGAAGTGCTGAACCAGTTCAGAAATGCTAAAAATATTGTTCCCCTTCCAGCAATTGAAATTGTCAGCAAAGACTTAGGCGGGCAGGTAGAGCTCAAATTAGAATCCATATCTTTCAGCTGTTAATAGGCTCGTTATCAGGACTGGCAGCTCAGGGGGCTGAGAGGGGTCAGCCTGGGACTCCAGGTGGAAGGAGCAAGCTATAAAAGGGGCAGCGTGGAGGTGGAAGGAGAAAGCTAAAAAGGGGCAGCGTGGAGGTGGAAGGAGCAAGCTAAAAAGGGCAACATGGCGCAGAAGAAAGAGAGGAATTATCTCCAGCATCTAGCACCACAGCACGGAGCCTGTGTAGAGAATGGCTGAAAAATCAGAATTGGTTCTAGAAGTGGTTTCCTTTCTGGTTGTGAGTGTGAGCCCAGCAGACGCCGTGGACGCTGTTGCAGGGGGCCGAGGCGGTGCCTGACACATGTGTTTCCCATTGATAGCTGGAGACAGCCCAGTCGTTGCACGTTGGCCTCACAAAGCCGTATTGAAGTGCAGAGTACGGTTTCAAAGCAGTCATTAAAAGAACGAGAATGCTGTTCAGGAAATTCTTCAGGCATGGGCAGGGACTTGGCTGCAACTCTGCAGTTGGAAAATCTGACTGAGGCAGCTTCTGAACACAGGCTGGGCCTGCTCACACTGGGCCGGCCGAGCTGCCGCGTCCTTCGGAGCGTCTCAGCACACCCAGGGATTGCAGGCGATTTTCACCGGCTGCTTTGTGAAACGGACACGAGAGGTAGGCTACTGTTAAGTTCTTTTATTTCCACGCCTCTGTTCACTTTATAAGCCGTCTGCCTGCTGTATGTTTGTAGGCACTGAGTTTTGGGATTGTGCATGTTTGTGTTTGCGTGTGTTAATTGAAAAGTTAGAGCTGGAACACTGAAACGTTTGGTGTAGAGTTGCAATTTTTTCTCTCCCCAAACCCCTCCAAGATCTGATTTTTGGCGGGGCAGAGACACTTTTTTAAAAGTTAGAATGTAGCTGGCAACACTATTTTGAAAAAGAAGGCTTGTGGATTCCTTGTATTGTCACCGGTCTCCAACCTTCTGTAACTTTTCCTTTCTGAGTGAAAGGGCAGTTTATTGGCAGGAAGGGTAATTTTAGAGGCAACTGTCTGTAGTCTTTGCTTCATAAGAGTTCTGAGAGAGGCATTTTTAACAGACTATGACTCTCATTTTAGGAGGGAAACAAAGTTTGAAGTTTCTGTTTTGGATCACAGTTTCAGGGTGTAGGAGCCGATAAGTGTGTATGTGTTCTTGGCATCTTTTTATGGAATTTTGACTGTCGTTAAGAAGCCCAGGAATATATCTACCTAGAAATATGCTGGATCAACATTTGCAATTCAATTCTGTTTCTCTAATAATTTTCAGTTCTTCTCTATTAAAGAAATAACTTACAGTTTTACTCTCAAACAATAATTTGGAATTTTATGAACTATAGATCACTTGAGAATAACAAGAAAAAGCAGTTTACTCAAAATCATTGTTAAAAGATGGAAACAATAGTGAGAATTTTTATTGGTCAAGTGATTTTATTTTAACTTTACTGAAAAGAGTGCTTTTAAAAAAAATCAAATTTTAAATAATTTTTTTTAAAGAGAGGGATCTCAATTTTCCTTTTCAGTTTTGACTCTTCACAGGTCAGATGCCATATATGTATATAGTGTGTGTATATATTCATCTCCAATATAACTGTATATATATATTGCCCCTAGGAAAGCTATATCTTATTCTATACTTAGCCTTTAATAAGCACACAGTAAATATAATTGCATTTCAAAGACAGATTCAGCTCAGATAAAGCTGGACTAAATCTCACTGCTACTTTATGATTACTGGCAGAGCATGGTGCTTTTCAAGGGGGGCTCAGCCAAGAGTATGGTTGGGGAGATGGATGATTGAGTGGATACTTGGATACTTCTTAAACAGTGGAACAATGACTAGACTTCCTGGAATGGGAGCTCTATGAAAACGGGTGTTTATTTACTTTGGTGTTTTGAAATCTCTAAACAAATAGCTAATAGTAGAGAGTAAGGTTAGTGGGTGAGAAGTGTAGGGCTGGAGTTTCTCATACATTTTCTCTGGGTAGGGTCAAACCAGGATGAGTAGAAATAAGATTTTAGTCAGTTGAGGCAGAAGTTTTGTCTACTGGTGGAAGTTCAAGATATTCAACAATTTTACTTTCTGCCTTCACACTTACTTGGAGGAGGGAATTGGGATATGGCTAGCTGCAGGATTTCTTATTCTAAATGGTTTAAAAATGTTTTCTTTACCAAACTCATCTCCAAGTTGGGTTGGGGAGGGGGAGGTTTTAGAAATGCAGGACTTTGGACAAGGAAGGGTGCAGTTTATGTTTTGTTTTTGTCTGAAGTGCCTCCTGAGTGAGCAAAATGCCAAGACAGATGAGGAACTCACATGAACCATAGCCAAGCTCACTGCCAGTAAAAGGGAAATTCAACTGAACTTGAACATCATACTCCTTTAAATTTAGTGCCCTTCAAGCATTGATCAGAAGAGGCATGAAGTAGTAACTCCAGGTTGGAGGATTATGAAGAGCAGTGCCTATAACTTGGAAGAAACTCTAGACATTCTCTCTTTTAGAAGTAAAGGAGGGTGGAATGAAGTCTCCCATGATGCTTAAAAAGCGAGGGGGGGGGGGGGGACACGGACACATCCAGGGCAGTAGTGCAGGAAGGAGGAGTTGCCACATCACAAACTATGCAGCAGAGGGTAAGGGCTGCACCTAGGAAGGAGACACATTAGAAGCAGAGCCAGAGTTACCTGGCACCTATTTGTTCAGCTTGATGTGTGTGGATAATCCAGGGCCTCAGTGCAGAGAATTGCTTTACCCTCTTTACAATGGGAGACCTTGTGGTCAGCCGGCCCTGCCATGCTTTCTGGAAGTAACCAGAGAACACATTTTGCAAGAATGCCATTGCCCGTTGGTTTAGATTTCCTAAGCAGGGAGGGGACAGGCTCTTAAGGCCTTATTTTTAATCCATATTTGTTCCTTCCAGAGATATTTCTGCTGGGAATGTTGAGTGAAAGGAGCAGGTGGAGATGGATGAGTGATTGCAGTGAGCAAAGTTTGTTCAAGGCCCTGTCCACGGACACTTGATTATTGAGACGTGTTTTTGGAAGGGAATATAAAATATTACGTGCACTTTATTTCAATGAACAGATTTATTTACTTTTATTATTTTTTTAATGGTAGGATACATCTCCAAGGGCATTACTCATATTTGGTGAGAGTATTTAATATTGGTTTTATCCAATTAGGAAGTTTATAGAATCATGGATTTGATCAGCTAGAAGTAACTTGAGGAACCCTCTAGCTCAGAGTTTCTTGAATATGAGTTATGTGCAGACCCCCTTTTTCATTACACTGTTTTTATTACCCTATTATTTAAATACATACAGACCAAAAACCACCTAGATTTTACTTCTTTAAGCCTTCTCAGGGGACTCTAACACTGTAACAAATTTACAGATTAAATTTAAAGAAAACCATGTAACACTAATGTTTAAATTATCTGCATTTATTTCTTATGTAGAGGGTGCTTTCCTGGTATTAAATAAGGCTTACAACATGAGCTATATGGAAAGTCTTTTGATTTCAGCACTCTGATACTGATGTATCTTGGGTGGGCACTTGACTCCTCCACTGCTTTTCTCTTCTCTACTCTATCTTCACTTGTGTGCCGTGATGTCCTTAGACCTGACCTGGAAGGAATGCTGTATATCACACTCTGCTTCTTTCTCATTATTCATGACGATGGGAATAGAACCCCTTGTTGCCAACATGGTCATAAAATGAACACAGATACAGACTCAGCCCTGGTTGTAAGTTGGATCCACTTGTTCTAGGATGGAATTTTGTTTTGATAAAACAAGCAAATAAAAAGAAAAAATAGTCAAAGCATGTAAACAACTTTGGTAGAGAACTTCCAGAACCCCTGAGAAGCCCTGAGGATCCCTTATGGTCTGGGTCCTGCAAATTAGAGACCTTGCTGCCAGCCGTTCTGGTTCCATGGAGCTGCCCGGAAGGAATCTGGGGAGGCTCTGGGCACACTCCTGTCAGAATTTCTACTGTGGCCCAGCCACTTTTGTTTTGTATACTAGGAATTTCATTTGAAAAAGGGGATTTAAGACTGTATCAGTGAGCATTGCTTTTGGCTGCAAGTAATAAAAACCCTGCTCAGAAAAGCCTAAACCTATAGGGGGGATGTACCTGGGTTGCACATAGATATAGACCAGGTAGGGGGAGCAGCTCAACAATGTCCACAAGAACGGAAGCGTCCACCATCCTCAGCACCTGCGCTCACATCCTCATGCTGTATCTCCAGGCCTTATGTGCAAGTCAGGGCAAAGGTGGACGAACCTTAAAGGGAAAAATATTTCTCCTCACATTCCACTGTCCCTTTACTCAGGAAGGGGCACCTTCCCCTGTAGATTTACACCTGGATCTCCAAATACATTGCCAGCACTGGGTCACTTGGCCATAGATCAGGCATTGGCCCCATGGATTGATATTACCCTGACTTCTTTAGGCCAGTCTTGATTCACCCCTGGATTTGAGGTAGAAACCTAAAATTTCAGATCAAGAGCTTTCTACCTAATAATGAACACATCAGCATTTTATTAGCAGGCAGGGAAGAGCAGCGAGGATATCTGTAGGGAGGCAGTGTTGGACACAGATGCTTAAAAATATGAAGGAATGAATGAATAAAAAAGTTTGAAAAATACAACTCGAATAACCGAATTCTTCCATTTTAAAAAGGAGGACAGTGAGGTCAGAACAGATACGTTATTTGCCTAAGGAACTTAAGTAATTTAAGACAAGGGCAGTGCTTGTTGTTTTCTGACTCTCACCTGGTGTTGGCTCCGTGTTAGCTGCCTTGGATCATCAATGACAGCTGACAACCATGTTAGAGGAAAAAAGTGTTACAATGGAATCTTAGTATTAGAAGGTTCCTTAGAAATCACCTGCTTCCATGATTTCTAAACTTAGTGAATTAGAATCTCTGAGGTTAGAGTTGTGGTGTTGGGGCCTGCAAGTTAGACATGGCTCCTGGTTTCTAAAAACTCTCCTAGTGATTCTCATAAAGCCAGCCAGACACTGGTCCACAGAACTGGGCTTGTGGAACACTTGTGGCTAAATCTTTCATCCCAGCAGGAGTCCCGTATGTAGTCCTCTTGACAGATGTCAGCCACATGTGACATCAGTGCTTTCGGTGATGGAAACCTCACTGTACTGCAGGGAAGCCTGGGCTGCTTTTTCTCATTTTTCCTCAGAGCCCTCTCTGTTCCTTCTGACCCGTGGTGGCCCTGACTCACTCTCCCAAACCACATCTCATGGTGGTGCTGGGATTTGTTGCCGAGTTGGGGTAGGGGAGTGAGTACAGGTGGAAGCCATCTTGGGTTGGCTCCACCAATGCCTGTAATCTCTGGAACTCAGTTTTCTCACCTATAAGATGAATTACACAGGTCAAAATAAAAGGAAGAGTTGAGGCAATCAACTAAAGGAGAGGGTGTTTTATGCTGAATCGTCCAAGTTACATTTCCTATGTTGCCGATATTTCTCTGCAGCTTGCACTACCCCTTTTATTTCACCTTTGCCGCCACACAGAAAGGTGATAGTTTTCGTTATTGTTTCAAATTCCTGTTGCAAAGCATGAACCGCCTCATATAAAGGAAGCCATGTAAGCCGTGGCCCCCGACCCGCCTCTCAAGAGGCCTGCAAGCCTGGGGGAGGACATGTCACCGAGGTTCACTTGGTATATAAATCCTGGGAGATTGGTTTGCTCTGACGTCTTTGCTGGTGGTTGTGCTAATGGAGCTTTGGGTGTGTGGGTAGATGTAGATACCATCACCTTTTTCTTCTGTTCTTTTTAGCCGATAAAGCGATGGCACCTATTAAAGCAAGCACAATTCCCTGATAAAAACTGCATTGCCAGGGATTAGAAACTCCCTCCTACTTCAGATCACTTTCTCTTGCCAGAGTGATAGGATCAGACTCTATTGAAAGCACCCTGACTTCCAAATAATTTTTCCTGGATAGCTGGAAACTGGGCAGTTACTTGCCAGGGTCAGAGTATACAGCCACTGAAACTGCTTTCATCGACCTCACCATAAGTAAATAACAGGGTTGGCTCCTTTCCCCATGCCAGTAATTTGACAACATCCTGTCATATTAGCTCTGATTAGGGTTGTGCTGCTTGGCATGGCATGGTCAACTAGAGAGAAATTGCTTAAGAGTAGAGACAGCTGAGAAGCAGAACCAGTCTGGGTTCCTTTTGTTCCTATTCTTATGCGGTTGTCTTCTCTCCTATTGCTCATCTTTCTTGCTCTTCCCCTGTATTTCTTTTTTTCCATTTCATCTTCCCATCACCACTTCCTTTTCTCTCCATTGTTTGTTCAGCATTTGTTTACTCAAGTTACCATACACTCTATTAGTGGTCAGGATATTGGTAACAAACCTGAGTCTGGACAGTATTGCTTTTCCCATCTAATGCCAAGCAGGGACTCCTAAAGTTGGCAGTGACCTTCAGAGGTTTGTGGCTTCACTTCTGTCTCTAGCAAAACTATTCCTGTTATTTTCCAAGCTGAGTTTCAAACAGCAAGTCACAAACCAGCAACCCAAGGGCTGGCTGTGGGTACATTTTGGCTCACAGAGGTTTATTTTATTTTATTTTATTTTATTTTCAAATTGAATGTTACAAGGCATCTAAAAGTTAGCTCTGTAAAAATCTAGATACATAGAGTTTCTAGAAAAAGCTGAAGCTCAGCCTCACTTGTCTCCTTTCTCATGGTACAGCAGTTGGTGGGTAGATTTTTGTTCTACTCTGAGAGGACATAGAGTTGCTCTGTTCGTTTGCCCCACCGTTCTGATCCCTGTAGGGGTTTACATTTGTAAGGTCAGTTTTTCTCAGTGATTTCTTATTTGAATCATAGAATGAAGAAAATGATTTGTGACGGTTTCTCACTTTATTCCGGGATGAAACGTCTAGCACCTCTCTAGGTGCAGAGGAGAGAAGGCAGGGCATTCTGGCTTAATTCTCTCACAGAATTTGGTTGAGGTGGGCCAGGCCTCTATCGAGAAGAGGTGCACTAGGACCGTGTGGTGGCCGAGAGTACAGCTCTCAAAATTAGACTATCCCTTGGAATAAGCACCTCATAGGATTGTAGTTAGGATCAAAAATGTTAAATATGACAGAACCAAAATACTGATTGCCTTTGGGAGTGGAGACTGGTAAGGAAGGGCAGGAGAGGACTTTCTAGAATGATGGAAATCTTCCCTGTCTTGTTTAAATGTTGTTTACACATACGTACGTGTTTATAAAAACTCACTGAAAACTGGAACTCCAACAGATGTTTGTACACCAGCTTTCATAGCAGAATTATTCATCATTGCCTGCAGATAAGTGGATAAACAAGATGTGATATACAGATGCAGGGGAATAGTTTTCAACCATAAAAATATAAAGTGCTGATACATACTACAACATGGATGAACTCTGAAGACATCATGTTGAGTGAAATAAGCCAGACACAGGACAAGTATTTTATGATTTCTTTTTTATGAAATAACTTAGAAAAAGTAAATTCATAGCAACAGAAAGCAGCATAGTGGTTACTGTGGGCTGAGCTAGGAGATGGGGGGAGGAATGCGAAGTTATTGTTTAATGGATTCAGTTTTCTGTTTGGGATGATGAAAATGTTTTAGAAATAGTCGTGAAAGTTACACAACATTGTTAATGCACTTAATGTCACAGGATTGTGCACTTAAAATGGTTAAAATGATTGTTATTAATGTGCCACACCAATGCAAGGTGTTAATAATAGGGTGGGATGTAGGAATCGGTATTTTATGCATGACTGCTCTGTAAACCCACAACTTCTCTAATAAAATAAAGATGGTTAATTATATATTATCACAACAAAAAAATGAACAGTATAGTTAGGACCTGTGTATTTCACTGGGAGTGAATTATACCTCAGTAGACCTGCAGATAGATAGAAATGCATATGTGCCAGGTGCCAAGCAAAGCACCTCGTGCATAGTAATCACATAATAACTTTTCACTATTGCTGTGCTTGTTTCTGGAAACTTTGATTAAAAAAAATCAAATAACATGACTAAAATGGAAGGGAAGAACGTTTCCTGTTAGAACACAGGTTTTATAGCAAGCATTTGAGAGCACAGGTAATAGCTAACGATCTTTGCCCAACACAATTGTCAACGGAGTATCTACAGAATCAATGATAATTAAATTGAACTATTGAGTCCCTATAGGAGGCTGTGCCTAATTTTTTTGTAGCCAGTTTTTCATGATGTTGTAAAATTTAAGGGTCTCAGATTTACCAAAGATGGTTTATTACCTGGGAGAAAATGCCTATACTTAGAGTAACATGCTCCTCACCTGAAATAGGCACTCAGTAAGTATTTGATAAATTGACTTGAAATCAATGTCCATGTTGACAAATTCTAACTAAAACAGTTACAAAAATACATTTTTAAGTAGAAGTTATGATTTCTCTCCAGATATCCACATATATTTGGAGGCATTTAACACTTAAGAGAACAGACTCAGTAGTCAGTTACACTCAATTCAAATTATTGCTATGTCTTTAAGAAGCTGAGTGACTTAAGGCAGGTTACTTAACCTCTCTGTGTGACAGTTGCCTCAGCTGTAAAATAGGGATATTTGTACCTACTCCAGTCATTTAACCATAAGCATTAAATAAGTTAGCATTTAGAACAGTGTCTGGCACATAGTAACTATTATACAAGTGTTTGTCATCATTTCTTATTGTCTTTTAATTTAAAAAAAAATTTTTTTGTTATATAACTGATGGTTTTGTTGTGATTTGCCTTTGAGTATTGTTCAAAAGGCATGTATATGGTGTTGATGAAAAGCGATGTGAAACAGGAGTTTAAGTGGAAAAGCCTGAAGCCTGGCATTTATGTGGAAAAACCTATTTTCAGGTTAGCGCACTTAACGTTGTCACTAACTTATGCTGTGACCTTGATTAAGTTCCTTCACCTCCCTGAACCTGGTTTTGTCATCTATTAAATAAGGGTTTGGACTTATATTTTCCATATTCCCTTCAAGCTTTGTGTCTCATTTTCTGATCTTAAGTGGTTGAGTCATGTTCATTATTATTTTATCACACAGCTTGGTCCCTAAGTCACAGAAGAGTGGTAGTAGCTCAACTGTGATTGTCATTATCTGCTTCTGGTTGAAATCATCCATGGGAATTTATAAAGAGCTGGCTTTGTACAACACAGGGTAGCTGGCTTGCTGAAAAGATCAGCAGCTCCTATTAAGAAAGCTGGCTGTGGACGTGGTCTTGATGGGTAGGTTCAGTGTCCTTTGCATGTGAAAACAACTTGGTTAAATCTGTGGTCAGGCATTTGAGTGCTTTTTGCCATTCATTCTTTTCTGGTCCTCAACTCACGACATAAAGGGCCAGGTTTTGCAGGATGTCTGAGGGCTTTATTCAGAGTCAAATCTTCAGTAACCCTTGAGACTCCTTCAAGTCTTTGCTCAAATAAAACCATCCATGAAGACAACCCTCCCCATGCTTTAAAAAATTGAACTTGATCTGTCCCCCACCCCCCAGCACTCCTGATCCTCCATTTCCTATGTATATAAATATATGTATATGTGGATATATATATGTGTGTGTGTATTATATTTTCCATAGTACTCATCACCTCCTAACATTAAGTTTGACATGTTTTGGTTTAATATTTGTTGTCTGTCTCTCCCTTGACTACCATGAAGCCAGTGAATTTTGCTTTGCTTGTTAATATACCCCAAATGCCCAGAACAGTGCCATGGGAGGACTTGAAGGAAAATGCATCCTTGACAGGTGGCAGCAGTGTTTCTGCCCTTTTAAGTACATTCCACATTAAACACACTTGTTTGTGAAACAGTTTTGATAATACTGATTTATCAGACTGTTGTCCAGGCCATATGAGTTCATATATATGAGAATGTCTGGTACAATTATGAATGTGTTTCACGGATGTACCTGTCTGAGACTACCTCAGCTGTCACCTCTCACATCTGCATCTCTAGGACAGAAAGAAGTGATGTGCATAATAATGATGAAACATCTGATTTCTCAGAGGTAAATGTCTTAAATTTAAATTTAAGGCATATTGCATTTTGGTGGAGCACTTTGACAAAGTCCCTAAAAACAAAATGTATACATATCTTGACCTAGCAATTTGGTTTCTCTGGTCTTCTCTGAGAGATGTATTTTCATGTTATGCTCCATTCCTGTGGCTTTAGTTAACACTCATATGCTGAGGACTTGCTTATTTACCTCTCTACCACAACCTTTCCCCTGAATTCCGGTCTCATTTCTAAGCACCTACGTGAGCCAGCCTGTTGGATCCTTATATGCATTTCAAAATTAGTGTGACCAAACAGAACTCTGTCTCCCCTCTTGACACTCTGTTAGCTTCCAGCCCCACGAGCCTGCTATTCCCCAGTGTTCCCCATCCCAATAAACCGCACCATCAGTGACCTAGCTGCTTGTACCAGAAACCTTGGCATTCTCCTCGACTCCTGTCCTTTTCTCACACCCTGGGTCCCATCTAGCAGCAAATCTTGTTCTAAATACATTCCAAATAGAGCAAACTTCCATCTTATCATCCACCTCTGTCCTGGCTGGGCCACTGGCACCTCTCTCTGGGGGACTGCAGTAGGCACAGGGTTGGAGCCTCACTTCTACTCTTGCCCCCGCCCATCTCATCTCTCCTGAACAGCCAGAGTGATCTCGAAGCAAAAAGCAGACCGTCTGACTCCCACGCCTCAGCCTGCCACAGTCAGCGTCACACCAAGGTTTGTACTGTGCTTCCAAGCTTATGTCCAAACACGCTCTCCCGGATTCACTCTATTCTCAAGCATGCCAAGCAAGTCCCTATCTCGGGGCCTTTGCACGTCTCTGTGCCAGTCCCCTCAATTGCAGTGCTTTCTCCAGATATTCTCATGCTTTACTCTATTGCTCATTTGTGCCCTTTTCCCACAGAAAACCCGCAACCATCCCGCAAACAGTAACTTCCAGTGATTTTATGTCCTCTTCCCCTGCTTTATTTTATATGCGTGAAATTTGTTCCCAATTTAATAAAATTACATTTTTTGTTTATTCTGTTTGTTTCACTACTAACATGTGAGGTCCACAGGGCAGGGAACTTGTCTTTGATTGTGTTTTGTTTTTGTTTTAATTGCTGGGTGCCTAGGGCACTTCCTTGGAAGTGCCCAGTAGGTATTTGTTTAAATAATCATTGGTAACAAAAATTACCATATACAACCTCATCATTCATCACTAAGGAGTTGATCAAATTAAATATTGTATGTCCGTGCAATTTAATACTGTGCACCTGTTAAAGGAACAGGTTTCTCTGTTTATATGTGACGGTCTATAAGCTACAGTATATTATAAAGTGGGCCAAGTTTAAACAAGGTGAAAACTATCTTCCTGCTTGTGTTTTAAAAAATTAAAATGCGTGTGAATGCATTGAATATATATTCAGTAAAGCCTACATATTTTAACATTCTATAAGGATGGGAAAGAAGCTGGTAGTAGTGGTTGCCACTAGGGAGAAAGACTGAAAGTATGCAATAAGAAAGAGGATTTCTGAACTATATAATCTTTGGTACTTTTAAGTATATGCACTCATCTCATTTTTTTTTTTCGGTACAAATTGTTATATAGTTACGTATTCCAATTCTTAGAAAACTAAAAGGTGGAGTATCTAACCTTTAAATTAATCCAAATATTTGTTTCAATAGAAGATGCCATTCCTGGACTATTTAATATAAACAGGCATTTACTTTTTTGGATCAATTTTTCAAGAACATAAACTGTTGGTTGTTATATCAAAACTAAAAGTAATGAGTTCATTACAACTGCCTAAATTGTTCTAAACATTAGCAATCCAAGGTTAATGCCTTGTATGGACAGCTGAATGAAAATGACTCTTGAAAGCAGATAGTTTAAAATCAGAGACCTCAAAATTAACATGATTACCAGAAGACTACTTATGTGCTATGATTATCTAAAATGACTCAGATCCCTCAACAACCTCTAGAATGAACCTGTGAGTAAAGCCTAACTTATGCCTGTTATTTATATTAACCATTATAATCGTATACAGTTATGTATTCATGTTCTCTTTGAAATTTATTTGACTTTTACCGGGAATTTTAATATACAGTCACATCATCATAAAAAAACCTAGTTCACTTGATTTGAGCCACTTGGCTTATTCCTCTATAAGATAATACAGTTAGCTGTCAGTCTGGCTATATTTATTCCCTTCTACTTACCATAACCTACATGATCCCACTTGATTGGGCCACATCCTCCCTCTACAATCTCATCTCTAACCCTCTCCACTGCGTTTTTTCGGTTGCAGTCGTGCTGGCATCCTCCTTAACTGGAGCCTGCTCTCCAGGCCTGGGTGCCTGCTGTGCCCTCTGCCTGGAAAGCTCATTCTCCCCCTAGGTCTCACCTGAAGGTCACCTTGGCAGAACAGCCTTCCATGACCAGAGTGGCTCACTCCTCTATTCTGTATCATGGAACTGTCTCTCTTTTCTTCATATCACGTTAGCTCTAAGGGGTTCGGTCACATACTTGTTTATTATCCATATCTACCATCAAAATATAAGCTTCGTGGAAGCAAGACTATGATTAGTCTCCTCTTCTTGAAGACCTAATTGTATCTCCAGGACCTATTGTGGTGCCCAGACATAGTTGTAAGTCATCAGAAATTTTTTTAGCATTAAAAAGTAAATTAGGATTGGGGATTTTCTTGAAGACTGGCTCTGTACTCTATCTATGTTTCTTTCTCTCATGGCATGTAGCTGAACTGAGACCTTCACTCATTAGCACTTGCACAAATTCTTTTTTTTTTAAATTCAGTTTTATTGAGATATATTCACATGCCATACAATCATCCATGGTATACAATCAACTGTGCATCAATATAGTTGTGCATTCGTCACCCCAATCTATTTTTGAACATTTTCCTTATACCAGAAAGAATAAGAAAAAAAATTAAAATTAAAACAAAAAAGAACACCCAAATCATTCCCCCCATCCCACCCTATTTTTCCTTTAGTTTTTGTCCCTGTTATCTACTTATCCATCCATACACTGGATAAAGGGAGTGTGATCCACAAGGTTTGCGCAATCACACTGTCACCCCTTGTAAGTTACATTGTTATACAGTCATCTTCAAGAGTCGAGGCTACTGGGTTGGAGTTTGCTAGTTTCAGGTCTTTACTTCTAGCTATTACAATACAATAAAACCTAAAACCTAAAATGTGTTATCTATATAGCGCGTAAGAATGTCCACCAGAGTGACTTCTCGACTCCATTTGAAATCTTTCAGCCACTGAAGCTTTATTTTGTTTCATTTCACATTCCCCTTTTGGTCAAGAAGATGTTCTCAATCCCACGATGCTGGGTCCAGATTCATCCCTGGGAGTCATATCCTGCATTTCCAGGGAGATTTACACCCCTGGGAGTCAGGTCCCACATAGTGGGGAGGGCAGTGGGGTCACCTGCCAAGGTGGCTTAGTTAGAGAGAGGGAGAGGGCCACATCTGAGTAACAAAGAGGCAGTCAAGGGGAGATTCTTAGGCACAATTATAAGCAGGTTTAGCCTCTCTTTTGCAGTAACAAGCTTCATAGGGGCAAGCCCCAAGACAGAGGGCTCGGCATGTCAAGCTGTCAGTCCCTAGTGTTTGTGAGAACATCAGCAACAATCCGAAGTCCAACACCTCTGCATCCTCCGCCAGCGACTCAGGGGGGCCCCAAATATATATTTTTATTCTCCACCCAAATTGCTTTGGGATGTGTTGCTATTTCACTCTAACCTATACAGACCTGCCATATCTCACTTTTTATTCAAAGTTCCATGTTCACACATGTTCTTTTATGGAACAAAATATTATGAAGCCTCGTGGGTAACAGAGTCAAGCCAGCACTAGTAAAATGCCTGTCCATGCCTCCTTTTCCTTGACTCTACCTTATTAGTAGGGCTAATTGTGGCTCATAAAATTTTACAGACCAAAAAGAAAAATCAGGAAACTTGATGGCAGTGGTGTGTCTTTAGAAAATTCACTGAATATTTTTTTCATACCAGGAAACATAATGGCATTCTTGCAGGGTAGATTGATAATGGCAGATTGATAAGGCAGATACTGTAACTATTTTCCAGATATCTGTGTTATTTGAGGGGGGAAAAAAAGGAAAACATGTGCTCTTCTCCTGAAGAGGAACCCCGCTGATAAAGAAACACTGAAATAAGACAGAAAGTGATGGTTTCTAAGAGTGTTAGATTAGAGTATGTGCTCAGCCTCACAAAATATGCCAGGAGTGAGTGTGTTTCTGCCCCAAGACCTTGTATCTACTGATAAATACAGGAAGATGGGCAATAAGAGGTTAACTTCATACTAGCTATTTGGTACCTGCCAGATTTAGGAAGGAGAGTCAACATGATACAAACTTTATCCCTATCAGCATTTTCAGGCCACTTTCTCTGTTGGGTTGCCAAAAGCTTGGCTGGAAGAAGTGGGGTGTCAATGTAGGTGAACCTTAAACTGGACACACAATTCAGCTTCCTTAATTAGGGCATGGGGGGCAATAGCTATAGGGCTCAGGAGTCTTTTTGAGTGGGCTTCGCTCAGGGTTCCTTGTGACGATTTCACAGTGAGCATGGAATGTATCATTTGGAAGGCTCTCCTGTGACTCATGTGGGCATTTCAGAGGCCATTGGAAGAAGCTGCATGGGCAGCAGATAGTTTCTCAGGTATTGGTGGTAGCTTCAGTGGCAGAACTGAAACAGGGCCATATGGTCTAGGGGAACGTTCTTCCTAAGTTCAGGTCATTAAAATGAATCCTGTCCTTGAGATTGCCATGTTTAATTAATGTCAGTCCTTGACAATCCCAGGTATAAACATTTGAATGCTGTAAGACGATGAGGTTACATCTTTAGAGACCATTCCTCAGTAACATGTCCATCTAGAATAACCTCCTTTGGAGACTCTATACTTGTTATATTTGGCAATTATATAAATAGACCATGATTATGGGTAGTCTTTAGATTTATGACACTGCTTTGACAATTGGTAGTTCCTCCCTATCTAATGGCAAAACAACTGAAAGATTTAATGTACTCATTCTCCAGAAAACACAATCCGATTGCATTTTGTACACAAGAAGCAGATTTTTTTTTCTTGTATGCAAGAGAGAGATTGATTTATTATCAGATGAACACTGAAAATAGCCTCTTGAAGGAATACAGTTATGTTTGGTCCTAAGTCTATTTAGCATTGATGTAATTGCATGTGCCTTTGAAAAGTAAGGCAAGTTGTGTAAGTTTTAATTCCTTTATTTATGACCTTATAGCTCTTTATTTAATACTATAGGACATGCTTTGATATCTAATGTTGGCTTGATTTTTTTATTCATTCACTGAAAAGTGTGCTATAATTTATATACCATTGTTTGGGTGCTGTTGGAGTTCAAGAAATTTAAATACCTAGAAAGTTGAGGATATATTCGGAGAGATGGCTTATACCATTGTTAAAAGTATAGATTTCAATGACTACCTAAAAACCATAAAATAAACATATTCTGAACAATCTGGAAGATGACCTACTAACCAAGAATGTGATTTTGGGGCCCAGATTTTGGCTTGTCATTATGGTTACTTCGGTACCATATATTACTCATATAATTGCTATTGACTAATAAGAATATAATAAAATAAACAGAGGCAGCCCTTCTTCATAGGGAATGCAGTATGTCCACATGAGGGACAAGTGAAGTAAAAGTGCCAAAGTAAGTACATTAATCTGAGTAGAGACAAGCAGTCGGGGTTCAGTGTCTCACGTGGCTCCTGGCTAAGTAGGGATGCTGCACTCGGAGGATTCTTGACTAAAGCACTAGGTACCACATTCATGTCATTTAATTTTAGCAAGTGGTCATCCATTGTAGCACTCGGTTATTTTCCATTTTGAATGATAAGGATTTTGTAAACTCGTTTGTATTTAATTTTAAAATGTGTTTGAGTTGTAGAAGTGATAAGCTCACCTAGATTTCTGTTGGTACCTCATTAACAATGCTAGTATAGAAGTAATTTTTGTCCATACTGGGGGTTTGGGAAATCTTCCTTACTTTAAAGGGTTTGGTATATTACTTAAGATTGAGAAATATTTTCCTAACTTTGCTCACTTTACTATAATCAATGTTTAACTAGTTTATCCATCCCATTGGACTGCAAACTCCTGGAAGCTCTGTTCATGTCGCTCAACTCCTGTCCACCTTTGTATTAATTAAATACATGAGTCTATTGATAACAATTAGAATTTTCTAACACTCGCTAGGGCTAACTCAGAGGGTAGTGAGGTCTCTGCCAAGGAAGGTACTTAAACACAGCCTATCACTTGTTGCAGATTCTTGAGTCAGTTTAGGTTCAAGCCACATGTCCATCAGGATCCTTTTTAATTCTGAAATAGAAGGAAGATCAAAATTGTTTCTCATTGCCACTGCCTGTTAGGCAATATAGAATGATCACATTTGAGGTTTTTTTTTTACCCCCTCAATAAATTGTATGAACAGTATTATTATACCACCACATGAACTGCTGGGATGGATTTCTTTTCCCAGACCAATTCCAAATTTTACCTTCAGTCCTTTGATAGGTCTTTGAGTGCCTCCCTTAAAAAGATGTTGGAATTCTATGTGTCATTTGGAAAATGGCTTCCTAGGAGTCCCTTTCCTCCCATTAGCTGTGTGTGTTTGTGTGGATGTCTTAATACATATCATGAGGAATGGCTGCATAAAATGAGAGGGCTAAAGCAGGCATCCATAGGAACCACTTTTTTTCCAGAGGAAACAGATTTTTAGGAGGGTGGAAACGTACAGACAGTAGCCAGCCATATCTCTTTATCAGTTGATTTTTTCCTTTCTTTTTCTTTTTTTCCTCTTCTCAGCTGTTTAATATGAGTGCTTCTCTTTCTCGTTCATTTCAGATGCCTCAGGAACAGTACACACACCACCGGAGCGCCATGCCCGGCTCCGAGGGGCCACAGGTCTACAAAGTGGGGATTTACGGCTGGAGGAAGAGATGCCTGTATTTCTTTGTCCTACTCCTGATGATTTTAATCCTGGTGAACTTGGCCATGACCATCTGGATTCTCAAAGTCATGAACTTCACAATCGTAAGTGAAACAGGTTTCTTTTCACTCTCCTTGAGAAAAGTGAGGGAGGGATTGTGAAGCAAAAGGAAGGAAGGTGGGAAAGTGATGGGAATGGGTTTCAAGGTATCTGAAACTGGCATTCTGGCTAAAAAGCATTTCTTTTCAGATTAAATTTTGGGCTCAATTCCTATCTAATTTCAATTCTTCAGAGGCTGATAGTTAAATTTAGAGACATTTCCCTGCTTTGGGATCCTTTCCCTCCATTTTGAAAGCTGTGTTTCAGTGTCCTATAGCTTATAAGCACTTTGAGTAAATAGTGCAAGTAGAAATGTGTGATAAATTCAAAGTATTGTGCTTTCTCAAATTTTAGTAGTGACTGTGGGAGGTTTTTCTGAGGTAGATGGTTGAAACATTTAGGTAAAATTTGGCTTTGGGGACTGTCTAAGAATTTTAACTGTCCATTTATAGCTGGTAACCCATCTATGGTTAATTGAGAGCCACCTGAATTTTCAGGAGAACAATTCTCTTTGCCCCAGTGCTTGATTTAGATGGAAATGAGAGGAGGGTGACCATGCTGCAGTTTTTTCAAGAATTTGTGTTTACACTTCTTTCAAAAAATTCTTCCTATTGATGCTTAAGGGCCACTACAGACTGAGCATTTACTTGTTGATGTTCACATGAAAAGAAAATCTTGGCAAAATGACTTCTGGAATTATTCTGAGGCTTTCCCCTGAAGGTCCCTGGTCTACACTAGCAATATAAGCAATTTAACTTACTAATGAGGGGATAGTGAGCAGTCGTCTCCTGCCCTGAGAATACTTTCCTTCCTTCGTTTGATCTCAAAACTAAGTAATTAGGTTGGCAATAAATATAACTCCTATTTGATGAAAGAATGTGTGCATAAAAAATTAACAGGAAGATTTTAATGGGAAAAGCCCAAATACGGTAGTGGTTTTTTTGCTTTTTTTCTGAATTTAAAGTTCATATTTTATCCTTGACACCTAATTCCATAGTCACACTTTTATGCATTAGCTCTAGCAGTTTCTTTTGCTTGGGCAGCTTTTCTCCATTTTTCTCCCTGCTAAAACCCCTCCTCAGTGTTCTTGTTGTTCCCCATATGTGTCTATTGTTACACTTATCACTCCAGATGATAATTTTTACGTGTGTTTCCCAGACAGACTGAACTTTGAGAAGGGTAGGGATGACCCTTTCCTGTGTGTTTTTCTTTCATCGTTTGTGGTCTGTGCCTAGACATTAGTGGTATTTGACTTAATTAGAACTCTCAACCAAGATCAGAGATGCTGTTTCAGAATGCATCAGAATGGTTAAAGCTATGAAAGATCTAATAAAAAATTACCTTAATTTTTCAAATTATCACAGATTTCTACTCAATGAGAAAAATAAAGTCAACTCTCCCCAGTTTGGAAGATTCTGCAGGTCAGTTTCCTCAGGGTTAGTCCAAGATGATATGTTCTAGAATATTATAGCCCATTAGCTTTGGTTTCTGAACCAGACTCAAATGCTTTTTGAGCTTAGACTTACTTTATAGACAAGTAGAATTCAGAGTAGGGTTTCAAGCAGGGAATAGAGATGCAATCAGACTTGCATATCTGGAGAGATTGCCGGAGGGGAGGATGCAGAATGGGGGAGGGTAAATAGAATGGGGGAGGCAGGGGCTAGAAAAGTTTCTCTACAGGCTAAGGCTCTACAGGGCGTGCTGGCTCATTTGAGCATAAGCCCAAGTGACCACAATGGGCTTCTGTTGATGTGTATGAATGTTCTGTGATGTTCTTAATCTGTATATCAAAAACTTGTGTGGTAGAAAAGCTTTTGTATTTCAGTATTAAATAAGAGGAGTCTGAAGCCAGGGCAGTAGCAGAGAGAATAAAGACTCCAAAATCATTTAAAATGTGGTATTGACAGGACTTGCCTACTTATTAGATGTAGGGTTGAGAGATGGGAAGATATTCTGGAAGACTTCCAGTTTCTGGCTGGTGAGATGGTTGAATGGTGGGACCCCAAAACCAAGGAATTCATTGCCTACCCACCAGAACTTACCTAGAAGTTGTGTATCCCAATAACCCCTATTTGGGGCTATTTTTCTGGTTTTTAACTAGTCTGGCATGACTTTAACTTCAAGAATCTGAAAAATTTAGTGAGGAGAGGGTGGAGAATATGAGTGCAAATTTTGATAACTGTCATAGTATACAGATATAGCTTTTAGAGGATGTTTTTTCTGGCAAGCTTAGAAGGACGAATATGTAAAAGTATATATAAGTGTATATCAAGTGGTAGTCCACTTTTGTGTGTATGTGAGCCTGGGGAGCAATATGGCATAAGGTAATAATCTATATGAAATCAGCTATTTCCTGTAGTTAACTAAATTGATTGCCAAAGTTGAGAGTCCTTAAACCTTTATCAATCCCAATGCTTACTGAGGGGAGAATAATGTCATTATTAGCCGTAATTGGTACTTTATAACAGTGATGCTTTTAAGCAAATAGAGCCGAAGTGTTGGAAAATTGGTCTTGCCCTGCAACTTAAAAGCATATTTTTCCATCAATCACAGTCTAACACGTATTCTTTTAGAATTATAATTCTATCGCACAAATAATAATTTCCTGACATCGAAGATCTTGAAAAAGAATGAGGTATTAATCAACCAATGTTATATTGTAGAGCATGGGGTGAAATGGCAAAGGGAGAGTAAAGCAATCAGTGAAAGAACAGTTCAGGATTCTCTGCAGGGACTTAAAAATATTTTCAAAAGGAAAAAGTGACTTTCTATACTCGGATTTTTCAATAATTTGGAATGTGGGGAAAACTGGCACTATATTCAAACTCTCTGAGTCATCACTCAGATAAACCAAGATAATGATGTCATCTGAAAGTGTTTCTGAGGACTTGGCAATCTAGAATTCTACTTTGCTGTCAGACTTGTATTCTGTGCCATCTCTAAGGATGTGTGCCCAAAGATCCTTTCCAATACAGTGATCCGGACAAATACCCAACTAAGGTTTCTGTGTCCCAGATGTAAATCAAAAGAAAAATGATTTTTCTCTCTTCTGTTCTTAGCAGAATATTTTGGGGTTTATTACCAGAACAGGGAAGTGACTTTAGTCCCCAATTTTCTCCTGTGCATAGTTTACCTGGCTTTATGCTATAAACACCCATAAATCAAACTACCTTAGATTATTGCACACTGTTCTATATAAAGGAACTAATATTTATTAATTATCTACTCTGTGCTAGTCATTGTGTTTGTCACTTAAAATCTTAATCTCATTCAATTTTCAGAACAAGTTTACAAATTAGGCATTGTTGGGGAGTGAATCATGTCCCCCATGAAAGGCATGTTCAGGTCCCAACCCTGGGTTCTACAGGTGTGAACCCGTTTGTAAGTAGAACTCTGTGAGGTGCAGTCACTTGCCGAAGGTCACGCTATCCCCAGCCATGAAGGCAAGATGGGTACAGTGCACTGGCAGCAGAGCCCACGCTCTTCGTGAGCACGCTCTGCTGCCCATTTCCCAAGTGCTATTTTTCATGAAGACAAATTGAATTTGTTCAGTGCAATGTCCAAAACATGATTTATTTATCCTAAAATAAGATAACGATCCACTGAGGGTCAGAGGAAGGCATTCTAATACTTGTAAATTGGACACATTGTAAAACAGTAAAAGCCAAAGCGAATGGCCAGTGTGCTCCACAACTCAGGACGCTGGCACCTCATCCATTTGGGGAGGTTCAGAGAACTGCGACCCCAGTCAAACCGACTCAAAGAGAGGGAGTGAGGATACACAGGCTGCGGGAAGGGGAGAGGGCTCTCTTGGGGATCCACAGGTATGAATGGGACCCAGAATGCTGCCAGGAACTGAGGCCAATCTGGGGATGTCCTCCCTGTTCTTCTCTGGACCCCAGGGCATAGGTCTTGCCCTAGAAGAGTCATTTCTGTTGGCAGGCTAGGTCCCCTCTGCTGATGCTGTGTTACCACTGAACTTGTGTGTGCATTCATACTTTTAGCTACATCTGGCTATGACCTCCTCTATGTAATGATCTTTCCCCATCAGCTCCCACCCCTACCTGTCCCAGTCTCTTGGTATTACCCAGGTGAAATTCTAGAGAGGGTATGGCATTGGCCCAGCTGTTGTTGTGCTTAGCTTGCATGCCCATGTACAGCTAGATACCCAATCCCCTGTGGCTGCAGAGGGCAAAGGCACATGGCTGACAGAGTCCTGCTATTTGAATTTGAGTAGCTGCTCCAGGACTCCCCTCCCGTTGGAAAGGTCAGAATGCACTTAAAAATCTCATCCACCAGACCCACACATTTGATCTTCTGTAAACATTGGCTTTTTACTCTTTCACTTATTTCTCATGTATTCTCTGAAGTCCTCCCAGAACAAGCTGAACTACTTCCTCCTTTGCTTTTTCTGTACTAGGCAGTTGGAGGACATCCCTTACTGCATTTTTAAAAATTTCCCTCTCTGTCTTCCTGCTATACTGGGAGCACTGGGAAGACATAAACTTAACACTGTCCATTTGTTTGTCCCCAGTTCTAAGCACCTTGCGTAGCACATAGTAGAAACTGAGAATATGTTTACCGACTAAGTGAATAGGGAAAATTTTGAATAGGCAGTAGCTTTAAATTAACATGTATAAAGATAGGTTAAATAGAGCTTTATATGGCTTTTTCAAATGAAAAAGTGTTAGCTGATTTATTACAGTAGACAGATCGTAAGTGAGATGAGTGCTTAAATTTGATTATGAAACAGTATTTTTAATATAGATACTCCCTCTTATGTATCAACTGCCTGCTATATTTTAATTACATGAGAAGAGTAATAATGGAGTACAAAATAGATTAGATGTAGGAGATTGCATCCTAGTTAATATACAGATTTGCTCAGCAAATCAGAGAAAATGATATTATTGGTTTAGTTACACTTTTCATTTAACACTCCTAATATATTCTTTGTGCATGTTAGTGCAAATAACGGATTGACTTGTGGAGTTGGAGAAACTTCCTATATTGAGAATATCATGCTTCCATCTCTTAGTGCTTTGACACTTGTGGTCACTTTTAATCCATTATCTCAAATTTATCAACCTGAAAAATTGCCAAAATGTTTTTTTCATAGGTGGCAGGAAAATTGTAGATGCAAAAGGACAGGGATTCATTCTGTGCCATTGATCGACCACAGGGTATCGCTCTGTAATGCCCTCTTTGGTTTGAAGCTTGCTGCGTTTTATACCTTTGCAAGAGTCTTAATCATCAAGAATGATTTGGGGCAGTGTCATTACTGTAAAACGACATAAATCAGGCTTGCCATAAGTTTATACGCTGTATTGGGCATATTTGCTTCAATTCAATCAGTGTCTATTAAGCATACTGTCTGTGCAATGCACTATGCTTTGTGTGAACACTAAGGATTATAAGAAAAATTATACTGAACTCTAATAGATCATAATTTACTAGGAAAAAAGAACCCATGAGTAATTTCAACAGCTTCCAAAATGACATGTATTTTAAGAAAGCATGGAAGAAAAAATCAACTGAAGCTAGACAGCACTAGAAGCCATCTTGAATTGAATTTTAAAGAATGGAAAAGGCTTTTTTTTTGAGAGGTTTAAAGCAGAGAAATAATGATTAAAGCCAGAAGGCAGGTGAATTCAAACGTGATTGGGAAGCCTCAGACACTATAGTTCCAGCATTGAGAACTATTAGACTTCTAGAGAGGAAGGAAAAGTTGGAGTGGGCTGAGACTAGGAAAGTTGAACAGGATCTAAATTATGGATATTTGAGAGGTCAAACTGAGAAGCTTGAATTTCAGTTATAAACAAATTTCTGTATATCTTTATCCTATTATTTGGTTAATATTTATTTTCCTTTGCCATTTATTGATGCTTCATAGACTCAAAATGTATTTCATTGTGATTCTAAAGTTGAGAAAACAAGAACAATGTTAGAAAATCTGCCTGCAACTATATCTGTCTTCATATATCACACACAGCTGCTTGAACATGAAACTTTTAGTTCTTCTCAGTCATGAAGCTGTGAACTCTGATTGAATCTCAGCAATCAGAAGTTGTGACCACCTCCTGGGAATCTCTTCACTTTTACTGAGGCACTAAGCAATTGTAGGGGAGAAGTTCCAAATCCCACTGGATATGATTCCACAGAGAACTTGAGGGCCAGTCCTTCCATAGCATACAGGGGGTTTAAGATCATGCAAACTGTAGAAAGAAGCACAGTAAATTTGAGGAGGTTTGGGTTGGGACACCTAACAGGCATTACTTAGTACTTCTAGGCTGTGGTTGGCTCTGTGAATTTTCTGTTGAATTTTCGCTAATATTGAATTAAAATTTTAAAAAACTCAGTTCCTCTGTCGCACTAGCCACAGGACAAATGCTCGATGGCCACATGTGGCTAGTAGCTGCCGTATTGGGCAATGCAGATCTAGAACATTTTTATCACTGTAGAAGTTTCCGCTGTAGCACAGGTCTGGAATCTCACCTCTTAGTGTTCTGGTTTGCTAAAGCTGCCAGAATGCAATATACCGGAAATGGTTAGCTTTTACAATGGGGAGTTATTAGTTTACAAATTTACATTTCTAAGGCCATGAACATATCCCAATTAAGGCATCAACAAGATGATACTTTCTCTGAAGAAAGGCTATTGGCATCCAGGTTTCTTCCGTTGGATAGCAAGGCACATGGCCGGCATCTGCTGATCCATTGCTCCCAGGTTCCATTGCTTTCAGCTCCTGGTTCCAGTGGCCTCCTCTCTGAGCCTCCCTGGGTCCTCTCTTAGCATCTCTGGGGCCTTTCTCTCTAAGAACTCTTTCCAGGGGCTTTTTCTCTAAGCTCTCTCCAGACTTCTCTGGTTGTTTCTTTCTGAGCTCTCTTGGCTTTTTCTGCCTTTTATCCTCTCATAAAGGACTCCAGGAAAGGATTAAGACCATCTTAAATTGAGTGGGTCACATATCGACTGAAACAACCTAATCAAAAGATCCTACCCCAATAGATCTGCACCCACAGGAGTGGATTAAAAAAACATGGCCTTTTCTGGTGTTCATAACAGCTTCTAACCAGCACAGAGAGGACTTGGAGGGCATGCTAAGGGGCTGGGTAAGATCCTGAGAAAGTCCAACATTCCTCACCATTCAACAAGTTTTTCTTTTTCCTTTCTGTGTCCTCGGTGTTTTTCAAGATCTGGCAACATGGGTTTAGGTAGAAAAACAAGCCAACAAACTAAAAAGAGTTTACCAAAAAGTGGAGGTGAAGATATTTTCTCATATGCTAAACAGATGGCCAAAAATAATTATATTTATAGGTGCTCTGTGCCTTTTTGCTCTACTGCCATTCTCTGCCTCCTCTCCTCCTTGCAGTATTCCTACTTGGGAAGGTATTAAGACTATGATAGATTTTTTTGGTCTTATCTGAGAACCAAAATTGACCTTTGTTGGGCAAACAGCTGTATTAAGGAGGAGAGTCAGGGACTCTTTCTGGGACCTATTCTAGCTTTCTGTAAAATGTGCAGTTTGGACCAGCTGATACGTAATATCCTCCACAGCTCGAATAGTTTTTAGGTCTAATTACCATCTCCTCCCCTACTCCTTGACTCAGAATGAGAGAGAGAGAATCATTTCTACCTCTAGAAGTGTGTGTGTTTGTGTGTATGTGCATGTGAATGTGTGTGTTTGCTCTCACTATATTTTGTTAGACAATGGTCTTACACTAAAACTGAAAATATACTGAGTGTCCTTTTTTAGCTTTAATTCATTAAATTGTTTAATGGATGATTTTTCCGACTATTTATTGCTACATAGCAAACCACCAGAAAACTTAGTGTCTTACTACCTGGGTCACTTATTTTGCTCGTGACTCTGCAATTTGGGCAGGGCTCAGTGGGGATGGCTTGTCTCTGCTCCCTGACGTCTGATGCCTGAGCCGGGGAGACTCCAAGGCTGGGGATGACTCAGCATCTGGGGCCAGATTCATCTACAGGCATCTTTATCCCATGTGGGTGGTTTAAGCTGGCTGTCAACTGGGATGCCACCTGGCAGGGACATCAGGTGGCTGGACCATCTACCCATGGCTGCTCCACATGGTCTCTTCCTATAGGCTCATTAGGGCTTCCTTGCAGCATGGCAGATGGGTTTCAGAGTGAATGTTGCACTTAAACAAGGTGGAAGTGCAAGGCATTTTTATGACCTCAGAAGTCAGCGAGCATCACTTCTGCCATGTTTTAAAGGTCCAGGGAGACTTAAAGTTCTGCCTAATTCAAGAGAATGGCACACAGAGTCCACTTCTCTATGGGAGAGTGAGGAAGTTCTAGTAGAGTCTGTGTGATGGGAGATTGTCCTGAGTTGAATGGAGGCCCCCAAAGATATGCCCACATCCAATCTGCAAAACCTGTGAATGTTACCTTATTTGAAAAAGGGTCTTTGCAGAGGTATTAAGTTAAGGGTCTTGAGATGAGGAAATCAAACTGGCCCTAAATTCAGTGTCAGGTGTCCTTATAAGACTGAGACACAGGGAGATTTGATATAGACCAAAGAGGGGTAGAGACACTGGGCAGAGGCAGAAATGGGAGCCACCAGCCAAGGAATGCCACCAGAAGCTGAAGAGGGGAGGAACAGGCTCTCTCCAAGAGCCTCCAGGGGGAGTGCACCCACTGATGCCTCGATTTCAGACTTCTGGCCCAGAGAACTGGATGTTAATAAATGTCAGTTGCTTTAAGCCACCAAGTTGGTGGTAATTTGTTAACAGCAGACACAGGAAACTTACACAGAGATACTATTGTGGTCCTCTCTAGAAAATACAATCTGCCACGACAGTTACACAAACACTGCTACTATCACCCAAACACATGCCACTGCCATTTGCTGAGCACTTTGCAGGCACCGTCCAAGTTCCCACACGTGTTCTCTGCTCATACCTCACAGGACCCTGTGAGGTGGATGCCATTACCCCCACTTTACGGATGAGGAAACAAGCACACAGAGGTAGCGGGCTCAGTATATACCCAGGCATGTATAACTTCAAAGGTGAGACTTTTAACTATCTCCGGACATGCTGACTGACAAAAAATAAAGGAAAAGAAACCATGCCTCCTTTTTATGTGTCAGGACCAGTTATCTGTTTACTCTGCAGCTGTCAGGGACAGTGATGGTGAGTGTGTAGCTAGGAATAATGAGGAATGGGCATTTTAAAACTACTTCAATACTGGTTCAACCATTGACTACTCACACACTTTGATTCTGCTTAGATATGTGAAGGATCGGATTAACAGCATAACTAGCACCTGTGTTATAAGGTGCCTTGGCTGCTTTTTGCATTACTTTTCTTGCTTCACAAAAGCATATGTAAATAATCAAACTACTTGTTGCTTTGATAAATATGAAGTTAGTGAGTAGGAAAAAATTCCTCAGTACGAGGATAGCCTTTTTATTTATTTGAGAAACCTTCTAACTGGAATGCTTGTGTGGATAAAATTAGGCATTTTGGCTAGCCTTTGACTATCAGTCGGCTTTGTTAAATGGAGAACTTCTCAGCATCTCTTAATTTTGACTTGCTAATAGTAGATGTTCTGTGTTTATTGTCAAAAGGATAAATTAGTGGAATGTGCAGTAGTTTCAAGCCATTTTTCAGTGGAAAACAATAATGGAACAGTATAGCATTAATGCATGCTTATAAAGGAGCCCACTACCACTGGACTCTGTGATGTTGTTACCTCCACAGAAATCTAAAAATAAAAAACCCACAAAAACGTGATCATCACAATTGGGCATTATCAGAATTTTATTTCAACAGGTATTATTTTGGTGCCTGCTATATTCCAGGGGATACCATAGGAGAAGACAAGATAAAAAAGGAAGCAGGTCCTTAAAACCCCAAGATAGAGGAAAATAATCATTTCGGTCACTCAGCTACTTATTTAGTTACACCAACTCGGTATCACTCACAGTTGATTGCTCTGTAAGAAAGTGAATGCTTTTTAGTTCACCTGAGAATTATTTTTCTTTATTAGAGAAGGTGTGGGTTTACAGAAGAATCATGCATAAAATATAGGATTCCCACACACCACACCACCACCAACCCCCTACATTGGTGTGGAACATTTTTTACAAATTGATGATAGCACAATTTTAAATTGTACTATTAAAGTCCATGATTTAAATTAGGGTTCACTGTTTGTACACTGTAGTTCCATGGATTTTATTTTAATTTTTTAGTCTGTTACCATCTATATAATCTAACATTTCCCCCTTTTAATCAGGTTCAGATATGTATTTCAGTGCCATTAAATGCATTCACAACATTGTGCTACCATCACCTTTTACCAAAACATGTCCATCATTCCAAATAGGAGCACTGTACATTTTAAATCATAACTTCCCATTTCCTCTCCCCACCCCATTACCCAGTAACCTAAGTTCTAGATTCTGACTCTGAGTTCACTTATTCTAATTGTTTCAAGTCAGTGAGATCATAAAATATTTTTCCCTTTGTGTGTGGCTTATTTCATGCAACATGATGTCTTCCAGGTTCATCCATGTTGTTTCATATATCAGGACTTCATTCCTTCTTATGGCTGAATAATATTCCATTGTATGTATATATCACATTTTATTTATCTGTTCATTGGTTGACACTTGGGTTGCCCCCATCTTTTGGCAATAGTGATTAATGTCACCATGAACATCAGTGTGCAAATATCTGTTCAAGTCCCTGCTTTCAATTCTTTTGGATATATACCTAGTAGTGGGATTGCAGGGTCGTGTGGTAGTTCTATATTTAGCTTTCTGAGGAATTGCCAAACTGTTGTCCACAGCGGCTGCACCATTTTACTTTGCCACTAACAATGAGTGAATGTTCCTATTTCTTGAAATCGTCTCCAACATTTGTTATTTTCTGTATTTTTTAATAGCAGCCATTCTAATGGATGTGAAATGGTAATCTTATTGTGATTTTGATTTGCATTTCCCTGCTGGCTAATGATATTGAGCATCTTTTCATGTGCTTTCTGGCCATTTGTGTATCTTCTTTGTAGAGATGTCTATTCAAGTCTTTGCTCATTTTTTAATTCAGTTGTTTGTCTTTTCATTGTTAAGTTGAAGGATTTCTATATATATATTCTGGGTATTAAACCTTTATTGGATATGTAGTTTCCAAATATCTTCTCCCATTGTGTAGGTTATTATACTTTCATGATAAAGTCATTTGGGCACAAAAGTTTTTACTTTTGATGATGTCCCATTTTTTTTTTTTTTCCCTCTTTTGTTGCTTGTGCTTTGGGTGTAAAATGTAAGAGACCAGTGCCTAACATAAGATGCTGAAGATGCATCCCCACATTTTCTTCTAGGAGTTTGATAATTCTAGCTCATGTATGTAGGTCTTTGATCAATTTTGAGTAGATTTTTGTATATGTTGTGAGGAAGGAGATCCAGTTTTCCCAGCACCATTGGTTGAAAAGACTGTTTTTTCCCAATTGATTAGTCTCTGCCCTGTTTTCAGAAAGCAGTTGGCAATAAATCTAAGGGTTTATTTCTGAATTCTCAAGTCAATCCATGGTCTATATGTATATCCTTGTGCCAGTACCATGATGTTTTGATTACTATGGCTTTGTAATAAGTTTTAAGTCCAGGAAGTGTGAGTCCTCCAACTTCATTCTTCTTTTTTAAGATGGCTTTAGCTATTCAGGGCCCCTTACCTTTCCATGTAAATTTGATGATTGGCTTTTCCGTTTCTGCAAAGAAAGCTGCTGGAATTTTGATTGGGATTGCATTGGATCTAAAATTGCTTTGGGTAGTATCAACATCTTAACGATATTTAGTCTTTGAATTCATGAAAATGGAATATCTTTCCATTTATTTAGGTCTTCTACGATTTCTTCTGGCAGTGTTTTATAGTATTCCAGGTGCAAGTCCTTTACATCCTTTGTTAGATTTATTCCTAGATATTTTGCTATTTTGAATGGAATTTTTTTCTTGATTTCTTCTTCCAATTGTTCATTGCTTTTGTATAGAAATTGTACTGATTTTTGGGGTGTTGAAAAGTACCCTGCCACTTTGCTGAATTCATTTATTATGTGTTAGGAGTTTTGTTGATTTTTTTTAGGGTTTTCTACATATAGGATCATATTATCTGTAAATAGGGACAGTTTTACTTCTTCCTTTCCAATTTGGATGCCTTTTTATTCTTTTTCTTGTCTAATTGCTCTGGCTAGAACTTCCCATACAACATTCAATAATGGTGGTGACAGCACACATACTTTTCTTGTTCCTGATCTTAGAGGGAAAGCTTTCAGTCTTTCACCATTAAGTAGAATGTTAACAGTGGGCTTGTCATATATGCCCTTTATCATGTTGAGGAAGTTTCCTTCTATTCCCATGTTCTAAGTGTTTTTAACATGAAGTGGTGCTGGATTTTGACAAATGCCTTTTCTGCATCACCCTAGAGTTTTAAGATATTCTCAGTTAAAACCTGAATTGCAATTCTTGGCAAGGAGATTTTCAGGATAGCAAGGGATAATTTGTGTCTTGTTCATTCACTAGTGGAGAGCCTGATGCATCTGATTCCTGTGGTTTTTCTTTATTTTTAATTTCCCAGTCCCAATCAGGTGAAAGATTCCTGCTTAAAATCCTTGCCTCCTTTATTCTATAATTACCATGGGTATGATCTGGCAAGAGTCAAATTAACAGATAAGAGTCATTCACTCAAGAAACATTTGTTAAACTACCCCAATGGGCCAGGCACTGTACTAGGTGCTGGAGGTTACAACAGTGAATGAGAGCAAAGGCCACCCCTGCCTCATAGGAGTTTGCTTTCCAGTAGGTGAGGCAGAAATTAATCACATGGATCAAATATATAAAAATAAAAATGCAGTTATGATAAGTGTATGCAGTAAGAATGTATGAAGGGGTGATTTGACATAATCAAAGAGGGGGCTTTCAAGACCAGATGATCACATCAATGTCAAAAGTTGCAAACTGGACAAAGGAAACAAAAGGAAAAAGGCGATGGTAATGTTGTATGTGAACCACTAAAAAATCTGATAGAGGCAGTTTCCTCTGGTGAGAAGAGTTAAATGGAGGTGGAGAGAAGGTATGTGAGAGAGTCCAGTGGAGGGTGACTTTCCCTCATTTCCCTGTGTGATTGAAAATTTTGCAATATAATACTTGTGGGATTCAAGAAAATTAATTTAAAAAGAAAATAAAAAGAAAAGAAATCATAAAATATGCATAACAGAAAGGAACACAGATCACAGTAGGAGCTTTCCTTAAGGGCTATTTGGTTACTTCTCATTGAAGGGACCTCACCTCTAAGGATACAGACAGACTGTGATTCTCCGCACTTAATACAGACACCTTCTGCCTTAGGCAAAGGATGCTTATTTGTAACAAGCCTTTTGTTTTCTCCATTGGCACAGCCTAGTATTTGGCATTTCACAGGTGCCTTGACCACAGAATTTGCAAAATAGATTATTGCGGTTAATAGGTTGGCATTTGTTGAGAGATTATTCTGTCCCAGGTCTGGTCGTGAGCACTTGACATGGTGTATACCGTTTAATCCTTCCAGCCTTAGGAGACGGATCCTCTAATTAGCTCCTTTTTGCAGATGAAGAAATTAAGGCTTAGAGGAGAAGTCAAGTCTCTTTCCCAAGGTCACAGTGAGTGACAGAACTGGGATATGAAGCCAGTTTGAACCCAGAATGCCTAATGCAGAGCCGCACACCCTCAAGGACAAACTGTAGTCTGAGAGGCCACTGCCTTTGCTCTCAGTCCCCATGCTGTAGCATTATTGAGATGGTTCAGTGAGTCAACAGCAGGGCACATGAGGAAGGCTGATGGCCTGCAGTCTCCCTAAGATGCGCTGATTCTAGAACCTTCTTAATGCCCACATAGTAGGATGAGTACTTCTTATTCCCAGCTGGTGCTGTGCCTCCCACACAGTGTCCTGAATAATTGTCTTCTCTTTGTTTTCTAATGGACCTCATTGATTCTCTTCTCGTACATTGGATGAATCACTTCTTGGTCTTAGAGAGGTTAAGATGCCTCACAACCAGCAGGCTGAATTATGCTGGAGGAGACCCCTCTGTCCAGATTGCCCAGCATCTTGGTTCATTTTCCACTGATCTCTCATTGTTAGAATTGTTCTGAAGCCATGGTGCCAACTGATGCTTTGGAAGGATCCTGATGTGTGAAAAAAAAAATGTGATCTTGGAGAGGGCAGTGCGTTTTAGCAGACTTTGGAGCAGACAGACTTGGTTCACACCTCAGCTCTGCAACTGAGGAGCTGTGTACTAGTAGGCAACTGGCTTAACTTTTGAGTCTCACTTTACTCATTTGTAGCAATGGATTGATAATACCTACTTTGCAAGGTGTGCTGAAGGTTAGAGTTAATGGCAGAGCAGATCGGTGTAGGCACTCTGTAAATGCTTGTTATTGTTAACTTGAATACTTGAAGAATTGTTTCACAAAGACGAAGGAGGATTCAGTTCTTGCTTTTAAAGGAATGACTAATAGAGTCTTAAAAGCATGTTTAACTCAGGTGTTGCTGAAAATCATCATTGCTATAAGAATTACAATCACTCAAATATTTTATATGTACACATTAATGCTGATTCAACTCAGAATTGTGAAATGGATTAAACTATAATGGATTAAACTGGGTGAGAAGCAAACTACTAAGTAAACAAAATAATTATTCATTGTGAAATACCCTCTGAAGGAAATGGATGTGATGATCCATAATTGGGCTGGGCTTGCTTTAGACCCAGGTCAGCATATGCCTCTTTGAGGTGGTGAATTGTAATTGAAGCCTGAAGGATTGAGACTGAGCCAGCCATGGGGGGAGCTGGGGGAGATACCAGGCAGAGGGAAAGGCTAGTTCAAAGGCTCTGATAGGGAAAAGGCTCGGAGAGGGCCATTACTGCGCAGTAGAAAAAAGATGAAGTTGCCATTCTGACAGTACCCACTGTGTGAACATACATCCTAGGAAGGAGGCAGTGGAAGGAATAATAGACACTTTCTCTGCTCCCTGCTCCCTGCTCTGCACTAGCTCATCCAAGAAGGGCCATTTGACCTCTAATAGCTTGTTCTTGGATTGTCCAATGGACTGCTTACACCAGGTTGTTTAAAAATAACCTGCACACTCTGACACACTGTGCCTCTGTAGCTGGTATACACAATGCCAGTAGTTCTATTTGCCAATGAAGACCGAGAGTCCAGATGCCCTAGAACAAGTGGTCATGGCAAGCCTCCAAGATGGCATCATTGTAGAAAGCCCTTCCAATAAGGGTGCATATGAGAGCAATTTATGAATACTAACAACTTTTGGTTTTTCTGAGAGTCCGTTGCTACCTTAAAGTATTGTAAATGGGCTCTCCTATCTAATAAGGGAATTATAGCAATCTATTAATTTCCATTTCTGATATTTGCATTTAATTAAGGGGTACTCATGAGAGAATGAAGGACAGAATAACCTCAAAATATGGCTTTACATCTTGGATAATTGACTATAATTTCTGTCTGCATCTTTCCCTGAATTGTTTATTTCCCCAGATCATTCCTAAAAACTATGATTTTTACCTCTTCTCTTAATAAATGAGCAGCAGTTTCTGACAAAAACTTACATGGTTGAGTTTTCGTAATAGTATTAGTCAAAACTCCAGATTGGTGATGTGTTTATGAAATTTATACAAGAGTAATTAATTTCAGTTAATTGCACAAATAGCTTTTCTATCCAAACAGCAACCTTTTCACTGCTGACCTCTAAACATCAGATTTCAGTTTATCTGCATTTTTAGCCTTCTCTGGTAAAGCTAAATCAATTCATATAATTCTAAAATTATTTATTACTCTTTCCTTTGATTTATGACTTTTTCATTGGAGCCAGTGATTACCTCTGCAACACGTTTCATGTTTTGAAAATACAATAAAAGCTTTATATTGGAATGTCATTGCTTTAGTTTTGATGGAAGCAAGAAATTTAGAAACATGATTTTGGTATATTCTCCTAAGTTCACTACTTCTCATAAAGTTACCTAGGCATTTGTAGTCTATTTGAATGACAGTTTAAATTATATTGATCAACTAAATGTCAAAAAGAATAGCTATTTTTAAAATATCCCGTTATTTCCAGGATTTCTGTCCCTGAGAAGAATAACTTTACTGTACACGGATACAGATTCTGTTGCTTCATTAGGTATTTCCTTAGCAGAGGTCTCTAGAAAGCCATTGTGCCAGTTTGAGTGTATTGTGTCCCCCAAATGCCATTATCTTTATAGTCTTGTGTGGGGCAGAAGTTTTGGTGTTGGTTAGATTTGCTTGGAGTGTGCCCCACCCAGCTGTGGGAGATAATTCTGATGAGATGTTCCCATGGAGGCGTGGCCCCGCCCATTCGGGGTGGGCCTTAATCAGTGGAGCTATATAAATGAGCTGACTTGGGGGGAAGAAAGAGAGTGCAGCTGGGAGTGATGTTTTGAAGAGGAGCAAGCTTGCTAGAGAGGAACGTCCTGGGAGAAAGCCGTTTTGAGGCCGGAGCTTTGGAGCAGACGCCGGCTGCCTTCCTAGCTAACAGAGGTTTTCCGGAGGCCATTGGCCATCCTCCGGTGAGGGTACCCGATTGCTGATGTGTTGCCTTGGACGCTTTGTGGCGTTAAGACTGTAACTGTGTAGCGAAATAAATCCCCGTTTTATAAAAGCCAATCCATCTCTGGTGTTTTGCATTCTGCAGCATTAGCAAACTAGAACAGCCATGTTTCAATCCTAAGGAATTATTCTTTTAAAACATGCCTCTGCATGAAGCTCCTCTTGCTTCAGGTGCTTACAGAAGACCAAGCTGTGTCTTTCCCAGGAGCATTGAGCAAAACTTACCACCTGTCTCTCGAGCCTGAATGGAATTGCGTGGCCATCTCTGAACCGATCACTGTGGCTGTGATGTGGTCATTGTCAATGGCTTGGATTGAGTCACAAGACCTGTGGGCTGTGCAGGGGAGGTATGGGCAGCAGAATGACAATAAGGGTGTATCTGAATGAAGGGGCAGGGTATATTGAGAAGGCAACCACAGATCCATCTCACAGAACTGAATTTACTGAGTTATGTGGGATTGTAATAGTAGAAGCCTGAGGAACTTTTGACTTTAGAGTGACTTTTGCTTTAAGTTGGTCAGTATATGTGAATTTGAATCTGAAATGTGTTCTTCCTTGCTATATTTCTCCAAGGTTCATTAACATCCACTGTTATAGAACCAATTCAAAAGGAACATGTTTTTGGTGCCCATCTTATTATTAGCTTCAGGGCTACATTTTTTTAAAATGTATAATGAAACCCATGGAATATTTAGAAAGTATGTGGTGCTTTGCAAAAGTAGCTTTGGGGGCTGCAAATGGCTTACAGTTGGAAGGAAAAGTGTCTGGTAGTTGCATGAATTGAAAAACCTTTGGTCCATCTCTAGGCTTCAGTTAGCTGTTAGCAGTTAAAAAGGAGAAATCCAGTATGTGCATGACTTTCAAAGGATCTGTAAAGGTTCAGTATCTTTTTAGTCTTGAACACAGCCCATAGGAAGGTCATTTTCCCCTTCTTTGTCTGAAGTCAGCCTCCCTTAACTTGGTGGGGATTTTGCTCATTTCAGAGGATAAGAAATGGAGACAAGCTGTTGTTAGTGACAGGACAGTGCTTCTAGACTAATGAGAGTCACTCCTCCTTTTATCTAAGGGTTGGTAAAGCAAAAGGACACACAGACGTGGTAGCTTTTTCTGAATAGCTGTTGTCACCATTTTCTCTCGAGAATAG
Source organism: Choloepus didactylus (assembly GCF_015220235.1). Taxonomy (NCBI): domain Eukaryota; kingdom Metazoa; phylum Chordata; class Mammalia; order Pilosa; family Megalonychidae; genus Choloepus; species Choloepus didactylus. The sequence goes on along the minus strand of NC_051317.1, from coordinate 17,105,470 downwards.
TGTAGACCCTTATCCATATGAGAGTCAGGGCACCTGAGTTATGGTCTGGACTTTGCCCCTCCCTCTGGGTCCTTGAGCACATGGTTTGTTCCCCTGGGCATCATGGTATACATTGATGAAATGTAGAGTTGCAAAGGCATACAGAGCCAAGTTATCTTTCAGATAGCTTTTTATCTCTAAAGTTGTACGTGTCTGCAGTGGGGAGATGTAAAAAAGGGACCATGGGTTTAAAAATGGAATCTTTCTCAGCCCCTCTTTGCCCTCTACTAAAATGTCTAAGAAAAAACAGAGAATGAGAAATCATTCCATCATCAAAACCTAGGAATGGCAATTAATCTCTTGCCAAACTTTGGGAGGAATTTTTGTGAACCCTAAAGATTTAAGAAACTGCATTGTAAAATATAATTAAAGATACCATATGTTAAGCCATCAGAAATAGAGAATACCTCCTCTCACCAGGAATTCTTAGAAGATGCTTTATCTTTTGATTAACGATTTGTGCCACAGATGAAAAATCCAGTATTTGTACCAAATGGAAAGTGAGCACCCCCTCTTCTGTGTGGGTGCTGTGTTTGAGTCAGTCTGCTTTTCAGTTGAAATCCCCCTTAGAGGATAAGAATATTTATACATATACATATACGCACACACATACATATATACATACATATATGCATATGCACACTAATATATACATGCATTAATGAGAAGCTACAATCTCCAAAAAAAACTGAGCTAGGGATAAGATGGAGCTAGTTAATGGCACCTTGTAACTAGGGAGATATAGTTCCCATATATGAAACTCTAAACAAGGGAAGCTACAAGAAGACATGTATAGCCAATCATACTAGAAAATGTTGTTCTTCATGAATTTCATCTATTCAGAGTGTCAAAGATGAAACCTCCATGACACCAGGTGGAAACTTTAAGCTATGAATGTGAGAAGGGCATTCCGTTAGTGCCCTTATGGACAGAGTGTGGAACTGAGAGTAGCACCACCTCTAGATAGGTCTTTTTTCCTTGATCTACTGTATTAGTTGCTAATGCTGCCGTAACAAATTACTACTAGTCAGGTGGCTTAAAACAACAGAAATCAATTTTTTCATAGTTGTGGAAGCTAGAAGTCCAGAAATCAAGGTGTCAACAAGGCTATGCTCCATCTTAAGACTCTAGGAAAAATCCTTCCTTGTGTGTTCCTAGCTTCTAGAGGCAGCTCCCAGTAATGGCATTCTTCAGTTTATAGCTGTATGACTTTAATCTCAGCCTTTGTTTTGTTTTGCTAAAGCTGCTGAAATGCAATATACCAGAAATGGATTGGCTTTTACAGTGGAGATTTATTAACTTACAACTTACAGTTCTTAGGCTCTGAAATTGTCCAACTCAAGGCATCAACAGTACGATACCTGGACTCTGAAGACAGGCTCCTGGCATCCAACATACCTTTGTCTTGTGGGAATGCACATGGCTGGTGTCTACTGGTCCTTCTCTCCCTGGGTTCATTGCTTTCAGCTGCTTGCTTCAGGCTTCTTCTCTGTCTTGCATGGGTCCTCTCTGTCTTGCATGGGTCCTCTCTTAGCTTCTCTGGGACTTTTCTCTCAATTTCTCTGGGGGACTTTTTCCGCGAGCTTCTCTTAATTTCATCTCTTATAAAGGGCTCGAGTAAGGTGACTAAGACCCACGCTGGGGCAGGCCTCAACTGAAACAACCTAATCAAAAGTTCCTGCCCACGATAGATCTGCCCCCTTGGGAATGGATTGGAAGAGCATGGCCTTTTCTGGGGTACAGAACAGCCTCAAACTACCACAGCCTCCGCGATCACTTGGCCTCCTTCCCTGTACATCTGTATCTGTCCTTGTAGGGACACCAGATCTGCATTGGCTTAAGGCCCACCCTAATCCAGTGTGACCTCATCTTAACTAACTGTAGCAGCAAAGTCCCTGTTTCCAAATTCTGAAATTCTGGGTGGACATGAATTTTGGGGTGGACACTATTCAACCCACTATGTAAGGGTATTAGGAGTCTACAAAAAAATACTACAAAATAAGGAAGAGGAGGAAGAGTGTACTGCTGAGAATAATTTATTTCATAAGCCAGAAGAAAGATTTTTTAAAAATGAGGGGTGAGTGGGGGTTAGCAAGGAGGGAGCAGATAGGAGTCATTTCTCTGTGCAATAAGAATGGGAATCCATAAGGACTGATCAGGCAGAGATGAAAAGGTCATGGAATGAAGGGGGGTGGAGGGGTGAGATAGGGAACTAGTAAGATCATGGCAAAATTAAAATCCTCTTTGGAATAAGCAAGGAAAAGAATTCATATTGAAGAAAATTAAATCAACTGTGTGAAGAATAAAAATGAGGTGCTTTCCCAGAATCAATCAGGAAGAAGAGAAGTTATAAAGCAGAAGGAAATAAAGATGATCACACTGGAGGATAGAGAATGAGTTGTAGAAATTCCTAAGAATTATGGAAATTCCTGAGGAAATACCTAGAACTGGGACTATTGCATTAAACATTATAATCAGAAATCATTTTTCTGAGCTGGACATTAAGAATCAGATGAAATAAGTGAAAAGACAGCAATACCCAGACATGCCCTGGCAAAATATATGCTTCAAGCATCAGGGCAGAAATATCTGACAAACATACAAAAGGCATGCTGATCAAAGATTTCTCCATGATAGTAAAGCAAAAGAAAATGGAATATCTAGAAATTTGTGGATATAAAAGTGAATCTTAAGAATGTTATTGCTAGAGAAGTTGTTCATCTCACACAAAGAAAACTAAGCTTCCAAGACTCAAAAAACATACCTTCCACCTCCTTTGTTTGCTCCAGCCAACTGAAAACTAGTAAAAGTTAAGAACCCCCAAAATGGGAGGGTTCTGATATAAAATGACTGGTAGATAAGCTTTGGAACCATTTAAAGATGAAAAACTTCTGAACATTTTCTGTAAATTATGAAATTCAAGTTGAAAAGAAAAGATAGGTAGAAAATAATTTAAAAATCTGTGTCTAAAATGCCACAGAGACCAGGAAGGGGTAGAGAGGGAATTTGGGGAGGGAGCATGAAAATATAAATTTGTACACATTACATAGGAGCAATTCAAAAGCTACTGTTTCTGTCTTTATCTGGATGGTTAGTGAAATATGGATTGAAGAATATTTTTATTTTTATGACCGTATTTCTTCTAAAAGCAAAAAAAAAAAAATTGTAATTCAAAAACAAGAGACAGAAAGCACCAAACGGTCAAACAAGCATGAAGGTTATTCAGAGCAAGTTAAAAAGAAAATCTAATCATTTGTTAATTCTAATGTGGAAACAATCATGCATTTTCATGGCATATTTGGAGGAGAAAGGGACCTGTAGACAATCGAGTATGGAAGTTTCCCCTGGACTTGTGCTAGTCCGCAACCCTGCTGAAGTGTCCTGGTTACAACCAGGCAGATTTAACCCAGCCACGGCTGTGGCCCTGCCATCCTGATGACTCTGTCCTGTGTCCTTCCACTCTGCGGTGGTTGCTGTTGCAAATGAGCTGGTTTCTGGTGGAGCCAAACGGGCTTGGTGACACATAAGCATTGTGCTGGAGATAAAATGCATGATTTATCTGAGCTAAGTTTGACCTTCAGAATGCTGTGGAATCTGTGCCCTTATGTGGAAACCATTGTTTATAGTTGTTTGGCACTTGGAACACATATTTTTGTAAAGTGGGAAACTGCCCAGGCAGCACTAAGGCCCATTCCAGTCTTTACTGACCCTTCCTGACATTGAGGTTTTCCTTCACTGTCTTCAACATGTCGAGTCTGTAATGTATCCTTTAGCACTTAATTATATTTGTTATTCTGTCTTAACTGTTGAAATGCCTTTTCCAGGGAAAAGTTATTCTAAAGGGCAAGAAGAGAGGCTTCTTAAAATTTTACTCTTTTGGGGACTCTGTAGGTTCATTTTCAAAATAGTAATAACACTTTATATGCCTGAAGGTAGTGGGGGTAAATCAGATGATTTGCTGAAGTTCTTCTCAGCTCTGGTGCTTAATTGTGGGTGGGTTTAGGTTGTTAGTAGCAGATCATTAGCCTCTTCAGAGCAGAGGCCATTAATTAATGATATTTTTACCTATCTTCAGGTTTAGCACTGAATTACAAACATAATTGAACTCCATAGAGACTTAGGTTTGTGTCATTGTACTTCCTCATGTCACTTACGGATACAGGAGTAAATAAAAGAAGATAATGGGGGCTTTTGATTGAAAGTCAAGAGATCTCACTGCTGGGAAGATCTGTACCTAATGTGTGAAGACAATCCATTTCAAGTTCTCAGGGTTAAAGTTCCTCATATATGAAATCAATTGTTTAAGTTAGATCAGGGAATTATGGACTGTTATTTGGCTAAACTGGCTAGCAGAAATGTGTTATTAGCTCTCTATACTGTTTACAGTTTTTATTTTTAATTTTCTTGCCTTTAAAGGAAATGCATGTGCCCTGCATTTTAACACAGTCCTTGCCACTCCCGGTTGCATAATCCCAGTCCATATCATTCATTTATGTTTACATGATTAGCCCTTATAGGCATTTAATAGGAATTAAAAAGGGGGGGGGAGGTGATTAGATTTTCTGTTTCTAACATTACCTCTTCTATTCTGCCAACTCTGAGCACTCAGTATGCAGAGGTATTTTTAATAGAACTTTAGAGGTTAAAAGCCATTTGACTAATTAGAATGGAATGATGTGGGGAAAAGGATGTAAACCTAGGAAGACATGCCAGAGAAATTCCAAACGGGTTTTTGAATGGAAAGAGAAAAAGCTGTAGCAGTCTACATGTTTTCAGGTGCCTTCTCTTCACAGTCATTTTTTTGGCCTGAAATGCACCAAAATGGCCCTAATGGCCCCAGCCACAGGAGCTATTACAGATTATCTAATTTGGTTAAATTCTTTTCTGCTTTATATTGTTAATCATTCAACATGTCACTGCTCGAGTCTGGTGCTTTCTGAGGGAGCCTTCCTTAAAGGTCAGTCACTTTCAGAAATCAGTGTCCAATATTAAGTTTGCAGATCCTGTCTGGTGATCTTGAGATAATAGTTATTTGTTAGGCATGAGGCTTGGAAAACACAGCTCTTTGAAGGGAGACCCCTGGTTGGCAATGCCAAGGGGAGCAAAGAGACCAGTGCAAAACAGGATTGCTGGGAGTGTGGAGGCCAAAGATTGGAAGACAGATCTCCAGCAAGGGGATGCATATTGCTAATGAAGAGGGTGGAGAATTCCCTGTAGACTGATCACTGTTAAGAGCTTCATGTGCCTTGTCTCATTCCATGCTCACAAGAAGCCTAGGAAGTAAACACTGTTATGGCTAACTAATACATGAGGGAACCGAGGCTTGGAGAGGTGAGGTAGCCTTCCCGGGTAAGAGCTGTTTGAGAGTTTCACACTATTTCCTGAAGGGCATATTACTGTTCTCTGCACACTGGTGCCTGATGAATGATTTATGCGTTTTATTCATTTATTATGTTATGATGTCTGAAAATCAGTTTCCAGTAAATGTTGACATGAGAATCCTTTTGTCGCCTATTGAAATTGTCAGTATGAAACCTACAAGGCTAAAACATACACATTCCAAAAGGGAGTACATTGTGTGCATGGCACTTTTTTTTTTTTCTTTCTCTTTCTTATGGAGTTGTTAAAGAGAGATCATTTCATGACAGTGATAGGAAGAAAAAAAAGAACAGGTGGATTTTGTGAACCAACAGAAGTAGAGTGATGAATAAGTGGAATATTAATTGAGTCAGCAAAGCAGTGTGCATCTAAAAATAATTGACCTCTAATTTCTAAGATTCTGTAGGAGGCTGATAGAAGATTTATTGTTGCTTTTTTCCCATTTGCAAACCAGCAAGTAGATGATTCATATACTGGAGAAAAAATGTTTTATTATTGTTTGTTTTTTAACTGGCATGCAGTTACCAGCTTAGGTTTCTATTTTTACCTTATGCTAGTCCCGGAGCATGTCTTTTCCCCTTGTTTAGAAACCTGTGACTACAAATGTGTTGAATTCATTTTCTTACCTTTCTGCTAAATACAGAGAACAATGCCTATATTTTCATGCCTACGGATTATTTTAAGCAAGATTGAGAGCAATTCAAACAGGCGGTATCTGGTATTTGCATCATGCAAAGCCAGATATTTTTTTAACCCACTCTGAAAGGTGTCTATGTTTAAGAAAAAAAAAATATTGCAAATTCAAGGGTAAAATAATCTTTAATTAGGTTTTCTGTAGTAAGACAAATAGTTTTAGGATTTAAGTAAGGAATACTGTTCATTCCTTTCATGATAATTGCAAGGAGTGAAAGACAAAGGAGAAAGCCATAAGTCTAGGACAGGCATGACAAATATTGCAGGCTTTCCCTTAGATGCCATGTCTAACCACGATGAGTGCCACAAGAAGAAGAGAGAGGATCAGAAATCTGCTAGCCCTGGTCTTGAGGTTGTTCCTTTAGAAAAGTGGGGAGATGAGCCTGGAAACAGAATATGAGTCTCCAGGTTGATCTCTAACCAACAGCCTCAAGAACTCAAAGTTTGCAATAGAGACTGTGAGTCAGTATTTTGTCTCTGATAGCACAGAGGAATTACTTTTTTGTTTAAAATTTTTCTTCCCTTGTTTTCCCGTTCCTCCTTCATTTTCACAGCCACCACTATAAGTCTGGCCCTCCTACTAGCAGATGATTCCCACTTGCTCCTTGCCCAACTAATCCTTTCTAAATGCTGCTCTCAGGTGACACTCTCCTCCTCAATGGTCAGTTCCCAATTGCCAACTGAATAAAGACAAAATTCCTCTGCCCAACTCGGAAGCCTCTCTAATCAAGCTGCCCTCCAACTGTGTGCTGGGCTTTTCATTCTCCAATCAATGTTCCCCCGTTCCACTTAGGGAGATGTGTTCACTGTCCCATAAGTGCACTCCTGTGCAGAGCTCTTTGGGTCTAATGTTTACAGTAATGGTTTGGCTTTTTTTTTTTTTTTTTTTTTTATCATCATTTTATTGAGATATATTCACATACCACGCAGTCATACAAAACAAATTGTATTTTCGATTGTTTACAGTACCATTACATAGTTGTACATTCATCACCTAAATCAATCCCTGACACCTTCATTAGCACACACACAAAAATAACAAGAATAATAATTAGAGTGAAAAAGAGCAATTGAAGTAAAAAAGAACACTGGGTACCTTTGTCTGTTTGTTTCCTTCCCCTACTTTTCTACACATCCATCCATAAACTAGACAAAGTGGAGTTTGGTCCTTATGGCATTCCCAATCCCATTGTCACCCCTCATAAGCTACATTTTTATACAACTGTCTTCGAGATTCATGGGTTCTGGGTTGTAGTTTAATAGTTTCAGGTATCCACCACCAGCTACCCCAATTCTTTAGAACCTAAAAAAGGTTGTCTAAAGTGTGCGTAAGAGTGCCCACCAGAGTGATCTCTCGGCTCGTTTTGGAATCTCTCTGCCACTGAAGCTTATTTCATTTCCTTTCACATCCCCCTTTTGGTCAAGAAGATGTTCTCCATCCCACGATGCCGGGTCTACATTCCTCCCCGGGAGTCATATTCCATGTTGCCAGGGAGATTCACTTCCCTGGGTGTCTGATCCCACGTAGGGGGGAGGGCAGTGATTTCACCTTTCAAGTTGGCTTAGCCAGAGAGACAGGGCCACATCTGAGCAACAAAGAGGCATTCAGGAGGAGACTCTTAGGCACAAATACAGGGAGGCCTAGCCTCTCCTTTGCAGCAACCGTCTTCCCAAGGGTAAAACTTATGGTAGAGGGCTCAACCCATCAAACCACCTGTCCCCTATGTCTGTGGTCATGTTAGCAACCATGGAGGTGGGGTAGGCGAATACCCCTGCATTCTCCACAGTCTCCTCAAGGGGGCACTACATCGTTTTTTGTTCTTTTATTGTATGTTTGTTTTCTTTTTAACTTTTTTTTTCATACAGTTGATTTAAAAAAGAAGGAAGGTTTGGCTTTTAAATAACAAAAGAAACAGGACAGGTTGATCACAATTACCTGCCTTGCATAGGTTGAGTTTTGAGTTCTGTAGCAACTAACATTACAAGCCATTGTTTGGTGAGTTCAAGTTCCAAGTCTCCGTCTGTGCTGCAGTGTTGGTCCCATCAGTTAAAAATATACTGCATTTCCTTAATTCTCTTAATAATTGGAGAATAAGACAATATTAATGATGAGAAGCAGACTTCTCCAACTTAAGACCATTAGGCAAAGTTGGGCATCTTTGGGTGTGGTGCACCCATATTCTCTACTGGGCCCTCCTTGGACTTAAGCTAGTTGATTATGTGAAATGATAATGGAAAAGTGCAAACTTAAAGAACATGTCAAAATGCAGGAAATATATAATTGACAATTGTCCAGTGGATGTGGCATAATGGGGTTTATGTCTTGTAGCACCTTCGTCTGTTATTTGACCTGCAGAATTCACTTTGGCCTACCCTTTCACAGATGTGCTGTGCATTAGGAGGAGATGGTCTGTGGTCATCAACAAAGGATAGAGCTTTACCACTGTTCTCACCTGTAATGTCTCAAACCCCTCTGGTCCATTAAGAATCAGTCAGTCAGGATTCATTTTTTATTTACCTTCTCCAAGAAATCTTCAATTGCTTTCGATTCCATCTCCACCTCCCTCTGGGTCGCTTTAACATTATGATATCTATCATTACATTTAACCTTTACTTGTGGATTATTTTGTAGATACATCTTGTCTCATGAACCAGCATATGAATTCCTTGAAGGCAGAGATCACACTTGTCCCAGAATAATGCATACTTTGGGGACATATGGATTTATTTTAACTGGTTACCTCAGAAGTGTGGGACAGTTTTGCCTCCTATGAATTAAATATTTTGAAGCCTTTAAAACAGCATTCTACATTCTATAAAGATGCCAGATCCCTTCAAGTTAATACTCACTGGGTATTATCATTTATTTCATTCATTCTAAATGCATCTCTTTCAAGATTAAAGAACTTTGAATTGCAGGTGGTGGGGATTGTGTTTCCTTTTTCTATTCCCTTCAAGTCTGTCTAGATTTCAGTCATGTATCACTGCTTTGCCCTTGTGTTTTCAGCCTGAGACACTCTAATGATGAAGATAACATTTCATAAAATGTACTGATTTGCATTTTCTTTTGTACCATCCCAGAGGGATAGACTAGTGATTCTTGATCATTAGAGATATCTGGTGATAAAACACACAGTTGACATTGATCATAATTTAGCTGTCTGGACATTAGAGTGGGTTTCATTTACATTGGTGTTAGCATTCATGCCTTTTAGATAATTTATGGGAGAAGAGTATAATTTCCTCTAAAAGATGTCTGTAAGGAAGGACACTTGCCAATCCAATTACATTTCCAATTTCTCCCTTTTTTTTTTCCTATAGCCTCCAATAATTTTGCTGGACTTTTAAAGAAAAACATGATCTCGTATTATTTTTATATCTATCCTTAGCCAATGCTAATTTTAGTTTTAATGTTCCCTCTTTGGTATCTCTTCTGCTATTGATTTGGTTAAGTTACCTTTAATCACTTAAAAGTAAGTAATGCGTTAAGACTGCCCAAGGTATCCTATATTTGGAAAAATCACTCCATTTAAGAATTAATTTAACAAGAGTCTGTTATACATTTTACTTTGGAAATTCACCAGGATTTTTTCCATCTCTGTGAAAGCATTTATTATCCAGAAGAAATTAAGCCCAACTTTAGAGAATGCCACTGTGAGCAAAACTTCCTTAAATTTCCAGAAATTGCCATGAGTCTGACTTTAATAATAATGTTTAAGGTTTATAGGATTTCAGTGCTGAAAGAAAATGAATGGATAGGAATTGTAATTAGAATACAACTACCAATCTTCAGATTGTTTAAAGCCATTTAAATAGTGAAATGAGGCGCACCAAAAAAGGGGACCATTGTTAACTCAGCCAAAAGGATGTTATAGTTTACTGGATATTTTTGTTTTTTTTTGTTTCATGCTTGTGGCTATCAAGAACCTCACATCACCCAGTGGTCAGCTTGGAGGGGTGGGTATGGAAAGCCCAATTAGACTGGGTTTTGGAAGTTAGGAAGTGAAAACAGAGACCTTAGATAGCCCTATCAAGAAGTCTTGCTTAGAAGTAGAGTAGAGAATTTGAATAGTAGCTAAGGAGGTGTGGATTCAAGGGTCATTTTCTTTTTAGTTGAGATAGGTGGTAACTGTGATGGGAATGGAGAAGTTAGACAAAGAGCTAAAAGACCTTTCTTGGGAAGAAACTGTTCAATATACAAAAGTATACATCAGCATCCTCACTGTTCAGGGTATCTAGTTCATTCACAAAAAATGTCCATGCAGCAAGTTCACCCATGCCTGGTTTAATACACTACCTGGGGTTTGGGATCTTTAAAGCTACGCAGAAAGTAACAAATGACCATTTACAGCGTGACTTAAAAGTAATCTTTGGGTAATTACTGCCAGTTGCCTTGACTTGGTGGCAAAATATTAATAGTTTTCTTGAGTGTTCAGTCATTCTCTTCAAGTGCAACAGAGACCTATAAAATTGGGACTTTTATTTTTCAGTACTCAGCCTATTCATTGACAGGGAAAAAATATGAGAAGTTCTTGATTTTTGCTGAAAACAAAGCAAAATTAAAGAAAAAAAATGTGAATTCTTAAAGCACAGAAGCCTTCTGTATGCATAAACAATATAAAGCAGCTCTCCTTTTTTTGGCCACCAAACCATGACAGGTTACTACCACTCCAATGGGGTGGGCGTGGGGTGCTCTAGCTGGTGCCGATCGTCTCTGGGAAGGCCAATTTAAAGTAAACATTTGACACATGTTTGAAAAGACGCACAACTGAAATAAATATTGAATCTACTTTAGGAAATTACTCAGTACTCTTATGGTAACTTATATGTGTGTGTATGAATATATGTATATATAGGTATATCTGTATGTGTATATGTATGTGTATGTATATGTTTGTGCATGTATATATGTATATATGTGTCTATCTATAAAATACCAAACTTACAGAAAAGTTATGAGTGGTAGGTGGAACTCCTGCAGTCTCTTTACCAAAATTCATCAATTGCTTACATTTTTCCCATTGGCTTATTATTCTCCCCTTCCTCTCTTCTTCCTCTCTCCCCCATCTATATATGACTGTTTTTAACCATTTGAGAGTAAGTTGGAGATATCATACCCCTTTGCTCTTAAATTTTTGAGTGTACGTCTCCTAAGAAAAACAATATTTTCTTGTGTGGTCATAGTACAATAATCAAACATCAGAGCATTTAAAATTGATACAGTTCTATTATCTAATCCACAGTCCATACTCATAGTTCATAAACTGTCACAGTAATGTCCTTCACAGTTTTATTTTTTCTTTTTCTCTTTTGTATCACTCCTTAGAGCATTGGTAGTGTTATCTGTGGTCCCCTAGTCTGGCTCTTAAAAAGGCACTGTGAAGCTTTGAGAGAGCACAGGATAGTCAGCCTTCTGTGATATTAATCTCAAGAATATAGATACACTGTGTCAGCATTTCCAAAAGTGTGCTCCAAAAAATGCTTGCTCCAGGAAATGCTATGGGAAATAAACATTTTTGAGTTCAAAAGAAAAGCTTAAGCTCACCCCACCCACTCCATTCACTCTTGGAGATTTTTCAGTGTCCATTGGCTTATAAAATGCTCTAAGCATTTGTACCATAAGGAGACCTCATTTTTTTCTTTAATCCAGAATTTCTCTCGGTTGGCCATAGACCATCCATCCAGTATATTCATCTACCTAGTTCCATCTGGGAAAGGCTGTGCTGGATTTTAGCAATATTTATTTCACTTCAAAAATTCATTTCTTTTTACATTTTTAAAATTGTGATCCAATCAACCATGCAGTATTTTATAATAAAAAGTATAAGATCTATGTTTGAAATATTCTCTATCTTATCTATGCAAGTATAGATAACAAGATCCATGACTTCACAGCAGTGCCATACTGTATAAAGTAAATACTAGGTTCTCTAATGAATAAACCCCCAATGTCGGTGGCTTAGCAAAATAAAGTTTGTTTCTCACTCACATGGAATACAGTGGCAGGGTTGGGGTAAGGTGCTCTGTTCCTCAGAATTACTCAAGAACCCAGGGCTAAAGGAGGTGTTGCCATTTTTATTGCAGTGGGTCCCCAAATCACCTTGGGTGTCAACTTCTAGCCAATGAAAGGCGAGTAAGAGAGTACAGAGAATTGGGGGGGGGGGCGGAGGTGGTGGTGAAGGGGGTATATGAGAGGGACTTGTATCATGTACACACACTGATGACAGTTCAGCTACATAGTCCTAACTGGGGTCAGAGGAACTGGGAAATGCAGTTCCTGGTTGGGTAGCTGCTCTCAGGTAAGAACTTCTAATTATGAAAAGGGCCATAAATCTGTGGATAGCTAGCTGTGTCTGGAAATGTGTGTGCATGTATTCAAATTCACAAATGTATTTTTGTTATTTGTATTTCTAATATATTATTTCATTTGATCCTTTTTTTTTTTTTTCCTGTTGAGCTCAGTAGGGCAGGTATAAATACCCCCATTTTACAATGAAGGAACTGAGGTTTGAGTTAAGGGTTTGGAATAGAATAAAACAGCTTTTATACATTAGACGTGTTTTCTTTTGTTGTTGTTGTTGTTCTTAAATTTTTTTTTTTTTGTAAATCTTTACATTTTAGCCCAAATTTTTAAAATTCTTTTTAAAGAAAAATTTATACGTTTAGGAGAAAGGGTTTACTGAACTTTCTACATTCTCCTAATACTGAGGAATTATTGTAAAAGATAGTACAAGCTGCTCTCTGTTGGAATAGTTTAATAAAAAGAAGTTTTTTTTTTAATGTTTAAATTATTTTCATTTGTTGATAGACCATGATTAAAATAGTAAGTTTGGGCTTTTGATTTAATAGGTTTCACTTTGGGCACACATGGCTAGCCAAAATGGATGATCAATAAAAAATAATGATAAAAGGAACCCAAAGATAAAGCTCAACTCTCCAACAGTTTCAAATAAGAAATATAGATCTTAAAGCCATTAAACTAGAAAATAAAATATAGAGGAAACAAAATTATATGTATAATCCCAAACCTCTACTCAAGGAAAAAAAAAATCAGTGTTATGGGGTTAATGAACTTAATACCTGCTGTTTAGTTAAACTTAAAGCAAATTCCTCAGATGGCCATCTGAATATTGCTATCATTATTCTGAATCTTCTAGAGTACTATTTGAAAGTTGAAAGGGGGAATCGAATGATGCTCAGCGTTGGTTGTTTACACTGCAAAGTAAATGTGATGTTTTAGTGGGTGCCCAGTGCCCATTGCATGACAACATGTTTCCTGATTTTGCAGAAGCTTGCCCTGCCCCCCACCCCCACCGAGGCCAGCCTGTTCAATATTCTCACAACTCACTGTATTTTCTCATTAGGTCACATATCCCAGCCCTGAAATAATGATTTATGACTTACGCAGTATCTCTGTCTTCTCTAAATACTGGTAAGCTGCCTAGTGCAGTGCAGGCATTCCAGAAACAATAGGAGACATACACAGGTGGGTGTCCTCATTGAAAACAAAGCCCACAGTGCACTTTGGAATGGAAATTGCATGCACTTGTGTGTTCTGTGTTCAAACCTGGTAAGGTATAGGCTTAAGTGACCTCCCCCTTCCCTTACATGTCCATTAGATATCCCCATTTTTTGTTATAACATTTAATTTTTTCAACTTTATGTCCAGCGCTGTATAAATCCAGCCTGAAGTAGTAGCCCCTCTAGCCACATCACCATTAATTAATAAGCTCCAAGTGCTAGGAATTCTAATTTAAGCCACATTTTATATTCTGGTTACAGATTTCTTACTAAGTGATACTTGGAAGAAAATGTGGTTTACATTCTTTTAAGTCCTAAGTTAGTTACAATTTACTTCAGGAAGAGTTTGAAGAACATTCAGTGCAGAGAATGTAAGAATATATGTCCATTTGTTACTACTTCTTTCTCATTCACTACATTGTTTTTGTTTTTTGTTTCCTGCATAGCCTTAGTGGAAAGGCTCCCCTTTGAAATGTTAGGGTTGGTTAAAAAAAAAAAAAAAGACTGTTTCTGCCATTTTTCCCTATCACTTTGCATAAACATAAGAGTCACTCCCTTCTTATTATTTACATCTTTGTCACTTTGCTAGCTGTGAGCTGTTGAATACATAGTTGATTCTGTCTTGGCCTCAGTTCTTCATATATAAAAAGAGCATATAATTCTGTACAGTGTGCCACCCAGGATTATAATGAGGATAAAATATGTTGTGATACATGAAAAATTGCATAAATTATAAAGTTCTATACAGGTGAAGAATAACTTAAAATATTTTGTCATATATAGATAGATAAGCCTAGAGAATAAAATAAAAACACATGTAATACCTCCATCCCAGAAACTGTCATTTTGTGGTTCATCCTCTTTTTATCCATTTTGTTCATCAATTAAGTCATTCAATATATATTGGATGCCTACTTTGCACCAAGTATTTGAATTGGCTTCCTATCCATCTACTTATATGCCCACAAACCTATACATTAATTAGCAGATATTCTTTTAACAATTAGTAATTAAGAGGGCCTACCAGGAGCTTGGCTCTATTCTAAGTCTTAAAATGCAAAAGAAACAAAACAGACAAAAAAAAATCTCTGCCTTAATAAAGTTTATATTTTAGTGGGGAAACTTACATTAACTAAGCTAGATAAAAACAGTGAAATACATTGTATTTTAGAAAGTGATCACTGCTAAGGAGGAAAAGTAAATCATGGATGGAGGTTAGAAAATGTGATTGGAGGAGTAGACATTGAGATAGTCCAGGAAAAGCCTTAGGGGGTAACTTGAGTGTGTACCCACAGGAAGTGGAAGTGTTGGCAGTGCAGATGTTTGGGGAAAGAACATTCCAGGCAGAGAGACCAGCTTGTGCAAAGGCCCTGAGGCGGGCGTGTGGGTGGCATGTTCAGGGAACAGCACGGTGTCTGCTTCAGTGTGGCTGAAGCCGGGGGACGAGGTAGAGGGTGGCAGGGACAAGACCAGAGAGTTAGCAGGAGCCAGGTCATGGTCATGGGTGCTCTGCAGGTCCGAGCAAGGTTGGGCTTTTATTCTGAAGGCACAGGAAGCTATTGTTGGGTGCTAAGCAGAAGAGCAATGATTGGGTTTCTGATGTCACAGAATCACTCTGACTGCTGTGATGAGAATACACTGCAGAAGGGCAAGGGGAGAATCAGGGAGGGTAAGAAAGGAGGCTATTAGAAGGATCCAGGTGTGAGATGAGAGTGGCGTAGACCAGGGTGATGGCCAAATACCGTATTTTTAAGATAGAGTGTTAAGTTAGAGTTGACAAGATTTGTTGCTGGATAGGATGTCCGTTGTGAGAAAAAAAGAGAGGAATCCATGTTGCCACCAATCTCTTTACTTGCACATTCCTTCAGAATAGTTCAGAACATTATCTTAGAAGGAAAAAAAAAAAAAAAAGCAAAACCCTACTGTATATGATGAACGGCCCATTGTGAGAGCTTGTTTTAGGCTTTCGGTATCTGCTGTGAGCACTATTTTCCTGTGTTTGAACCAAAGCAAAGAGCTTCCAGGTTTGTGTTTGTGCAGGTCTACAGCCCACCCAAGCGGCCATGTTGTGGTTCTGAATGTTCCTTAAAGCCATGGTTGCCTGGGTCTTCAACACTGCCCTTTAATTTCCCTCTCTTGGTGGAAATCACAATTGCAAGCATATGCTTTACATTATTTTGCCAGGGTCTTGTGGGCTCGCCTGTGTTCCCTCTGGGTTTCAAAGCGAATTTCTGCAGTAATAAAGAAATAACTGCACAGGCTTTACCAAAAAGTTATGATCAGTGCATAAAGTGTATTTTTGGGTTTCTTTTTATTTAAAGAAATGGGAACACAATCTTCATCTTCAAGCCTACAACAAAAAGCATTGACCAGAAGCTAGAAGAGAATGCTTTTCATTCATTCATTCATTCTCTCATTCAAAGAAATTCTTACCAAATAACTTGTGTGAGGCCTTGTGATTTACAAGGCTAGAAGGTTTAGTGTTTGTTTTTAGGAGGAGTGACACCTGAGTAGCACATATTTAGAAAATGGGTTTAGAGATTAAGACTTATATGGGTTAAATACCATTTCAGCCCCTTCCTAGCCATGAGGCACTACATATACTTTTAAACTTCTCTGAGCTTCTATTTTCTCATCTGTAGAATGGGGATAATAGTACTAACTCACAAAATTGTTCTGTGAAGCTAATGGATTAATATAAGAAATTGTGTATTACAGAGTCTGAAATTGTATATGGATAGGTTGTGGCTCTTGTTCCAATCTTAAATTATGAGGATGTACATAAGCACACAAAGATAAGGGCTGTGAACATGTATCTCTTTCTCTGGTGAGCTGAGTAGAAGCAGTATGTGTTTTCCAGTTACTGAGTCCTCTGTGATATCGCTGGGGTTTGAGATACCATTTCAGTAGCTTAGGTAGGAGAATAAGTTTAGAGTAAATAATACAATTCTACAAATAGTCTCTCCCCTTGGTCTCCCTGACATCAGTTAAAAATAATGCCAATTGAGAAATCACAGACACAAAAGTTCAGGAGGAATTGAGTTGGAGGTATCAACAGAAGCGAGCATGGAAGCCAAGGCAATCAGGTTTGTGAATTACCTGCAACTTTCTAGCAGTTCCCGGGGCCTCTAAATAAAAGTAATGAGGGTTTTGAAGTGAGGAAATGTTGCTGCTGCAAAGCAAAACTGGCTTGAGCACTCCTCTCCTCATGATGTAATTGACTCTGAAACAACAAAAAAAATCTCATGGATGAACGGAAACTTAAGTCCACTGATGCAGAGAATGAATGTCCTCTGTGAAGCCTAATCAAGTTGGAGTATCATTTCTCACTCTTCAGGCAGGGAAAATTGGTCTTTAGTGTTTACACAGAATACGAATATCCCTGTCTACCCTTGGGATGGTGCTAGGGGGCTGGGCACAGGGGCACAGCATAAATGTTTCATTATAATCCACCTGTGAGCTCCAGTATGAGTGTAGAACTCGGCTGAGACAGACATATGCCCTCATGGAAACGTACCTTGCATATGATTTAAAAAAAAAAAAAGATTGTACTGCACTATACGACAACTGGTTAAGTCATCAGTGTGTGTTAACAGGTACAACTGGTTGTAGAGTCTTAGAGTCATAGCATTCTAGAACTGAAAGGGATCTGTAACTTTACTGATATGTAACAGTAAAGGAGCACAGGGTAGTGGTATAACTCTGCCTTAGAGGCAGTCTGCTCAGGCATGGATCTCAACTCCACCATTTAAACCTCTGTGACTTTGGATAAGTTACTTAAACCCCCATGCTCAGGTTTCTCATCCCTAAAATGGGTTATTCAAATATTCCTCCTAGGGTTGTTAGGAAGATGGAAGGATGTCATCTAAGTTAAACACTGAGCACATCGTAAAGTGCTCAATATATGGTTTTGTTATTGTTATAACGTTATTTTTCATTATCTCCTTTAACTCCCACAATAACTTCTTAAAGTATGCCCTGTTTTTGTCCTTGTTTTACAGTTGCAAAGCCAAAGACTCAGAAATGTTAAATTGCATGAGTAATAATAGTGGAGACAGCAATCAAACCCAGGGGTGTCTGATTCCAAAACCCATGCCCTTAAGCATCACAATGCTCCTTTATCAGTGTCCAGGTACTTCATCATTGCTTCTTAGACGTCCAGCTGGCCCATCCCCATGCCCTTTCCTGCCCTCAACCTTCCCCTGCTAAAAGAAGTGAGCAAAGAGATGGCACAACTGTTTTACAGGCTTCGATGGCTTGCAGGAGCTCACTCAGGTTGCTGTAAGTTGGAAGCAAATAAAAGCGAAAAGTATCAAGAAATATACAAACATAAGCACCATGAAAATGCTGAGGGCCAGGTTTAATGGGTTCAAAGTTATAGAAGATGGGTCACAAGGAGTAATGGAGAGGACAAGGTTGTGTCTTGATTCATTTGCGTATCAATTAGTAAAATGTTTCTATTTCATTTTCATTCATATGTCAATAGGTTATTACTCAAAACCTAAGCCTAAAGATTGTGGTTTTCAAGAGTTTTTGTTTTTTTTTTTTTTTAAATAATAATTAGGAACCCTCAGCTTGGCTTGGTATAATGATATTAGTATGGGTATAACATTTTCCAAAGTCAGTTGAAGAGGTATTACCCCTGGCATTTAGTTTGTCAAGTTTCCAAATTCTGTTCACCAAAATGTACGAACAAAGCAAATTTCTCTCATCTCATTTGAGGGTTGCTAGAACTGGTGATTGATGACATGCAAAGATTATAGCATAATTTTAGGAAGAAAAACACCCACGAGATTTTAATCTAGTTGATAAAGGCATTACAGTAACTAAGCTAAGGTACTTCATTCATAGTGAATAGTTACATTTAGTATAATTGATTGCCGCCTTAGCAACTACAAGCTCATGCCTACGTAACAAGCCCACCAGCCTCTTCTATTAGGGGTTGTTATGGCGTGGAGAGACATTCATGAATACCACATCATTGAAAAGACTGAGACTATCATAAAAAGGAAGACTTGAAGTCTGGAAGGTTAACCGTGATTCTGTCGTGAAACCTGAGCCAAGCACCATGTGGGACTTTCTGTGCTCGTCCCCGGAGTTGATCAACATGGGAAGCAGGACGTTTAGAGATGGGATAATTTAACAGAGAGGCAGGTTCCCTGGGGCTGCTCTTCCTCTAAGTGCTCTGGGTCTTGGGGGCCACTGTTCCTCTTAGCACCTGATTTTCATGTCTATGAAATGGAACGTTCCACTGGAGTCTGAAGTGAGGGTGATCCAGTGCCCATAGCAGGGCACACAGGCGGCCAGGAAAGTGCCACATTGAAAACGTATATGCCATCTCCCTAGAAGTCCGAAACAGCCGGATTTATTCCTCCAGTATTGGAACAGATCAGGGTTTCTTTGGTTAAGCACCAGAAGCCAGATGTAGTAATTGGCTTGTGTTTAGGAGCAATCATGAAAACATATGATATGTTTCATTAAATTTTAGAATCATACCAATGTGGCAAGAGGCTCACTGGCAAGAGGCTCAGTGTGTGAGAAGATGAGGGACAGAGATTGATTATTGGTTCTCCTATCTCTCCTGTTTATTCTAGAATACATGCTATTTATACTGTATGTGTATATACGTATGTGCATGCATATTTATTTGCTGAGGTTGGGTTACTTGGGTGTAGTGTTTGCTGTTGAGTCCATGTTGGTTCAGTGTGTGGCGGCTGCACTAGACCTCAAACAGGCCTAAGAAGAGGTCCCAAAAGGAGTGCAAACTTTCCATTGCATGAAAGGATCATGTTCTTCCTTACCCCCAGGCCTTTGAGTACATAGTTCTCTCTTCCTGGAACACCAGTCTTCTTGATTCGTTCTTTACTTTCTTAGCTCCTATTCTTCAACCAGACTATAGTGCAGAGGTCCCTTCCTACAAAGCCTTCCTTGACCCCTAAATCTAAGTTAAATGTCCCACTGTACACCTCTAAATGTTTCCTATTCAAACTTTTATCATGCTGTAGTGTAAGTTTTGGCTCTTTTCCCACTAGGCTAAGAATTCCATAAGAATAAGAACCTTATCCATCTTGTTTACTGAGTTTGTCTTGTGTGCCAGACACCGTGCTGGGCAGTGGCTATAGAACAATGAAACATATGTTAAGTAATTGAACAAATGCACAAATAAACAAAAATGCTAAATATTAAGAAACAATAAAATCATCAAGGTTTAATCTATAGAGGAGAACACCAAGAAGGGTCCCATGATAAATGATATTTAAATTTTTTAAAAAAGTTTTATCTTAATAAAACATCCAGGTTTTTTCCTCCCACTATTATTGCTAGTAGTATCAGATGTGCTTTGGTGTAGATTGTAAGGGATTCTAGGAATTCTAGATTCCAGGGTAGCATCCTCTAATGCAAGACTATAAATACAAGTCATGCTATGTTTGCATGCAAACTTTGATTGTCATTCTGGGCCGTTAGTAAGTAGAGAAAAGACCTGGCTGGAGTAACAGAACAGGCTTGAGTGGAGGGTGCTGGTACTAAAAGTTGGGTGGCCCAGGGGCAAAACCAGAGTAGCCAGGTAAGATGGGAGGAGCAGGGAGGTCCGGGGATGCAGGTAGGGGAGACGTCATGTCAGCCAGGATGGGAAGAGAAAGCACACTGTCATTGTGGGTGGGCAGAAGGCCTTCTGGAGCATGGATGGGAGGGTTCAGGAAACCAGCCAGAAATGTAGACCATTTCAAGTACAGTACTGTGAGCACATGCAAAAGTCTGGGTAACGAGTGATCTGCCTTCAGAAGGCAGTGAGATGGCAAGAGCAACAACCCAGGAATTTGAATACTGGAGTTCTGTTTTCAACTTTGCTAGTAACCAGCCCTGTGGCGATTGGCAAATTTCTTCCCATTTCTAGCCCCCTTTTCTCTAACTGTGAAATGAGAAGTTTGGGCTACCGGCTAAATTTAAAGTGTAGAATTCACTGGAGGCAGTAGGCAGTGGGACACCAAATTAGCCTCTTGGTCAGGGGCATGAGACTTTGAAACCAGGACCCCTGCACATGTATTTTCTGCTTAAGACTCATGTCAGTCCAAAGTTTGTGCAGTCTTGTGCCTAAAAGAAAATGAGAGCAGGAGTGGGATGGGAGAAAGCAGTGGCCATGGAGTAACAGAGCTTCTCACATGGATGCTACATCTTGAAGGCAAAATTAAAACCAGTGGAGGAAAAATTACTTTAAATTGAACAGTCTTTATTGGTGTTGGCTTTTGACAATGTACTTGGGCCAAGGTCTGGAAGCTCGGATCACAAAAGTATATGGGAATATCTGAGAGAAGAGTTCACCAACTCAGACAATCTGGGAACTCTTCCTGGAGGAGGTAAGAGATTACCTGGATGTGCAAAAAGAAAAGGATTTTGACCAATAATTACAATATAAGGTGGGGATGGTGGTGGGTGGGCTCTTACAGATCAGGGGAACACACTGAGCAAAGAACCAGAGTTTTATATGCTCAGAATGATGGATTTAGATGCAGTGTTAAAGTATATAGATAGATCTACCCTTATAGTGAGCATTTAACTATTAACAGGCATTGCGTTAAATGATTTACATGTATGATCGCATACACTTCAGAGGTCTTTTCCATTACCACCTCCATTGCATGAGTAAGGAAAAGAGGAGATTTAAGGAGAGTTAGCAGTTTTCCCAAGAGCATAGAGTTAGTGAGAGTCAGAATGTGAATTCAAGTCCTTAACTCCAGAAGACCTTCTAACAGATAAACTGGCTAAAATGTTTCTTATTCCATTCCGTGTAAAACTGGTCATAAAGCCTTCCAATTTGTTTTAGTGAGACTATAGTTATTTGGCTTCCCTTAGTTTACACATTCACTAGTATTTTTGAAGCACTGAAGGGCCTGGTGCTGAGGACAGTTATGGAGACAGCAGAATGATCTGGAGGATCATAAGTGTGCATGGTAACGAGCATGCATGGTAGTGAGTGTGGCCTCTGCAGTTTGATGGGGGTTGACCTCTAGCTGGGTGACTCAGGGCAAGGCCCCTGACCTCTCTGTGTCTAGATTTTTCTCATCAATAAAATGGGAATGCCGAGGATTTAATGAATTAATATTTTTAAAAGTTTAATACAGATGTTACATAGCACACAGTGAAAATACATGTGGTCGATTGTTATAATTGTTACAGTCATCCTAACATTTCATCGACAAAGTATAGGACTTCAGTGTAAATATCTGAGTTTGACTGCAAGTCCTTAATGTGTGCTGTTTAAAAAGTCAGATAAATTTCAGTAAATTCAGTTTCTTAACTATAAAGTCAGTGTCATAACATCCCTCATGATGTTGTGATGGTTAAGTTCATGTGTCAACTTGGCTAGGTTATGATATCCAGTTGTTTGGTCAAGCAAGCACTGGCCTGATTGTTATTGTATTTTGTGGATTTAAATCATTGATCAGTCGATTGCACCTATGGCTGATTATATCTGTGATAAAGAAGATTGCCTTCAGCAATGAGAGAAGACTCATCTAATCATTTGAAGTCCTTAAAGGAAGAACTGAGGATTTCAGCAGTTAGAAAGAAGAAGTTCTATCTACTTCAGATAGCCAGCGTCTCCTGGAGAATCCATCAAGACTTCATCAAAGTTTCCAGCCTGTAGTCTGTCCTACAGAATTCATACTTGCCAATCCCTTCAATCACATGAGCCAATTCCTATAATAAATCTAATATTTATGCACACACATATGTAAATGGTTTGTGTGTGTGTGTGTATATATATATATATATATATATATCTCACCTCCATCCTGTTTCTCTGGAGAACCCCAATACAGTTGTGTTTTTAAATGAAATGTCATGCGTGGAAATGTTTTCTGAAACAAAAACCCCATACTTTGTCATGGTAGTATTTTGATGATGATGAACACTTCAGGACTCCTTCACTATCTATAGCTTGGGAGTGCTCCAGATAGTGGGCGGATGGGACTCCAGCGTTGGCTGCTGTGTATTTAATTGTCATTCCTTTGGGATCAAAGTCTTTTCCCAGAATTTCAAATTTTTTCAGCACTCCCAAAATTTGCTTCTAAAGGAGCATCCAATTGAGGTGTGTTTATCTGTTGTTTCTTGTTTACTTTATATTTTGCTTGGGAAAGTACTGAGGAGTTAAAAGTGCTTGTTAAAATAGTGTCATGTATGAGCAGGCAGGAACAAACATTCCAGAATGGCTAATGCATTCCGGGATAGGATCGCACAGCACTGGAGAACTGTCTAGCTTAGCCTATCAAATCAAGAAGGCCTTTGGGAATGAGCTTGCCTCCCCTTTGCCTCTCGCTCCTGCTTAATTATAAATGATTTTATTGTGAAGTGGGTAATACAAAGCACATGAGCCTCATGCATTTGGTTGTGTGACAGCTCCAAACGGTGCTGTGTAAAAGAGCATGCTGTGTTTACGCATAAGTATAATCAGTGCATAGTAACATTTTAAGGTTGCGAAATTCAGATTCCATTTCCACATGTAGTATTAAACACTGGATACAGAAACAACTGTTGTCTCTATTGTACTGTACCGTGCCAGATGATTAATGTGCTTTTAACTTAAATAATTGGGAGGAGTGGCACCTCAGGGGATGCTAAACATATTTTTAATTGCTATATAAATATGTCATTTTCTTGCTAATTTAAGTTATGCATGGGAGGTTATATAATACCAAAGGGCCTCCAGGCATGATGTATTGCACCTATAAGCTCAGTCGAAGGCCTAACAGGGCCCGGCTGAAGAGAAAATATTCTTTGCTAGCTGTGTCTTAGCAGATGAAGAATTAGATGTTGAAGCATGACATTGCTTTATAATAGAAGAATTATTGTTTGGCATAGACTGTGGTCTCTAAATAACCTTCTGAGATGTTGGAAAGAAAATGCATCTCAAGAAAAAAAAAAAAAAAAAAGTGCCCAAAAACAATCCCAAGAAAAATATACTTATTTAGGAGAATATATGTGTTGAAAGAGAAGTGAGTGTTGTGTTTGGTCTGGAACAAAATATACAAGATTGTGGAGGACACTCATCTTCCTTTGTTCACATTCATATTACAGTCCTAAAACTGGCCTCATCAGTTCTGATATCTCTGAGAGCAAAGATTCCTTTAACTCTAATTCTTGTGCATTCCAACTGTTCATCTTTGAGAGGGAGTGGGAGACAGAGAAAGAGAAGGAGAGAAATTCTGAGACTCAATAGGCAGGAAGTTGTGTTCAGCCATCTCTTCAGGCTCAGCAGAAACTGACTGGATGTCTAGTCAGAACAGAGGTGCAAGTTGGATTTCAGATGTGGAGGCTGCAAAGTAGTCATATTTAAATTTTGGAGTGAGTCCATTTTTTGTTGACACCGATACCAACCTGTGACTCCAGATTACCACCAGAAACCAAAGTGTAATGGAAGAGCCGGGGGGCGGGGAGCTATTGAGAAATTCAAGATGTGAGTACAAGAACTGTGTTTGCTCTTTTAAAAGGTCTCCTTTTCTTGAACACCTCTGTTTATACCTTGGTCCATTAACAGTAAGACCATTGATAACTTGAACATGGACGGCAGATTCATTCAACTTCTGGCAGATAATGGAATGGCAGACTTTGGCAAACTCCCCTTTGCCCCTCCTTTTGTTATGGACAGCGGTCAAATGGTTATCAGATATGCCCAATCAGTGATCATTATTTCATTTGCAAAGCCTTGAAGGTATCCTCTAATTTGAAGCAGAATGGAATCAGAAATCAATGAATGAATGGATCGCTGTTTCTCCTACAAATTGATTTTTGGATTTGGCAGCCTGAAAGTCTCATTGTGCCAGAACCCACAGTGGGCTATATTAGAACACAGCCATGAACTTGGATCGGTTAATTAGACCAGGCCTCAAGTTTTTCAGGAAAGCTCTGTGTAGTGGATTGAATTGCGTACCCCGGTTTGGACATATTCTTGATCTTGGTGTGCACTCTAGTGGGTGTGGATCCATTGTAAATAAGATCTCCTCTGGATGTTACATCAGGTAAGGTGTGGCCCAACTGAGTCAGGTTGTGTTTTAATTCAGATTACTGAAGTCCTTTATCAGCAGAATAAAAGTCAGATAGAGAAATAAGCCGTGGAAAGAAGACAGAAGTCAGTGGAACGTGGAGGAAAAAAAATAGAAGAGGCTACCGTGTATATTGTCACATGACAGAAAAGCCATGAATCAAGGACCACTAGCAGCCAACCACAGAATGCCACGGTCCTCAGTGAGAAAGCATTGCTTTGCTGATGCCTCAAATTTGGATTTCTCCTCGCTTAAAAAACCTAAGCCAATAAATCCCATTGTTTAAGCCAGACCTTTGTATGGTATTTGTTTTAGCAGCCAGGCAACTAAAACAATGTTTCATTTTTTTTTTCTTCTTAACAAAATAAGTTCTAAATTTTCCTCATTCCCACTTTTGCTAATTTTTCATTGTTTTATTCGTCTCTAACTTCTTGCAACTAAAAGGAATGTAAGCAATCAAATTGTATTTTAAGTATCTCCCTAAACATTTTTGAAGATAAAAGCCTAATCCAGATCTTATTTTGAAACATAGAGTATTGAAATGAGGAGATCCTAATACTAGGCTTGTAAAATCAATGCTATTTTTACAGCCTACTAAAATCTCATCCACATGCCATTGTACAACTGAAATGTTGATTTGATTTTGTAATGGGTAAGGGAAAGGAGGGGAGGTGTGATCCTCATCTAGAAAGTGCTATCCTTATCCGGAGTGAGCCTGACACACTACATATACAATCCCTCCTATCACCCTCCTACAAACACGTGCATGTACACACTAAAATGGTTGAAGAGGCACAGACTTCTAAAGCTTCCTTTCTCCAACTCCTCTTCACAAGTTGCTTCCCTTGTGTCTCATTCTCACAGGCCTTTTTGGCCCCCCAGTGTGATGAAATAACTTGCTAAAACTTTGGGGAGCAAATAGATGCTTAACAAATTCTCCCTGCAAGACCTGTCTCCATTTGACATGGTGCCATGGAAGGCTTGCTGAACAGCGGGCAGCTGGCAGGAATTCCTTGTACCTTGTCCCACTGTTTACGGTAGACATTCCTCTCTCCCATGATTAGGAATCATCTTACGTCTCCCCATCCAGAGACTGAATGCCTACTTCAGAGACCCCCTGAGAAGATTAACACTCCTGCTTCTATAATGAGACTAACTCCGGAAGAATAAAACTCGAAGGATATCGGAGAGTTTTAGCATTGTCTGTTTTGTCAGTGGTGACATAACATGATGATTAAGAACACAGCCTCTGCAGCCAGACTGCCTTCACTTTCAAACTATAGGACCTTGGCCAAGTTATTTAATTTCTCTGTGCCTCAGTTTCTTCATGAACATAATAGTCCGGACAGCAGAGAGTTGTTATGTGGCCAAATGAATTAATACACGTAAAGATCTTAGAAGAATACCTGGGATATGGTAGCATGCTGCTAGTCACGGTATTTGAGATTGCACAAGGCAAAAATATAATCTGGGTCTTATTTTGTTCTTTGTTGAAACTTCTCTCTTAAATATTATCTTCTTTGTTGAAATGTCTCCCTTAAATTGTGGCCATGAATAAAGTTTTGCTTTTGTCTAGCATTGTTGTAGTTTTCTTATCAAGATATTCCTTGCTGTTCTGCCTTTTAATTTGCATTTAATGACTAATGCATTGAATAAACTGTTTGAAGATGTCTTGTAAGTGGCTTCTATTTGCATTCTTGGTCCTTTTAATACTGCATATATATGGTGTATTCTCAGGGATTTCTCAAATGCACACTATCAGATCACAGTGACTTGTAAAAACTTATTCTTTAAGGCTCCTGTTTCAAACTCTGTCTCTTGCTGTCAGTCTTGCAGCATTACCATTACCAGGCTAATGTGAGAGTGATTAACAAGATAGAAGGAAGATAATTCACTCACTAATTTACTCCCTTCATTTATTCACCAAACGTTTGTTGGGATCCTGACACTGGGAATAAAATGGTGATGAATAGGCAGGG
The DNA here is from genome assembly GCF_015220235.1 of Choloepus didactylus. Lineage (NCBI taxonomy): Eukaryota > Metazoa > Chordata > Mammalia > Pilosa > Megalonychidae > Choloepus > Choloepus didactylus. The sequence continues at coordinate 17,078,820 of NC_051317.1, read as the reverse complement.
AACCTATCATCTAGTGGTAAGCCCCGAACAATTGTGGTAACAGGGAACGTAAAACATACTGGATTCTACTGAAGCGTGTAGTTATGAAGCACAGGACAGGGACAGGATGAATGAAATCCAGTCTAAGCAGTGCCTTTACTATCTTATTGATAGAAGCCTTCAAATATCATGAGTATTTATGTTCACGACACCCATGCAGGCTACATCCAAACAATGCATGGGCCCAGCGGTGTATCGGAGCCAGGTCATGCTGGCTCACGAGAGCTGATTGTGCAGTTTTCAGGAATATGGCAGTCCAGTTGCTAAGCATAGCCATTATTAAAACTTTAATCATATATAAACATAAATGAGCTATATAAAAATCAAAGGTAATAAATACTCAAAACTCATTGTTTCCTCATTCCTTTACTACAATTATCTGTTTTCCATGCTCTCGGTGGTATTTAGTTTGTTGTACTATATCTATGTGATGGAAACATCAACTAATGGTGTGCTACCATACCTCTTTTCCCAACTCAGTGGTTGGTGAAGTCACATTGGTAGCTTGAAACTGGCCCTGGTGGGAATATTAGCAGATACTACAAATGAAGTGTTTATGTGTGTGTATGTGTATTGTTGTTGTTGTTCTGGAGAGCCTGATGGAGGGGCAGCAGGAAACATACTGTCGCACCCCTGTCTTACTTCAGTGCTTGCTATCCAGAGCATCGATCTGCCTCTCTGACCTGGCTGGCTCTTACTGAGATGTTGTGGGATGAACTGAAAGGAGGCAGAACCAGGAGCCAGGTGACTCAGATTCTGGTACCAACATTGCTGCTGGTGAGTTTTGCGTTCAGGGATGCCACTTGATAAATGTCCAATTTCAGTACTCAAGGAATAAATTAGAATGATTCCTGTCTTCAAGGAGGCCATATTCTAAGCTATGGAAGACAGATTTGTATCTAACTAGTTACCATGTATTCTGATCTAATGGTGCTTTGCGAGCAAGAGGAAGGAACATCTCATTTTGGACACTTGGCGGGGATGGGGGACTGGCATTCTTGGAGGCTGTGATATGTGAGCTAGGACCTGAGCAGAATGTGTTGTCTCTCAGTAGGTAGAAAACAGCAGTTCTTGGCAGGTAGGATTTAGCCATGTCTGGATGAAGGATGGAGTGCTTTGGGGGGGCGGTAGACATAGATAAAACAGGATTATAAATTTGGACCCAACTGTGGTAAGCTGTAGTGGAAAAAAACAATAAATTATTTTTTAGAAGTTGGGTAATACTTTCTTTTGTGTGTTGGACATATTAGCTCTGATGGTAGCAGAAGGGATGAATGGAAAGGATAAATGAACCGGAAAATAGCTGGAAGGCCAATTTGAGAATTACAACGTTGTGGAAGAGAGATGTTAAGGGTGCCCTTAAATAGACAAGCAATAGTGATCATTTCCTTTCTCATCCACAAAAAGGGCAAATGTTATATCCTCTGACCAGAGAACCAGAACTTGTAAAGACCCTAGGTTCTTTTGACTTCGTGGGTCCCTTTCTCCATAAAAATATATTAAAATTATATTTTATATTGATCTGTTTCTCCACAAAAATATATTAAAATTACATTTTATAATGATATTGGTAAAAAAAAAAAAAGGTAAATATTTTTAAGTGTTAAACACTTTTTTTTTTTTTTTACCTAAATGTTCATTTTTTTTTTTTTTGAACTTATTTTAAAAGAGTTTAGGACTTTTTTTTTTTTTAATTTAATAAATTTTATTTTGAAATAAATTCAGTCTTACAGGAACAGTTGCAAAAACAGTGCAAACCCCATACATAAAACACCATCATACCCCAACCCCCCTCCCCTAATACCCTGATCCACCACCTTTAACATCCTGTCACACTGCCGTTTCTTTCTTTCCCTCCCTCTCTCCCTCCCTATCTCCCTATCTATCATCCATCTATTGCTCTGTCTTCTGAACATGTGAGAGCTAGCTGCACATATCTTTGAACAAACAATATAATTCACATATACCTTTCCCATGGACAAGAACATTCTTTTATGCAATCTCATTAAGCGCTGCTAAGAAGTTCAAGGAATTCATCATTGATACAAAGCTTACATTCTATTTTTCCTTTTTTTTTTTTTTCCTTGTGTCCCATCTGTGTCCCTTTGAGCCTCCTCTCCTCCATCCTCAGATCCCGTCCAGGATCATCCTTGGCATTTAATTATCATCTATTTAGACTGTCTTTTTTTTTTTTTTTTTCTCAATTGTGGAAACATATTTACAGCCTAAATCTTCCCATTCCACCCCCTCCCTAGCATTCCATTAGTGGGATTAATCACATTTAGAATGTTGCGATGCTATCAACCTCCCACCATCCCTTTCTAGAAGTTTCCCTTCACCCCGAACAGAAACCCTGTTCTCATTTCTTAACTCCCCATTGCCCCTTCCCCCACCTTCTTGGAACCCCTACTCTACTTTTCATCTCTATGGTCATATTCTCTGATACTTTCTTTGTGTTTACCGTGGGGCTTAAATTTAACATCTTAAATCTATACCAATCTTGTTTTACTTTTATACCAACTTAACTTCAATAGGACACGTAAACTATGTTCCTATACTCCACCATTCCCCCACCTTTATGTAGTTCTTGTCAAAAATTACATGTTTTACATTGAGTCCCAAACCACTGATTCATCATTACAGTTTATGTATTTTAGATCCTGTAGGAAGTAATAGTGGAGTTTTAAGTAAAAAATGGAGTAGTATTGGTATTTATATTTACCATGTGATCTTTACTGGAAATCTTTATTTCTTCATGTAGTTTCAGTCAGTTGTTTAGTGTCCCTTCCTTTCAGCCTGCTCAACTCCCTTTAGCATTTCTTATAGGACTGATCTACTGGTGATGAAGTCCCTCAGCTTTTCATTATCTGTGAATGTTTTCATTTCCCCCTCATTTTTAATCTCCAGGTGTTTGTGAATTCTCCAAGTCTCTGATGGTTATTGACTTATATTTGTATTCCATTGTGGTCAGAGAATGTGCTTTGAACAAATTCATTTTTTTTTTTTTTTAATTGAGGCTTGTTTTTATGTCCCAGCATATGGTCCATTCTGGAGAAAGATCTGTGATCACTAGAGAAGAATGTGTGTCCCGGTGACCTGGGATGTAATATTCTATATATGTCTGTTAAAATTCTCTATATATCTCTCTCCCTCCTTCCTTTGATTTTCTGTTGGTAGGGCTCCCTTTAGTATCTGAAATAGGGCAGGTCTTTTATTAGCAAACTCTCTCAGCATTTGTTTGTCTGTGAAAAATTTAAGCTCTCCCTCAAATGTGAAGGAGAATTTTGCTGGATAAAGTATTCTTGGTTGGAAATTTTTCTCTCTCAGAATTTTAAATATGTCATGCCACTGCCTTCTTGCCTCCATGGTGGCCACTGAGTAGTCACTACTTAGTCTTATGTTGTTTCCTTTGTATGTGGTGAATTGCTTTTCTCTTGCTGCTTTCAGAACTTGCTCCTCCTCTTCAGTATTTGACAGTCTGATCTGAATATGTCTTGGAGTGGGTTTATTTGGATTTATTCTATTTGAAGTTCACTGAGCATTTATGCTTTGTGTATTTCTATTGTGTAGAAGGTTTGGGAAGTTTTCCCCAACAATTTCTTTGAATACTCGTTGTAGACCTGTACCCTTCTCTTCCCCTTCTGAGACACCAATGAGTCTTAAATTTGGACGTTTTATTTTATCTATCATATCCCTGAGATCCTTTTCAATTTTTTTGATTTTTTTCCCATTCTTTCTTTTGTTCTTTCATTTTCTGTTCTGTGGTCCTCAAGGAGGCTGAGTTGTTGTTCATCTTCCTCTAATCTTATATTACGAGTATCCAGAGTCTTTTTAATTTGGCCTATGGTTTCTTTAATTTCCATAAGATCTTCTATTTTTTTATTTACTCTTGCAATGTCTTCTTTATGCTCTTCTAGGGTCTTCTTTATGTCTTTTATATCCTGTGCCATGCTCTTCTTCTTGTCCTTTATATCCTGTGCCATGCTCTTGTTGCCTGTCTCTAGTTCTTTGATTAATTGCTCCAAGTACCGTGTGTCTTCTGATATATTGATTTGGGTGTTTGGGTTTGAGTTCTCCATATCATCTGGTTTTATCTTATGCTTTAGGATTTTATGTTGTTTTTGGCCTCTTGGCATTTGCTTTACTTGATCTTTAATTTGTCAGAATTAAAGTTGGTAGTGTACACTTTCTCTAACTAACCAGCAGATGGCATACGTGAGTCACCTATTCCCCTCAAGTCAGTTCTCCCTAACTTTGTCTTTGTAGTGTGTGGGGATCTGATTCTTGTGGGGTCCAATTGGTGCACTTAATTTGGGTGTGTTGTTGGTGCTGTCTGCACTGAATGAGGAGCTGTGTCTGAGTGGTTAGGGAGGCAGGGCAGCTTTAATAATCAAACCTTCCAGGTATTCCTGGAGATTTAAGGCTGTTCTCTGCCGCTGACCCAAAAGTCCTTGGTATTGGCGTTGGTTCCCTGGGATTTCCGAGTGGTTCCCCCTTCCCTCCTGTGCCCTTCCAGGACCTCTGCTGAGGGAGGGAGGGCCGTGCCATGTCACAAGTGCACGTCAGCCTCTAGGGAAGCCCTGGGATGCTGGGCTGTACTGGGCCATTCCCAGCCCGCTTCAAAGATGGTTGAATGGGGCGCATTAACTTCCCCCTTTCCGCACAGCTCCGCCCTCCCAGCTCCGGGACAATCAGCCGTGGGTGTATTAAGACCACTGTCCACGGCAGATACTGTGGCATGTTCGCGGTGCTGCGGGAAAGACTCCCTGTCACTTTGGGTTTCTTGGCACAGCTCTGTGCTGTGGGTTCGGCCCCAGGTAGGAGTGCCCCCACTGCGGGGGAGATGGCTGCAAGTCGTGCATTTTTTTCTCCTTTTGGCTCCCATTTGCTCCCCTGGGCCCAAGACAATCAGCAGTGAATGTGGGAAGGGGTATCCTCCACTCCAGACACCGAGTCGTTAGCCCAGCCCGCTCCTGTCGTATCTGCAGCTGCTCCTGGCTTTTTTTTTTTTAAAGAACTAGTCCATCTCCAAACGCAAACCCACCAGTTCCCCATACTGCAGCATGGCCAAGGGACTTTCAGCCGACTCACTCACTCGTTTCAGAATGCAGACTCCTGGTTTCACCAAATGCGTGGTCTCTGTAGATTTAGCAGACCTTGTCTGGCTGTTGCTACTCTGGAAGTGGTGTTCTGGGTCACTTTCTGGTTTTTATCTAGTATTTTTCACGGAGGTTTTTTTTTGCCCTGTCTCACCTAGCCACCATCTTAGCTTTACTCAGTTTAGGACATTTTTGTGGGCCCCTAAAAGTCTCATGGTCTGTTTGCACTGTGCTTACTGTGCTTAGTAGATAAGTCAGCTCTGCCTCTGACCCATTCACAAGATGATGAGCAAATTGAGGAGCAATTAGATAAGCTCTTGGATGATTGCACCCTGTACAAACATTTAGGCGTGTTAGAATTCATATTTGATAGGCTAGGCTTGAGTAATCATATCACGGGGATTCCTTTCTTTTCTATTGCCTTTATCAATGGACTGAAAATCACAATACAGGCCTTCAAGAGGAGTATCTGGTCTTCATTCACTGTATGACATCTGTATCTGACTGTGTAGGTACCAAACCCTTGCTAAACCATATGTCTAATCCTTTCAGTAACCTGTGAAAGAGGTACTCTAACATCTACAGAGGACACTGATCATCAGAGAGGCTAGGCAATTTGTTAGTAAGAGTCACAGTCTAGGTCTAAACACATGTGTGTCCATCTCCAAAGCCTGTGGGACCACCATATTCTACTGAAAAATAGCCTCATTTGCAAAATGAAGAGATAGGATCATCTCTCGAGTCTATGTGGGTCAAAGTTGCTGATTCAAAAATTGACTACAAGAGCCAGTCATAGCCCTAGCTGCTCCATCAGAACAAATGTCTTGTGACAACTGTGAGTTTTACTGAGGCATTTCCACGTGATGTTGTATATATTCATATTTCTTCACTTTGAGTACGGGAAACTCAAAAGAACTGAAATCAACCTGTTTGGCCAACTCAACCTTTTCCATGAAGCAAGAGCCCTGGTGAAGTTATGCCTCCATACCTTCTCTACCACAGCAAGCCGTTCTCCCTGGAATGATTTAATTTCATGCACAGAGAGAGAACCGGTATGGGCAAAGAGAATGTACTATCATGTCTTTCAGTCATGTCTGTGATTTCTCAGTGTCTCCCCAGTGCTATAGAAATGATTAATTCCTTGGGAAGGAAGCCAAGAAAATGATGAAAATAGTAAAAATATTTCGACTGCAATTGTAGAGCACATAAACTTGTCACTGGAGGGATGAGAAAACTGCTGGGTTGCCTCTCATTAGCAGCAAAATATTTATTTATGTATGTGGTTTTGTATGTGTTTTTATTGTGGCAGTGCAGAAGCTATCAGGAAGGCTTGAGGCTTAGGTAAACAGAGAGAAATTCAGGGAAAATATTTCATGCCCTTGTTGGGCTTCTCAGCTGAGGGATGCTGAGCCCTTTGCCAACAGTATTGATTGGTTAATATGTATTGAGTGTTCCCCGGTGTGGAGCACTGTAGGATACTTTACAAAGTCTGACTTGCTGACCTCTGGATGGTATTGTTGAGAGCTATTTCAAGAGGCAGGCATGTGTGAGAAACAGAAAGAAAGTGCGTGTGCTCTCACAATAATGATAGCTTACATTGATTGAAGTCTTATGTGCCAGGCCTTCTGCTAAATGCTTTCCATGCTTTATTGCATTTCACTGTCACTACAGCCCTGCAGGGTAGGTATTTTCATGATTCCTTTATTAATGTAATTGAGGCTCAGAGAAGTTAAGCAAATTAGCAATGCCTAAAAGCTACTCAGATAAAAAGCTAGCACTTGGCCTAGGCGCTGTGTCCCCCAGGCTTGCCCACTAACCTCCAAGCTCTACTACCTCCCAGAAGCAAAAGACGTTCGGTGCCAACAAAGGACTTTACTGATGTGTTGGCCTGTGGCTTTCACACTGTGCTTCCAGGAGCCTGAGGAGTTTGCCAGGAGGAGAGGTTGTTACTGAGACTCCCACTGCTGCTTCAGCCTGAGCAGTTTGCCTTTGGGTTTGGCACATATTTAGTCTCCCTGTAAGATCTCCCTTAGAGAGGTGGGTCCTATGGGGTGTGGGAGAGAACAAAGTTTGACCAAAAAAAAAAACAAAACAAAACAAACAAAAAACCACCTCTTTTTTTTTTTTATCCTAATTTATTATCTTTATTTTACAGCTGGGATCAGCAAACCTTTTCTATAAAGAGCCTGATAATAAATTTTTGGCCCTGCAGGTTATGTATGTTCTCTGTTGCAGATTCTTCTTTTGTTGCTTTGTATTGTTTATTCTGTTGGTTTTGTTTGTTTCTTTGTTTTAGTTTGGTTTGGTTTTAATGTCATTGTGATAAAATATATGTCACGTAAAATTTGTAATTTTAACCATTTGTAAGTGCAATTTAGTGGCATTAATTACATTTACAATGTCATAGTACCATTGCCACCATCCATTTCCAAAACGTTTTATTCACCCCAAATAGAAACTCTGTACCCATTAAGCAATAACTCTCCCCTGGTAACCTCTAGTCTATTTTCTGCCTCTATGAATTGGCTTATTTTCGGTGTTTCATGTAAGTGGAGTCATATAATACCTGTCCTTTGTGTCTAGCTTATTTCAGTCAGCATAATGTTTTCAAGGTTCAGCTATGTTGAATTCCTTCTTATGGCTGGGTAATATTCTTTTGTATGTGTAGGCCACATTTTGTTTATCCATTCATCCATTGATGGGCTCTTGGGTTGCTTCCACCTTTTGGCTGTTTTGAAGAATGCTGCTGCGAATATTGGTATACGAGTAAATTTTTGAATCCCCATTTTAAATTTTTTTATATCATGAAGTGGAATTGCTGGGTCATACAATAATTCTATGTTTAGCTTTCTGAGGAACCACCAAACTGTTTTCCACAGTGGCTGCACCATTTTACATTCCCGCCAGCAAGGCACAAGTTTCCCGAGTCACCATATCCTCACCAATACTTGTGATTTTCTGGTTTTTTGATAGTAGCCATTCTGGTGAATGTGAAATGGTATCTTATTGTGGATTTGATTTGCATTTCCCTAATGATTAATGATACTGGGCATCTTTTCCTTTGCTTATTGGCCATTTTTATGTCATCTTTGGAAAAATGTCTACTCAAGTTGTTTCCCAATTTTTGGGTGTGATCTGTCTTTTTGTTGTTGACTGGTAGGCATTCTTTATATTTTCTGGATATTAAACTCTTACCAGATACATGATTAGCAAATATTTCCCCCCATTTTGTGTTTTATTTGTTATAAACCTTTTATAATGTAAAAAACATTCTTAGCTAAACAGTTGTACGGAAACAGGCCCCTGACTAGATTTGGTCTGTGGAGTGTAGTTTGCTGAACCCTATTTTAGAAGATAAATCGAATGCTCAAAGGGGAAGTGATTCCCCAAAGGTCACACAGCCAGAGTTAGGGCTCAGATTGTCTACAACAGCTTTTTGGGTCTTGTTGACCAAACTGAGCACTTACATGTTTCATGTGTATTGTGATATGCCAGATACATCACCAATTCTTGGTTGATACACGTGTGTAGGTGGAATGGTCTCTGCCTCCCCTAGCAGCTGAGAGTCTACCGAGAGGAAAGACTCAAACATATGATGAAAACCAGCAATTCAGAGCCGTCCCCAAAATAGTACATAAGTAATTGCCAGGAAAGTGACTGACATTTTAGATGCTGAGTTCTAAGGAAGGAGGGACCACTATGGAGAGAAGTGATTTTGACAGTTTCCAACCAAGGGCAGGGGCACATTAGATGATTTCCTGGGCAAAGGAATCTGTTATTCTCCATCTCTCCTGCTTATTGAGGGATGATTTTGAATCTATCCTGAGGCTGATAAAGGAAAGAGTTAACATAGAGCCTTTATACTTTGGGGCCAACATCTAAATCTTTTTTACCCCTTTTTTACAAGTTTTTCAGGGAATTTATGAGCTCTTCTTACTGGTTAGATAAATGTCTTCTCCAAGGCCCTGCCTTAAGTTCCTCTGTTGGTCCTTGCTTCTGCTTAGGCATCAGATTCCTTAATTTAATGCACATCCTTCATCTGGGGGACTTGATAGTATGGAATAATGAGATGTGGGTATTGTTATTCACGCTAAAGTATTAATCAATTAATTTCCATCCAGCAAGGCTGTAAGAGAAAGCACAGGTAAGTTTAATTTGAGGGGAAAGAGATATTAAAACCTGGAATGAAGACTGTTCCAGGTTTCTTGAGTAACCCACTTAGAGTGAGAAAGGCCTGTCACTGTGAATGTTCCAGCACGGACAGCCTGAGCTTCTGATGGACAATTGAATGAAATGATCTTGATGTTTTTATCCAACTCTAATATTCTGTGACTAGACTGATGGGAGAGGAGAAGGTGATAAAGGACCCTAGAAAACAAGCTTCTTACTTCATAAACATTGCAAGGCAGAGACAGCTAGCTGTTCACCAAAATAATATGTGCCTCCCTTTCCATAATGTGAAGTTTTTGCTGGTGAGTGGCTGCGTACGCAGGGATGACATTTCCCAGACTCTCTTGCATCCAATTGTGACCATGTGACTAGTTCTTACTCATGAAATATAATTGGAAACAATATATTCCACCTACATGCCTGCCCTTAAAATTTCCCCATCATACTTCTCCATGTTCTTTTCCTCTTCTAGTTTGCTAGATGGAGGCAACTTCCAGAGTGACCTTGAACACTATCTATTGAGGAGGGCAGGGACACATTAGATGAGTTCTTGTGCAAAGGAATCTGTTGTTCTCCATCTCTCCTGTTTATTGAGGGATGATTTTGAATCTATCCTGAAGCTGATAAAGGAAAGAGTTAACATAGTGCCCTTATACTTTGGGGCCAGAGAGGTCTGGGTCCTAAACTTCTATTTCTTTATTGTCCAGTATGGTAACTTCTAGCCACATGTGGCTAAAATTCAAAATTAAAACTCCTCCTCAGTCACACTAACCATATGTCAAGTGTTCAATAGTTATATACAGTTAGTGGCTACCATATTGCATAGCACAAATACAGAACATTCCCATTCTTGCAGAAAATTCTGTTGGCTGGGTCTGCTCTATTGTATTCAACCTACAATGTATTTTGACACTACTTGTTTTATAAATTAGCCTATTCTTACCAGTACACAGGTCAGGACAAGACTAAGGGTGGGGCGAGGGCTTGCTGAAGCATAAAGGACAAATATTTGTTTGGTGCCTGCTATGTGTCAGGCACTCTTCTAGAAGCTGTGGATATATAACTAAAAACAACAGATAAAATTCTCTGCCCTCATCGAGCTCATGGTTATAGGTCAAGGATCACAACTAGAGTATTTCTCAAGGTACAAATTCAGACTTCTGTATCTTCTGTAGCAGCAATATCATTGTTTTTCACCAGTTCCCCAAAACTCAAATATTTTCTGACCAGCAGTCCATCAAACCAGAGGCATAATTTTGCAGTTTAAGAAGATTTGGTGAGAAATAGTGACCTAAGAAAAAACAGGCCTGTGTGGGAAAGTGTGCATTGTAGGTTTACTGGCCAGCTTAGTTGATGAACATTTCCTTTTCTAAGCCCTTGTTTTGGGGGCCTTCTGAAAGTGTATCTGAGTGCACTAGTCTGATTGTATCTGCTGGAGGCAGAAACTTTAGTCCCTTTGGCCAAGTCGTTGAAGACAAGAAAAGTATGCAAATAGCTTGCAAAGCAAATTAACGACCCAAGTAATGTTGAATGTCTCTTTTATATGCCTTCACCTTTCCTGCACTACATAGGCTTCACACACAACCTTCTTCATATGTTCATTGTTTATCTGTCTTTATCACTGGATTGTACACCCTGGGAAGGAAGGGATTTTCTCTCTCAGGTTTACCATAGTGTTTCCAGGGAGCAGCACACAGTATAATGCAAAAGATATTTGTTGCTGTCTTTATGTATTGCCAGTTGTGCAATGAATATCTTTTGCTTTCATGACCTGGAAGAGTGATTTCTCATGCATTCCTCATGAACTGTTCTTATGAAGTTAATAGGTGTTACATCAAAAAGGGATGTGGAAACAAGTGTGTTTGAGTAATGCTGCTTGAAATAAGCATAATGAGTTACTGAAGGACTTCTGGCCTTAGTTAGTAATGGTGAGAATTAGACACATTTGAAAGAATTGTTAAAACACAGCTCACTGGGCTCCACACCAGTGGGTTGGGGGTGGGGACAGCAAGTTTGCATTTCTCACAAGTTCCTGTTTGACGGTAATGCAGAGGCTGTTAGTTCAAGAGCCACACTTTGAGTAGCACTGGAGAGTTGTGTTTTTGACTCTCTGAGGAAACAAAATAAGTTTCATAATTTCTTGGAAGTGTTAGACTAAAGATCTTCTTAAACCTAGTGTTTTAACTTGGCGGTATGCTGACCTAGTTCATATACTAAGATGTCAATGAATTATAAATTAATGTGTCCGCATTTTAAAAGGCAGAGCACTATGTGAAACACAAGTAATTTGATGCTGCTGATAGGATTTAGACAGCTACCAAAATGATGAGGATAAAAGTTTTGGGTGGGGTATAAAAAAAATCACCAATTTATAAAATAGGATAGATCACAAGCTATATTGCCTAGAAAAGAACTGTTTATACTGCAAACCATTGATATTACTGTTGTATAAAGAAACTCTGATGCTTTGTATTTGCAGCTGTTCTAGTTTAAACACACATTGCTTGGCCTTGACAACATGCTGCATTTTGCCTCTTGGACTCGCCTATGGTTTAAAATGTATTATTCATAGGTCACATGAGTTCCAGGTGTTTGGAAGAACAGATGTAGACCTAAAGGAATAATTAGCTATAACTGATACTGCTCAAAGTACTGTTTGTCTGTCTGTCCGTCCGTCCGTCTGTCTGTCTGTGTCTATCTATCTATCTATCTATCTATCTATCTATGTGTTGTTGCATTAAAATGAAGAACTGTATTTGGGTCATTGTGTTTTGAGATGTTGGGATGGCAGTAGTTGTAGGAAAACAGTGCTGTTTCATGCTTATAGGAATGTTAATCACTCATCACTTATTAATCTCCTAGACTGTAGATGATATATAAAATATGTAAGACATATTTCCTGCCTGTATGGAGATTATAAGCTAATTTTGGAAGCAAGACTTGAAGTAATTAGAGAAGAGATTTCCAAATTTAAGTGCACAGCAGCTTAAGCAAAAACTCCACAGATTCCCAGGGCCCATATTTATAGAGAACTTGCTGTATACCTGACACTGTTGAATGCATGGGGGTATGATAATAAGCAAGACATGTGGCTCTCCCTTCATAGACCCTACAGTCTCGTGGAGATACATACAGGAAATAAGTCATCATGGTCCTGAGGCCAGATAGCAGGAGAAAATTTAGGTATGGTTCCTCTAAGGATTTTGTATATGTTAGTCATCATAGTTTCAAAAACATTGAGGTTGCCTACTTTAGGGACACAGAGCAGCCTCAGATCCCCAAACCCCTTCTTCCATGGATTTGTCCTTCCATCCATTGTCCACAGCAGAGAAAAACTACAGCACTGCATTTCAGCTTCCAGAGTAAGAACTTGAGAGACAAGAAGCTGCAAACCCTGGGTCTGGGTCCTCCAAATCAGAGTGCCTCCATCCCTGGTACAATTTTCTGACATTTTTTGTTTCCCAGAGGAACAGCTGCTGGGTTTAGAGAACTTGGCTCTGTTAGAGTTGAGCAAAGGCCTGGGGCACAGGCACTGGGGAGTTCTCGTCTCAACTTTGCTCCGTGTTGTATGGCAGCCGCAGGCAGGTCATTTAACCTCCACAATTCCTCAAATTTTCTGACTCGTCTGAGATGATTGTAATGACTTCCCTTAGTGGCTAGTGATGAGGAATACATAATGATAGACTCAAGAGCGTTTGCAAAGCCCTTTACAGGGTGTTCAAATGGCTGAATAGGACTTGGATTTTCTTGCCCCTTTGTTTTCATGTGCTTGCTTGAATTCTGGTCTCCAAAGGCTGGTCTCAGCACTCCTCTCAGATAAATTCCTCAGTGCTTCAGGGGGATTGATCCAGCCTTTGATGTTAATCTATAGCCCTTGCAGTTAAATATCTGCTCGGTAGATGTTCTTTTCTCTCAGTTCTTTGAGGAGAAAACGGAATTTCACCTGGACAAGAGGAGCCTCATATTCCCAGACATCTCTCATTTCCCCCAGAATAATCAGAATTGAACACATATGGTGTTAGTTACTTCCACTTCCTTCATCTTACCTGTATGCAAATGTGCACTATGTCACTTTTTCATAGGCATTCTCCATGTGTTTAACCCATGCTATATTTGATGTGGAACTCAGTACTTTTTTGCATCTGTCTGAGAATTTCCAGTCACATAGAATACATTAGAAAGGAATGTTGATTATACTGAAGATTTCAAAGGGCAGTCAGAACGAGGGGTTTACCTCACCTCCTGCAGCAAAGTCCTTAAAATTTTTGTCAAGAGTCTTTCTTCCTAAGTCAATTCTTTCTCTCCTCTGCTTTTCTCCCCTGCTGTATCTGGAGCTCAGCCTTCCCAGTTACCATCTCATTTCCATTGGCACCCTTCCCTCAGAAGGCAGTGGTACATTATAATTTTGCCTTTTACTTGTTTAAAAATGGTGTTTATGGAAAAACTGTGATAATTTTTCTGTATTCAAGATTTTTTAAGATAGCCTTTTAAATATTGTCATATATCATTTCCTTTCTTTGTAAGAAATAAGTGGTGGTAGGCAGAAATTTAGGATCCCTGTCCCCTGGTATATATGACTTGTATAATTTCTTCCATTTGATTGTGGATAGAACATGTGAATATGATGAGGTATCATTCCCATGAATATGTTATATTACATAGCAAAAGGCGTTTTACATATAGAATTAAGTTTACTTATCTGTTGACTCTGTGTTAATCAAAAGGAAGATTTTCTGGGTGTGCCTGACAGTCACATGAGCTCTTTAAATCACAGTCTTGAAGTCAAAGGCAGAGAAACTCAGGGATTCAAAGCATAAAAGGGTCTATGGATGGGGCCATGTGGCGAAAAACTGTGGGTAGCTTCTTGGACCTGAGACCAGTCCCCACCTGTTCATCGACAAGAGAACAGGGCCTCAGTCATACAGCTGCACAGAACTGAATTTTGCCAGTAATCACATGAGCTTAAAAGTGAGCTCTAAGCTCCAGAAAGGGATGCAGCTTGGTCAGAACCTTTAATACAGTCTTATGAGCCCCTGAGCAGAGTCCAGCTTAGGTGTGCCCAGATTTCCAACCTATAGAAACCATGAGATAATCAATGGAGGTTGATTTGAGCCACTAAATTTATGGCAATCCATTGCACAGAAAAATTAATATGTGCACTTTATTCTTATTCTGAGCTTGTTTTCCTTTCATTTTGGATGTTGTAGTATTCTTGCTTTTATGAAAAAAAGTTGCCCTTTAATAGAGGATAGGATTTTCTCTTTAATAAAATGGTCTTACTTTGGAAAAACAAGTTTACAAACCCATCCTCACTGTCTTGAGTTTATTTGGAAATTTTTGTAAACTTGGATAATGTTGAGTCTAGAAATGACTGGTTGAAAGTATCCTCTCTCCTCTTAAGTTATCTAAATTTTAACCCTCTCCAAAACCTTCAAGTCTATTTTTTCAAAAGGGTTTCTAAGAAATTTCCTTCATCTTAACAAGGAGCCCTTGAAGCCTGTGTCTTGGCAGTAGCTTTCATTTTGTTGTCAAGGTGGTTTTAACCCCCCCTAGAGTGTAATATTCCCTACCCTTTGTCTTGCCTCCCCATGGCATTAAAAATTGAGGCTAGACCCTGATTTCTAGCTCTTGGTATCCCCCACTGAGCCTAGCCTAGTACCTTATACACCATTAGGGTCTCCATGTACTTTTGAATTAATTGACTTTTTTTAATTAAATTCAGTTTTATTGAGATGTATTCACATACCATACAATCATCTATTGTGTACAGTCAGGTGTTCACAGTATCATCATATAGTTGTGCATTCATCACCCCAATTTTTTTTATTAAATTCAGTTTTATTGAAATACATTCACACACCATACAATCATCCATGATATACAATCCACTGTCCACAGTATGATAACATAGTTATGCGTTCATCACCACAGTCTATCTCTGAACATTTTCCTTACATCAGAAAGAACCAGAACAAGAATAAAAAATAAAAGTGAAAAAAGAACACCCAAATCATCCCCCCATCCCACCCCATTTGTCCTTTAGTTTTTATCCCCATTCCTCCACTCATCCATACACTAGATAAAGGGGGTGTGATCCACAAGGTCTTCACAATCACACTGTCACCCCTTGTAATCTACATTCTTATAAAATTGTCTTCAGGAGTCCAGACTGCTGGGTTGGAGTTTGGTAGTTTCAGGTATTTACTTCTAGCTATTCCAATACATTAAAGCCTAAGAGGTGTTATCTATAAAGTGCATAAGAATGTCCACCAGAGTGACCTCTCGACTCCATTTGGAATCTCTCAGCCACTGAAACTATTTCGTCTCATTTTGCATCCCCCTTTTGGTCAAGAAGATACTCTCAGTCCCACAAAGCCGGGTCCACATTCATCCCCAGGAGTCATACTCTGCATTGCCAGGGAGATTTACACCCCTGGGAGTCGGGTCCCATGTAGGGGGGAGGGCAGCGAGTTCACCTGTCGAGATGGCTCAGTTAGAGAGAGAGAGGGCCACATCTGAGCAACAAAGAGGTACTCAGGGGGAGACTCTTAGGCACCATTACATACAACTTTAGACTCTCCTTTGTGGTAATGAGCTTCATAAGGGCAAGTCCCGTGCTCAGGGGCTCAGCACATCAAACCGCCAGTCCCAATGTTTGTGACAACATCAACACCAGTCCAGGTGAGGATGTCCAACACATCCACACCTTCCCCCAGATCCTCGGGGCTGGGGAGGGGGAGGCTGTAAATATATTTTTTATTATCTGCCCAAATTACTCTAGGATGTGTCACTATTTCACTCCAGCCTACCGTATCTCACTTCCTATTCAAAGTTCCATGCAATTGTGGTGTACCCCAATCTATTTTTGAACATTTTCCTTACACCAGAAAGAATAAAAATAAGAATAAAAAATAAAAGCAAAAAAGAACACCGGAATCATTCCCCTCATCCCACTCTATTTTTCATTTAGTTTTTGTCCCCATTTTTCTACTCATCCATCCATACACTGGATAAAGAGAGTGTGATCCGCAAGGTTTTCACAATCACACTGTCACCCCTGGTAAGTTACATTGTTAATACAGTAGTCTTCAAGAGTCAGGGCTACTGGGTTGGAGTTTGATAGTTCTGGGTGTTTACTTCTAGCTTGAATTAATTGACTTTTGCAAGCAAAGAACCAAAACTCCCTACTAAATAAAGTTGATAAACTCACCTTTTGGATTCTACATTCACACCTATGTTTAGAAATCACCTGCTATATTTGGCTCCATTTTGCTAAAGAAAAAAAAATACCTCTGGGGGCAAATTCCTCTCTCAGAGAGAGAAATACTTTTAGAAGAAATGGTCCATGGCATTAAACATTGAGTGACTTTAATGTGTTCGAACTACGGTTGGCTTGTTAGGAATTCTGCATAAGACAAGGAATAACCTGAGAGCCAGAGTCCTCAGAGATAGCAGAGAGGAGGGTTGTCAGAGGCAGTATCCTTCCTTGAGGCTCATGTTGTAATTCCTGGGCCGTTAGCACTGAAAATCCTTCAATTAGCCTCTCAGATGCAGGGCAACATCCAGCATCTCCACATGGCATACCAGCTCCTCATCTCCTTCCAGTTTCCTCCCTACTGCTGTCCCCATGAAGGCTTGTCATCTAGTGTTATTCATCTGTTTGTAGCTTTTCTCATGCCCCATGGTCTTCAGTCCCTCCAAATTTGGTGCATGCAATTGCGTATCGTGGAGAGAACGTCCCTACACTCCCTTCCCCAATTCTGTTCATCTAATGATTTCTCCAGTTACCCTTCAAGACTCCATTCAGATATGACCTCCACGAAGCCTTTCCTGACCTCCCCAGGGAATAGGCTTTTTCTCAAACATTTATTGAATACTTCCCCTGTGCTAAGTACTTTATATGAGCTATCTCTCATAATGCTCACAACAGCCAGATGAGATGGGCATTATCCCCATTTTCACAGAGGATGAAGTCAAGGCTTAAGGAGGTTAAGTTACCTGCCCAAGTCTTATAGCTACTAAGCCAGGACTTTATCCCAGGACTGTTTTAATCCAAAGCTCGTGCTTCGAATGTCAAGTCCCTTTTTTAACCTTCATGCTTATGCTGCTGCTTGGGTCCCTACAGCACCGTATGCATTGGCTGTGAGAGAATATTCCTTCCTTCCTGCTGTTGTTTGTTCAAGTCATTCTCCCTCTTGAGCCTTGGTGAGGTAGTGATCATGTTCTCTTCAGCTTAACATATGTCCCCAGAGTCTCATAAAGTGTTGGACACACCTGAGCTTAATAAATGGAGAATTTAAAATAAATGGGACAAAGGAAATGTAAATCAAAGGATATTTAGGGGCAATTCTAATCTACTTAGAATTGGACTGTCTACTGTGGCACCATTACTGACCTCACCAGGGGTGCCTTCAACCTGAGCTTTTGTTTCTTTGATGAGAAAAGGAGAATTATAAGAAAAAAGTCCACACAGGGTGGGGGAAATGAAGAAGGGAGGAGAGAGAGAGTCCATTTCTCTCACAAGGCATATGGTTTTGATTGTATCGATACTTAATTCTAATTATTAATCAATATTGGCTGAAGTCTGCTGTATGCCTTTTGCAGTGTTCAGAGGAATAGTTTTAAGACATTCCATTCCTGGAGCTCGTTTTCACAAGCTTTCTGCCTTATGGCCTCAGATATAACATATGTTAAAAAAGATGATCTTTGCCTTAAAAGAGAGGGTGATGACATTTAATACTTGATTTTTTGGGAATATAAATGCACACCTGAGGGAAAAAAGAGCTATTCAAAGTAATATATACATGCTCACTTTAGTATTACCTTTGAATATGTAATTTGAGATTATAAAATCAAGCCACAACCTAATAAAAGTTCATCACTGCCCCTTTACCCTTTTGTCCTTTCGTCTTTAAATATTAACATTTCTCAATGATTTCAGCATTTTCAAGGGGTAAGAGAACATCCAATAAAAACCAAATGAGGTCGCCACCTCATACTCGATAGATTTGTCAGGGCAGGGTTTCCAGTGCAAGCAGTTCTGAAAGCTTTGTTTCATCTAATCAGCTCCCCTGCACAGGGATCCACATTGGTTTTTGTTTGCTCATCGCCTCTTGTCCTGTACCAGTCTCCTCCATGTTCCCCTTCTTCCCTGTCATCACATTCGCTTTCCTTTCTCAGAGCATTTCTTTATCTTTAGTCTTTCTCTTATTCTGCCCATTTCCGAGGAAGCTGTGTCCTTCCTTTCCAAGGCCAAGACCTCTGTGTCTAAGGGAAGAAGTACAGGCTGAAGACTGAGAGCGCTAGACTTAGGTTTACTAATTGCAAACGGTGATTTTAGACGAATCACTGAACTTGTCTAAGCTTCAGTTTCCACATCCATAGAAAAGGTATACAAGTCCCTCTGTTGCCTGCCTCTCCAGTCCCTCCTGTTGCATGGTTTCTCCCCTGTGAATAATTAATAACATCTCTACAAACTTTAAAAAGTTAACAAGGAAGCACTCAAAAAGCCCTGTTGCTTGAAACTGGTGTTGAAACCAGCCTTGGTTCTTGCCTCCTAGGGCTTCTGCCTGCTGCAGGAGATGCTGTCTTGATGTTTAAATGAGAGTGTCTGCAAAGCACTTGGCCTAGGTAGTGGTGCAAAGCATGCACTCGACAACAGGTAGCCTTTTATTTGATCACTGTATTATCAGTATTATTGTCTCCATATTCTCTCTGCATCTCCTGCTCCCATCAGCTGGTCACTCTTCTTCTCTGACCTTCAGTGCCTCCTTTTCTCTCCATTCATTCATTTGTTCATTCAGTACCTACCAGCTGGGCACTGATGGGCTAGGCACTGTTGGGACACACCAGTGAACAGAACAGACTGAGATTCCAGCCCTCCTGGGGCTTATATTCTGTTGGCAGCTGAGAGACAAAAGCTAACCAATAAACAGAATAAAACGAATCTACCAAGGAGATAAAGGAGTTGGGTGCTCCTTTATTTCTTTGAAAAGAAACAAACATTCTTTGACTCTGACACTGTATCCTTGAGTCATTACCTTACTTTCTCTCTTTGCTTTGACTATATTACAAGGGAGACAGCCCTGTTCTCTGTCTCCATGGGCTCACCACCCAACCATTTACCCTTAACTCCTTATAACCTCCTTCTTCCTCCCTCTGTCTGGGGAAACTGTTCTTTTGAGGGTCACCAGCGACCTAATTTCCAAATCTAATAGCCTTAGTTTGCTTTTCCTTCTCCTTGAAGTCTCTCTACTGTTTTATACAATGGTGGTCAAATTCCTACTTTGAAACTACTTTGGACATCATTTTTAATTTGTTCTATCCAAAAGAGAGATCCCTCCCTATTTTTCTTGAAGATAGCACCATTCTTCTGATTTCCCAAGTTTCACAAGTTTCAGATGGTTGGCACAAAGTTTACCCTTTGTGCCACCCATCTCTTATTTGCTCACCTCCAACCGGTCAGCAGGCTCTGTGAGCCCTCATTTGCAGTGTGTTCCCCATGTAACTTTCCCTTCCCTCCATTCCTCTGACATTCCACAGCTTCTTAATAGTTTTACAGTCTTTGGCAAACTGCTTGTCTGAGCTTTGGTTTCCTTACCTCTAATAGAAATAGTGTTTTTTCTACTTCAAAGAGTAATTGTGAAAATTAAACAAAATAATGAGTAGATAGTCCTTCAATCTATTGTAAACAGATAATAAATGTTAGCTCTTATCTGCCCTAAATCACCCCAACCCCTTGGTTAGGCTTGTTTTACTGGAAATAGAAACAGTCATCTTGTTTTAATCCTATTTTTATATCTTCTTTCCCCCTACCCCCATCTAATACTCTAGAACCCTTGTACAAAAACCAGATAAATATTACTATACTGTAGTTGAGAAGGTTTAGGAAGTAATATCTGATAACATTAATAGTGTAGGCTTTGGAATTGGCAGAACTCGGCTTGAATTTTTAGTCTACTACTTATTACTTGGGTAACTTTGGTCTGCCTTCTTCACCTTTATGAGTTTCAATTGCTTCATCTTTAAGATCGAGGTAGTCATAGTGACCATGCTACTGTGGTATAGGAATTAAACATATTAAGCCCCAAGCATAGTACCTAGTGTCAAGTTCACACTGAGTAAATTATAGCAGTGGTATTGTCAGCCCAAATACAAGGTCTCTCTTTAATTCAAAGAATGAACTCCCAAAAGCTTATCTGGACACGCAGGCTCATCCACAGTGCAACCTCACCCTCTCCTTCTGGCTGTCTTTGCTTGTACTTCCTGGTATCCCCATACATGAGCTGCCTGACTCATGTAAGTGACCTCATTTTTCTCAGTTCTGTCCTATTTCTCCCTCTCCTGCTTTCTGGGATTCCATCTCCCTGTCCCATCACTCTTGACCAAGCTTTCTTCTTCTCCTACAGCCAGATCAATTGCCCTTCTTCAAATGAAAACATACAAGGGATTTTATGAATGTTACTGATGCAGACCTTACTATGCCAGGCTGTAATTTGCAATTTTTCACATTTAGTGTGTAAACAAATCATATAAGCACATGATTTTACAGTCTTCGGTATTTTTAAATGATTGTGTACTTTCTTTATGTTTTATTTTTCTCTGTGGCCTTATCTGTGCTACCTATTTTTCTCCCATAATCTCTTATAATCACTCCTATTGGTGATTTTCTAGGCTGATTTTCTTGAAATTTGCAGTTTATGCACCATCTGATCCTTAGGTTGTCCCATTTATTTCTTGGCCCCTGCACAAAAGCTTTTTCTCCAAGAGATTCCATCTGCTTTGCAAAATTAGCTCATGAGTCATTTATTTCCCCACCCTCCTTCTAAACGGCAAAAGCAGAAGGGTAGCTCCTTTGGAGTAAATGGAAGTAGTGGTCAGATAGGGCACTGGGGAATTGGAAGTAGGCTCAAGTTTGTCAAATCCTGGTTCAGATTATTAACCCTCAAGGCAGCATTGAGAAAGTAAGCAGGGGCAGTACTATTCAGTGCAGAGCCCATACTGGGCTTAAATGCTGGCTCTCCTTGTGTGCTGTGAGGCCTTTGGCAAGTCATTTAACCCTTCTGAATTTTTGTTTCCCAATCCATAAAATGGTGATAATAATAGCTGCCTTGTAAGATTAGAGAGATTGTATGAAAAGCCCCTACCGTGGTTCCTGCACAGAGTAGATATTTGATACTGTTATTCCTCAGTCTTAGACATATTTGGATGTCCCCCAAAAAGAACACCAAAGAAATTATTGATGCAAACACCAAAGACCTTGCAATTAGCTTCTCATCTGCATTCAGACCTGTTATAAAATCATTTTTAAAAAGTTGATTGTTATGCTCTTCTTGCTTAGCAACAGGAAACTTTGATAAAATACATCTGTGAGTTAGGGCTGTTTTTGTTATTTCCTACCTGAGAGCTGGAAAGGAAAGTCTGGAAGTTACCTTTTTCCCTTTATGTTGGATTTTCACGAGTTGATCATTTGTTTATGTTCCCTAAAGAGGAGAATTCAATAAACAGGCCTGGATTTGGCTAATATTTTTCAGTCATGCATTCCAAGGTGGACCCCTATGGAATGCTCGTTTCACTTTTGTATTTTATGTTCACCCGTTTAAATTGACTTGGGGAAACTGAATATTGAAAAGTTGGATGGGGTGGATCAGGGTAACACCCAACTTGGCCACATCCTACCCGGGTAAGACACTGATGCCACAGCCTGTAGTTTCCTCATCTGCAAAATGATTAGAGTGACCCTCAGTTTATCAAACTTACTAGAATTTATAGGTAGTAAATTAGACTTTATATATAAAAGTGCTTTAAAAATTGTATTTCTATGTGAATACAAATAATAAAAAATATCTCTTCTCCCTATGTTCATGAATTGGAAAATAGCATGGTAATAGAAGTAGCAAATAAGGATAGATAACATTTTTGCGGATATTCTTTGTGCCTCATGAATTAGCTATTTTGAAACTCAAAGACTCCTATGGATTGAGTTCTCTTATTTATTTTTTAACTTTTCTTAATGTGGAAAGAAAGGCATAGAAAAAATAAGTTACTTTTGACCAAAGTCTCTGGAGGGGCCAGTATTCAAATGTGGGCAGTCCCACTTGAGAGCCGACACACTTAATGGGCATAGAGAGAAATCCTTCATTTTTGTATTTATTCATCGTTCCGTGTAGCAAATATCTATTATCTATTTTTGTCAGGTGTTGTGAATCATGGGAGATGACAGAGCAGGGTTCTGTCTCTCAAAGAGTACATAGCCTGATGAGATAGCTGGATAAACCACTAACGAGAAAGGGAAATAATATAATTGCATATTGTTATAATTGCTGCAACTGAAACTAGGGTCCAGGGGAAAGCCCTATGTGTATCGAATGTTCAGGAAAGGCCCCTTGGAAGGAGTGACATTTAAGCTAAGATCCAGAAGCTAAGAAGGAGGTAGCCTGACACGTCTATGACAACTCAGTGTAGCTAGTAAATTATAGAGCACAGAGAAAATCAAACCTAACATATTACTTCAGACAAGACATTTCACCCTTCAAACCTATAAAGGTCTAAAAGAGCATCCCACGAGGGCAAGGGTGGGGTGTTCTTTTCTCTCAGGGCAAACCTCGGGCTCTTAGTGCAGCTGCTCAGTCACGTGACTTGCATCCACCTCATTCTTGCGCCTCCCCAGCACATAAGACAAATTTTGTCCTTGCACATAAGCACATGAAAAATGGATTTCTATAGGATAGCCTCGTATGACTGAGGCTAGAACATTAGGAAAAGGAAGCCCTTTTTAAGTAGAAGCAAGTACCTGGGTGAAGAGCTTGGGGCTAGTAAGTGGAAAATACAGTGCTTAGGCGTCTAAGAAGCGAGTCACGTGGGCTCCTTTCTTTGAAATGGGGCCACATGAGAGAGAAAACCAATTCATTTGAATTTAGGTAAAGCAGATGTTCTGAGCTTTTAGAAAAGCTGTATTTTCACCTTTGCTTGGAAACCCATTTCCTCAGTAAGTATATATTATGATGTCCCAGCAATCCCTTTCTCTACTCCTGGTATTTCTGGGAAAATATGTAAAAGAACTTAAAGTAATATTCAGTATTAAAATATCCCCAAGCACCAAGGGAAAAAGCCATTATAGACGATTCTTTAAACCTTTTATTGCAGTTTCCCAAAGCATTTTCTTGTAGATTTCTGTTGGGTATCGCCTTCAAAAGTCTCACTGAGTCTGTTTTACTTGAAAATTATAAAATCACCCTTTAAAAATAATGTAAAATGTCCACCAATAGGGTATTGGTTAAATTATAAAAGTTCCCTAAAATTTGATATGAAACTCTTAAAAAGAATAAGGTAGATTTGGATAAAATTATCATAAAAGTATACTATTGATATAATGTTAATAGCAAATGAAAGTTATTGAAGAGGTGTCAGCACACTTTTTCTGTAAAGGGCCAGATAGTAAACATTTTAGTCTTTACGCACCATATGGTCTCTGTTGCGACTACTCAGCTCTGCTTTAGCATGAAAACAGCTATAGACGACACGTAAACAGATGAGCATGGCTGTGCTCCAATATGACTTTTATTTATTCAAACAGTAGGCCCACGGGCTGTAGTTTGCCGACCCCTGTCATATAATATGTAAAGAGTGAATTAATTTGTTATTAAACAAGTAACTACAAAAACAATTAACTGCGAAAACAAGGAAGATTCCGTTTTTTTTCCATTTTGAAGAAAAAACAGGCTTTGAACTCATGCTGGATGGCTCGGTCAAAATAAGTCAAGTTGAACTGCATTTTTACCCTGCCTTGGATTTTTGGTATTTTATTCTTCAGAAGCAGCAATCAGATGTATAGAATTAAACTAAGTAAATTTACACAACAGCAGAGTGCATTTACCCCAGTCCTTGGCAAGTTTTCATAGTCTTGAGTCAAAGTATATAAATAAATAAGGAACTATTTTTAGTTATACTCTGATCTCAGGTTCTAGAAGATGAACCATAATGCAAAACCTTAGGGAATGCAAAATAAAAAACATAGCAACATCTAAAAACTGTGGCTTTTCTGGGGTTTCTCTGCAAATTGAATTTTGTGTTATCTGAGTATCACCCTTCTTTTGCATGACATTGCCCTACATTAGAAATTACCCTTAGTTTTTCCCATAATATGGAATTAAGATAACAATGGAGAGGAGACAGTAGCTTGTCTAAAAGTCTGTTGTTCATAGTTATTTCTTGTTTGTTTTTTGTGTTTGTTTGGTTTTTTTTTTTCTTGATAACAATATTGAAGATGGAATTCAAACCCCCAATCAGTGGTTGGATGTGACCTTCTCTATAGATCCTTTCTGATTCCAAGGTTCTCTGATTTCATGATTTAACTTTGATAAAACTGAGCCCTTGATAAAGTATACAGCTTTTATTGGTCATGGGAAGAAATGAATGAACATAATTCAGCATTTGTGATTCAACATCCATGTCCAGTTGACAGAACAAGAAAATTAAAATGTAATGCACGTTAGCGCTTATTTTAATGAAAACAGCAGCAGAAACTAAACCCTTAAGTATTGTAGGATCTTTCTCTGCTTGGTTCCAGAATACCAAGCCACATGTTTCTTCTACTAAGCAACGTTCCTACATCAATGAATTCTGTGATCAGTGGATTTCAAAAAGCCATGAAATGAAGCAGAGCTATGGTTTCTAACTTACTCCTCATTAAAGAAATGTCTCTTTAAAATTTTCAACTAAAATAGGCTCTTTGTTCAAATGTCGTACCATGGGTTAGCACAGTATTTAGTGAATTTATGTCTAACAGTTCATCAAATTGCTAGAAACAATGTATTAAACCATTTTCCTATTTTAGGGCAATTAAAACAATCCCATTGTGTTTCCACAATTATAATGAACTCTCCTGTTGACATCACTGGGCATGCAATTTGTCATTCTTTTAATTACCCTGGAGAAATATGTAGGAAGGGGTAAAGTGCTTTAGCACCCAGATTTATTTATTTACTCAGTCACAAATGGTTGATAAGTTTCCCGTAACATCACAAGCACTATGTCGTATGCAGGGAATATAAGAGTTTATAACTTGCTTTGTGACCTTGGGCAAACCTCTTCAAGTCTGCTCTCTCCCTTGTCCTGTTGATGTCACAAGAAAATCATTTAAAGGATGCTCACATCTCAGGAGGATCCTGGAAAGCCATATTGCCAAATTGCTTTCCAAAAGTTTTGGGCAAATTTACAGTCTTAAAAAGCACTAATTACATCACAACTCTACCAGTGATGGCTCTGCATCCCTTTTTAAATCTTAGTCATTTTAAATGAGGGAAATACCACCTGGTTGGTTTAATTTTTTTTTTCTTCTTATGTTATTAATGAGTTTGAAGAAAACGTAATGTTTGACTCTAAATTAAATGCAGTTTCAATTCCCTATAAAGTTTTTAGAATTTCTTTACTAAGAAAATTATTTTGTAGAGGCAGGAAGTAGAAGAAATGGCAGGAGAGAACAGTACTTTTTTAAAAACTCATTTTAGGAGGAAAAAAACTATCTGAGAAAACAGTTTCCACAACACATTGCACATTGATAATGCAGTGATGCTTCAAATGTTTCGATTGAATTACTTCATCTCATTCCCCAAAGAAAGTCCTCAATTTCTGTTTTCACTGTTTTTCAAAAGCTACATGTTCATTTTTTCTTTTTTTTTTCCATTCCTATTTCACTTTTGGAGATAATGTTCCAAGAAACAACGCAGTAGCATACCTCTTTAGTAATTAATAAAGGATTGTAAACACTTGGAAATGCAAAACACTGCAGAAATACTTTAATGAAGGCAAGAATACCTTACAGGAAAATGGGGAAAGCACATGAATTATTTGAAGTTTGCTTAGTATGTGCATGTAATTTTCTAGGAAAGTTCTGAGTGCATACGCAGAAATCAGACTATTGCTCCTCTAGAACTCAGTTGCTAATTTCACAACATGCTTTCTTGCCCTCACCCTTTGTCATACTTGGTCCATGAGCATCAGAACTGTTTTCGGTCTTCTCCCCTCTGGGCTCATGGAATCAGTGAAAAGATTCAAGGCAGCGGTTGGGTAAATTCTGTCCACTGACTTATCAAAGATCAGAGCATCACAGACCTCAGAACATCCAGACCAAATCCTATACCCAGGTTTTCAGATGGAGAAACTGAGGTTCTGAAAGATGAAAAACCTTGCCTTAGGTTAAACTGATAATCAGTTAACAATATCCCAGAGAGGGTAAGGGGGTAATAGAAGTGAATGCACTTTCAAATGAAAGATTTTGTGGAAATGTGCTCCAGCTTCATAGAATCATCTTCATATCATTTAGGATATTTGGGGTTGCAAGTAGCATATTATAAATTGACTTGACTCCTAAGCAAAGAGAACTATAGGTGCTCACAGAATCAGTGGGGGGGGGGGGTGGTGGTGCTTATCTGGTGACTGGACAGGGGCCAAGGAAATCCAGCAGGTCACAGAAAGTACCACCAGCGTCATTTAGCAGGACACTACCCCTGCTGCTGGAGGGTCAAACCTCTGCCATCATCGCCTGGCATGAATTCACACCATTCCTTTCTCTCTAAGAGAGCTCACATGAGGTTGGAGTGCTGGGAAGGAGGTTTCCAATCACCCTGCACTAGATCATGCACTTATGCCTTTTTATATGTGTTGATTTCATCATTCCATTCCCACTGAAGCTCTAGAGATACATGGCAACCTGGATACCTTAGAAGAGAAGTAAATTTTATCAACCTTGTTAGTTCACTAAAGTTGAGGGAAACCTCAGTGTACTCATTGGCAGGGGTTTCAGAGTGCCCACAGAATACAGGCATATTTGTTCATTTGTGATCTGACTACACATCTGAGCATTTGAACACATGGGTTCACTTTTTAACTTGTAGATTTGTCTACAGTAGAAGAAACAATCTCAGTCATCTGTCCCTTGAGCAGGAAGAGCTGTATTTATTTAACAAAAAGTAATGAGTTTGACAGCAGCAATCTTGGGGTACCAGATTATGTGTCTGTAGAGGATTCTAGTTATCCTGCCTTTTGCTGTATAGCCCATGGCCATCACCTATCCCCTAAGAGTGCAGCCAAGAAGGAAGTTCAGGAACCAATGTTACACTGATGAGATAATGTATGGATCTTTATTTAGTCCTCGACACCAGTGCCTCCATCACTTTCTTTTTTTAGGATCAGATTGATAGTTTTTGCAGAACAGGAGTTTTGCCACTCAGAATGGCACTGATTGCTTATCCATAAATCACAAACAACTGTCCCTCTAGTTGCTGGCAAGAAACAAGGGTGAGATGGTGGGTCAGCTACTGACTAGTTCTTAAGAAGCAAGGGAAGGTGTGGATCAGTGGTTATTTGCAACAGTACTTGGTTTCACAAGTAGGCAAGAGAGAACTGAGGACTGTTTTGATCCTGGTTCATGATCTTTTACTGAGATATTTTCCAAACCTCTTTCTGGACTGAGACCTTGGCCCATTTCCGTGGTTAAATAGCTGAACGGGCATGCCGTTTCAGTACGCAATGGTTGCCAGGGTGAGTGTACATCTGTGTGTGTGTGCATTAAGCTTTTAGAATAAACATGCATATTAATCCAATCTAGCTACTTCTCCTTATCCTTGCCCAGGCTAACTCCATGCCAGCAAATAGCGGAACCAAGCAGAATTTGGAGGACCTAACTTGGCCTGGTCCTCCTCCTCAGCCTCTCCCACGCCCTCCACCCCAGACTTGAAAGGAGTACGTGGGCCCTGGTCTATCTTGCTTTGTAGCCTTCTCAGCCTCTTCTCATGGTAACATTCCAAAGATATCCCCTCAGACTTTGCCATCAACTTTACTATCTTTTTTCCTTCACAACACTCAACTCCTCCTCCTCGAAGTATTACCATATCAGTGTGAGTCCAGAGAACCTGTGGACTTGCCATTCTGGTTTGAATGGACCTAGGTTAAAACAATCCAATGACGTTTGAATACACATTCGTAAATAAATAATAAAGAAAAAAAAAAGTCTGATGAATTTCCACCATGTGATTTTACATCTGCAAATGTTTAGTGTTTCATAAATGCAAGGGAAGCTATTTCAGAGGTGAAGTGCATAATATTTATGCGAAGCATGAAGGAAGTACCAAATGAAATTTGTTTTTGGGGCATTTTTGCTAAGCCATACCATTAGGAACTTAGAGAATATTGAAAGAATTCTCTATAATATGCCAGATAACGCAAGTTACTAATTTTGTGTGAATTTCACAAGGCTGTGACTTTCTTTATCTAGCATTTCTATACCACTTACAAAAAAATCCATCTCAACTGAAGCCATATTCTAATTTCAATTTCTGTTTTACAAAGAGAGTTTGTCTGCTTCTTCTCAGCATGCTGGAACACCTGTGTTAAGGTTTTTGCTGAGATAAGAGATCAATATGATATTTCCTCGTGGCTTTTTAAAGAGATTCTCTGCTGTGTAATTGCCAAGACAATTAGCTGCGCGCTACATTTACTGTCTGTTAGAAATGAAAGCTACTTGGCACTTTAAGAATTATGTTACTCCTCAGTTATGTTGACAAGATAAAGAGCCATTTTGGATGTTGTGATTCTGAAATGGCTATCTGTTGGTGATCCATGCTTCAGAGTGCTTATGATTCAGTTCTAGGCAACTGACATTTATGGCTTTTAGGATTTAGAGTGGGGCTTTCAATTCAGCTAAATTGGGTGTCTGCAAACAAGCATCTGTTATGTTTTACTTTCCTGATGTCTTTCTTTCATACCTGTTATTTCCCCTAAATCAAATGCTTAGCTCAGCAGAGCCTGAAAATAAAAATAAATGAAATAAAATAAAATAAAATAAAAAAACCCAAATGGTCTCAATGGGACACTTTATAGAAAACTGTTACGAAAAGGCACAAAGTAAATATGCAGAAGGGTTTAGAATGGAAATGGCCTAATTTCTCTCATGCTCTCTAAACTGGTGTTAATAAAGAGAATAACCCAGTCTTGATTATCCAGTTTATTCAGGTGTTTACACTGGATCCGCTTAGTTAAAGCATTATGGTAATCAGGTCCCAGAACTTTTGTGGGTGTGGGGGAAAGGGCAATGCTTTGACAGCATAGATATGCATCTGGCTCTGAATCTACAAACTTGATGACCTTGGATATGTTGTTGAACTCATATCAGCACTGGTTTCTTCATCTATAAACTGGGGACACTCCTGTTTCGTTAACAAACTTTTTTCATCTATGCACAAATATTTATTGAGCCTCTATTATGTACTGGCACTGCATAAACCATAGGGGTTTCAGGTAAAAAAAGAAAAAAATAAATAAAACCAAAGCCACAAAAATCAGGCTATGTCCTTAGCCTTATGAAGCTTATATTCTAATAAGGGCTTAACAACAATTAGTCTGTATCTCAGATGTCTGCTGGGGAAAACTGCCTTTCCAATTTGAATTAAATAGATTTAAATCTACTTTTCTGTGTTGATTTGGTAATTCACCATCCCGTCTTCAGAAGTTCTTAGAGGAAACAGATTTATGTTTATGCTTTTCACTCCTGGCTCAGAAATCTTATTTTCCCTATACTAGTGTCATTTATGCATCTTCTCACTGATCAACCAGTACTGTCCCCATTGGGTACCTTAGTACATTCCAATCCATCCTTCCCCCAAAGTTTCTACAGCACAAGGGTATGATTTGGAACCTCGGGGGTAGCCTACATCACAAATTAATGAAAACTTAATAGCAGGTGTTCCTCATGTAAAAAGTCCTTTGGCTGCAGCCACACCAGACTTTTCTTACTGATCCTTTTTTATTGGAGGATTCACCTTCTGCCATAGTGCTAAGCCCCTCACTCTCTTTCAGTCTCTGTACCTGAGGCTTTCATTACCTGCCTCACCAAGAACAGTCTTCTTATAGTGTATCACATACAGGCAAACCACTCTTAGAAGAACTCTGGTAATGCTGTTAATGCATTTGTTTTCCCCTCCCCATTATATTGCTCTTAGTGTTTGGCTCCCCAAACAATAGAGTTGTAATTGTTTTATTCTATAACTGCTGAAAGCTTTCTTCACAACAGCCAATGAACTTGACAAACCTAGTTCAGCAGGACCATCCTTGAGACTAAAGAAACTCAGTTGCAGATAGGATTTGGTTGCCTCATAGGATCACCCTCATG
This sequence comes from Choloepus didactylus, assembly GCF_015220235.1. Lineage (NCBI taxonomy): Eukaryota > Metazoa > Chordata > Mammalia > Pilosa > Megalonychidae > Choloepus > Choloepus didactylus. The sequence goes on along the minus strand of NC_051317.1, from coordinate 17,048,346 downwards.
TGTGTAATAGCCTCTTCAGTGGGTTTGTACTTTGAAGTCCTTATGAAACTTGAGAGCAGGAGAACAGATGACCATATGAGCAGACAGGTCACATGTCAACAGCCATAGAATTTGAATTGTTAAAAACGTCCTTAAGAAAATGAGAGCCTTTAGTAGTACTTGAGGTTCTCTGTTGTGGCCTGAAGTGGCCCAGTATGAAATCACAGATGCTAGTTACAAAGCCTGGGAAATTCCTTCACTTACTCCTTATTGCATTTGGAAAGTTTTCTGTTAGGCTCTGGTTTAAGTTGAAATCCTAATACTCAATCAGCAAGGCTTTACTAGGCACAGCACTTGGGATAAATGTGAAATGACAGCATGTGCCCTCTGGAAATTACATAGATAAGTACAGCCTCATATTATGCTGAGCCTCTGAGTCCACGGAGTACTTTTTGAAACATATACCTTCCACCCAATGGCTCAAAGTGTTTTATCAGTACTTCGCTAATGTGGTTTCCCAAGAAGGTCAGAAAGTTAAACTTATCCCCCAGTAGCCAGGGTTGATACTAAATATCTTGATCTTATCACAGAGCTGCTTTTCCCCATTCCAATTGCTTTTGAGGGCTTAGAACTGCTCAATGGGATGAATGGTTTCAGTGAGAAGGAACCTAAGTAAAAACACAAATCAAGCTTGTAAGGAAGAAACAGAGTGTCCGAAACAATAACACAGTTTGCTCCCACAGTTTCAACCAGCCCAGGACAAAAGGCAGCTAGCAGCTTAGCTTTCAACCCCATCCCCTGTAGCAATGGAAGGCAGAGGTGGGGTGATTTAAAGACACAGTGCCTTCTTGGGGCTTTGGGGAACAGTTTGCTGAAGAGTGTCTCTTCCCCAAGAAAAGGGTGGGGTGAGGACACAGCTGATCACCAATCCAGGCTTTAGATTAGTGAATTCGGATCCCTGGGTTCTGGCTCTGAAGGCAGCTACAGTTTCAACCTGCCCAGGATGAAAATTGCCAGCAGCCTCTGTTTCAACCCCACCCCCAACAGGAGTGGTAGCAGGGGTGATTTGAAGACACTGTGCCTTTTTAGGGCTATGGAGAACAGTTTGCTGAAGGGCAGCTCATCCACAGGTAAAGGGGGCAGGCGGCAGGGCATGACTGAACATCATTTGCAGCTTTTCAATAGCAAATTTAGATCACTGGGTCCCAGCTCTGAGCTATGATTTCACCCTGCTCTGGACAAAAGCAGCAGGGAATCTGGGTTACAACCCGGCCCCCAACAGGGACAGAGTCAGTTGAGACTTTAAGGTATGCTACCATTTCAGGACTGTGGGGAACAGTCTGCTGAAGAGTGCTATCTGCTGGGCAGGCCAGGAAAGCACAGATTTGGAGAGTGGTCAGAGCAAAGTTGAACATCCTTCTGGGTCTCCTCCCCAGGGTACTTTATAACCAATTTATGCCCCCTTCATGGGACCTGGCCCTGTTTTGACTGGGAAACACTGACTTGGGAAAGTCTTCTCTGGGTTGACTATCTTCCCAGAATTTGCTCCCGACAGGCAAAAGCAGCTAGAGGCAATGATAGAAGTGTTTAAACAAAAAAAAAAAAAAAACAAAACTGTACACGCAAATGAAAAACAGAATAGATCAACATTCTCAGAGAAGGAACAGGGGAAAGGAAGCTTTCACCTGAGGGTGAAACAATTGCACAAAAGTACAATCTCAAAAATTGTATGGTATATCCAGGGCAGGAATCAGAAGAATAAGAGCTGAAAAAATCTGATCAGTTAAATGCAAAATATTCTAAAAGTCTAGAATAAGTTCAATCAACTTTCAAAGAAGAGACTTAGCACAAAGCCAATTAACAAGAAAATGATAGGATGGTATATGGGAATCTTGTATGTTATGGATGAAGTCTGTAAGCTCAAAACTTCTCAAAAAGCAAAAAGTACACACAGAAAATATTTTGGAACTTGATGTGGCAAGGGCTGGTATCTAAATAGTGCTTATTACTTCCAGCTCTTTCATGTGTCATTGTGTACCATGAAATAAAAAATTATTTTTGTCCATCGTACAATTTTTTTTCATTTCCCTCACAATTACAAATTCAGATTAATGTCCCTGTAAAAATGTCTGAGGATGTCCTTAACATGGTGATAAAAGGCAAAATAGCATTTGCAATACTTAACTTACAAGTAACATTCCATTGAATACACAGAAATTCTTGCATCTAAGGCAACAATTAAAATGTACTAGCTGTGTGGCCTTGAGCAAGTGATATATCCTCTCTGTGCCTCCTTTTTCTTCCTGTAACTAGAACGGCATGAATTAGGTAATCCCTAAGAAGTGTTTCTATTCCAACATTAATGAATCAAAGTAAAAGAACATTTCTAGTGGAATTTAATTAATCTTCTGGGGATAAAATGAGATAAGCATGTGCTTTTATTCTACAGTGCTCTGCAGATGATTTCTCTTTTGCAATAATCACATCTGAAGGGAAATTTAAAAAAAAAAGTGAAATGCTTAAGTGTAACCAGACTGATTTCTAAGAGATACTGTAAATTGAGGAATGATTTTGTGAAGCTGAGATGACATGCTTGGCAGCCGTAATTTTACCTCTCCAATGACTGAGCCAATTTTCTCCTCCAGCTCTCTTACACACCTTTAATGAATACATATTTCTTTGATTAAATTAACATTTTTGCCTAGCTAATTAGCCTGAAAAACCTATGCTGAACTGATCTGGTAGCAACTTCATTACTGCTCATCTGTGCATGTTTGTAACCAATCACTGTCAGCTCAACTGAGAATGATTAGGGAGACATTAAGTTTGGCTAATTTGGTTTTCTGTGGCCATCGTCACGTTCCCAGTGATGGGACAATTCCCTCCCACCCCCAGTTGACCCTGCTTGACAGTGACAGATGTTTCAATCACAACGTTTCATTCATTCATATCCACCAGCATTGCTGGCCAGGTTTGCAGAGAACACCTTGATTTGAAATGAAAACTAATTAAATAATATCTTTGTAATTACCTTACATAGTTACCCTTCCATAAGTGGGCCAATATGACAGCAGCTGGAAAATAAAGCTTCAAATGAGGTTGGAGGGGGGAGGGAGTCTGGGAATTTCTGAATTGCATTGCCCCTCTGCATATTTTATAATTGGTGTGTGTCTATAGGGAGGGAGCAGTCCCTCCCTCTAAATGCAACATTCAGAAAAGCAGATCTGTTTTACCTGTTGCACTACAGCAAGGTTGTGGAATACTTTGCTGTCTTAGGTCTATGATACTGTACTAATGTTACTTTACACACATATAGCATTGAGAGGATGCCATTTAATCGTGAACAGTGTAATCACCCTTCATTTGGTTTTAGCCTCTTAAGGACCCACACCTCCCATACTGCTATTCCAAGCGGTTCTGATGGTGTTGGTTCTACCCTAAGTCAAGGGTGGAATGTGGCTTGGGCCTAGCCAATCAACATTTGGCATTTCCTGGTAACAGTGATTGATTTATAGCTTGGCATGTGACCCACTGAGGTCGTTCACAATTAATGACACAGTTCTGGGAGGGCAGTGTTGTGTTACGTAGGATGCTGCCTCTGTCTCCCACCATGCAATCCATCCAAAGGGTACAGTCAAGGCTAGGCTCACAGTATAATCACAGAGTTGTGCATTCATCATCACAGTCAAGTTGAGAACATTTTCATTACTTGCAAAAAAAACCCATACCCCTGACACCCCTGTTCTTGATGCTTAGCATTGGGGAGGTATCTTTGTTACAACTGATAAAAGAATATTAAAATATTACTGTTAACTGTTCTTAACTATAGTCCCTGTGTGTTTTTCCCATATACCATTCTATTATTAACACCTTGTATTACTGATGTACATTTGTTCTAGTTCATGAAAGAACATTCTTATATTTGTACTGTTAACCACAGTCATCATCCACATCAGGGTTTACTGTGTTATGAAGTCCAATGTTTCATCTTCTAGCTTTCATACAGACCCTAAACTTCCCCTTTCAACTATGATCACACACATAACTCAGCGCTATTAATTACCCTCACAATCAACTGCTGCCATCACCTCTGTCCATTTCCAAACATTTACAATCAACCTAATTAGAAATTCTGCACAATTTAAGCATCAGCTCCCCATTCTCTACCCCCGTTCTATCCCCTGGTAACCTATATTTTAGATTTTAACTCTAAGAGACTGCTTATTATAATTAGTTCATATTAGTTAGATGATACAATATTTGTTCTTCTGTATCTTGCTTATTGCACTCAACACAAAGTCCTAGAAGTTGATCCACGTTGTTGCATGCATCAGGACTTCATTGTTTCTTACAGCTGAATAATATTCCATTGACTGTACATACCACATTTTGTTTACACACTCATCAATTGATAGCCACTTGTGTTGCTTCCATCTTTTGGAAATTGTGAATAATGCCACTGTGAACATCAGTGTGCAAATGTCCATTCAGGTCCCTGCTTTCAGTTCTTCTGGGTATATACCTAGTTGCGGGATTGCCGGATCATATAGTAATTTTATACTTAACTTCCCGTGGAACCACCCAACTGTCTTCCACAGCAACTGCCCCATTTTACATTCGCACTAGCAGTGAATGAGTGTTCCTATTTCTCCGTATCCTCTCCAACACTTGTGGTTTTCTATTTTTTTAATATTGGCTATTCTAGTAGTGTGAAATCATATCTCATTAAAGTTTTGATTTGCATTTCCCTAATAGCTAGTGATGTTGAGCATGTTTTCATGTGCCTTTTAGCCATTTGTATTTCCTCTTTGTAAAAATGTCTATTCAAATCTTTTTCCCATTTTTAATTGGGCTGTTTGTCTTGTTTATTGTTAAATTGTAGGATTTCTTTATATATTCTATATATTAAACCCTTATTGGATATGCAGTCTCCAAATATATTTCCAGATATTGAATAGGCTGCCTTTTCACTTTCTTGACAAAGTCCTTTGAAGTGTAAAAATATTTAATTTTGAAGAGATCCCATTTATCCGTTTTTTTCTTTCATTCTTATAAAAGTATAAAGTCTAAGAAAACGTTGCATATCATAAGGTATTGAAGATGCATCCCTGTATTTTCTTCTATGAGTTTTTGTGGTCTGACTCTTATATTTATGTCTTTGAGCTACTTTGAGTTAATTTTTGTATATGGTGTGAGATAGGGGTCCTCCGTCATTCTTTTGCATATGGCTATCCAGTTCTCACAGCACCATTTGTGAAGAGACTGGTCTGTCCCAGTTGGGTGGACTTGGCAGCCCTGTCAAAAATTGATTAACCGTATACGTGAGGGTCTATTTCTGAACTGTCAATTAGATTACATCGGCCAATATATCTGTTTTTATGTCAGTACCTTGTGGTTTTGACCACTGTAGCTTTGCAATATGTTTCAAAGCAGGAAGTGTGAGTCCTCCAGCTTTCTTCTTTTTCAAGATATTTTTGGCTATTCAGGAGCGCTTACCCTTCAAAGTAAATTTGATAATTGGCTTTTTCATTTCTTCAAAGAAGGCTATTGGAATTTTGATTGGGATTGCATTGACTCTGTAAATCAATTTGGATAGAGTTGGCATCTTAATGATATTTAGTCTTCCAATCTATGAATACAGTATTTTCTTCCATTTATTTAGGCCACCTTTGATTTCTTTAAACAATGTTTTGTAGTTTTCTGTGTACTGGTCTTTATATCCTTGGCTAAATTTATATCTAGATATTTGATTCTTTCAGTTGTTGTGCAAATGGAATTTTTTTCTTGATTTCCACCTCAGATTGCTCATTACTAGAGTATAGACACACTATTGATTCTTGCATGTTAATCTTGTATCCTGCTACTTTGCAGAACTCACTTATTAGATCTAGTAGCTTGTCATGTATTTTTCTGGACTTTCTCTATATTGGATCATGTTGTCTGAAAATTATGAACATTTTACTTTTTCCTCTCCAATTTGGATACCTTTTATTTCTTTTGTTTTTCTTTCTTTTTTTTTTTTTTTTTTTTTTTTTTTTTTTTTTGCCTATCAGCTTTAGCTAGAAGTTCTAGCACAACGTTGAATAACAGCGGTGGCAGTAGGCATCCTTGTCTTGTTCCAGATCTTAGAGGGAAAGCTTTCAGTCTTTCACCATTGAGGATGATGTTACCTGTGGGTTTTAATATATGCCCTTTATCTTATTGAGGAAGTTTCCCTCTATTTCTATCTTTGAAGGGTTTTTATCAATAAAGGAAGCTGGGTTTTATCAAGTGCCTTTTCTGCATTAATTGAGATGATCATGTGGTTTTTCCACTTTGATTTTTTCATGTGGTGTATTACATTAATTGATTTTTTTGTGTGTTGTACCACCCTTCATAACTGACATGAATCCAACTTGATCCTCAGTTGGATTTGGTCTGCTAGTATTTTGTTGAGGGTTTTGGCATCTGTATTCATAAGAGATATTGAACAGTAATTTAATTTTCTTGTATCTTTATTCAGCTTTGGTATGTGGGTAATGTTGGTCTCATAGAATGAATTAGAGAGTGTTACTACCCACTTGTTCAATTTTTAGGAAGATTTTTAGTAAGATTGGGAATGTTTGGTACAATTCCCCTGTGAAGCCATCTGTTCCTGGGCTTTTCTTCATTGGGAGGTTTTTGATGACTGATTCAATCTCTTCACTTATTATTGGTTTGTTTTTTTTCTACTTCCCAAGAGACAGACCTTCTCCCTTTCCTGGATGTTCCACTGCCGATCTTAAAGTTGATAAGCCTTTGCCCCAGGCCATCCACCCCATTTGTTTCTTAAACTGCTTTCCTTGTCTCAAGCTGCTTTTCCCTGGGTGGCAAATTCTGGGAAAGGAGCATACCAGGGAGGAGTTTCCCAATTCATATTCCCTAGCTGAACTAGGTCAGGGACCTATAAAAGGAGTGCCAGCTGGCTTCATGGTTCTCTGGAGAAGGGATGAGGGAGGGGCCAAGAAGTGTGCCAACAGCTTCTTCCATAGTTCCCCCAAACTGGGCGTTCTTGACCTGCCCAGCAAATGCAGCCCTTCACCTGTCCTCTACAGCTCTGAGGAAATGTGCTGTCTTTAAGTTTTCTCCACCACCTTTGTCCCAGGTGGGTGGAACAATAGCTGCCCTCGGAGCCAGGCCCCTAGTGATCCAAGGTAGCTAATCAAAATTGTGATCAGCAATCAGCCCATGCCTACCCTCTCTGGATCTTGGGAAAGTAGATTTTTATCTCCCTTTTTTGACCTGCAAACTGCACCAGGGGCTAGACCCCACTGCTGCCTGCTGTGAGTGGTGGGGACGGGTGACAGTTACCGCCATGCAGAGAGAACTGTAATTTACCAGCCTCTTTCTCCCGCTCTACCTGGATTTTTGAAGAGTTGATTCAGACAGTTCCTGCCTATTTAACAAGTGTTTTGGTGGAGATACTGATTTCTGGAGCGTTCTACTCCACTATCTTCCTGCAATCCTTCTCCACATGTACTCTTGAATATCTCTTTGGCAACTGATTAGGAGACACAGGCATTCCTTTACAAGTTCCACATCCTATTACTGGCATATGTCACCAGAATCCAAGTATGCTAATATCCATGGGTTAATAACCACTTAATAAGTTTGTCCATCCATCCATCCATCCATCCATCATCCATCTGCTGATTCCATAAATGCTTCTGAAGAGGAAACATTGTTCAATTTAGGCCTTTGGAAAATTTTGTATATTAGGTAGCAGAGATATTCTTGGCTGTGAGCATTTGCCCACCCAATTTTCTGCTTAAAATGCCCTTCATCCTTATTTTAAGATGATGAAAATCTATTCATTCTTCAATGCTTAGTTTGAATACTCCTTTCTTTGAATAGCCATCCCAGGTGCCAAAACCAGGTAGTGATACCGTCTGTGTGTCCCAGCACTGTATGCCAACATTTATCATGGAAGCTATCACTCTGATTTGAAGTAGCCTGCTTGATTAACTGTCATCCTTACTTAACCACAGTTTCTCAAAGTGTGGTCCAGATATCACCCACATGAAAATTGCATGGGTTTTTTGTTAAGAATTCATATCTTGGGCTCAACCCCAATCTTACTTAATCAGACTCCTCTTTGGGGAAGAACTGTAAACTGAATTTTGGCAAGTTTTGCAGGTGATTCTTATGTACCATAACATTCCATTTTCTTATGAAAATGTCAGGGTTTCTGATTATTTCAAGTTATAATCAACAATTAGGAAGCCCAGCCTTATTGAATTGGAGAATCTTGTGACTGGAAAGGCCCTCACTTCTACTGTGCCCCATATTTTACCCATCCTAATTCAATCTTCACAATTTTTGTTATATCCAAATGCCAAAAATTTCTTTGAATGAACTTAAAAAAAAACACCATATTAGATTCATTCTGAATAGTAGTATTCATTGGGTCTTGGATTTGATGTGCTAGCTATTTTTTTCTTAATACATATTTTAACATGCTATTTTAAATTCCATCATTTCCTATCTAATCAGTGGTACTAGTTTAATGCTTTTAGATACACCTTCCACATAATTTTAGTTTTATTTTATGATCTTCCCTTTAAACTCCAATGGGGGGTGTTCATAAACATTAGGAAGTAATATTTTTATGGTCTAATTTAATTGAAAATAAAGGCGATATCCTTACAGCCATGTTAATTCTATGGTAAAGCATGTTTGAGTGTCTTCTAATTTTCCTATCATTCCCAGAGCTATTTGGTTATTATTAAGGGATGACAGATGGCATAAATTTGCAAAGGTAGAAATTAAGGTTTCCTTGTATATCTGGCAAATTTATAGCATATAAAGCCCGCTTCATTGCTGTGATTAAACAATGCAAGCAGTGTTGCATTAGCATCTAAATTTCAAACATTCAAGAAAACAGTCCTAGTAACAGATGGAAATGATTGATATTTATCCAGCAACCAAGGGGAGTCACAACATAACTGCTGGATGCTTAAATCTGGACTGGAGAGGGAGATGACGATTCCTGAAAAATGAAGGAGAGACAGCTAAAGTAATTGTATTGGAAGGAGAAGAAAATGTGTATTTTTTAAATTTCTGGAAATAACTAAGTTCAAGTTTTGAAATCACTACTTTGGGCCTCATACAAGGGAATGTGTTAAATGAGCACTCCAAATAGTTTCCAGCTGCACATTTTCTAGGTTTGAAGCAGAGAAGCTGTGAGAGACCTGGCAGCCGAAAGAAAGTTACATTCATAGGACTTGAAGACTTGTTCCGAAGTGTGCTACCTAGAGGATGCATTGGAAAAGGTGGATTTGCAACCTTGAAATGGCACCACACTCGATTGGGAGTTTAAAGATCTCCATGAGGATTTTGAATTAGGAAAGCATATTTGTCAGATTTGGGGACAGTTGGAAACTGAGCATTTTTGGAAAACCATAAATGAGTTAATGTACTGTTCAGGACAAGCTGTGCATTGGCCTCTCAAAGGAGGTTTGTAGTAATAACCTGCTGTAAAAACTACCACTGCTTTTCTGGCAGTTTTCACCATATGCTTGTGCTCTGTAAGCTGGCATTTTCTGGCAGTCACTGTGGCTTAAGGACCTATTATTCTGTGAGGTGGATTTTGGCTCCATTTGCTGTGTGTTTCATGTGGGCAATTTGTAGCCAAGGAGGGAGGCCCGTGGTAAGTTAAATAAAGACAGAAGGATCTTTTTCAAAGGAGATCACTGCTAAAGAGAGATATTTATGTTTCTAAATGATAGAAAGGAAACTTCACCTTAACTCTCACCTCTTCCAGGAGGCTTTCTTTATCCCAGCTCATGCTGTCTTCTCCTGTTTATAAAGTCATGTAGTACCTGCCATGTCTACTGCAAGATATATCAATCAGTCATTGTATACCATCCCCTTTCTTTTCTCTTTTCCATCCCGCAGAGAGAAACCTAACCAAATGGCATCCCATTTTCTGCATCCTTTAAAGTCTATTGTACCGATTGTAGCAACAGCTTATGACAGACAGACAGACTAATAATAATAATAATAATGAGTTGCAGCAGTAATCATGGTAAGAATAACGTCATGGCAATTATTGAATGCATTTTAGGGAATAGGTCCTGTTTAAACTTTTCGTGAATTAACTCTTTTAATCTTCAAACGACCCTAAAAGACTTGCCATTATTTTCTTCATTTGACACATTGGAGGGACTGTGAAAGCAAAAAATAAGCTACTTGCCAAGGTCAGAGTGAGTACTCATTCCCAGGTGGTCTGGCTGCAGAGCCCACTAACTTCTAATCACAGGGCTCTATTTTCCCAGGTAGCAAAAAATTAAGAAGGTAGACTGCTCCAGGTGCCATTCTTTGTACCTTTAAGGCATCGTCCCATTTAATACAATAACCCAAATGAGGTAGGTGACATTTCCATCCCCCTTTTCCTTTGAGAAAACTGAGGTTCAGGGAAGTTATTGGCTGCCCAAGATCATGCTGCTACTAAGTGGAGCCTATCAGTATCTGGACAAACTGGGTATTTCCCTGGGTGGCAAATATTTATTTGAAGATTCCTCCTAGGGGAAACTTTTTTCTCAAGAGTAATGGGTTGTTCCCACTTTTCTTTACTTGTTTAGGGCAGTGTTTCTTAATTATTTTTTCAGTACTGCCCCTGTAAAGGAACCTGATCATCCTTGCCTCTCCCCACACCATGAAATGTTAATATTATATTAGCAATCATGTTCATGTACTGTATTGTTATCTGTGATTTATACATGAAAAAAATAAAAATATTGTAACCACCCAAGAACCAATTTTTCCCCATTGGGAAGGCCTTTGTGAGTCTTTCTAGACCCCCATTCTTAAGCTGCTTTAGCATGAGCTCTTCAAAAGCAATGCACAGTGAATTTTTGATTAAACTGAGTTCTCACTGTGCAGGATGAGCTCCCAAATGCTCCATGAATCCTTCATTGAATACCTTGCTTGATTATGTCAGTGTACCAGTTTGGATATATTCTTTAATGTAATCTTGTGGGGGCAGATTTATTAGTCTTTTGATTAGGGTAGAACGTTTCAATTGAGTGTTTCCGCGGAGATGTGACTCACCCAACTGTGGGTGATACTTTTTATTAGATTATCTCCATAGAGGAATGGCTCCACCCATTCAGGGTGGGTCTTGATTAGGTCATTGGAGTATTTAAGAGAGAAGCCAAGAGCCGACACAGAAATGCTTGCTGATGCTTAGAGATGCTTGGAGATGCAGACAGAAAGACGTTTGGAGATGCTAAGCTAAGAGAAACCCAGGGACATTTTGGAGAAAGCCATTTTGAAATGCAATCTGAGAGCAAAGGAGCAGCAGATGCCAGCCACATGCCTTCCCAGCTGACAGAAGTGTTCCAAATGCCATTGGCTATTCTTCAGTGAAGGTATCCTCTTGTTGATGCCTTAGTTTGAACACTTTTGTGGCCTTAGAACTGGAGATTTGTAATCAAATAAACTCCAGTTATAAAAGCCAGTTTCTGGTATTTTGCATAATGGCAGCATTAGAAAACCGGAAGAATCAGGTTGCCACCCAAATATGGAAACCAGCAAGCTTTGCCTCCTGTGCCACACACTCATGGGAAATCCGTCTAACAGATGCTTAGTTACTTTTTACTGCATATTGTCAACTGAAACATAAATTTGAATCTTGCTTTCTCTCCCCAAACCTTATAGCAGAGTCTAGTCTACCTCACCCAAAACGAGATAATTACTGATAATGTTTTGCTTTGACATTTAAAAAAAAATAGCTTTGAGGTATGATTTGGCCTTTTTAAAGTGTGCAATCAGTGGTTTTCAGTATATTCACTGCAGTGTGCAACCATCACTGCTGTCTAATTCCAGAACATTTTCATCATCCCCAAAAGAAACAGTGCCCCTTAGTAGTAACTCCTCATTCTTTCCTGCCCTTAGCCCATTGCATACACTAATCTACTTTCTGTTTGTCTCTATGGATTTGCCTATTCTGGAAATTTCATGTAAGTTGAATAGTACGATATATAGAATTTTAAGTCTGATGTTTTTTACTGAGCATAATGTTCTCAAGGTTCATCCATGTCATAGCATATATATATATGTAGCTGGTCTCATAATATTCCATTGTATGGCTATACCCCATTTTGTTCACCCATTCATCAGTTAATAAACATCTGGGTTATTTCTACTTCTTATCTGTAATGAATAATGCTGCTATGAACATTTGTGTACAAGTTTTTGAGCAGACATGTTTTCAGATCTTGAGTATGGAGTGTAATTGCCAATTCATATAGTAATTCCATGTTTGACTTTTTGAGGAACCACCAAACTGTTTTCCAAAGAGGCTACAGAATTTTACGTTCCCACCAGCAGTCCATAAGGGTTCCAATTTCTTCACATCCTTGCCAACACTTGTCTTTGTGATCAAAGCCATCCTGGTGGGTTTGGACTGGTATCTCATTATGGTTCTTATTTGCATTTCCCTAAAGACTGATGATATTAAGCCTACATATTAGCCATTTGTTTATCATCAGAGAAATGTCTATTCAAATCCTTTGCGAATCTTTTTTATTGGGTTATTTGTCTCTTTATTGTTGACTTGTAAGAGTCCAGGAAATCTGATTTATGATTTGCAAATATTTCTCTCATTCTGTGTGTTGGCTTTTCCCTTCGTTGATGGCAACTTTGAAGCACAACAGTTTTTAACTGCGGTGAGTAAAATTCACTTAGTTTTTCTTTTGTTTCTTGTGCTTTTAGTGTCAAATCTAAGATGTATTGGCATTTTAGTGGGATTCTTGCACCTGTTCAGCCCTTACTTCAAAAGTAATGAAAGTTCAATGTTGTGGTTACCAGCCTTGCAGTAGGATGGGTCGAGACCAGTTTGAGTAGGAGAGGCCTGGCAGCAGTGACCTTCAGATGGACACATCATTGGCCCCCCCATTCTAAACATAGATAAGACCACCAAGAACCCGTGGTCCTGCTTAGTAAGTGCAGTCCACTAAGAGGAACTGGAAGTCTGCTTTACAACTGCCAACTATGAAACAACGTAGTTTCTAGCCTTTAAAGACTCATGATGCAAAGGGTAGAGGATATTTAATGAGCACATACAAAGTGATATTTTATAAACTATAATACTAGGAATTTTAGGTCTATTATCCAAAATTTCTTTTGGAATCTTCAATATTTTGTGGGAATTTTTGTGTAGATCTAAAAAGAGGATTCTGAGCCAAGCAAAGTAGCCCCTCATTTCCGTAGGAATGAAACCTGGGTAGGTCATTTTGTTTATACAGCCCAACAGGGTTTATGTAGAGTAGAAAAAAAAAAGGCAAGAGTGGGGTCTCCCTCTATTTTTGGTATGCACAGTTTAACATTAACCTGCCCTATCAGAATGAAGAGTGGTGGGCATCCCCCTGGTCACCCACCCACCCCTAGGCAGTGAAGGAGGGCTCTTCATGCATGCATTAGAGATTCTGGATTCACAGCGTGGAAGCCACCAGTCTAGAGAGGAGGAAGAAGATAAACCTGTAGTAAGTGTATCACAAGGGCCATAGGCACAGCTTTGGAGGAAAACAGGCCTGAATTTGAGCCTAGTTCTTACTTGTTTGCTGGCTGTGTGCCCTTGAGCAAGTGAGCAAACTTCTTTTAGTTTTCTTGCTCTGTAAAGGGAGTATGATAATACCCTCCTTCATGAGGATGCTTTGTGAGTCACTAAACAGAGCTGTGGTACACAGCATATGTTTGATGAATGTTACCTTTGTTATGTATATTAATAATTATTACTTTATTCTTCATTAATTATTGTTTTATGTTACAAAACTAAAACTGAGTGATCATCCTCATGTTCCTTGGTACTGCATTATCTTTTCAATAGTCCTGCTCTTTTAGTGTGACTAACTGAAAGAAGATTGCATAGATAAGCCTCCTGTGTTTGCAAGCAAAACTTGCCATTTCCACGTAACTCAGTTATGTCTTTCCCCATAGGTTTTATAACGAGAAGCCAGTTGGTTACCTGTATAAATGTAAGTCAGGTTCACCTAGAAACGTGTGTGGAATTCAGCCGAGACTGTTTCCTTACCTCAGCTCTCTGCAATTTATTATAAGGAAGTAATCAGGCCTGGGGGTTAATTTCAGACACCCCCTGGGTGCTGCAAATGGCTAAGTTGCTTATAGCCACCCAAGTTGAAAATGATTGATTTGGATGGAAGGAATGACTTACAACTCTGTGCACTGTCAAAAGAGCATTTTCTTCAATGTGCAATTAACTTCTTATCCAAATGGGGACTAGCAGGTTGTTGCTCTGGCATAGGAAGCTTCTGAATCTGGCAGTTCACTTCGGTCAGATGATACATTTTCTTCGGCAACAGTAACAGTTTAGCAGGTTTCAGGAGTAAAAAACAATAGATTTAGTTCAGAATGTTGCAGAGGGGTTGTTTTTTTCAGGAGCATGGGGTGATTGAGTGTAATGTCTCTGAGAAATTGTGCTTTATTTTTCTTTATTATCTGAGCTGACATAATACATTCTATTCTGTTGCGTTTGTCCTGCAGATGTAACTGAGTTAAGAACCAGCACTCTAAAGATACTCTTAATTGCTGGAGTCTGGCTAATAGAGTAAAAAGAGCACTGAAATGGGATTGGGAGATCCTCGTTTCAACCTCAGCTCTGCCATTCCCCACCTTTGCACCTTGCAGATGTCCACGAATCACTGGAACTCAGTTTTCTCAACTCTGCTATGAGAAGTTAGGCGAGAAAAAGTTCATTTGGTGGTTGTTAAATTGTTTCATTTTTTTTATTTTCAAAGTACTTTATCAAATAAAAGACATTTTCAAACAAAACAAAGCAAAGCAATGGGAAAAACAAACATCCTGTAATCACTTCATTCCATCCAATATACTCCTATCATACCAAAAAAAAATTAATGAACCATAGTCACACCTGAGCATCCCTTTATCATTAAGCTCACCCTCAATATCTTGTCTTTTCTTATTAAATTATCATTCCCCTTTCACTAGCTGCTGTTTATCTCTAGGTCCCCTATATTCTATAATATAAGACACTTACTTAATATTTTTCACAGAGTCCACATTAGTGGTGACAGGCAATGTCTCTCCTTTTATGTCTGGCTTATTTCACTCAGCTTTTTGTCTTCAAGATTCTTCCATGTTGTCATGTGTTTCTTGACCTTGTTCCTTCTTACTGCCGCGTAGTATTCCATCATGTGTATATACCACATTTTGTTTATCCACATTTTGTTTATCCATCTCTTAGCAATTGTGAACAATGCCGCCGGGAACATCTGTTTGTGTCGCTGCTTTTAGATCCTCTGGGTAAATACCGAGAAGTGAAATTGCTGGATCACAGGGTAACTCAATATCTAGTTTTCTGAGGAACCGCCAGCAATTAATAAGAGTTCCAATTTCTCCACATCCTCTCCAGCACTTGTAGTTTCCTGTTTGTTTAAACGCAACCATTCTTACTGGTGTGAGATGCTATCTCATTGTGGTCTTGATTTGCATCTCCCTAATAGCTAGCGAAGATGAACGTTTTTTCATCTGTTTTTTAGCCATTTGTATTTCCTCTTCTGATAAATGTCTTTTCATATCTTTTGCCCATTTGATAATTCAGCTGTTTGTACTGTTATCATTGTGTTGTAAGATCTTTATATATATGAGATATCAGTCTCTCATCAGATACATGGTTTCCAAACATTTTCTCCCATTGAGTTGGTTCTCTTTACCTTTTTGATAAATTCATTTGAGGTACAGAAGCTTTTACTTCTGAGGACTTCCCATTTACTACATTTTCTTTTGTTGTTTGTGCTTTAGGTATAAGGTCTAAGAAGCAACTTCCTAATACTAGATCTTGAAGATATTTCCCTACATTATCTTCTGGGAGTTTTATGGTACTATCTCTTACATTGAGATCTTTGATCCATGTTGAGTTAATTTTTGTAGAGGGTGTAAGGTAGGGGTACTCTTTAATTCTTTTGGATATAGATATCCAGCTCTCCCAGCCGCATTTGTTGAAAAAGCTGTTATGTCCAAGTTCAGTGGATTTTGGGGCTTTATCAAATATCAGTCGACCATGGATCTGGGGATCTATTTCCCAATTCTCAGTTTGGTTCCATTGATCAATATGTCCATCTTTGTGGCAATACCATGCTGTTTTGCCCACTGTGGCTTTGTAGTAGCCTTCAAAGTCAGGCAGTATAAGCCCTTCCCACTTCCTTTTTCTTTACCTGTGATTGGTTTGTCGAGGTCTTCTATTTCTTCTCTAATCAGTATGGGTTGTGTGTTTCCAGGAAATTATCCATTTCCTCTTAATTGTTAGCATAGAGTTTTTCATAGTATCCTGTTAAGATTTTTTTTTTTTAATTTCTTCAGAATCCATAGTACTATCCCCCCTCTCATTTATTATTTTATTTATTTGGGTCTTCTCTCTTTTTAACTTTGTCAGTCTAGCTAACGGTTTGTCGATCTTGTTGATCTTCTCAAAGAACCAACTTTTGGTTTTTTTTATTCTCTTTTTTTTGTTTTCCATATCATTTATTTCTCCTTTAATCCTTATTATTTATTTTCTTCTACTTGCTTTAGGATTAGTTTGCTGATCATTTTCTAGCTTCTTCAGTTTTTTCATTAGTTCTTTAATTTTAGCTCTTTCTTCCTTTTTAATGTATGCATTCAGAGCTATAAATTTGCCCCTCAATACTTCTTTGCTGTATCCAATAAGTTTTGATATATTGTGTTCTCGTTTTCATTGATCTTTAGATATTTAACAATTTCTCTTGCAATTTTTTCCTTGACCCACTGATTGTTTAGGAGTGTGTTATTTAACCTCTAGCTATTTGTGAGTGTTCTGGATTTTTGATAGTTATTAACTTCTAGTAGCATTCCATTGTGATCAAAGATTATGTTTTGAATAATTTCAATCTTTTAAAATTTATTGAGGCTTGCTTTATGCCCCAGCATGTGCTCTATGCTTGAGAAGGTTCCATGAGCACTAGAGAAGAATGTATATCCTGGTGATTTGGGATGTAATGTTCTATATATGTTTGCTAAGTCTAATTCATTTATCACATTGTTTCGGTTCTCAATTTCCTTATTGGTCTTCTTTCTGGATCATCTATCTATAGGAGACAGTGTCCTATTGAAGTCTCCCATATTATTGTGGAAATATCTGTTGCTTCCTTCAGTTTGCCAATGTTTGTCTCATGTACTTTGGAGCACCTTGATTGGATGCATAAACGCTTATAATTGTTATTTCTTCTTGGTGAATTGTCCCTTTTATTTGTATATAGTGTCCTTCTTTGTCTCTTATTACATCCTTGGATTTAAAGTCTATTTTATCTAAAATTAGTATTGCTAGCCCTGCTTTCTTTTAGCTCTTTTTTCCATCCTTTCATTTCAGTTTCTTTGTGTTACTAGGTCTAAGATAAGTCTCTTGTAAACAACATATTGATGGTTCGTATTTTTTAACGCATTCTGCCAATCTATGCCTTTTAATTGGGGAGTTTGTTTCATTTTTAAAGGCAATAATACACCACAGCATACATTTAAAAGTACAAAAGAGTTTATTTTAACCCATAATATGGTAGCCACTTTCTCTTTCCATTATATTGCCCTAAGCATTTCCCTAAATTTCCAAGTCATCTTTGTAAGTATCGTTTATGATATGTAATATGCTTCCATTCTCTAGCTGCTCATCTAGGTGAAACCCCTTTTATTCCTACTATAAATGCCTTTGAACTTTATTCATTCTTTTATAGTCAATAAATATAATGTGGGCAATTGCTATGTAAAGGTACCATGCAAGGTGTTAAGAATATGATAGAGAATAAGTCAGATGAGGCCCCTGCCCTCATGGGGCTTATGTTCTAGTGAAGAAGACAGATAATAAATGAGAAAACAAAGTGGTTTCAGATTGTGGTTGGTGTTTTGAAGGAAATAGACAGTTCTGACAGTGCAAACAAGGGAAAGAGTCTACTTTAGAGAGAATGTCTATTTTCATGCTTGTAGCCTCCATTTCCACATTCTTGAGAACTGTTTATTTCCTTTTGGTATATATATGCACCAATTTGAGATTAACATTTCAAAAAATATCAAGAATTTCACAGACTATTGGTAGAAGAGAATGCCTGAGTAAATTGTCAGAAACTGTTTTGCCAGCATGAGTCAGTCACAGCAGTGTGTGGTTTTGCAGTGCCCCCGCTCCATGAATCATTAGACTGAGTCTTTACAGCCATTGACCAGGACTGTGAATATTAGAAGTTTGATTGGACTGAACAGAGGCTGAATTCGAGATCATCTCCTGTGGTTTGGTTTGCAAGTTTGCGGTGTTTAATATACCCTGTGTCGTGGATGATTGGGTATCAGTGATACTCTTGTGACATCTAAAGAATTCAGGACCAAGAGGTGAGGACAACTTGCTGTGTCTTTGATAGTCCTTCAGTTTCTCAGCTGTAGAAATGAGGGGATTATATTTGCTGAGCAAACACCTCTAGACTTCCTCCTTTGGGCCATCAATGGCATGGAACACTGGGTAAGTGGCCAATTAAAAAGGATGCCACAAGTGATTGGTTATCTTGTCTACTGCTGGCAAGGGAGAGGGGAAGTTGTGACGCATTTGACTTGTATTTGCCAACCATGAATTAGAGAATCTAATCTTTCTGGTTGCTTCTCTCATTACAATACTCAGCTACACTTGTAAATGAGATTATCAGTTAATTGGGATTTCCTGCACTTGAAAGACCCACCTGAACAAAACAGATTCTTCTGATTGTGAAAGTCCCATAACTTTTTCACGACTTTTTTTGAATGTGTGTGTTTGCCTGCTTGCTTGCGTTTTCCTTTAACTGTCAAATAATCATCACTACAGGAATGACTGACAGGCTTTGGATCACTCCTTGAGAGCCTGGGAACACTGCTCAGAAAATAATGCTTCTATCCTTTGCTATAGGCAGGCTGCCTCTGCTGAAGTGCTTAGCTTAGAAGCTGGTTCAGCTGCCAGATGTGTTCTGATGCTTGAATGAGTTTTTTGTTTCAAAACTGGGCTCCCAATAATGCAAGTTGAGGCTTGCTTTCTTTTGAATGGTGATGTAGTTTAAAAGGTTGACAGTCCTGAGCATGTGACTCTTTTAGCACTGCCCCCCCCCCCCCCGCCATCATTGCCTTCTTGCCACACAAATGCCTCTATTGGAGGAGGAAAATGATCCTCCTCTTCAACTATCATAAATAACTTTTCCTCTCTGTGGAGATTGTGGTTAATTTCATCATAGCATATAATAGATGAAGGTCATTCAGCACAAAAATGTATCTCTTTACTGTAATGACATCAACATTTTAAGCCTGAAAAAGTGCTAGAGAAAGAACTCATTTTGCACCTATAACCAAGAATGTTCCATGTGTTTTCACAAGGGGATAATAAAGACATAAATGGGATAGATGGGGCTAAGTAGTTTTGCAGACGGTGGCTGCATATTAAAGATTAAATTGCTGTCTGTAAATAAAACCACTTTTAAAGTAACTAGGTTACTGCTTTATCTTTATTTAGGCGTAATTGAGAGCATTAGCGTTCTCCGTAATGGCCCAGTGAAGGCTCCTGCACACTGTGAACAGGACTCCATGGAATGTTAACTGATGGATCTTCTTTGCCACTGAGTGGACCTAACTTGCAAGCTTACTCTAGAAACTGGTAGTTTCTAGTCCTTGTCTTTGACTTCTCTGATCTGGAGAATTTTAGAAAGATCTTGTGGGGCTCCACAAAGAGGCAACACATTTCTCAGTTCTCATTATGTTATATGTGTGAATGTTTGTGTGTGTGCTGTGTCTGCATCTGTGTGTGTATTATGTACTGATGTGTTTTATCTTCAATATTGGCTCTTTTTCTATACTTTATAAAAATTGCTATATTTAGTCAAAGCCACAGATTTTGACCATCACACCCTCCTGATGAAGTGAGAGCCATAAAAGTCAAAATGGCTTCCAAATTGGAAGAGTATTTATTTTATTTAAGGATGAAAAATATATGCAAAATATCATCTTTCAGATGAGAGAAGTAGAAATATAAATTTCCACATTTAACGTATTGTTACTTCCCTCGAGCTGGTGCCCATAATTGAGATTGAGACAAGAGCAGAGCAATTTTATGCATGGTCTAAGGAGCTAGGTTGCCTGGGTTTAAATCCTTCTCCTGCTGTCTGCTGACTTGGTGACCTTAGTTAAGTCACTTAATCTCTCTGTGCTTTGGTTTCCTTTTCAGTAAACTGGGCAATGGAATAGTATCTATCATCCAGAATTGCTGTAAAGATTAAATGTATTAATCCAGATAAAGCTATAAGAACAGTTCTGACACGTCATGATTACTAGATAATCTCTCTCTCCCTCCCCCCCACCCCCAGAGAGAGAGAGAGAGAGAGAGAGAGAGAGAGAGACATTGTACTTCCACTATTACTTTCTCTTGAGTTTGGATCTTTCACTCACTCTCTCCCCGGTTTTTTGGGGGATATATACTATGTACAATGTAGTATGCTAGTTGTTAGGGACAGAAAAATGTAAAAACACAGTCTCCAATTTCTGGGATGATGAGCTCTGAAAAAGCAGAGGCCTGATCTTTCTAGTCCAGTGTCCTCAGTGCTTGGCACATGGCTGGATCTCAAAAGGTGCTTGCTGAACAGATCAACTGGGTCAGCCAAAGTCCTGCACTCCATCCCCAGAGCCCCAGGAAACAGGTGCAGAGGATGTTTCCCCCAAAGCAAAGTCGGCTTACTTTAGTCAAAAGAAGGTTGAGTAGGTGCTGGGCAGCAAAAATAAGTATCTCCCTTTCCCCACAGTGAAAGTTAAGTATATTGGGAAAATTTAAAAAGTATGTCGGAAAAAGTGTCATAAGACGAAGTGAGTCATAAATGCATTTGCAGTGCTGTGAAAGGTAAGAGAAGCTTCTCTAGAGGAGTGAAAATTCTGAAGGACTCTGAGGTATGGGGAGGGTTTTGATGACTAAAGAGGCAACACTGTTTTTGTAAAACAAAGACAAGTGCAGACTTTTGGCCAGCATCAGACTAGGATTATAGAGGAAAACAAATCTTCTTCCAAAGTCCTTTTTATTTTCTGGTTTTGCAATGTATTTTGTGATTTCCCCAACAGGTTTACTTTCCTAATTAAATTTATCCTAGGCAACCATTCAGAAACACAGTCTGCACTATAAAGGGACAGATGGCCAGAGTTCTACCGCCTTCTGTGTGGCCTAAAGAAGCTGGTCCAGGAAAAGGCTGGATGGGTAGGAATAATTTGTTGTGCAAATTAGCCCTTGGTAAAATTCCTGGAATGGAGTAATTTTATGAGAATGAAGTAATTCAGGAAAGAATATTGAATTCCAGACCCCTCACACAGAGCCCAGCTATATATAAAATCATGAGATTTTAGAGTTGGGAGAAATTTAAGAGAACTCCACCCCAACTCCTTGACTTTACAAATGGAGAAACTGAGGACCAGACAAATTAAATGAGTCAAGTCATACATCAAATAGTGACAGACCCAGGACTTTAGCTCAGATCTCCACAAGCGAGGGCAGAGGCCGTATATGCTGTGTCCAGATCAGTGCTCAAAATAAAGGAAGTATTGACAGGACTCTAGAAATGAAATAAAGTAGCTTTTGTAAAAGTCCACAGAGAATGTTTTATCAGGAGCCCTATAGAGTTAACAATATAGATACTTCAGTGACGTTAGTTAATGCTACTTCCAATCACCATCAAATCTTTCCTTAAACCAGGAAAAGGGTAAGGCAAAATTTAGGGGATATTGTCCTCTTTGAGATTGAACCCTATAAAACTACCAATATCTGACCAAACTAATACAGTGCAGCACACAAAAGAGTTCTTATTTGACATTCTAATAATGCAACAATGTAACCAGGAATAATTCATATCTCCTGGCTCTCCTAACCAAATTTTCTAGTTTTTCTGTTGTTGCCTTAATCAAAATTTGGCAAGCATGATAGAATATAAATACTCGACTGGAAAACCTGGATGGATGAATTTCCAACATTAAAAAATGTAAGAGTAATTACTTCCTCTTTCTGAGTGCTTACCCTATGCCAGACTAAGTGCTTTATCTACATTGTTGCATTTGATTCTCCTTAGTGCCTTATGAGGTATAGACACTATTATTAATCTTTTTCCAGAAGAGGAAAATCAGGGTCATTGGGACTAAGCAATTTGTACAATTTGCACAGATTCAAACCAGGGAGACAGAACTTGAACCCAGATGTCTGTGAATTTAGGCCGGTTCTCTTTATATTTCTATTCTAATTTTGTAAAACCCCATTCTACAACCTCCACAACGCCAGCCATCCTCTCTCTATTTGAATTTCACTACAGTGAATAGAACTTAGCACTTCCCGAGGCAAAACTATCCATTGATGGTTTCAACTGTTCAAAAGTTTGTCTTAATTTCACACCACAAATGCTTCCAGTATTCTTTCCAGCTCGGTACATTGCTTAAGCCCTGGGCTAGACTTGTTGCAAAAGGCATCAATTTCAATTTGACCACCTACATGAGTCTGTGCAAAGTAAAATGAGATCACATTAATTAGAACACTCTATTGAGGATGAATTATATTGATTTCTCAATCAGAGCATGACAACAGAAAGTTGTTCTTTAATTTCTTTATTAGCATGGCCTGTGATACATCACTAAAGAACTCTTCTCCATGGAACACCTTTAGCAATCCCATCTCTTCACAGAATGCAGCATCACAAGCCAGAAGGATGTGATTAAAATTCCCACATGTTGATTGGGAATTAATTTTCAGGATGTTTGTGTACCCACACCAATTTATCACCCTGGAAGTTACCTATCCCAAGGACGGGCAACTGCCCTAGGTGATGTGTCTGGGCAGGAATGCTAAAAGTGTGTGAGAAGGCTACAAGTCCATATTTTGCTTTTCTGTAAGTGCCTTGCAAAAGCAAATAAACAATTTGTACTACTGTACCCTCTTTCTGATTGAGGCTATACTTCCTATGGTGTATTCATCAAAAGATCAGTTCTGTCAGATTGAATGAGTTTTACTCAAAAATGGGTTCTGTGGCCAGATAAGTTTATTAAATGCAATTAAACAGGGTTCTTTACTTCAGGATTGCTTATCTCCATTTCAAATTTACTTTCATTTATCAAATTATTTAGTTCCTGTTTGCTTCTCACACCAGACCATAACCTTCATATGGGCAGAACTAAGGCAGAATTTACTTACTATTGAACCCCCATGAACTATCACAATGCCTGGCACATAAGACCTTCAGTATTTATTTGCTAATTGAATGAATGAATGAGTGAGTGAATAAGTGAATGAAGTGAAGAAATTTAGGCAAGGAAGGATAAGGAGGTGGCCCAAGAATCCTCCAGGAGAAAGGAAATAGGAAGATGAAGAGAACAGAAAAGAAAGTTTACCAACTTCAGAATGTCTCCAGAGCTGCTATAAACTCTGAGTGTACAAGGTCAGGATTGTTTGGACTCTATAAGATGGATGGTTGTATTTATTTTTAGTTTCTGGAAGCCTGAAACTGTGTGTTCTCCAGAAGGGAGGGAGGATGAGAGCATCTGGGAGTCCCTCCTCTCCGTACCCTTCACACCCTGGCAGCTGGGGGAGAAGCCCCAGGAACAGTCACTACTATATTTTAATATTGCTCTGTCTTATTCCTCTCAAAGCCTCAGTGGGCTGCAATTTGGATTGTCCTTTTTTTTTCCCCTGGAGATTGGCTTTGCCACCTTTGCTGGCAACTTGGCTGATGTAATTGTCCAGAACAGTCCATTTGTCATGTCCACGCCTTCTATGGGAACCCAGGTGCGGAGGAAGGAAAGCTGGACAGGCGTTTCTAGGGTGCACAGGCTCACGCAAGCCATTCTCTGCATGCTGGACGGGAAGGCTTGATGAGCATAAAGCTGCAGAAGGCAGGAATTTGGTTCAGAAAGAGAGTTCTTAAAGCACTTATTAAAAAGCCATCCAAAACTCATTCTGTATTTTTCCTGGATAACAAGGATAGTGTACAGCCATGTGAGGCATTCATGGAAAGATCACTTGGGTTAACTGTGTCTTCTCTTTGGAATGAATTTTTGTGTTCCAAGTCCCAGATTAAAAGATTAAAAAAATTAGTATTCTGGTTGTTTTCTAGTAGTACTTGAAGGGGGGAAGGATCTCATGGCTCACAAAGTACTGTATTCATTTTCAATTCTGAATAACTTAACTATTATGTAGAATTTCAGTTACTTTTTAAATGAAAACTAAGGTGGAGAACTGGAACTTAAATCAGTGGCAGAACTTAATTTTATGATGTAAGTTTATAGGATTTTTGGAGAACTTTCTTATATTATTAGAGAATGCAAGCATATTTTAGAAAAACTTGAAAAACAGATCAGGAAAAAAGAAATTTACTTTATCCAGAATCTCATTGTTCTTGAAATGGTCATATTTAACCTTTTTTTTATTTTATATCTTTCCAGAGAGGGGCAGGCTGTTTGGTATAATTTTTTTTTTTTTCTCTCTCTCTCTCTTTTTTCCCTCCCCCTCCCCCTCCTCTTTCCCTTCCCCTTCTTTCTTTCTCTTTCTCGCTCTCTTTCTCCCTCCTTCCTTCCTTTCATTTCTTTTCTCTCTTCTTAATATAGTCATACTATTTTCAACCTCCTCGGCTAAAGAGTATTGAGTTTTGTTTAGTTGATCCTCTTAATGCCGTAGGTGTGTTGGTTCTGGGTTCAGTGAGGCATTTGACAAAGCCTCTTATTACATATTTGTGGACAAGATGGAGAATACGGTCTGGATGGCAGAAAAATTAGATGAGTTCACAGCTGGCTGAACAGTTGTACCAAAGGGCCTTGATTAATGCATGGATGTCAGTGCACAGAGAGGTCCCCAGTGGTGTTTAGCAGATGTTACATTCAGACACTAGCCAGGAATTCTCCATGTTAAGGAATTTTAAAAGAAGTGCTAATCTGTCTATTCCGAATACCAAAATCTTGACACCAGTTTTCAGTCTAACTCCATTAGTCAATAATAGAATGTTCTTCCATAACTAGGAACATGAAAATAGAGCTTGATGGGCTTGAAATTACTGTGGACAAATAGAAACCTGCCTTCCAGTACTGACGTGTTACAAAATCTGGAGCAGTATTTATAACTGGGGTTTTGCTAAGAAGACTGAAACATTGAAAAATCAGCTGAATCCTTACTGAGTGAGCTACAGTTTACTAAATAGTTAACCTAACTGTGGACTAGAAGATCCTAAAACTACAACACGGTACATGACAGTTGTTCATGTTCCACTCTGCACTGAGAAATTGCTGACACACTGAACTAGGCATGGCTAATGGGAGTGTCTCTACCTGGTTCCTTGGTAGACCGTAGAACAGTTGCCCTTTATTGAGTTTTTTCTCTGTACCAGTCACTGCTAAAGGCCTTATGTGACTTATTTCACTGACTCTCCCAACAACCCCATCACATAAGTATTAAAATTATTCCTGATTTACAGATGAGAGAACTGGGGCAGAAGGGGTCTACTTAACCTTGTCAGAGGTCACACAGCTAGTAAGGAGTATGGCAAGGGTTCGAGTCCAGGCACTCTGACTTCAGAGCCTGTGCTGCTGGCTGTATACAGTTACAATACCTTTCCTTTTCTGTGTGATTCCGCCTTGCCCACCATTCTTCATCTGTGATTCCACTGCCCATTCTCACACTTATGTAGGTTCCAATTGTATCACAGTTTTTCATCTGAACTTTAGAGAGCTCAGGGCCCTCTGGAATTTCTCAAAAGTCATGTGCTAAGCACAGCCTCCCTATGAAAATCTTCTGAAGAAGTTTTCTCATGCGCCATGTTTGCTGTTTGCATACTGCAAGCTGCAGGCTCCCTGCACCTCTGTGTCTCACCACATTCTCTACTTGCTTTTACCCATTTCTCAGATTGTGCTACTACAGTTAGGAGGCACTTAGGCCATTGTCTTTTTAGCAGGAGGAAAAAGTTCCCTCTTTGGGTTCCATATGAATAGAAGGTCCCTAGTTATGTACAAACAAAATGTTCTATGATACTTCTAGGTAACCCTAATAACTGCTTCTCTTTCTTATAGCCACCGAGGTTTTAGGAAACATTTAATAAATGTATGCCAATTCTGTGAAAGCAAACATGGTCTTTGGATTTTCAACTTCAACATTTGTATTAGAAGAGGTAGAAGTTATTCTAAATAAATTTCTGGATGCCACAAAGCTAAGATACCATACTGAAAGAAGCATTCAAGAGTCAAATTATCCCTGACATGTTGGAAGGAGGGCCCACATCAGCAAGATGAAAGGTAGTATGGAGAAACATGAAATCCTAAATTTGTGCCCCCTCCAAAGGGTTGTACAACTAAGGGATAAAAGCCTTAATTAATGAAAAATTATGTGAATAAGGCTGGAGATAGGGTGACTTAACCATAAGTTTACAATAACCCAACTGAATCCTAAGCTACACTATGTAAAATAATTTTATTTAATGACTGTGAAAATTTGTCTTTTTTTTTTTGACAAATAAATAGCAATTGGAGGTTTTGATTCAGTTTTGAATATACATTTTTAATATTTCACTGCCAAATTTAAACATCTTGGGTAAGGTAAACAGAATAGTATAGTTTTAGAAATTAGTATATGAAGGAAAGCTGGAATTAAAAAAAGAAGAAGAAATGTTGGCTTAAGATTTGAAGAACTGTCCCATAATCATATGTAGTATAGAA
Source organism: Choloepus didactylus (assembly GCF_015220235.1). Classification (NCBI taxonomy): domain Eukaryota; kingdom Metazoa; phylum Chordata; class Mammalia; order Pilosa; family Megalonychidae; genus Choloepus; species Choloepus didactylus. The sequence continues at coordinate 17,021,646 of NC_051317.1, read as the reverse complement.
GAAAGAGATGGAAGATTTCCCATTCATGTAGAGAATGTTCCCATCATTGCAGCTTCCAGTTACAGAACTAGCATCCCATCATCAGAAGTGTTAAGTTAGAAGGTGGAAAATTGTATATCATGGATGCTAAAAGGAAGTGTTAGTTTGAACAATCATAATAGCTTCATTTACAGTTACCCCAGACTGGAAACAACCTACATTTCCATCAGCTGGTGAATGTGTAAATCAGTGGTTCTCAACCAGAGGTGATTTTGCCCTCCAGAGGCTATTTGGCAATCTCTGGGGACATAATGGTTTGTCACAATAGGGAGATGCTGTTGGCATCCAGTGGGTAGATGTCAGGGATGCTGCTAAGCATCCTACAGCAAAGAATTACGTGGCTCAAATGTTGATAATGTCAAGGTTAACAAATCCTGGGATTAACAAACTATGGTATATCCATATAATAGAATATTACTCATCAATAACAAGGAACAAATTACTGATATATGCAACAACATGGATGAATTTCAGTTATCTTTACATTGTGTGAAAGAAGCCAAATACAAAAGAGTACATACTTCATTTGTACACAATTCTAGAAAAGGAAAACTATTGTAAAGTGACAGAAAGCAGATCAGTAGTTGCCTAGTAGGGTCAGAAGGGAAGGGAAGGAAAAGATTGTATAGGATCATGGAAAATCTCTTAGGGGTGACGAAAAGTTCTATATCTTGATTGTGGTGGTGGTTTCAACTTTTAAAAGTTGGGCTTCAATATATGTAAATCATATGACAATTTTTTTTATTTTTTGAAAGAGGAAACACTGCATTTCACTGGAGATATTTGATTTTGCTTTCCAATGCTGAGATGCTGTTATTATAGTTTTCAAGTCCGTTGTGTACCAATTTAGTTAACACACATAAGAAGTCTATGTAAGTATTTGTTGTATCAGTCTGGGTCCACTCAGGAGATGGAACCCACACAGTGGGGAGGTTTCAGATAAAGAATTGCTAAACTCAGGTAAAAGAGTATAAGATAAAAGGCAATTCTACATGGTATCTTGCAGCTGAGGGAGACTACCTAAGGAAAGACAACCTTGGGAGGGAATCCCATCCCAAGACTAGGGGTTCAAACCTTTTTAGAAAAGGTAGAGTTCAGCCCACAGGTAGCAGAGAAGTAAGTTTGTCTAGAGTGAAGCTGGTCTGCAGTCACTGATCAAATAGGAAGCACCCCTCTGGAGTGCAGGTGGGGTACAGGCGATCAGCACGTGATGGCATGAGCACAAGAGGGGAGGAATCTCGGGGTGCAGGTGAGCCATGCATGGAATGCAGAGGGTGTGGTGGCACTGTGGTAAGAGTGGGCATCCGGTGGCCACCCTCCTGGCTGCAGGTGTGCCATATGTGGGATTACAGAAGGAATCAAGGCACAATGAAGGAATCAGCCTGCTGGAGCATGGGGTGTCCCTGGCAAGAGAGCTGCTGGTAGGTTATCACCAGGAGACAGAGGTGCAATGACCCTGAGGGACTGTGCATTCTGGGCTTGTGGCCAGGACAGACAGTGCATGTCCTTATACCCACACTGCTGACCTGCCATGTGACAGCCAGCAACAGCAAGAAAGCTCAGGCTCATGCAGTGTCCCTCCGGGGAAAGCTCAACCTCGACTTCACTGTGAAGGAGGGATGCCTCAAGAAATTCTGACCCTTTTCACAGGGCATGTATTGAAGGGTGAATTTGGAATTGAAAGGCAATAAATTGATAATTAGCACTCTTGTCAAGTTTTATGCCTACTAAGTTTTGAATTAGAACAGTAATTACATTTGCTTTACTGACTAGAATACAGACAAAAATTTAGTTTATAGAGTGTAATAATAAAATTACGTTCAACCAAAGGTTAGTAATTTGTGTTGATGAGAGCCTTTTTCTGAGGAAATGTTTTCAGTTTCTAGGTTTTACATTGTTCAGTTATCTATAGTTACCTGGAACATTGGCCAAAAATAAACTTGTTATTCTAAACTTCCTTACTTGCTTTTCCATGTATGAAAATCTGTGATTCATTATCATATGTCGTTCAGCAACTATATTTATTCAAAACCATAAAGATTTCAATATGGGCATATATATTTCTTTAATAATACAAATGATGTTGAAATAGACTTCTTTGGCCTGCTTTGTTTATTCATGTTGATCACTACTGCTGCATTTGAGCCCCTAAAGTAATTTTTGGCATGTACAAAAGATTGACTTGACATTTATTGATTAAATGTGCACTTGTTATTCACATGGAGTTTTATTTCTTCTATAGCTTTTATAATTTAAAAAAGTGAAATGCTCAAAAGAAATAGTTCATTAAAAAGCATGAAACAGAAAATACTGGACACATCCACCCAAGAATGTATCAAATATATTTTTGGATGGATACTTCAAATATTTTTAGGTATTCACTAAGGCATAACATCCATACTGTTGTTTTGGTTCATAATAAGAAACACACAGAAGCAAAATAGAATTCTTCCCATTTTAACTCCACTGTCCTTTCTACCTTTGCCTCAAAGCCTCCTGCCAAGTTGTACGTGGGCCTGGAGCCCACAAAGAAACTCAGAGGATTCTAAAGCAGAATCCTTTCCCTATGCCCTGCTTCTGTAAGGACAGGAAATGATAATGTCCATCATGCCCTCTGCTTCATGGCTGTTTGGGAGACTTAACATTCTTTTTTTTTTTTTTTAATTCAGTTTTATTGAGATATATTCACATATCTTACAGTCATCCACAGTGTACCATCAATTGTTCACAGTACAATCATATAGTTGTGAATTTATCACCAAAATCAATTTTTGAACATTTTCATTACTTCAAGAGAAAACAAAACTAAGAATAAAAATACAAGTAAAGAAGAACACCCAAAACATCCCAACCATCCCATCCTGCCCCACCCCCCATTATTCATTTTGGGGAGACTTGCATTCTAATCCCCATGTGGGAGCTAAGAGGCCATTTAACCCCTCTGTTTTCTCATTTGTAGTACTTAAGTGCAAGTGATGGAGTTAGGGATACCTGGATTCCATTCCAGGTACTTCTGCAACCAACCTGGGTGGCTTTGGGCTGATTGATTAATATTGCTAAACTTTGGATTCTTATTTTTAAAATAGAATAATATAATAGTCATTTCATGTAGATGTTGTAAGAATTAAATGAGATAATTTATAGAAAAAATAAGCACCATGTCAGTCAGGTGTAAGAGCACAGTCATCATCATCATCACCTGTAAAATGGGGAAGATGGTGATTTACCCGCAAAGGTGCTATGAGTATCACAAGGAAGAACAGGTGTAAAAAGTGTCCAACTCAGTGACTGGCCCATAGTTGGTGCTCAGTAAATTTTAATTTCTTTCTTTTCCTCATAACTCAAAACCATTCCAGGAGATGCCAGTTTCTAGCATGGAATTAGCAGAGGCTAAAGATAATTAATCATAAAACTTATAATAAATTCCTTTAAAAAATATTGTCTTATTTTTAATTCAACACATAGCATATAAAAGAATGGGGGAAACTATCAACTGGATGCTAAAGTAAGGAAAAAAAGCAACCCTGCCCGAGCACCCTGAATAAAATATTCTTTTTTTCCCCTTTCCCTCTGCCTCCTTTCTAAATATTCTCCCTTTCTCCCATTATCTACTTTAAAAGTTTATATTGTGTGCACACTAAATGACTACATTTTCTGGATCCTGGGATGTATACAAATAAGATAGATAAGTCCTTTCACTCAAGTATCCTATTTGCTAAAATAAAGTTACTTTCTAAGTGGAGAATTTGTATTTTATTTTATAATCCTAGTCATCCAAATTCCTTAAGACAGCGCTTCTCAAAGTTAGTGTGCATGACAATCACGTGGTGGGCTTGTTAAAGACATATCCTCTTAATTTAAGAAACAGTGGACTGAGAATCAAGAGATGGCAACTGTTTCCCATTTTGTCAGTGTGTCCTTGGAGGAGGTGCTTTCCTTCTCTGGGTCTCAGAAACCCTCTAGCTCAATGGTAACGTTTTACATAGGAACTAAGAGCCCTTTGTGTATCTATAAAGATTCTCTATTTTTCATGTCTTCTTCCAGCATTGCCTGTTTTCTAAATAACTCTCTGTAAGTACCTATTAGGTCTATGGTAAGCATTTGGTGATTTTAAAAAGTGGACCTAACTTCATTTAATGTATCACCACTGCATTGAAAATTTAAAAAGGCCAATTAAAATATCAACTTACTCTTTAAAATCTTCCTCATTTAAAAAATTAACTGGAACTTATTTGGAGAGGTCTAGGTTCAACTGGGAAGCAGGAAATTACCTACTTATTCTATGTTCTCAGGAGGTTTGATTTCAAATAAGAGATAAGTATTGACCTGAAGGATTCCTAGCTCATTTACAGGGAAACCTTTTTAAGAATGATAGTTTTGCTGGATATACTATTCTTTGTTGACTTTTTTTTTCAGCGCTTTAAATATGTCATCCTGTTGCCTTCTGGCCTCTGTGGTTTTCAATGAGAAATCATATGTTAATCTTATTAAGGATTACATGTGTGTGAAATATTGCTTCTTTCTTACTGTTTTCAAGAGTCTCTCTTTGTCTTTGGCATTTGACGATTGGATTATAATGTGTCTTGGGGTGCATCTCTTTGAGTTTATCATGCTTGGAGTTCATTGGGATTCTTAGATTTGTATACAGGAGGCATACCTTGGAGTTATTGAGTGTTTGGTTCCAGACCACCACAATAAAGTGAATATCAAAATAAAGTGAGTCAAATGAATTTTTTGGTTTCTCAGTGCATATTAGAGTTTTGTTTACACTATACTGTACTCTAGTAAGTGTTTAATAGCATTGTGTAAAAACAAAACAGTGTACATACCTTAATTTAAAAAATACATAATTGCTAAAAAAAAAAAAAAAGTGCTATCACCTGAGCTTTCAGGAGTAGTAATCATTTTGCTGCTTAATGTTGATGGCTGCTGACTGATCAGGGTGCTGAAGGTTGGGGTGACTGTGGCAATTGCTAAAAAAGACAACAATGGAGTGTGCCACATTGATGGACTCTTCCTTTCAAGAAAGATTTATCTGCAGCATATGATGCCACTTGAAAGCATTTTACTCAAAGTGGAACTTCTTTCAAAATTGGAGTCAATCCTCTCAAATCCTGCTGCTTTATTAAATAAGTTTATGCAATATTCTAAATCCTTTATTGTCATTTCAATAATGTTCATAGCATCTTTACCAGGAATAGATTTCATCTCAAAGAACCACTTTCTTTGCTTATTCATAAGAAGCAACTCCTCATCTGTTCAAGTTTTATAAAAAGAGATTACAGCAATTCAGTCACATCTTCAGGCTTTACTTCTAATTCTAGTTCTCTTGCTATTTCTACCACATCTGCAGTTACTTCCTCCACTGAAGTCTTGAACCCCTCAAATTCATCCATGAGAATTAGAATAAACTTCTTCCAAATGCCTCTTAATATTGGTATTTTGACCTCCTCCCATGAACTGTGAATGTTCTTAATGGCATCCAGAATGGTGAATCCTTTCCAGAAGGTTTTCAATTGACTTTACCCAGATCTATCGGAGGAATCACATCTATGGCAGCTATAGCCTTACAAAATGTATTTCTTAAGTAATAAGACATGAAAATCGAAATGACTCCTTGATCCATGGGCTGCGGAATGAATATCGTGTTGGCATCATGAAAACAATGTTAGTGTCACTGAACATGTTCATCAGAGCTTGTGGGTGACCAAGTGCATAATCAGTGAGCCATAATATTTTGAAAGAAATATTTTTTGGCTGAGCAGTAAGTCTCAACAGTGAACTCTTAAAATATTCAATAAACCATGTTATAAACAGATATGCTGTCTTTCAGTCTTTGTTGTTCCATTTATAGAGTACAGACAGATTAGATTTAGCATAGTTCATGAAGGCCCTAGTATTTTCAGAATGGTAAGTTGAACATTGGCCTCAACTTAAAGTCAATGCTGTATTGGCACCTTATGAGACAGTTGGCCTATCCTTTGAAGCTTTGAAGCCAGGCATTGACTTCTTTTCTCTAGCTATGAAAGCCTTAGATGTCATCTTCTTCCTATATATGACTACTTTGTCTACATTAAAAATACGTTTAGTGTAGCCACCTTCTTCAATTGTCTTAACTAGATCTTCCGGATAACTTGTTGCAGCTCTGCAACAGCACTTGCTGCTTGCCCTTGCACTTTTATGTTATGGAGATGGCTTCTTTCCTTAAACCTCACGAACCAACCTCTGCTAGCTTCAGACTTTTCTTCTGCAGCTTCCCTACCTGTCAGCCTTTGCAGAATTGAAGAGAGTTAGGACTTTGCTCTGGATGAGGCTTTTGCTTAAGGGAATGATGTGACTGGTTTGAATTTCTGTCCAGACCACTAAAGCTTTCTCCATTATCAGTAATAAGGAAGGCTGTTTTGCTTGATTATTTATATGTTCACTGGCGAAACACTTTTAATTCCCTTCATTAACTTTTCCTTTGCATTCATAACTTGGCTAACTTGGTGCACGAGGCCTAGCTTGTGGCTTATCTTAGCTTTCAACATGCCTTCCTCACTAAGCTTAATCATTTTGAGCTTTTGATTTAAAGAGAGATGTGTGACTCTTCCTTTCATTTGAATACTTAGAGGTCATTTTTGGGTTATTAATTTGCCTGATTTCAATATGGTTGTGTTTCATGGAATAGGGAGGCCCAAAGAGAGGGCAAGAGTTGGGGGAATGTCCAGATGGTAGAGCATTAGGACACATACAACATTTGTCGGTTAAGTTTGCTATCTTATATGAATGCTCTCCATGGTGCCCCAGAGATTAAAGTAGTAACATCAAAGATCACAGATTGCTGTAACAAATATAATAATGACAAAAAGTTTGAAATATTGCAGGAATTACCAAATGTGACATAGAGTCATGATATGAGCACATGCTGCTGGAAAAATGTCACTGATAGACTTGCTTGACACAGGTTTGCACAGACCTTCAGTTTGTAAAAACTGCAATATCTGTGAAGTGCTAAAGTGAAATGCAATAAAATGAGGTATGTCTGTATTTGTGTATTTCTTAAGATTTGGGGAGTTTTTGGCCGCTATTTCTGCAAATACTTTTTCTGCTCTCTTCTCCTCTGGGATTCCTCTGATTGGAGGTGCAATTGTTGGTTCAATTGATGGTATTTCACAGGTTCTCAGCTTCTGTTCATTTTTTTCATCCTTTTTTCTTCCTGCTCCTCACTTTCCACAATTTGAACTATCTTATCTTCAAGTTCACTGATCCTTCTTACCACCTCCTCCAGTCTTCTGTTACTTCCTATATTGAACTTCTTTATTTCAGTTATTGTGATTTTCAGCTCCAGAATTTACGTTTGGTTCCTCTTTATAATTTCTGTCTCATTATTGAAATTCTAATTTGTTCAAAGTTGCTTTCCTAATTCCCTTTATGTCTTTATCCATATGTTCATTTAATTGATCCTGTTTGAGAGAGTTAATCTAAGATCTTTGATTAGGCATTCCAGTGACTGGGCTTCCTTGAGGGTTGTCTGTCAGATTATTTTTCTCCTGTGTATAGGTCATACTTTACTGTATCCTTGTATTTTTTCTTTTTCTTTTTTTTTCTTTGAGAACTGGATATTCTGAGTATTATGGTATTGTCACTTTAGAAATCTAGTTTTCCTACTCCTCAGATTACCAGATCAAGATAAATAGGAAAAAAAGGAGAAAGAGTAAAGAAAGAAAGAGAAATAATCAACCCCTTCCCCCCCACACACTCAACCCTTCCACCCCCTCAAAGGTTCTCTGCTCCTGAAAGGAGGACTGACTCTCCCAGTTTCTTGGTAGATGTCAGTGGGAAGCCAGAACCTACTATTATTGTGGCCGAAACTGAGGCTAGCATCCATGCTGGTCCTTCATGGATCTGTGAGGCCAAAATAGACAAAAAAGAGAGAAAATAAAACCAATCAAAGAAAAAGGTACACTGGCTGTTTATTTCCCAGTAGTTGATTTTATGAGGCTGCCATTGAGATGGCCAAAACCTAGGCTAGTGCCCATGCTAAGCTCTCAGGGATCTGACAGACAAAGGAACACTGACACACAAAGAAAGAAAACCAAAAAAACAAGGTACACTGGCTCTTTATATCCTAGTGGATGCTGGTGGGAGCCCAGAAGCTTCTGCTGCCCAGAGATTGAAACCAAGGCTAGCATCCCTTAGGGATTCCCCAGACTGACCTTGACTTCCAATCCCAGCTTTTGGAGGATGAGGTTTCCTCTGTCTTCCCTGACCACAGCTTGCTGCTCAGGAATCCGCAACACATTTCCACAGCTACCTCAGAGGAATGGGGACTAGTTGCTGGTTCAAACTCGCCTTTACTAATAAAAGCTGTAATATCAGCAGTCTCACCCTTCATCTGGTGCTCCCATGGTTGTTCTAAATGGCCAGTCTGGTTCCACAGTTACCACCTAGTTAATTTCAGTCTCTTTCTCCAGCTCATTCATTTACATGGTGGAGGGAACACTCTGTAAAAATTCTCATCACATCATTTTGCATTTGTGCTCAGACACCATTTTTTTTAGCAAGGAAGTTTTAAAGGATTAACCAAACTCATTTGGAAAGGCCTAGTTTCAACCTGGGCAGCATGCATTTACCTAGTTTTGTTTTCCTGTACATGTTAGCTAGGATTTCCTTTCTGTGTTCCCTGGTGATTTGATTTCAAGCAAGAGATATGTACCTGTGCTGGCCTGAAATGTTCTCTGCTCATTTACAGGGAAACTTCCTTTATAACCAGCCCCCATCCCAGACCCTTGAAATATGTTTCTTTATTGCATATGGCAGCATTATGATGACACCAAAGGCACCACTAATAGATTAATACCATCAAAAAAGGCTCTTGTTTGGCTGAGGTCTTTCATTTCAAACCTAAGTTGAAGATCAATTAGAACAATGATGGAAGGCAGTTAATTTTCTGTTTGTAAATACAGTCTAGGAAATGCAGTATTGATTACTGCATTTCAAGGAGGGGGACATCTGCCCTCAACTGCAGGCAGTCCAGAATAATGTAATTTATAAGGCCAGAGAGTATAGCGTTGCTGCATACGTCAAAAGAATAATGATTTATTGGACCTGGGACCACTTTAGGTCTATGAGATTGGAATATATGGATTATAGTCCTTGCTGTTCAGGAGCTTAAAAGTTTAGACATTAAATCAAAACCTAGAAACATTAAAAGATTTAGAAATCATCATAATTGTGGGTATGTAAATGCTTTTGGAATTCAAAGAAGAGCAAGTTTCCTTAGATAATAGGCATTGCAGTAGAATTCATAGAAGAAGTGGTATTTGATCTGGACTTTTGAAGAATTGAAAAGATAAGGAGTGCAGTCCCAATAGCATATGCTACAGATAGGAAGACCAGAAAGGGATGGCATAGGGAAGTCTAAACATGGGGTCAAGAGACAATGTTGTTGAATGAATGATCTTCCAGGGTTTGTTATCTATAAGCCCATTCATTCCATAGCCTGACTAATGCTTTCCAAACTAAGAGATATGTCATAGTAACATTTCCTAAGGTTTGCTCTACATGATGTTCAAATATGAAAAGGAGTTCCCTAGCCGAGTAAGTGTTATAAGCACTGGGTTAAACAAGTCACACTTTATTGCAGGATTCTCAGTCCGTTGAATAGGGTATTTGACTTTTCATTTTTGAAGAAGTTAATAAAGGACGTAGCATTTCCCAAAATTATTTGACCAGAGCATCTCCTAAGGAAAGTATTTCCAAGACATGCTTTGGGAAGGCTCACAAAAGCAGAGTTTTCTTTTGTTAGGATTTTATTAAATCCATGAATACCCTTCAATGAACTTTCGCCTGTACCCAGACTTTTCATTTCTTATAGCAACTCTTCCCCTTAATAACATCAATTCTAAGGAGCCTGGGGAGGATATGAGAATATGCACCATATGATATGCATTGCATTCTCAAAAATGTCATTTTTAATAGTAAAAACAGTTACACCTAAATAGGCAATTTCATGTGTCTGGTCTTTCCTATTCAGTTAACCTAAAAAAAAATGTAAAATAAGCATCATAATTATCATAGGAATTTCTGTAACAGGATAGTATTACCAGAAATTATTAAAGGATGAAAATGAGAAGAACTTTGTTACTACTGAGTGAGAATAAACTTCAATGTGACTAACAATTGGCTAAAATAAAACTTTTAATTATTGGTTAAAGATAACTATAATGAAATCCAATTTTCATAGGGAAAAAAACTCCATATAATTTACTTTTGAAATATGATACATTGTTAGGAAATTCAGTTTTTCCTGAGTTTTCACTTTTTTTTCTTGGTTCTTTGCCCTCTCATTGCTCAGGAAAGACAGGGACTCTATTCTGGAGTAAACTTTCATAATATCACTTCAAATAATTTAACCTCAAACCACCTATATTGTAATACATTCAATATATTCAATAGGGTTCACTTAAAGTGAGGGTGACATGTAGTAGGGAACCCACGCTGATTCCTTTGCCTTTCTTTTCCTGAAAATATCATCTTTGGTTGACCAAGTGCACTTCTCATTTCTTTCCTTCCTGGATAAATCAGTTTTGCATTGTCCTCAGATCTCTATATTTTTAAATGTTTGTTAGAGTAGTTGTAGGTTTATAGAAAAAATCATCCAGAAAATATACAGTTCTCATATATTACCATATTTTATTATTAATATCTTGCATTAGTGTGGTATATTTGTTACAAATGATAAAAGAACAATTTTTGTAATTGTACTATTAACTATAGTACATGGGTTATAATTGAGTTCACTGTGTTGTACAGTCCTATGATTTTGTGCTTTGTTTAAAAAAAAAATTCTAGTAGCATATATCAAATTTACCCCTTTACCCTAAAACTTACCTTTTAACAGACCTTTGTGTTTAATCAAGTAAGTTTGATTCCTAATCAAACTCTGGGTCCTTAAGCTTCACATCTATATAGGTCCTACAAGTATTATACAACCAGGCCATGGGAATACCTGTGGATGAAGGAAGAAATATTTGGAAAAGTTTACATTAGAACAGCATCATACATGCATTTTATATCACCAAGTTCAATTATATTGTGTCCAACAGAGAGAGAGAGATGGGATGGGTGTGGGGAGAGGGGGAAATAATCTTACATACTGTATTCCTCCCCCCTTTCAAATGAGCTGTTGGCATTTGCAGTTTCATGAACCAAGAACCCACAACCAAAATGCAAATAGAAATAAAAGAAGGTAATTCTGGACTTCTAAGAATCCAGTTCCTGCTTCAATGGTTAACTTAAGAAAATTTCAGTTAGCTTTGTGTGTGTGTGTGTGTGTGTGTGTGTGTGTGTGTGTATATATATATATATGTACATATGTATATGTATACATATATATACATACACGCACACTGCTTACTTCCAGTTCTTCCAATACATGTCCATACTCCAGTGAAATTCAGAGGATAATACTTTAGAACTGAATGAAACCAAAGAGATTATTTAGTTCCACCACTCTTATTTTACTTCTGAGTAAATCAAGACCCAGAGAGAGGCTTAACATATTTACTGAGTTTGGAGAAGGAAGTTAGAATTTTGGCCTCCTTAATTCTAATATAGAATTCCTTACACTATTCTTAGAAATCAGATAGCCAGGCTTGTTAGAATTGTGTATGAATGAAGACTAAGTGGGCTTTGAGTGGCTGCGGGTAGAGATGGTAGTGGAGGTAGGGAAGAGGGAAGGGGGAGAGAAAGTGTTATGAGTAAAATATGGGTGCTTAGGATATAGACTGTTTATTTTCACAATACTATTCCCAAAGGAGAGAAGGCTTTATCAAATGTAATTTGGCGGGGGCAAGAAGCTTATGCAGAATTGTGAAGAAGAGACAATTATGATTAATAAGAATTCTGATTAATTATATTCTGATTCATCAGGAGTTTATTCTTGAGAAGAAGTTAGCCATGAAATAGGCCCTTCTCTCTTTTCTTTCGAAGTCTTCCCCACACTTTGAAAGATGGTGATGACACTATAAGGAATGACCAGCTCTGGGAAATAGAATGAAATGTGGATTAACACCAGCAAAGAAAAGGTGCTGATTTTTCCTAAAGAAGTCCTCTTTAGGGTTCAGACATACGATTCGTGGCTTTTCAGCAAATGATGAATTCATAATAAGGTTTGACAACAATTAGGCTGTGAGCCACAAATATTATCTGAACTGTATGTTTCTCCGGATGAATTAATATAGAGATAATGTGGTTTGCTTGAGGTCACCGTGGTGTTGACTGAGCTGTGGACCCCTAGTGGGAACAACAACTGAAGCAAGAGTAGATCTTTGTCCTTCTCCTAGTCTCAAAAGCATATCACCTTGCACTAGTCACTGAACTTCTGTCTCAATTACCCCACTTCAAATTGGAGTAATAAAAACTGACTAGCTAATTGTGCTGATGGTGACGATAGCTACATTTTAGCTAAATTTGCTCTGCACTTTCTATGCACTATCTTAATTAAAATGCACAACAATCCTATCAAATAAGTACTACTATTATCTCCATTTTACAGATGAGGAAACAGACTAAGGAAGACCAAATACCTTGCCCCAAATCATGCTACTAGTAAGTAGAAAAATCTGAATTTGAATCCATACTCCTAACCACCATTTTATATTTGAAAGCATTTTTATAATAGCACCTACATAAGAAATGCAGAGGGTTGTTTCTTTGTAGTGCCATTAAAGGTCCTTGTTTAAATCAACGCAATGACAAGAAAGAATGCCTGACTCACCAGGTCCCTTTTTATAGAAGCAAACTGGGAAAAATGCTTTCACTGCCTCTTTAGATCTTTCCCCCTTGAACAAATATGGCATGTACAACACACCACAGTTCATGGATTACCACGATATGTTTGTCAAATAAGGTAATGACTTTTAGGGGAGGGCAGAGTACAGCAGAGGTTTTTCAGTCCCCAAATAACTGAACAGCTTTTGTATTGCTATTGATTTTTTAAAGTCAAAACTCCAGCAATTCCCTGGCTCTAACATTAATTACAGCATTTTTCTGCAATTGAACTGAAAATGCTACATAGGATAAGGTCACTCGGTACATTTCAGATTTGTAGAGTTCTGTGTGAAGCAAAATCTCCTTTGTCAAAGCTGCAACTTGAGAATGAATTGGATATTATTGGACTCTCACTCAGTGCTGTGCTGCAGAGAGATGATTACTTGCGGGGTCAGGCCAGGGTCATTCTCTCTAGGACCCGTTTGAGTAAGTCACTCACACCTCTTCCTAGGTCAGCGCTTCAAGTGTGTCCTTAAAGTGATACTTGTCAAATAAAATGCAAATTTGAATTCAGTAGGTCTGGGGTGGAGCCTTATTTCTAACAAGTTCCCAGGCGATGCTGGTGCTTCTAATCCACCCACTCTACTTTGAGCTTCATGGTACTAAATGATACGTCTGTGTCCTAGTGGAAGAAATTGGTGAAGCATGTCTGCTTAGGAAAAAGAAAATCCTTGGGCAGCTTTCTGCAATTCGTTGTAGTAGGACTCATGGGACCATTTTGAAATTGGCAAGTTCTATTATATATCCCCTTTAACACACAGTACATTGTCTCCCCTTTTAGCCCTTATCCTCCACGTCACTGAGCATTCACGCTCTTCCAACCCAGCGGCTTCTGTGAGCATCTCTCCACCTTTCCCACGGGGACCCCATCTCCAAGACTTTTCCCTCCCTCTGTCTTTATAACCCACTCAGAGGTTAACTCTGTTCTGTCCACACACTCAAGCTGGCCTCATCAGTGTAAAGCCTTTATTCAAAGACAAATGATTCAGGGATGTGGATGGAAAGAGAATTTGAAGCAGAGGGAATCCCTGGAACCCCAAAATCATGCCACTGGGATGCTGGTCACTGTTCGTAGTGGCAGGACTCACTGAACAAATTGCCCTAACCACTTGGCAGAGAGTCCTTTGTACTTGCTACTCGAGACACTATCAGCCTTCCGTGATAACAGACATTTTCTTTTTGTTTCAGGAGTTCGTAGTTGGTATATATTTATAAAGAAAAAGAAAGCAATATACTTATTCCTTCCCCTCTGTGACAATATCTTTCAAATCTCTCATTTCTGTGCAGCCTTCTGAGCTTTCTTTGTAGCCAGCAATGTCACATACACATTGTAGATAACACCAGAAGGCAGCTTAAATTATTTTTCTATATATTCTGAGAGCGAAAACACCAAGTCATATATTTTAGCAAACAGGTGCTACTATCAAAGTTCAGTATCCTTAACTGGGGACTGTAGAGAAGGACGAGGTGACCAGGGAAGTCATTTCATCTCTGTTCTTGGTAAAGGCTTCTGCAAAGACTCTAGGGAGTGAAACGTTATAAGAAATAAACATATTTAACCCTTGTCCATGGCTGTTTATTTTCAGAACACATTACAAACCCTAATTAAACTGCCTGCTAGTGCTAAGAATAATGAAGACCACAAGACACTTAATTAGTCCTAGTACCATAATGGAAAAGCTTTTCTTCCATTTCTGGTAGTTTCTGATTCATTTACCTAACTCTTCCTTCCATCACTTCAGGAGAAGGCAAGGCAGGAGAATTTATTGGCAAGTGATGAAGAGTCCACAGTCCAGAGTCTGACAAGCCCTGGGTTTGAGTTCTTAGCAGCTGTGTGGCTTTGAACAGATGACTTCAGAAGCTCCGCTGTTTGCCTTCCTCAACTCTGGGGGCTGCTGGGAGATTTAAGTATGACAATATGGGCAGGGCTGACTTCTCCATTAGGCCTAGTGGGTGCATTGTCTGGAGCCTACAGATTATTTTAATTTCTTTTAAAATCAGAAAGGAAATAAAATGAACTTTTAGGTGTTAAAAAAAGAAGCATTACTATTTAATATTAATACATTTGCTTTTGTTACCAGTGCAGTCAGAAAATATATTATTTAATACTTTTTTAGGGAGGAAGGGGTCCATAAAGGCAAAATTGCCTAAGGCTAACAAGAGTCATACCGTGGCCCTGGATGTATGTAAATCACTTAGCATGTAACTGGCACATGGGAAGCATGTAACAACTTAAGACAAGGGTTGGGGAACTTTTTCTATATAGGGCCAGATAATAAACTTAAGGCTTTGTAGGCTGGACACTCTCTGTTACAAAGACTCACCTCTGACACTATTGCAAAAGCATCTGTAAACGATATGTCAATAAAAGGGAATAGCTGTGTTCCAGTAAAACTTAATTTGCAAAAATGGGAAGCAAGCTGGTTTGGTTCATAGGCCTTATTTTGTTGACTCCTGACTTAAACTTGTACTCTTACTATTGATATTCTTGAAAATAATTTAAATTTTATTCATTCAGTTATCTATAAAATGTCTCCAAGAGACCATAAGCAAGAAGGGAAGAAATAAGTGATGCACTTTGGGTAGTCAGGATAGCCAAAATATGAAAACTCCGTTAAATTCTGTTGTTCAGGATTCACATAACTAGAATGGACCATTATTTTTTTTCTTCACTGTATTAAAGAGTGAAGTCAGTCATAAGATAACAAAATGCTGTGGACAGACCTCGATGTTCCCAGAGACTGCCTTGTATGGAAAAATAAAACCCTCATAAAGGCAAACGATCTATTGAGGAGTGCGTATTTGTACGAATTCATAAACGGAAATCGTGCATAGCAACAATCCAGTTACGCTGTAACTTCTGTTGCAATCTGACACCATAGAAAATCTCTCCCTGTGATTCCTACCAGATCAGGCAGTTGCTTAAAGAGAGAAGATATTTGATAATTACATAGGAGGTATAGGACACCTTCTTGTACCCTAAGCCTCAGTTAAGTATAAAAAACCGGGAGCCCCTGAGGTAGAGGGCATGAGCCCATGGTTAAAAGTATATACTTGGCTATAGAGGAAAAGCCCTTTTTCAGTTTGCCCAAACCAAAACTTTAGTTCTTATCAACTTTGGCTTAATGAACATATAGCTAAACTTGTTGTCAGTGTGTACACAATACAATCAACTAATGGAAGTAGAAGGAAGGGAAAAGAACATAGCCTTAGGTGTAAATTTGGACTCAGATTTTGAGTCTGCTATTTGCTTGCTCTGTAGTTTTAGGCCAGTTATTTAAATCTAAGTCTCAGTTTTCTTACCAATAAAATGGAGTCAAGAATACCTATTTTGTGCATTGTACATGGCAACCAAGATGATTATGTTTGATTATACCTGTCATTGATTTGCATGAAATAAATTATTATGAATGGTTGCACTTCAATTCTTATTAGAGGTAGAAATAATCACTGCTGGACAAAGAGAAGGGAGCCCACTGAAAGCACAGGTGCTTCAACTTTGGGTTCTGGGATTTGAATCTTCCCTCCATTCAGTTGTTAGGTATTACACCACACAGATTTTTTACTATTTCTAATGTTGAGTTTATTCATCTGAAAAAATGGAAATAAAAATGAAACATATCTCATAAGACTGTGAGGAGTATTAAATGCAATAAAGCATATAAAGCATTTTGCAAGGTGCCTGGCATAATGTATAGGTTTATCTCCCTCCTCATCATCATTGCTTAGTGTGATGCTGGGTTCTTAATCTGGGGCTCCCCAGAGAAGTATGATGACCTTTAAGGATGCATGAATCCCCTTGAAACTGTGTTCACCAGTGCTTATTATTGTTTTGTCCATATAAACATTTTTCTGGAGTAAAGGTCCATAGCTTTCATCCACTTCTCAGAGGGATCCACAATCTGAAAGTCCTTAAGAACCATGTCGTTAGAGCAGACAGTCCATAATGCTTTGAAAGCATCTGCCATGGCCTGCAGTATAATTACCTATGGTGATAGTCCAAGTTTTCAAAAAAACTATTCACTTAAATTAGTAGATGGAATTTGAGAAACCCAAGGATGCATAGTCATACATTTAGCAAGATTTTTCCAGCTACTAAGTAACTGATTTTCATGTAAAAGGATGAAATTCATTAAAGTGTGAATTTAAATACATTGAAAAATCAATTCGAGTGAAACAATTCATTTCATAATAATGGTGCCATTGTGAAAATTTTCAAAAAATATAAAAAATTGTTGATATGCATTTACAATTTTCCAGATACTTTTCTAAAGAGCTTATGTGGATTATACCAGTCAGTTCTCAGAACAACCCAAGGGTAATGTATAATCATTTCTGGTTTCTTGATTGATACCAATTCTTTTGTTGGTTTGTATCAAGTGACACTTTGACACCTATTTGGGACTGAAAACAGCTGCAAAAAGCACAAGTGATTCCATTAGGTATTGTTGGCAATGATGACTTGGCTGGACTTGCTGTAAGGAGAGATACGATGAGGGTCAAAGCTCTAGAAAAACGCATTCAGGGAAGGGCTGACATGGGCAAGTTCAAGCTAAGATCTTGGATGATGCTAGTTCTGGAGTCTCCCAAGTTTATTGGTTTAACACAGTCAGAAAATGTGCTGGTCATCTATAGGGAAACATTTTCTGAAGAAATAGCTTCCAGTGGAAAATTATCTATAAATTATAGCCAATGCTTCCAGCACAGGCTAGTAACCAGAGGTCCTTGGGAAAAGAAGTTGGCAAGTATGGGGAAATAGCCTCTACTTGAGTACCTTAGAGGAAAGAGACATTGATTTATGAAAATATTTGTATGTTCAGCATTGGCTTCTCAGTTCACTTCTTGGGTATCATATGAGAAGCATATTAAAAAAGAAGAATTATTCCACAGGCTGTGTTTCTATTTAACTGTGAGTGATTTTTGTATAGTTCATGAAGATGCTGGTCTTATGAGATTTACCTTTTTTCTATCATTTATTTTGCTCTGAATTTTTGCAAAAAAATAAAAACATTCTTGCCAAGTTATACATGTGTACCTTATCAAGACATTTAAACATGAGTCAACATCTCAAAAACAATCATAGTAAGGATTGATGGATTCAAAAACCATTCATCTGCAGTAATGTTAATTGTTATATTAGAATTTCTATGTCACAAAAAAAGCAGTTTACCTTACATAAGGAAATGTTTGGAAGGATGTTTGTTGAGTAAGTTGCTAAATTGAAGGAAAATTTAACATCTACAGAAACATAGGAGCTCAGACAAAATCCATAAATCATAATTTTTTGGATACTGAATCTGAAGGATTCAAATCTTCAAACTTAAATTCCCAGGAGAGGGAAGTATTTGGATGCGTTAGTTAGGTGACTTCTTAACCGTTGCTAGGAGGTGGATGTCATAATGATAGCCAAACATAGTAGGACTTACATGGAATGGGAGAGATTATTCCCTAGAAGAAATTTAAGAAGACATAAATAAATGGACAGACATACCATATACATGGACAGGAAAATTTAATATTGATAAGATGACATCTCTCCTCACATTGAACTCTAGTTGTAACACAACCATAATCAAAATGCAAAACATGTCTTTTTTAATGTAGAAATTGACACATGATTTCTGAAATGTATATGGAAATGCAAAGCACCAAGAATAACCAAAACAAACTTGGAAAGGGGAAAACTTGAAGAATTCACACTACTAGATTTAGTACAAAGCTACAGAATTAAGAGATTTTTGGTATTGGCATAAGGATTAACAAAGTAAATGAAAGAACAGAATAGAAAGTCCAGAAACTGACTCATAGATATATTGTCAACACATATGCAAAAATTGATTTTTGACAAGGTTGCCCAGCTAATTTTATTAGGAAAAGTATAGTTTTTTTCTACAAATGGTTCTGGATAAAAATTAGATAAACATATTTAAAAAAAAAAAAAATGAAAATTTCAACCCCTACCTCACACTACACACAAAAAATAACTTGACATGGATCATAGACTAAACCTTAAAAGATAAAATTATTAAACTTCAAGAAGAAAACAGGAGATTACCATTGTGACTTTGAGATAGGCAAAGATTTCTTAGGATATAAAAAGCACTAAACATAAAATAAAAAATGATTAATTGATAAAATCAAAAGAAAATTTCTGGTCATCAAGAGATACCATTAAGGAAATCAAAAGGCAAGGAACAACATATTTAAAGAAAATATTTACAGTCTATATATATATGATAAAAGGTTTATATCAATAATATACAATGTATTCCTACAATTCAACAATAAAAAGACAACTCAAGAGAGCAACAAACTTACACACGTCACAAAATAAGTCTTTTAAAGGGCCAACAAAGACATGAAAATGTCCTTAACATTAAACATCAGCAAAATGCAAATTGAAACCCTAATGAGATACTATTCCACACATACTAGGATGGCTAAAATTAAAAGACTAACCAAATATTGAAGATGTGATTAACCAGAACTCTCGTACATTGCTGGTGGAAGTGTAAACAATATAACCACTTTGGAGACTTGTTAGTTAGTTTCTTATAAAGTTAAGCATATACTTATCCAATGACCTACCAGTTCCATTCCTAGGTATTTAGATAAGAGAAATGAAAACATATGTTCAGAAAAGGACTTTTAAGAGATTGCCTACAGCAGCTTTACTCATACATAAGAGCTGAACACTGGAAACGACTAAATACCCATCAAGCAAAATTTGGATAGACTATGGAATATTTAGCAATAAAAAAAGAATGAACTACTGATACATAAACCAACATGCATGAATCTAAAAAGTACAGTATTGAGTGAAAGAAACCAGACACAAAGGGGTACATGCTGTTTAATTCCATTGATATGAATTTAAGAAAAGATAAAACTTATCTGTGTGATAGAAATCAGAACAATGTCTATGGGAGATAGGAATTGACTGAATGGGAATATTACAGAACTTCATGGGGTGATGTAGTGATTGAGGTGTTTTCATTGGTGTGTACATTTATCAAAACAGACTAAATTATAAGCCTACAATCTTTGCATTTCACTGTGTGTACATTTTCCTGCAGTCAAGAAGAGAAAAAGTTAAATAATTGATAGGATTCAAATAAAATCATCTATCATATACTCCAGTTCTCCAATACCTACACAGCCTTCAAATTCCAAATGAACTCTTGTTGAAGACTTGAGTATTTCAGCCATTTTTCCTCCCTCTTAGTGGCTTTGCAGTACTTACCACCTTTACTTAAAGATGCTTGGCCTTTTAGCTTTTCCCAATTGTTTCCCATCTCTTCAAAGAAAACCTAAGTTCCCTGCAAACATCATCTGCATCAGTGGTTCTTAAGCTTTAATAGTGTGCATCAGAATTACCCAGAGAGTTTATTAAAATATAGATTTTCAGGCCTTAACCTGCAGATATGATGATTATTATATTTGTTATTGAGCCAAGGAATCTGTGTTTTTAAGTAGGATCCTAGGTAATTGTCCACTGACCACCTTTTGAGAAACACTGATCTATACATTCTTTGAATTGTTTCTATCATATCCACAAGCCTTAAGGGTTATGTACCACTAAATGGCAATAAATAAGCTGCTCATTAAGTAAACTAGATGAGTTCTCATCCCTCTGGCACTATTCTCAACTGTGCCTAGATTTGTTTGTATGACACTTTCAGAGACTGACTACAGATACCATTCCAGGAAGGGACTGAAAATTAAAGATAATTTTTCCTAAATCCTTCATTTTACCAGTGTGGAAACTGAGGCCTAGAGAATAGGGACTTTCCTAAGATCCTGTAGCTAGGGAGGGCTGAAGTGAGCCTGAAACTCTGGACACCTAACTCCCAACCTTATCAAGTTCTCCCTACCAAATTATGGCTTTGTCAGGATGGGAAAGCGCCGTGGTTGTGTGGGGTGATTCTGCCCCCCCAGGCGATATTTGGCAATTTCTAGAGGTAATTGGCAATGCACAGAGACATTTTTGGTTGTCGTGGTTGGCAGAGGTGGGGGGTGGTAACTGGCATCTAGCAGGTAGAGGCCGGGAATGCAGCTACACACCCTACAGTTCCCGGGACAGTCCTGCCCAACAAAGAAGCATCCGGCCCAAAATGTCAACAGTGCCGAGGCGGAGAAACCCTGGACTAGTCGATATGGAAGTTAATGGTCCCACCTGCTCGTAAAAATGATCCCGCTTTGTGCAAGCAAGGCTTGTCAGGAATCCTCCCTGAGCTCTCCAGAGACTTCACTATATGGTTTTCATATTTTTCCTAGCTCCTAATCCCAGGCCTGACTGTAGACGCCCCTTCCCTGAACTGGAACAGAAGGTCCCTTCCTGTAGACAGCTGGGGCTGACTCCCTAGTGCTTTCGTGGCAACTCGTCTCATTTCTTTGACAGAGCATCTGCCAGCAGCAGGGCACGGAGCCGTGCACGTGGCCACCCCAGGCCTGCCGACAGCACTCTTTGGTGAGATGGGAGATGCTCCAGCTGGTCACAGAAAGAGGGAGCCAGCTGGGTTTGAAAGGAAACAGATTTAATTTTGTTCCCGATTGAAGCCAAAACCAGTGTAGAGATGTGCACTCTCTAATTTGGTATTCTTAAAAGGATAATGGGGGTAACAGGTAGAAAGAGAACCTTGAAACTCAAGAAATAAGGAAGGACAGGTGCCTAGTGCCTGCCGCAGAGCCGGTTTGGATCATTTATGCCATATCAGAGCAGGAGTAACTTGATATATGTGTTGGGTCTCAGTGGCTCAGCACTTCCTGGCTATGTGGTTTTAGGCAAGTTACTAAACTGCTCTAAATCTTAAGATTCCTCAACGACAAAATGGTGATACTAATAGTAGCAACACTGTAGAGTTGATTGAAAGATTAAATGTGTTAATGCAGGTAAAGAAAGATTTTAATGCTAGTGCTATTATTTTCCTGTTTACCACTAACTTGCAAGATATGCCAAGCTCTACCAGCCTCTGTCTATGCAGTAATCCCCTCATGTTCCTTTTTATACCAACTGTATGTTAGCACAAGTTCCCCCTGTCTTAATTACATCAAGCTAGTCATTCCTCAAAGGAAACCATTTTGTTATTTTTAACCAGCCCCAAAGGGGGTCCCTTCCATATGCCCACAAATCGGTCTTTTGCTGCAACCACTATTACCCTGGCTTCTTTTTTTTTTTTTTTTTTTTTTTCGCCTGAGCTGATGAACCCGTTTTGGAGATGTCTCCCTTTCTCTGTGTGCCTTCAGAATGCCACTGCCAGGAGTCCCCTGAGGCTGGCAGTGTTGAAGAGGTCAGAGCATATGTAGGATTCATGCAAAAATGGAAGGAAAATCTCTTTGCAGCTGTGCCTGTTTTTTCTTAGGGGACACAAAGAAGCACATTCTTGTTTAGGAATCTGTGCTGACCACTTCTATAACTTATTCTTTTAGTCCCTCTCTCCAAAGTTACTTAAGTCCATCCAAAAGATAGGAGAGACATGATACTCTGGAACACTTCTAGCAAGTCCCCCTGTAACAAAGCAAATGTTCTGCAACATTCCAACAGCTGCAAACGCCCCTGGAGGGCTGGGGCACAAATGTTTATTTTTTTTGGCAGTTTCAGGCCCTCAACTCACATGACAAGTATGAGAAGGCCTATTAGAGTCTTCCAGGCTTGGGGCAGGAACACGAAAGGGGAGCTGTGAAGCACTGGTGGAGCGGGAGGCCAAACACAAGGAAAGCAGAAAGATGAGAAAGTAAAGATGCAGAGGTGGGGGAGCATTTCCCTTAGAGTAGGTGCACTGGGGGTTGACAATTAGGTTCCCAAAAGCTCCAGCATGAGAAACTGGAGAGAGGCCATCCGTTTTGTTGTCATTCGCCCTAGCCAAGTGAACAGTTAGCTGTGGCCTCTCTGTCAGGGCTAATGCCCAAGCAGGCTTGGCTATTCTAGTGATCCACGGGATTAACCATCCAACCAAGCCAAGAACTGGGCATCTTCAGACTGACTGATTGCACGGCTGCTTCTTGAATTTGGGGTATAGGAGGATATGGGGACCTGGGAAAACCTATAGGCCTGCCTATCTGTTGGCAGCATCCACTTGTAGTTCTGAGGTTTGTGCTTTAACCCCTTAAAAACAGTCAGTCTGAGTTCATCTTGGAAAAATTAGTAAAACTTTTAAGGAATGGGGAAAGCAGAACATTCCAATTAGGAAAAAGGTGCAGAATGGGGAGCAGCCCAAGTGGAGGCAAAATTAATTTGGTAGAGGAGCTGGGGAGAAGACTGGATTAGAAGAGATAAAAGATGCAGTAATCATAAGTTCCCCCCTCCTTTGCATCCAGAAAGACAAAATTCTAAAGTAGTAATTTTTTCAGACACAGCCATAAACAGACTTAAAGTTTCAGACCTTTAAAGGGAGGAGACATTTGAAATTAATTTTGAGATCAGGGCAAGAAGAACTTTATCTGAAACTGGAGAAAAGAAAAGAAAATGCCTTTAAGAAAATAGGGTATAGTGTGATGCTGTTCAAAGCTAAATGCTGCACACAGGGGGATTGGGACACAGAGAAACTTCTTCAGCAGGATCATTGGAGAGGAAAATTATCGCCTAAGGGATGAACCCGTCCAAGCTGCTTCACTTGTAACAGTGACTCTGGGAAGCCTAATCAGGTGCCTGACAGGTAAACTAAAGCTTTTGGCTTTAAAAATACACATCCAGGCCAGCTGATAGCACCAATCTGGTTTGTCCCGAAATAGATCTTAGCACCATGATCTCAGCAGGGATTTGGTTTTTAGAGAAAGCTATTTGATGGGCCTGGAAGAAGCTTTGTTGAAACTCACAATATCCCTGAACTACAAGGAGCAGCAATTTTAGATGCGGGGTGTTAATTCAGTGACTTAAGTAGGGAAAAAAAAAAAAAAAGGAAAGGGAAACCCTTACAATTGTGGGTGCTAAATAAACTGAAAGTTACTTTGAAAGAATGTTTCAGACTTAGTTCTTTCTGTATCCTGTTTTTACATTTAAGGAATCCTTTGGTATTTTTGAGCCCCACTGAGTAAAATAGTAGGAACAAAATATGGTATTTGTTTAGGTATGTATATGTTTTTATATAATACATTAAAAACACATAAAAATGTAGCTGGTACATTGAGCAAGATGCAGTGAGACCAACAAGGTTATTCTCCCCAATAGAGTAAACCCCATTAGAACCCCCTGTCCTTGGATGAAATGTTGGACAGGCCCCCTGAATTGTCTGATTGCTCTCAGATGAGGAGTCATCTGGATACTTTAAGACACAAAAAGAGTATCATTTCAGGGAGAAGGGGTAAACACTAAGAGAATTCATCCCTGACTAGAACTGTGGCAGCTGGTGCCAGTATTCTCTCTGCTGGACCCTTTAACACCAGCGTTCTCCCTGAGAGGCTTTGGGGGCTCTCTCACTAGCTGCTGCCTGGTTCCTGGCAATGGCATCTTCCTGGCTGGTGGCCATGATGCCGCCCTCAGCCCTCGGTGACGCCACAGCCTGTTTCTGCTGAGGGCTCTGAGCTTTCCACGTGGCCCTCTTGGGTTGTGTCCAAGACCAGAGCGATGCTCTCTCTAGCCTGGCCCACATCTGGGCATTGGAAACCAGTACCTCCTTCCTAGATGCAGCTCTCTGTTCTGCTGCCAAAGGCCACTTCATCCAGTCTCTCAACAGGGCATTTTTCACCTGTGTTGTACTCCTCCCCTGTGTATCCCGAAGTACAGGGAACTCCTTTCAGGCTCTCCTGATAGTTTCCTTAAAGCCTGTCTCACCTCAAGTGAGAGGGAAGTCTCTCCTCTTCCTAGGCAACAGGCAAAGGGGGCAGGCAGAGCACTCAGATCATTTTCTCCAAATAAATGTTGTTCCCAATTGCTACCTCCCTTTGCTCTACTTTTTGTTGGACTCTAGAATTAAGAGATGAGTTAAGGAGTACAAACACTCGTTTTCTATCACCTCTTTTGCAATTTCTGCTGAGGCGGTGTACATCTCCCTTTGGAATGTGGGAAGACTTGTGATCTAGCTTTTGCTTCCAACTTTTTAGGTAAGGGTTGACAAACTTTCTATAACCAGTCAGACAGTAAACGTTTCAGGCAATCGCAACGCTCAACTCTTGTCGTCGAAGTGCAATAGCAGCCATAGGACAATATGTAAACAAATGGTCATGGTTGTGGTCCTATAAAATTTTATTTACAATGATAGGTGGCCAGTGCAGATTCAGCCCACTTCCCTAATTTGCTGACCCCTGTTTTAGGATTTGTATAGAAACTGCAATTAAGAGTCTCATTTTAAGATCCTGTTAAAACAGTATGGCATTGGGAATCAGATGCATCCGGATTCAAACCCTAGCTCTGATATTTGGTAATAAGCCTTAATTTCCACATCTGTAAAATGGGGTTAACACTACTTTCCTGACGAGGTGACTGAAAGAAATAACTAAGCTACTGTATATTAAGTGGTTTGGCACGTTATGATCACATGAGTAGTAGTCGTTGCTACTATCATTAGGATCATGATTTTCATGATTACTCTGATTTTTTATATTTTTAAGCTTTCTACTAAAATGCCCTGGCAAAATGGTCTGTCTAATCTATGTTCAATATCCAATATTCTGTCCCTTTTTTGATTCTGCTATCATGTTGAGTAACTCTTAGGGGAAGGTGGGATAGTATAAATATATGACATAAAATTTGCCATTTTAACCATTTTTAAGTGTACAATTCAGTGATTAATTACTTTTATTACAATGTTGTGCTATCATTACCAGCTTCCATTACTAAAACCATTTCATCACCCAGAACAGAATCTTTTTACCCATTAAGCATTGACTCCCCATTCCCCTTCCTCATCCTCTGGTGAACTTTCATCTGCTTTCTGTCTCTATGAAATTGCTTATTCTGGATATTTCACATAAGTGAAATCATATATGATTTGTCCTTTTGTATCTGCCTTATTTCACTTAGCATGTTTTCAAGGCTCATCCATGGGCTACCATGCATCAGAACTTCATTTCCTCACTAAGTAACTTTAAGATGAAGATTCTGCCAGTTGTTCTCTGTCAGATTTCCTTCACGGTGTACAGGTAAACTGCTGTCATCCCCAGTCCCATGTCATCTATGGGACTCTGTGCCTGTCTCAACTAGGGGTGTACACTGTTGGCCAAAGGGTCGTATATCACCCACACACACGTGTTGTTTGGCTCATACATTTGTGTTTTGAGAAATGAGAATGAGTTGCCAATATTTAAAACTCAAGAGATTTCACATCAAATTTCAGATTTAAGGCTTGTCTTGAATAATCAGCAGCCTGGGTAACACTGGCCTGTCATTGTTGCATGGAGGCAATGAGCCAAAACTGAGCAGTGGGTGCCCTCTTTGGACCTGGAGCAGGGTCCCCATCTACGTACTCACTCCCCACCACACCTGGCCTGGCACTCACTTTCAGTCTCTGAATTCAGGCTAGACTTGCATGACAAATTAGAACCCAGCAATCAAAGTGAAACATTAAAACCTATGCTAAAGCAGAATATGTGTAAACTGATTTTTGTTCACTGGCCTTGATGTTTCACCTGTCTCCATCTCAGTGAGAGAATGGAAGTGCACAAAGGCTAAACACTTTGTCTTAGGTCACACTTAAAAGGAATGGGTAAATTTGAGTTCCCTGGCTACCCACTTCCATTAGGTTTGGCATTGAGAATCTCGACTATCTGGGGTGACATAAAACTTCTCAAAAGGAAGGCAGTATGGCAGAATGTTTATGAGCTCATGATATGGAGGCAGGCTGAACAAGAAGTGCCTAGTTTCTACCCACTGTGTATTAGGTATGATGCCACATCCTGTTGATAGAACAGCTCACACAGTGTCCCTATGCTCATGGACCATACACTCTGACAGAGGAGACAAGTGGTCAAGTAATCATGCAAATCAATGTCCAAGTATAATTGCTAATGTCAATGTCAAATTCTACAAAGGAGGGAATGGGGATTTGGCATCACCAGGGCAGGTCCCCCTGTGGAAATGATACTTTATCTGTGAGCTGAAGGATAGTAAGTGTTCACTTTACAGAAGAGGAAGGAAAAGCTTTCCTGGGTCTGTAGACTTCCCAGCAGTGTGAAGTTAAGTGAATCACTTAGCCTTCCTAAGCTTCAGTTTCCCTATGTATAAATGGGGATCCTAATATTATCTACCTCAGAAGACTCTGCAAGCATTTTCATTTTTTTACTTTAAAAAGAACCTAGCGCAGTGCCTTTCAGTTGTTAACTTATTGTTGGGGTGGTATTGGTTGTAGTGTAGTCACAATTTTGGTTAACTGATGGACCTCTTATTTAAAAAGCAGAAAGGAAATCACATTTTGATTGATTTGGGTTTTTTTTTTTTTTTTTTTTCCTTCCCACAAGGAAAAAGTCTTTCTTATGAACTAGTAGATCTTGACTTCTATTCAAGCCCTTACTCTGATTGGAAAGCTATAGTGTGAGATAAGATTGGACAAAAGTTATCCTTCTGATGAAAGTTATCCAAAAACTGAGATTGTGTGATGGGTTAAACCCATGGAAACCAAGAAAAGTAGCTTTTTAAATTCAAATTTTTATCAGGTCATAGAATTTTTTGTATGAAAGCTTTTAATAATAACTTTTCATAATCTGAAAAAAGCTTTTGTTGGAAAGTGGCTCTAGTTAGTCAATGAACTCAGAATCTTACAGCAAATATAGTTTTAAAATATTTAAGAACAACAAAATATGTGGTGTCAAGGCCGTAGACACTTCATCAATATTTTGTTTGGATGACCTCAACTAATGGCAAATGGAGCTAAAATGTACAGCTGAAATTTAACTTTCAATCATTTATTTTCTGTGTTTTTAGGTGTATAATCCAGCTTTTCTCAAAGTATGTTCTGTGGAACACTCTCTCCTTCCACAGGCAGTTACAGATATTAGAGGAAAAAATGTTTTAGTCAAAGACTTTTGGACTCTGGATTAAATGCCCATCACCCTCTAGGTAGAGAAGTACATAATATAGGGTGGAAAAAAGGGAGAAATGCAGAAAGAACATGTTGGGAGGTAGCATGGATCAATGGAGACTGGAGTGAGGCCATCCAAGGGTTAGAGGCAGGCCCTGCTTTTCACTAACTAAGTCAACTTTGGGTGGTATATACATTTCTGATTCTTGATTCCCTTATCTGTAAAGTGGAAATAACCATTCATACTGTAACAGTTACAACACCCTGCAGCATGTCAAATTCCTTTATTTTCATAACCTTTTTTTTTGTTTTTTTAAAGTTCAGGGTGTACCCTCACCAAGATTGATGAGTAGCCTACATCAGGAAATGTGAGGGGGTTCCTTTCCCCTAGCTGGGAAATTTGTGATAGAGGGTCTGGGCCACAGACCCTGATGTTAGCTTCTGATGATGTTAATCCCCCACCAGTAAGTCCTTTGTTCCTTTTCAGAAAAGGTGACTTTGCAAGGCTGCTTTTAGTCATAGGAATCCTTGTTGAAGTTACCCAAACTGCTGAAGCTAACTTTCAGTCCAGGTAGGAATCCAGATAGCCATCCTCACCTGAAACCCTGTCCCCCAGTGTCCCCAGGCCACACGGGGAACCACAAGCCTCCATCCAGCTTCTCTGTCTGGGTGAATCACTCTCCACTTACAATCTTTGGAAGCCAAAAATTGATGACCCAGGCAGTGCCCTCAATTTTCCTTAGCCTGAGAGCCAGAATCCACCCACTCAAGTGTTTTATTTGAACAACTTGATGTTGAGGAGAGAAAAGAACATAAATTTCTAAATTAAGAAAACTTTACATTAAAAAAAAAGCAAACAAGCAGGTTCAAGATTCTTGTAAAGTGATATTGGAGCTGAGCAGCCATGCCTCTGTCAGAATCTACAATCTCCAGGTCTCTATCTGGATTCCACTTCATGTGTTAATAACACCTTCCAGCTTCCATGGCCTTTGAGTGTGGGACCCTGCCTTAGACATTAAAGCACTAAGACCTGAGGAGGATTTGCTTATTTTGTTCGTGTCCATTTTGTGGTCTTACGCATCCTCCCAACTCCAAGAGCCCGTACAGATCCCTTTTGTCCCAATACAATGGCATAAAAAGCAGGGAGGAGACACACTAGGAACAGTCTGTCAGCCCTGGCTTTCCAGAAGTTTTGGTGTAATTTTACCCTCCTCTTTCTTTATACACTTGCATTTTTCCAGAGAAGGTAGGGAAGACACAGTGAAGAGGCTTTTGCAGCACAAATCACCCACTCACAGGTCACTGACTGATATTACAGCAACTGCCAGAGTCTGGTCTCCAACACTTTCCATAAAGAAGTGAACTAGTTTGACCCGAATGTATGAAGTTGCTACAACTTCACACCAAAGCCAGCACTGCCAGCTGCTGACTTGCTGAGTGTGCTGGCCTAGAAGGAGCCCCTGGGAGTGGAAGGTCAGCCCTCCAGCTGTCTTGCCTCACATTTCTCCACCCTCACTGGGATGGCTGAAGCAGCAGCAAGACAAGTTGCTGTCACAAATTCTCTCAGCAGCCAGCAGGGAAATACTCTGGTGAGCATGTTCCCTTGATCCTGAGGGTCCCCAAATAATAAGAGTGTTTTCATCGTACCTAACTACTCTCCCTAAATTAGAGAGAATATATACTTAGCTGATAGTTAATGAAAAAGTCCAGTGATAGGTCTTGATAAAAATTTTGATTGCATTTTTTGGTATTCCCCCAGCCTTCTTATTTTCTTTAGTTGGCTTCTCCTCAAATATTTTCACACATGGTAGCCAAATGACAGCAGTTGTTCCAGGCATCAAATTTGTATGTCATACAACCAGAGCATGAAACAGCCTTTCTTCTCCCCCCATTGATTGAAACCCTGGTCTCCTCTCAGGCTGGATCAGCTTGTTTTGCACGCCCAACCTAAACCAATTACTGTGCAAGGGGAATCAGAGAACCCTGGGTTTGAGTCAGCCAGAGTCTCTACTTAGAACTGGGAGAGGAGTCCCTTCTATGCAAACTGCATACTGCTGCCATGGATGGGCAATTGCAGTGTGTGTTCCAATGGCTTATTGATTTTAGGGGAAAGGATCTTACCATTTTTTGATACGCTACTCTGTTCCTGGAATAATGCAGAATGCTTTACCTACCTCATAATTGCCGCTACTAAAGATCAGTTGTGTTCTTAGAAAACCCTGAATGCTAGAACTCAGGCAAGCTAAGGAACCCTTATGGGTCTTAAGAGGTTCATTAGGTGTTAACACTCACATTTTATGGATTTCAAGAGCCATTCTCTTCACAGCATGTCAGCGTGTTCCCTGAGAATTGGGTGACAGGAGCAGTGTAAAACAATAGAAAGATGGTTCAGGGAGCTAATCCCAACTCATCCACTAACAATTTTACATGATCATGGTTTTGAAGAAATCTCCAGTTCTTTTCTGTCTTCTGACAAATTGAGAGCATAATAATAGGATGATTCCATAGTGTTGGGAAGAAGATTGGGATAATACATATGGTTTCAAAACATAGAGAAGGCCCATTAAAAAAAGAAAAAGATTTTTCTCTCACCTAGAAGCTTGGTATCTGAAATTCTACCCTGAGCCCTTTATTCCTTTAGTTTAAAGTTTTCCCTTTTTAAAAAAATGCACATTCCCTGAAAGACTAATGCATTAAGCCAGGGCCTCAAACTCAAAAAAACATATGTATAAGAACTAGAAAGTAACAAATGGATAAAAGGGGTGGGAGAAGACTATTAGGGTGTGGGGGGTCTTTGATACCTGGCTCCTGCAATCCCTGCCCATGTGGGAAGGAAAGTGGCTACTCCACCTCAACCGATTGTAATTATTTGAGAATTTGGACCCTGATGCTAAATCTTATGATTTTTTCAAAAGAAACCAAAACCCAACTGTCTTTATTTTTACTTTATTTTTATTCGAAACACTATGTGGATCCAAAAAACCACATCTGATAGCCCAAGATAGCCCATAGGCACCAAGTTTGAACACTTGCTATTATATGTCTCTTGATCTCCACGAGCCTGGATTTTTCTCATCTGTCTCTGTCAAAAGGGGGAGATAATAATAGTACCTGCCTGCATAAGATTTTAGGGAAGAGTAAGAGGGGAAGTATTTCTACAATGAGTTTCTGATCCATTCTGAAGATCAAGCTATAAAAGGAGACTGACAAAGAGGCGTGTTTCTTGGGAGCACAGAGGTAAGGGAGAGCCCTGGGCACCCCGGGTTGGGCACCTAAGATCAGCTGACCCTACCACCTGAGGTCTCTGTGAGCATGTTTGGGAAGAGGCTCCAGCCCTCCTTTTGCCTCAATAGTCCTTACTGGTCACAGGCACCACCTCCTTGGGGCACCTGCTGGGCTACTGCAGATGGCTCAGAAATCAGCAGGACCCACTGAGCTGGCAGTCTGTCCCAGGCCCTTCAGAGGAGAAACTTCTTCCATTCCCACTTGCTTGACTGGGTGCCTCAGTTCAGATGTCAGGTTTTTAATGAGATGTTGCGTTGGGAAAATCAGGGCAGCTGCTGGGAATGAAACATCAACCTTTGAGCCAAGACTAAATCCGAGGGACCAGGTGTTGGATTCCTGTGTTGTGGGGTGGAGGAGGTCGTGCAAGGTCACAACAGCCTGGATCATCACAGTGTTTGGGGTTCTTTCTGGAAGTTTTCAAAAATTAAAATTCTGGGGGAAAAAATGCCAAAAGAGACACGATGTTTAGATTTGTACTTTCTAATGAAGTTAGCTACTATCCCTGTGTGAGGCTGTGGAGTGCTTGAAATGTGGCTGGTCCAAACTGAGATGAGTTATCAACTTAAAATATACACCAGATTTTGAAAACTTGGTACATAAAAAAGATGTAAAATACCTCATTTATAATTTTTGTGTTGATTACATGATGAAATGATATTTTATTATAATGGGTTAAATAAAAGATGAATGTTATTAAAATAAATTTACCTGTTTTTACTTTTAAAAATATGGTTATTTGAAAATTTAAAATTGCATGTATGACTCCTATTTGTATTTCTATTGGACAGCACTGACTGACATCTCTCTACATAGAAAAGTTACTTCAAATGCATTTTTAATTCAGTGCTACTTCAGGGTGTCCAGACACTGCCATGTAATTAAGGATAGTCTAAATCAATACTGTGCTTATGTAATGTTTATTTTATATGAGGCATTACTGTACACATAGTATTTTCAGATACATATTTTCAGATACTATATCGGGTCATATTCAGAAACTATGTATTGCATATTTATAGGCATTTTAAGAGTTTTCAAGAGTATTTTTGACTTAATTTCACTTTATGGTGGCATTTACCAACTTTGGCAGAGTTCTTGGCTATGGATTGTGGCAAAATGACCAGATCCTCCTACTAGGTGACCCAGAGACTGAGCCCATCATAGTAGTGTTCAAATCATACAGACTGAATTATTAGAACTTGGAGCAGTTTGAGAAGCACTAAAAGTAATTAAGCACTTAAAGGACCTGTCTTGCCTGAACTGGGTGCCTTCCTTCCATTTCATTTTCTCCCTCATTCTGATTTCAGTGCTTTTGAATCCTCATATCCTTATGCACTAAATTTTAGACTCCCATTCCAGAATGTCATTGGTACCTCTCTTTGACACTTACTACTTTCTTCCTCTGTGTTTGTATCTAATTTTCTCTAGGAGACTGCTAGCTAATTGAGGGCAGCATCTCTGTCTGATTCATCCTTTAGTTCTTCTCTTCCCAATCCCTGGAGCACAGATTCAATGCTAGTACAGTATAGCATGGTACAGCTGCTAGCGTAAGACAAAACTTTATTTCGAATCGCAGCCCTGTCATTTAATAGTTATTTGTCCTTAGGCAAATAATTTACTTCTGAGACTTAATTTCCTCGTCTTAAGTATGTGGATAATAATGGCACCTAACTCATGGGTCATTGTAAGCAGTCATGTGTTGTTATTGTTTGACACCTGTTAACATCAAACACTAATTACTCACTCAATGAACAAAGTAACTGTAACTCCCATTATTTTTTCCTTGAGGAAAAATACTAATACTTTCCTTATACTAATACTTTCATCTCAGAAGCAGGGGCAGTAATGCTTGCTATGTAGGCTTTCATAAATAGGAAGCTCAGTGTTCTCTTTAGAATAAATATGCCCTCTAAAGTCAAAATACAATGATTGTATTGTAAGTGAGTAAGATTATAAGCACCTTTTAAGCCCCCTCGTGTGATCTGAAGAAGTATCAAGAGCTAAAAGGAAGAGGACAGTTTATAAAGCATTTTTCCAAACACTTATGTGTACAGTATCAATTTCCATCCTCCCTACAAGATGGTGAATTAGGCAGAGCAAGTAGTAGTATTCTTTTGGTAAGTTAAACAACTGAGGCCTAGAAATATTTGAATTGTCTGGGACAGGGTTTCTCAAACTGAGCAATTTTGATATTTTGAACCAGGTAATTCTTTATTAGGGGAACAGTCCTGTGCATCGTAGGCTATCAGCAGCAACCCTGGCCTTAACCGGCTAGATGCCAGTAGCTCCCGCTCTCTCCAGTTTTAACAACCAAGAATGTCTCCAGGCATTGCCAGATGTCCCCTGGGGGCAAAATCAGCCTGTTTGAGAACCACTAGAGCCATACATTTAGTTACTGGAAAAACTTACCATAGAAGCCTGGTCTCCTGATTCCCTCCAATACCCATAGGAATAAACAGGGTGGGATTAAGAAGGCAGGAAGATTACTATTACCTGGGTATGGGGAGCTAGTGGAAGGGATGTGCTGGTGAATAGCAGGAGAATTTTCCGGGAAAGGAGGATGGATAGGGATGAGCTCGCCTAATACAAATGCTGCTGAACAAAAGAAAGGGATGCATTTCTGTTAGAAATCTGGACTGGCCGTGTTCATATCTGAACATAACTGAAGTAATGCTTTACAAGCCTGCAGTGATACCGAGATGGGTTTAAGAGCCGGGAATCTTTGACTGAAGGCTTCTTGACATTTGTGACTGCATTTGATGTGACTGGACCCTAGAATTTGATAGGCGCCAACCCTTCTAGGATTTTCTCATCCAGTCCAAGAATCCATTCTTGTCATCACATCTAACTGGCCTTTGGGTCAGTCCACCGTAGTTCACTCCACTGACAGCTTTTTCTTCTAATCTTTGGTTTTGGTTACATTATAGTTCATATTCTCAAATGTCAGGATATTTTGGGATAGGACCTCCTAGCTGCCCCAAACTTTCAATAGCCAAATACTACTTAAAGAGATTTTAGAAAATTTATTCTGAATTGTAACTTTTGAAGTCTGTTCAATTGTTAAATGCAGGGGTTAGCCTAGCAAAGTGCTTGTTTGTTTCCTTTCTTCCTTCCACCAACTTGATTTTTATTATATTAAAGATATTAGTTCTTCATTTGGACCAATGGTTCAGCTGGGAGGTCTGGTTTAGGGACATTCTTCCAAGTGCAGTTTCTGTTAACCATATTCAACGCTGTGCCTCAATTCCCAAATTCATATGTCAGAATTAATGCTTTATCCCATCTCCTTTCATTTTGCATCTCTACCACAGGCTTTTTAATTATTCAGTTCATCCACTTTTCCATCTTGCCATCTAACAAGAATTTATTAAGGGTCTACTCTAGGTGGAATTGTGGGCAAGTTACTCAGTGCCTTGAGCCCCATATTAAATACCTGTCTGGGGAATTGCATCTGACCCAGGTGTGTTTCACATATTGGGTGAAAAATAGAACTGCTTTTCCAATTGTTACAGAGAAAATGAGATCACCTCTACTACAGTGTCTTTCCTGGATGGTAGTTGCTTTTGGCTTCCATTGTTCCATTTTCTTCTCACAGGTCCATTTGGTGTGATGAGATTGGTACGAGATTTCTTAAAAGCACTCCTGGGACTCAGAGTCCCAGGCAGTTGTGGCTTCCTGTATAAAATAGTTTAAAAATCATTTTTGGTAAATTGGAGGATCTTGGGTCTTCATTTTAACCAGCTATGTGATACTGGAAAGTAACCTCTCTAAGCCCTCTAAGCCCGATTTCATCATTAGTAAAATTTAATGATTGTTATGTGGTCTTCTAGCTTTAAGATAAATTCTAAATAACTGAGGGAATGTTGAGGTGTCAGTTTATTTAGGACATCTTTACAGATGACTTAAATTTATAGGTTTCTGAAAATCACAGTTCTAGGGTGAGGCAAGGTCCCTGTTTTAATCCAGTTGCTTGATATTTTATGTTGTTCTGTTCCATGGTAACTTTCCAAAGTGCCTGATGCGGGCCTCATTCAGTACACTAACAAAATGGTGGTGTGGAAAGAGCAGTGGGCAAGGAGTCAAGAGACCTAAATTATGGCCCCAATTCTACCACTACTTCTGGATCTGTGGGTGAGACACACACTGCCTCGAGCCCCAATTTCTTTTTCTTTTAAATGTGAAGATTGGGTTCCATAATTTCCGATGAATCTTCTTGCTCTTAAATTCTTAATTTTATGTCAAGATAAAATTCAGATCATTTCTGATCTAGTCTGCCTTCATGAAATGGAATCACAGGCAATAAATTGTTTCACTGAGTGGATCTCCTATATTTCCTATGGATTTCATGAGATGATAGGTAAATGAGGGAAGTGTTTTATTGAAAAAGGTCTACAGTGCCCACACCCATTCCCAGCTGAATCTGCTGTCTTTTCTGACCACACATTGGTAAACCCAGTTATGTCAGCTTGTGTCTCTCCCCTGTTACATAATGTACCTGCAGCCACCTCTAAGTTTTGAGCTGCTACCTCAAGCCTTAGAAGAAATTCTTGTCTCTCCATGGAGCCTTGTATCAGTTGACATTTAACAGACAGTGGATTCGTGGCTCAGTTTGAGCCGTGAATGTTTCTAAGCACTTAATTAATCATTACAGTTTGGTTGATTCAGCTTGGACCTATAGATTGGGGTCCAATCCAGGCACTCTTTGGGGTGCCTGGTTTGGAGGTCTTTTAGTATGGATCTGTTACCATATCCATTGTATTGTCTTAACTTCCAACTTCATGAGTTGAAACTATGCACTTGACCCCCTCTTCTTTCCTTTTATACTTCTATGGGCTTCTTATTTACTCCATTCATCCACTTATCCATCTATTCATCCAACAAGAGTGTATTAAGTGCATACTTTAGGTCAAGCTGAAAGGAAGAGAATAACATAATATGGTTGCTGTTTTCAAAGAGTTTACCCATTCATGGACTGGTTTATAAATCAAGCCAAAACTTCAAAATCTGTTGCTAACTGGGCCTCTGATAAAGCAATTAGTTATCAATAAATATGATAAAAGAAATGGCTAATATTTTCAGTACATTTTATAGTTTGTGTGTTTTTAAAATTATTACAATTCCCTTGCCACACTTTATGATGGTAGGTATCATTTTTACTTCAATTGATAGATGAGAAAAAATGAGATTTGGTTTTAGTTATTTGCCAAAGATAGCACATCTATTTAAAATAATGTGCCTCTCTCCATGAAGCTACATTCTGTTGGGAGATACGAAGCATACACAAGTAACTAAAAATAGGTTGTTAGATATAAAGTGGTATAACAGGATAGATGAAGTGAGGGATGTTATTTTATATGGAATAGTCATGGAAGGCCTAATGAAAATATTTGAGCAAAGACATGAATAAAATGAAAGAGCCAGCCATACAGAGAGCTTGGGAGGAGCATTGCAGACAGAGGAATGCCAAGTACAAATGGGTGCCAGTAGGACCCATTTGGTTGGGACCAGCAAGAAGGCCAGTGTGGCAGGAAGGCCACTGTAACTTTTCACTTTGCTCCTATCCCTCAAGACCAGGGATTGCCTTAAGATAGAATTCTTCCCTTCTTTATGTGCTTGATATTTAACAGGAGTCAGACTAGGACGTTTTTAGAAGACAACAAATCTTAGATATCTGACTGTGAGGCGGGAGGGAGTCACCCCAAGGTTGAAAAGGGAATGGATACAAATAGCAGTTGACACAGTATGCCCATTTTAAATGCTCACTGACTCCAGCTATGCCAACGCATTCCCATGTCACTTCTTGGTCTTCATCATGTCCAGGCAACCAAATGGAGAGGGAGGTTCAGACATTTGGCAGCTTCATGTGTACCTGGAGTCAACCTCAGAGGAAATGTGGGTTCCTTCATTCATTCTATATTTCTTAGTCTCTCTTCTGGGAGCAACAGCCATAACAACTAGACTGGCCCCTTGTACATGCTAAGTGTTGTGTAAAGTGTATTGCTGTGACTCCCAAAACAAGAGTCAAATGCTCCTTAATACATTTAAATTGAGATTCATGCTTGTCTAGCTGTCAGTCCAGTTTCCTGATGCTGTTTAAAATGTCTGGTTTTGGTGGGGTTTTTTGTTTTGTTTGTTTGTTTTGTTTTTTTTACTGATATGGCAAGCACATTTTTAGATATTTAATTTCAGTAAAACACTGATATTCATAGTGTTTCTCCAGGAGATTAGCACCAGCTTTGTCTTAGAACTCAGAGTAAGTCTTGAAGACACTGTAACCTGGACTTGGGAACCAGGCCAGGTGATAGAGGAAGTGATCCAACACCATTTATAAAGGCCGTCACGGCCCAGATATTACATGTTTCAGGATTTGCGGGTTAAATACAGCAACAGAAAGAAACTTTGTGAAGGCTTCCTTCCACTAGTCTGAAATTGACATCCCAGAAGCCAGGTCTTTCTAATAAACAGATAAGTTAACTCAGGTGAATCCCACCTGTTGGACCTCCACTGAGGGGAAATAACGATGGGTCTCAGTCTGGGTCCCAAAAGAACTCGTACTGCAGTAAATGGTGGTGTTATTAACGAAGGGGAGAGCCTGAAATAAAACTTGTCAAAAATCTCTATCCTTAACACAAGGGTTTCTTCTGAAAACACAGATCATGTTAAGGCCAAATCTCTCTCTCTCTCCATGTGTGTGTGTGTGTGTGTGTGTGTGTGTGTGTGTGTGTATCTGTGAGAAGTCCTGGGAAAAGTTCTAACTTGGGGCTTAAAACCTCGTAGTGTCCTACTCATGAGAAGCAGAGGTGACTGGCAGGTTATTGTTCTCGAGAAAAGCTTAACAAGGTCTTGTGTCCTGTCCAAGAGAGAGGTTGGTTGTAAACATTCAGGGGGGTGTGGTGATTGTGGAGATTGTATGGATCCTTTTGGAAAATTTCTTTTATTTCCATATCATGCTCACTTGGTTTTTGACACACTTCTCTTTATATTTACTGAATTTGGGCATTAACTTCTCTACTACCATTCCAAGTCTTTTAGTTTCCCAGCTGCTAAAACGAATACCAGACAATGAGTTGGCTTAAACAAGAGGAATTTATTGGCTCATTGTTTTGAGGCTAAAAGTCCAAAATCAAGGTGTCAGCAAAGCGATACTTTCTCCCAGAAGACTGTGGCATTCTGGGCTGGCTGCCAGCGATACTTGGGATTCCTTGTCTTTTCTGCCCCATGGCAATGTATATGGCAGTGCCTTCTCGTTTCTGCCCAGCTTCCATTGACTTCCAGCCTTTGGCTGCTCCCCGTAGCTGTTCTTTCTATAGTCTCCTCTATAAGGCCTCCAGTAATAGGATTAAGACCCATCCTGCTTCACTCGGGCCACATCTTAACTGAAATAATGTCATCAAATGTCCTATTTACAATGTGTTCACACCCTCAGGAATGAATTAAGATGGAAACATGTTTTTTGGGGGTACATAGCTCCAAACCACCAGAGCAAGAAAAGTTAAAAAAAAAAAAAAAAAGGTTCTGACTGACTTCACTATGGATTTTTAATCCCCACTGATTGCCTAGGGAATTGCCTAGCTCTGGGTCCCTGAAGCTAGAAACTGCTCAGATGGTGAAGATTCCCTTCTTAAGCAATGGTGGTGGGAGGGAGGAGGGTGGTGTAAGTCAGTGTGGGTAGTAGAGTGAGGGGTATAGCAGTGGCAGCGTAATTAAAAGGGAATAAAAGGTAAATGAAATAAATCCCTTTAACCAGGTTCATACTCTTGATATTTGAAGATTTGGTGTTTCTGTTTTGTTTTGAAATTAAAAATCAGTAAAGTAGTTTCTTGTCCAGAGAGCGAGGCAACCTCAATTTTGGAAAATCCTGAAACACCCCTTCTCCCATTCTTGACCTCTAGGCTTCTAGCTTTGCAATATTGAGTGAGGTTTAATCCTTTCACTTTCTCCTGGGAACTGAGACAAATTTTCTGGCAAGTTCCTTTTAGCGTCTTCCTACCTGCCTCTTATCTCCCTCATTCTCCATCCTCTTGACCCTGGCAGCTCCATTATTGACCCTCTTCTTCCTTCCTCTTATGCAAGCCTCTCTGAGCATGTCGAATTAAGTAAGTGCTAAACTGTGTGTGATAGAGTATAACTGCCGTAGGAGATCAGAGAGCATAGTCAGGAAAGGAAGCAAGGAAGAGAGGAATGTGAAGGGCAGGAGACAGGGAGATGGATGGATCAGGAAAGGGCTGCTATTGACAGACACTGTGCTACGCAGATCAAATGTAAGCACGTACACAATCAAAAAAGATAATACTCTGATTCCCATTTTACAGGTGACAAGAGGCTCAGGGAGATTATATAATATGTCCAAGGTCCCATCACTAGTAAACAATAGGACCTGTATTCCAAACTACATATTTCTGATTCCTAAACCTATGCTCTGGGCCATTATTTTGTGTGGCTAAGTAAAGGAAGCAGGGAGGACATGGGGGGAAGGAGGGGGACGGGGAGGGATGGGGAGGGATAGAGAGAGAGAGAAAAGCTTTAAGCCAAACAAAATCACCGAATCTTTTTTCTGCAAGTTCTTTTAGAAAATTATTTTGGAATTTATACTAAGGTGGTGAGTTCATCAAAGTTTGGTTTAGAAATTTCGTGGGAGTCTTGTTGGAATTTATGTAAATTAAAATGTAAACCTTTGCCTAATACCTTCTAATGGTATCCCATCGCATGCAGAACAAAAATACAAACTCCTTAGCATCTTCTCCAGGATGCTCTGTTGATCTGGTCCCTTCCTACTTCTCTGAATCCGTTTCCTTCTCTCTACTTCATAAACTGAACTCCAGTCACACTGACACTTCTTTGTGTTCCTCAAGTGTGTCAAACTCATTTCACCTTTCCCTAAATTTTCTCCTGGCTGACTTTTTGACTTCATTTTGATTTCTATTCAGAGACAACTTCTTGTTGTTTACCTACCCTCTCCCCTGCTCCTCTCTTCTTTTACTTTGCTTCATTCTTCTTCACAGTACTTCATAGCTCTGGCTGTATAGTGCTCTGAGTTAAAAAACAACAACAAAAATAAGTTCCTGCTTTTGTTGACTGAGCAAACAGGGTCCTCCAAGGAGTCAAAGATTCCTTGTGCCAGTTTTTTCTGCTGTTTGAAATATGGGAAGAATTTCAGGGCTAATGAGTACAAGCAAGGAAAGCAACAAAGATGTCTCTTTCAGAGAACTGCTGCTTCTCTTTAAGGCTAAGCATAATTGTGGAAACTGGCAACTTATCCAAAAGACTGACTGTAAATTTGATACCATCTTTTGGAAGGCCAATTTGGACATCAAAACTTAAGCAGTAGGGTCAAATTAATAGGTAAGATGGCTTTTAGTGATGGGAGTACAGGTAGTAACCTTCCTGTTTCTGAACTTATCCCTAGAAACCTTTCTCACATGTATCAAAAAAGCACTGGACCCTTTGAAGCTATAACTTGAAGTCTCACAAAAGACACTGTCATGTATAACTGACAACTTTTCCTAATGAAAATAGAAGACAGGATAGGTAGCTCCCTTGGGGTGTCTACCTTGGTTAAAATATCTATTTTGGGAGGGATTTTCACATTGTGCATTTTTAATATCACTCAAACCAGAATCTTAATCAGGCTCTACTGTGTGGGAAGCACTCACCTAACAGCAGGGTTTGCCATGGTAAGAATTTAATCTGAGCCCTCGGCATGGCCCTAATCTTATTTCACTTATTTTCTTTTATGTGTCTGCTTAAGATAAATGCATCTACTCCTTTATCAACAGTAGCTCAGGATTCATAAATTCACATTTCTCACCTGGGGAGGGAACAGAGCAACTTGCACTTTATTATCCATCTCTCATTCTCTTCCCTTCAAACAATTAATAAATTTTCCACCAATGTCTCTTTTTAAAGGTTGTGTATGAGTTTCTGTTTCAGAACAATGTGCTGGCATTGGTGTTTGTATAAATCGTCCCTGAGTCTGGATGTACATTTGGAGTGATTTGCAGGATTTTTGCAAGAATTTCTTTGGCAAAACTACAAGTCATACAAGGTGCCCTAATTGCAGTCTTTGAATTGTGGGCTGGTTCCCAGGAGCAGCTGTGATTTGTTGTTCAGAGAGCATCCTACTCCTGTGCATCATAGAATAGGATTTTTTTTAATAGAAGGGAA
This sequence comes from Choloepus didactylus, assembly GCF_015220235.1. Classification (NCBI taxonomy): domain Eukaryota; kingdom Metazoa; phylum Chordata; class Mammalia; order Pilosa; family Megalonychidae; genus Choloepus; species Choloepus didactylus. The sequence goes on along the minus strand of NC_051317.1, from coordinate 16,980,391 downwards.
TTTAATGTTTTACTGCTCAAGCACCCATCATTGGGTGTTAGGAAACAGATTCAGAGAAGCTAGACTTAGCCAGTTTTGCACAGGGAGCTAGCAGAAGGGTCAAGGACAGAACCCAAGTGCTGTACTTTTCCCATGCATCCATGGGATGCTACTTACATTTCCTCACAAATGTTAAGAATATTCTTTAATTAAGATCTTCAAGTATATAACAGTCCCCATATTGATCCAGCTGTTTATCTGCATGATCAGCAAGTCAGTTCTGGTCTGGGTAAGTGCTACCCAGGGCTTGTTAACTTTAAGCCAGAATTGACTTCATTTTGGAGCTGCACTTGGGGTTCTTGTGGCTTTCAGAAGACTTTTCACTCAGTCAAAATTTACGGTCAGCAATTCTGACTGGTGTTATGATTTGGGATTAAAAAAACAGCTAACATAAGACCCTTGTCTGTTAGAAGCTTGCAATCTGAAGAGAGAAAAATAATTAAAGAATTAGAGTATAGGTTAATATAAATATAAATTAGGAGCAGCAGAAGTGGTAGTAGTACCACCTGATTTTTATTGAATAAATACTATATACTTGTTACTGTGCTAAGTCTTAAATGTGATGTTACTCCAGTTAGGCCTGTTTACAAATAGTCCCACTCTTTATTTCATTGGGCATATGTAGGATTGTACTTCCCCACCAATTTGTGATTGGTATGACAACTTGGCATGCTTTAGATAAAAAAAACAAAAAAACAAAACAGGAGCATATGTTAATTCAGGGCAGATGTTTTAAGAGCCAGCACATGCTTTGTTGCCTACTCCTTCCCCTCTGCATAGCACTTGCAGTGGTTAAGATGATGGCCACTTTATCCTCCTGTGCTCCTGAGTGACCACAGTATGCGGAACCCACCACAACCCTCGATGGACATGAAGCTTGGATAAGAAATAGATCTTTCTTATTTGAAGCTACTGAGATTCTTGTTGTCTGTTACCATAGTAAGGCCTAGACTCTTTTGACTGATACACATGGATTGCTTGCTCCAATACTCATTTGGAGGACATTATCATCTAAGTACTCATGTAAGGAGCCTGAGGCTTGAAAGGCAAATAAGTGATCAAGCCAGCGTTCAAACCCATTCAGTCTGACTCCAGAACTCACTTTCCCAGCCAGTATCCCAGAATGTCACAGATGCATTTATGCGTGTGTTTTCCAGTTACCAAGGACAGGAAGGTTGCTAAGGGATTGAGGAGAACCCAGAAAGGCTTCACAAAGACATGGATAGCGAAGGCCTAAGGTCAGGTAGGAATTAGGAAATTTGGAAATAAAGAGAAATAATCTTATTCCCTCTGTGTATGTGAACCTGTGGGGTAGAGCTGTTATTCCCTCATTTCTGGTTGATTTACTCACCCAAGGAAAAGTATAAAGCAAAGGCTGCCCATCCATACATTACTATTGACAACCAGGAAATGTGGAATGCTTCAAATGGCATGGCCTTGGATCTGTAAATCATTTAAAGTAACTTTATGAGATGTTATAAAACCTAAGCGAGAAGTCACAGTCCTGACCCACGAGGCACCAAAGCAATTTAACAGCAGTTATATATGTCATTCTCTCTCTCCTCTCTTTGCCCCATCCCACCTGACTTCTCCCCTTCCCTCCCTCACTCCCCACTTTCTCCCTCTCCCCCCACACACATTTATTGTTATAACCAATAAATAAGCTCTCTATATATGGTAACTGGGAAGTAAGGAGAGGAAAGAAAAATATATGATGTATTGACATCAGTGGTAAAAGAAATAAAATGTGAGGTTGAGAGTACACAGCAAATGACGAAAAGGATCAGAGGCTGTGACGCAGACCCTGCTGGCTCACCTGGCTGTCTTCCTCGCTGTTGTGTTAATCATCCAGTACTGGTGATGGCCCCATCTTTTAATGCTCCCCAGAAAAGATCAGTAGCTGCCTTTGTTAGCCTATCCTACAATTTAATTGCCTTGATTACAAAATACTTCCTGTGTAATTTAAATCGTGTTTTTTTCCACACTTGCTTCACCAACCTTGATCCTTCATGGAAATAGAATATTTGTGAGTACGTTCCTTTAATAACTCCACCCAAAGTATAAACAAACATAGGGCTCTCCCCACTGTCTCTCCTCTAAGCTACTACCTCTTACCCCTAGACACATCTCTGACCCAATTCTCTTTATTGATTTTGGGAATTCCAAAGTAACTAATGCCATGTCTTCTGAACCGGATTCCTCTCTGTGAACATCATTTCACATGTGTTACTCTTTTTATAAATAAATTTATTCGGTTAAATTTACATTCTATAAAAATTTATCCATTTTAAGTGTCCAATTCAGTGATTTTTAATAAAATTACTGACTTGTAAAACCATGACCACAATTGAGTTTTAGAACTTAAGCAGAACTTCATTAAGATATTAAGATCCCTTGAGCCTATTTACGGTCACTTCCTATTCCCACAGCCAGTCCCAGACAACCAAGAGTCTACTTTTTGCCTCTATGGATTTGCCTTTTGGAATTTTATAGCAATGAAATCATACAATTTGCAACCTTTTGTGTCTGGCTTCTTTCACTCAACGTAATGGTTTTGAGGCCCATCCATGTTTTAGCATATATCAGTACTTCATTCTTTTTTTTTTTTTTTTTTTTTGTCTGAATAATATTCCATTGCATGTATATAGAGTCTTTTGTTTATCCATTCAGTAGTTAATATACATTTGGGTTGTTTTTTAAATTTTCAACTGTTGTAAATAATGCTGCTGTGAACATTGATATGCAACTCTGGGTGTAGAAAAGTTTTTCATTTATCTTGGGTAGATAACTAGGAATAGAATTGCTGGCTCAAGTGATAACTTGGTTTTACTTTTTGCAAACAACCAGACTGTTTTTCAAAGTGGCTAGTCCATTTTACATTCCCACTAGAATTGCATGAGTGTTCCTTTTCTGTTTCTCCACATCCTCACCACCATGTGTGTTACTCATTTTTTTTCTTCCCTTAGAATAGAAGCTCCCAGAGGGAGGGGCCTATTCACTACCATTAATGCCTCCTCATTCACCAAGAAGCTTAGGGCTGGGCACACAGTTTGATAAGTGCAGCTTAGAGGGTGGGAATTAAGCAGTTCTGTTTTTGAGTCAGACTGCCATCATTTTTCTCAACTGTGAAATGGGATTAACAGTGGCTACTTCCCAGAATTATCATGAGGATTCATGAAGTTGATGTGGATAAAGCACTTTGTCTAATATCTATGGAAACAGCAACTTTTTAATTATTGTTTTTAAATTTGTGTCATTGACCACTTTCTGAGCAATATCTTGTTTATCCTTTTTTTTTTCTGGTTCAGTTACATTTCTAGGTGTTAGGCAGTGTACTGTCTCCTGCAGGTTGAAAAACAAGTGAGTCACAGTCCTTGTCTCAGGGCACTGGAAGTCTCGGGAGGAAGGACGTAGGTGTAGACAGAGGATCACAGTGCGGTGTGATAAGGGCTATCCATGATGGAGGTGCACACAGGATGCACGGGAGCTCACAGGAGGGTCCAGCCACAAAATACGTCTAAACAGAACCAAAGGACTGAAGCAAGGGGCAGGAGGGTTGGGGAGAACATGCTTGGCCAAGGGGTGAACATTTACAAGGTCTCAAAAGAGTTTGGATAAATTGTGAGCCTTTTATTTTTAAAAAAATGAAAGGAGACTGGCAAGAGGTGAGGCTGGAGAAGTGAGCATGTCCCAGATTAAGTGTCTTAAATATTAATTAGGGAGTTTGCACTTTATCTTGGTTGCAACCTTTCTGTCACATCACAAAATCTGAGGAGCTACAAAGAAGATATTCTATACACGAATGGCAGAAGTGACCATTCATAGAACAAAGGGAGAAAAGCTAACAGCTGACTTAAAATGATAATACTCTGTTAGTCTGTCTCAACCTTTTTTTTTTTTTTCACTCTTGCCTCCTCCCCACCCCAGGAATGTTTTTAGACACTTTTTTTTTTATCCTTAATTGCCACACACGTGAAATCTTAACACCAAAGATAGTGTAGATGTGTACATCTGTGCTTTATATGTAATAAGAATAAGATTTTTTCACTACTCCAATCAACAATTTTCACCCCTTGGAGGTATATCACCCTGGTAGTGAATTCAGGCTATACTGGAGTATAATCTGCCCTAGGAACAAGACTAGATCGTTAACATTTTTTTTGTAGATGCCACAGTGCTTTTCAAAACACAACAATTTAGAATGAATAAATTCAGTCACTCACCAGGTATTTGATGAGCATATACCATATGCCAAGCAATATTTTAGGGACTGAGGATGCTGCAGTGAACAAATAGTCAGAAATCCCACCTTTGTGAAGCTTACGTTCTAATGCAAATCTTGTGTGTGGAAAAAAATCTTTTCACTCTTGGACATAGCCCAAGTAATGTCTGCCATTAAAAAAGCTCCTGCAAGAGACATGCTTCAGACTGGCTTACTAAAACAGAACTTGGCATTACTTCAAGCCTGAAAAATGTGCTGACAGAATTAAAAACGTGTCTGATGCTGATATAACAGGAAAATCAGAGGAGTAAGAAATAACACTTTCTTTTAGTCAACGTAACACTGATTACCAGCCCCTGTTCATGCCAGGAGGAAATTAAGCCTCACTCAAAGAGTTTTCAGAGACCCTAGTGTCTTTTTTTTTAAATGCAATTTTATTAAGATACATTTACATACCATACAATCATCTAAAGTGTACAATCCACTGTTCACAGTATAATAATTTAGTTGTGCATTCATCACCACAATCAATTTTTTGAACATTTTCGTTACTCCAAGAAATAAAAATGAAAATAAGAATAAGAATAAAAAGTATGAAAGAACACCCAAAACATCTCATACTCATTTCCCCTCCCCATATTTATTTACTTTTTGTCCCCCTTTTTTCTACTCATCTGTCTATACTCTGGATAAAGGGAGTATGAGCCACAGTGTTTTCACAGTCACGCATTCATCCTGTTTAAGCCATATAGTTAGTTATTCAACTGTCTTCAAGAATCAGGGTTACTGGATTGCAGTTCAACAGCTTCAGGTATTTCCATCTAGCTCTTCTAGTACACTAATAACTAAAAAAAGGTATCTATAAAATGCATAAGAATAACCTCCAGAAGGACCTCTCGACTCCATTTGAAATCTCTCAGCCGTGGAAACTTTATTTTGTTTCATTTCTCTTCCCCCTTTTGGTCAAGAAGGTTTTCTCAATCCCACGATGCTGGGTCCAGGCTCATCCCCAGAAGTCAAGTCCCATGTTACCAGAGAGATTTATACACCTGGGAGTCGTGTCCACATAGAGGGAGGGTAGTGAGTTTACCTGCAATGTTGGCTTAGAGAGAGGCCACATCTGAGCAATGAAGGAGGTTCTCTGGGGGTGACTCTTAGGCACAATTATAAGTAGGCTTAGCCTCTCCTTTGCAGTAACAAGCTTCATAAGGGCAAGCCCTAAGATCGAGAGCTTGGCCTACTACAGTGGTAGTCCCCAAAGAGTGCGAGAATATCAGGAATTCCCCGGGTGGGGAAGTTTAATATTTCCAGTTTTTCCCCAGTCTCTCAAGGTGGCTTTGCAAATACATTTTTATTCTTTGCCCAGATTACTCTGGTATCTATTGGGGCTTCATGCTAACCTGTACAGACCAACCAGATCTCACCCCCTATTCAAGGTTCCATGTAATTATGGTGTTTGAATAAACTAACCATACAAGTTGAATTATATAGCGTGTTACAGAAAATATAGATTTTCCACCACGTAAACAATTCCTTTGGTCTCATATAGAAGCTGAAGTTTTAAAACACAGTCAATATCATCCTTTTCCCTTTAGTCTGGTTTACCTTAGTCCTAACCAAGTCCATTTTGTTCGTATCTCTAATTGAAGTCTGGTCTCTTTTTCAGCTTCTTTAACATTTACTATATGGGGTAATGCTGACATTCATAGCTGCTGAACTCTGGCTCTGAGTCTCAGGTGTCACACAGATACCCAGAGTTCCAGGGACCACCCAGAACTTCGGGTATACACAAACAGCTCATTATCTCAGAATTTAGAAATAACCGTTACGACTCATGGATAGACGTGACTGCTGTAAGAGCTTACAATCTAGGAACCTTTATCATAAGCCTTCCCCTGAAAACCTATGCTCTCAGATTCAGTTCTCAGAGTTTGCACGTTATAGTTAGGCCATATTAGTGAGGCGTTATAATGTTTCCGATTCTGGCTTATTTCACTCAACATACTGTCCTCAAGGTCCATTCACCTATTTGCATACCTCACAACTTCATTTCTTCTTGCTGCTGCTCAATATTCCATTGAATGTATATACCACAGTTCACCATTCCATTTATTGGTTGATTTACCCTTAGGTCACCTCCATCCATTGTGAATCATGAATACGTCTCCATAAACACCAGTGTGCAATGTCCATTTACGTCCCTGCTTCCAGCTATCACAAGTATATACCCAGTAATGGAGTTGCAGGACCATATGGCAACCCTGTAGTTAGCTTCTTGTGGAACCACAACACTACCCTCCAGATGGGCTGCACCATTCTAATTCTCTACCAAGAGTGAATGAGTATATCCCTTGATCCACATTTTCTCCAGACTTGTGTCCCTCTGCTTATTTTTTAAACCACTTTATTCACACACCATGCAATCCATTCTAAGTAAACAATCAGTGATTCCCGGTATAGTCACATAGTTATGCATTTACGTCCGCAACCTATATGAGGAGATTTCCATTTCTTCTGCAAGGAAAGAGAAAAAGGAGGGAAAAATGAAGAATAAAAATATAAAAGATTGAAGAAAAATAAAAATAAAGTAAAATACAATGTAAAGTTCATACAACAGCACCACTATCAAGAATCCCATATAACTCCCTTAAAACCCCCTCTTGTAGACATTTAGCTTTGGTATACTGCCTTTGTTAAAATTAATGGAAACATCTTAAAATGCTACCATTAACTATCGATTCTAGTTTGCACTGATTGTATTTTTTTCCCTGTACCATCCAATTTTAACACCTTGCAATGTTGACATTCATTTGTTCTCCCTCTTTTAAAAATATTCTTGTATTTGTACATTTAATCACCATAATTGATGACTCTAGGTTTCACTAAGTTATATAATCCCAGTCTTCCATCTTCCCTTCCAGTGTCATACATGCACCTAGTCTTCCTCTTTCAACTGTACTCACACTCATCTTTGTTCAGAGTACTTACAATATTGTGCTACCATCATAGAGTATTATGCTATCCATTCCTGGATGTATACAATCAATCCTGTTTACCCATATGTACTCCTTCAGCATCAAATGCCCAAACTCTTACCTCTTTCTATCTCTTGATAACCTGTGTTCTCAACTTAAACTCGCAAATTTTGCTCATCAATGTTAATTCATATTAGTGAGTCCATAGAGTACCTGTCCTTTCATTTCTGGCTAATTTCACTCAACCTAATGTCTACTGAATACCATTTTGACTTTTGGAATTTATAAGTCATATTTTATTTTCCCTCTCTCTCTCTCTTTGTAGTCTCACTGATAGTCTTCATTTCTACACTCTTCTCCAAACCTCTCTCTCCTGTCTTTTCCTGTCTGTCTGTAGCACTCCAATTAGTCTCCTGTTCATGAACTCTCTCAGTATCTGTTGGTATGAAAATATTTTAAACACTCCCTCAGTTTTGAAGGACAGTTTTGCCAGATATAGAATTCTTGGTTCACAGTATTTCTTTTCCAGTATCTTAACTATATCACACCCCTTCCTTCTTGCCTCCATGCTTTCTTCTGAGAAATCTACACAGTCTTATCGAGCTTCCTTTGTATGTGATAGATCACTTTTCTCTTGCTGCTTTCAGAATTCCCTCTTTGTCTTTGACTTTTGAAAATCTGATTATTAAGTGTCTTGGCATAGGTCTATTCAGATCTATTCTTTTTGGGGTATGCTGTGCTTCTTGGATCTGCAATTGTATGTCTTCCGTAAGAGATGGGAAATTTTCATTGATTATTCCTTTATTATTGCTTCTGCCCTTTTTCCCTTCTCTTCTTCTGGGACACCCATGACACGTACATTCATACCCTTCATGTTGTTATTCAATTCCCTGAGATGTTGCTCATACTTTCCCATTCTTTTCTCTATCTGTTGTTTTCTGTGTAGGATTTCAAATGTCCTGTCCTCTAGTTCCTGAATCTTTCTTCCGCCTCTTCAAATCTGTTGTTGTATGTCTCCATTGTGTTTTCCATCTCTTCTATTGTGCCTTTCATTCCTTTAAGTTCTGCCTATTGTTTTTTTCAGACTTTTAAGTTCTTCCTTATGTTTGCCCAATGTCTTCTTTATGTCCTTCATCTCTTTTGCCGTATCTTTCCTCAACCTGTTAATTTGATTTTTTAATTGATTTAGCATATTTGTTTGAAGATCTTTAATTAGTTATTTCAATTCCTGTGTCTCATTTGAAGGGTATTTGTTCCTTTGACTGGGCCATATCTTCATTGTTCCTAGTGTGATTCATAATTTTTTTTTGTCTTGGCTTCTGGTTTCCTTGATTATCCTAATCAGATTTTCCCAGACCAGATGGGCCCTGGTCTCAGGAGGGTGTAATCTGTATCAGGTTTCCCTGAGGATGAGACTCAGCAGGTTGTCAGATTTCATGTGAGGCCTCTAGATGCTGTACTTTTCCTATCCTGCCCAGCAGGTGGTGCTTGTCAGCCCATAGCTCCCCACCAGCATAAAAACTTGCACTGCCTTTAATTCTTAGTAGACCCTGTCCCTGCCAGGAACTGAGAGTGTCAGAAGCCAAGCTTAAGCTGTTTCTGTACCCCACCCCACCTGTCCACACACACACACAGTTCTTAGGGTCTGAGTTCTCTGAGGGAGGGCAGCCAATGGATCTGGGCCCCACCTCCCCCCTTTTCTTAGGGAAGATAAGCCCTTTAGGAATTTATCTCTTACTGACTTCTTTTGTCTCTCTAACTATCTAACTCTACCCTTGCCTGGGTCAGCCCTGACAATTGAAAACGCCTGCGGCTTTCTCTAATGAGCTGCTTAGAGAGAGAGAAAAAAAGGAAAAAAGAAAGAAATCCCCTGTTCAGAGCCAGTCCGCAGCCCGCCAGTTACCAATCAAGAACTGGAGTTGGTGCATGCTTCTGTGTGCCCCTTTTCTTGGCACACAGCCCTCTTTCAGTGTTCTGAGCTCAGCCAACTCCAAAAGCCTCTGTTTTTTGGTTTTTTTTTTTTTAATGTCTTTTTTTTTCCATCAGTCCCACCTCCTCTCTGTCAGGGGAAATCTCGGGTTTCTTTCCTGCTTGCTCTGGGTTTATCTGTACTCATAGCCTGTATTCAGTAGTCCAAATTTGTTAATTGAAACCTCAGTTGGAGCTTGGTTGAGCTACGTTCCCTTCCTTCTAGTAGACTGCTTCTTTTTCCCGCAGGAAAGGGTTTCAGCACAGCCTGTCATGCTGGTGGGGGAGAGGCACCAGCTTTGCAGTTTGGGGAGTTTTACTTACAGTTCTTATGCTGCAATCTCAGCCATTCCACCCATTCCAGACTTGTGTACAATGTTGTCCAGTCACGGATGTCCCCCAACAGTTGTTCCAGACTATTTACTAGTTGTTTCTGGCTGTATGCTAGTTGTTCCAGAAGAGCAACTAAATTCTACACTTTCCTATCAACCCCAGTGTCTTGCCCAGCACCTGTGGGTCATGGCTGAGAAAACTGTGGTCCCACCCAGTTTGTCCCTTGAGGTCCTGCGGTGCTGTCACTACTGCAGAGGGGAGTCTCACAGTGGCCCCAGTACTCATGGGACTCACAGATCTCTGCCCACTCACCACTCAGGAAGTATCTTCTCTTCTCCTTCCTGTTCCATTTCCAATACACTTAACACAGGCCATTCAGTGAGGTTTACCTTTTATAGAAGATAGGAAACTCTCCTGTGATCAGGTTGCTTCTGCTTATTTACCTTGAAAACCTCTAAACCAAGTAATTACAAAGTCTGACAATATGTTTGAAATGGTGATGAAAGGGGTCAGTCAAGGACTGGCATGAAAGATAAGAGGAAAGAAACAAACTAATATTTGAGTTTATTGCCCTGCCACTCTGAAATCTCTATATTATATACTCATCTTATGGGAAAAAGTCTATTCAAAACAACCAGCCCATGAATCTGAACCAGGTAAGGAGTGAAGAACAAATGTCCTAATCCTTGGACCAGCTTAGAGAGAGATTCTCATATTCCACCCTCCTCTGCCTCTATCCCCAGGCCCTGTATTCCCCAAAGGCCTTGTAGGGTAACCACCCATAATGGGCCTGAGAAAATAGTGGGATTTGCTCATTTACATTTTACTACTCCTGTTCTGAGCACGTACGGTGAGCCAGACATAGTGTTAGGCACTGGTGATACTGCAATGGGCAGGACAATCTGAGCCCCCCCCCATCCATATTACAGAGCAAAACTGAACCCTCAGTTCTTTCTCAGGTGGACTTTATAGTCTTTAGGACTCCTTGCTGGACTTTGCAGACTCAGTCAAGTCCAGCTCTCAGCCTGCTGGAATTTCCTTTAGGAAAATTGAAGTTTCACCGTTTGAAGAGGAAAAGAGCTATTGTCTGTTTCTTTCCAATTTCCTTGAGAGTCATTCTGAATCTTCTACATGCCACCCTTGCTTCTTGCTGGGAGGGAAATTACACTTCAAAGCTGACCTGAAACTCCTATTGACACAATACCTTTAGCTTGTTAAACTTGATAGAGATTTGGCAAGTTTTTGGTGAGTATCCTGCCATGAGAGGTTTAGAAGTAGTAGTTGAGTTACTACTTTTGAAGGAGTTAATTGATTAACTGTTGGGTTAGATTAGTATTTCTCAAATTTGGTCACTCTTATTCCTTCTTCTGTTCTTCTGTGGCCATGTGCCACCTCGATTATAAACTCTTTTGAAGGACAGGATTTAGGGTTACTTCTCTTTTTGTGACTCCCCATGGCACACAGCAGGCTTTCCAAAAAACAGCAGAGAGTTCAATCTGATTATTTTCAGTGGGGAGGGGGCAGCGAGGGGGGGGAAGGTGCTGAGTTATAATAAGGAGCCTCCAAATCCTGGGAAGTTGGAATGAATATACTTGACTAAGAATGGATGATGTTAGTTTTGAGGTTAAATATGGCCCTATCTCCTATCTGAGTCTACTCTCAAATGAGCTAAGATATCTTAAAGGTATTACTTTTGTATATATTAAAGATCAGGTTAGAATTGGGCAAACTTGGGTTCCAATTCCTGGTTTTGCCATTAACTAGTATGTGATTTTAGCAAGTTACTTGCCAGTGAAATTTCTCACTTGTAAAATATGGAAAATAATCACCGTCTTATAAGGTCAATGCGAAGGTGACATGAGACAAAAGATGTATAGCACTTAGTACATGACATGTAGTATGGATTCTTGATAAATATTTGTTTTTAAAATAAATCAGAAAAACTTTAATTCTATAAGTTAAGATTTTCCTCCTTGCAATTGGTATTTATAGAAAAATTCAGAAAATGCAAATAAGCAAAAAGTGGAAAATAGAAAATACTCATAATGAAGGCACACAAAGATATTTAATATTAACATTTACATTTAAGTATATTTCCCCCAAATATTTTCCCTTAGAAAATTTCCTCTAGCGTATTTCCTGTTAGATGAGCATCTGTTATATTTGAGCATATGTATCAATGGGTTTTCATAGTTGACTGATGGTTTTACTTCTCCATTATGAATATTTTTCTATGCTCTTAAATATTCCTTTATAAAGTATACATAATATTCCATTATATTATAGAGTATTAAATTACTGTTTTATATAGTTTGTCATTTTTTTTTATCTCTTGTAACACATATGGTGGTAAACAACTCTATAACTAAATATTTTCACATTTATATGGTTATTTCCTTATGATAAAATCTAATAAGTGGTATGGTAATTTTTAGTAATAATAAAGATAAATGAAGTAAAGCATGAAAAGTAGAGAGTATAAAAATCCCCTTATATTGTCTTTAATAAATGGAAATTGACAGTATTAGAGAGAGAGAGATGTAATTTGGATGAGCTTTGCTAATTACCCCAAGTATAGTTATTTATTATTTAGAAGTTTTTTTTATTATTTTATAAACTCACAAAACAAACATGCCAAAACCCAGTTTAGTCAGTTTACATATATCAGGTTTAGTATGTTTCTGCACAAAGGAATTCAGCTGGCCTCTTCAGGGAATGGGAGCAATCAAGAATAATCCAAAACAGTAGGAATTGTCATATCTTTTCTTTGGGGGTTTGAGATGCCCTTGGATTTTTTTTTTTCCTTTCTTTCCTTTGTTGAAGATTCTCCCTGCTGCTGGTGTGACATAAATGTGTCCTCCAGTCACAGTCTCTCATTGGGTTTGAATGCAGTCTGGGACCCCTTGACAGGGCCATCCCCACCAGTGGTAGAAATAGAAATGTGCAGATGGCATGCTGTCCATGAAGATACAATATTGACCTGCAACATCTGTTCTGAACCACGGGCTGAGGTGGAATTATTAAGGGGGGTGGGGATAACTTTATCACATGGTCATTCAGACCACTTGTAGGGTGTTTGCACCAAATGCGTGAAGGTACAGAGCACAGTGGTCACGCCAGAGAGAAGAAACCTCAGGCTCAAATGAGAAACGTCAGGAATCTGAGATACATAGCTGAGTGGAATAGGCTGGGTGGAGAAGGTGGCAACAGGAGAGCATATGGTGTTGTCCGAGCATGGTGGCTTCTACTTGGCTCCAGCAGATTGTGGCCCTGAGGAAGCAAGCCCAGATTTGCCAGGGGTTCTGGTTTCTAAGAGAAGCTGGAAACCTGGGTTTTTCATTCCAGTCTTTGAATTTTCAACTGTTATTGGAAAAAATGGAGGCATGAATCAAAACTAAAAACAAATATATATATATACACACATATATATATGCATGCGTTACTTGTAGGAGGAGAGAGAAAACAAGCCAGAGGGGAAAAGGGCAGAAGCTAGACTCCTTTGAATTTATCTTGTTTTGCAGATGTGACATAAACTTTACAAATTTATAAAACAAAATTAGATTTTGAAAAACAATCATTAAAAATTGAAAAGAAAATATGTAACAAATGAATCTCACTGTGTATCAGAAAGAGATTATGTCAAGTAAATTTGAAACCCAGTAATTTGACTGCACTTTTCTAGTAGGGTATACACTAAAGGTTAAAAAACAAAGACAATAAATTCAAATTGTTTTTATTCGTTATCATTTTAGCATATGGGAGTAGCATTTTTGTTCTGAAACTGTTCTGTGTGTGTGATGTGTTGAATCAAATGAGTGACTATGTTGATGTTATTGAAAACTGGGGGGATATGGAAGAAAGGGAAAAAAATTGTATGATGGATAGAATTAAATAAAAACCTTCCAATCCTAAATTTAATTGAAGTCTCATTTGAACTCATGATATACTTTATCTTAAAACACACACCTACATGCACTTAGAGACAACTTAGTTCTATCCACTGAAAGGCCTAAGCACAGTAACCAACCCAGTAGCAATGAGAGCCCCTAGCTCCCAGATTGTGGTCTCTAAATACAATTTCCCTCTAAAATGAACAGGGCTTCTTCGAGAAATGACTGATTCCAGGCCTGGAGAGGAAACGTATAAGATAACCCTAGAACATTTTGCTATACCAGATAGCAAGAGAACTATCAAAGACTACTGAGGCCATATTAAAAGGACTCAGGAGACACCTTGAAGAGGCTTTCACTGAGCAAAGGTACTGCTGGGATGAAAGAAATCAAAATGCTAATTATATTTAAAACATAAAACTTCATTGGTCATCTTTGGAGGCTATTAGGTAAGCAACATAATATTTTGCAAATCATTAAATAAAGGGGAAAATCAAGTCCCTATCAAGTTCCTGTATTTAAAACTGTAAGTAAAGATAAACAATAACTGATAAGATGAAATTTCTCTTGATAGAAATGTCCCAGCTAGTAAATTAAGAAATGATAGATTAGGATATCACTAATTTGAAAATCCTGATGAAATAATGGATTCTCTAGGCAAATATCAGTATTAGCTAATAAAATCCTAACAAAAGATATTATGTGCCACCTGTTAAAAGAATTCACCATGATTTAGGTGGAATAATGGCCCCTCAAAAATGGTCATATCCTAATCCTGGAACTTATGAATATATTACTTTTATAGACAAAGGGGAATTAAGGTTACTAATCAGCTGACCTTAGGATATTGAGATTGTCCTGGATTATTTTAGTATTTTAGTAATCCCCAGGGTCCTAAAAAGTGGAAGAGAGAGGCAGAAGAGGAGATTGGAGTGATGCAAAGTGAGGGATTCAACCCCGCTTTGCTGACTTGAAGACAGAGGTGTGGGACCATAAGCCAAGGAAGGTGGGCAGCCTCTAGAAGCTGGAACAGGCAAGGAAGCAAATGTTCCCCTAGAGTCTCCAGAAGGCACGCAGCCCTGTCCACACCTTGACTTTAGCTTAGTGAGGCCTGTGCCAGACTTATGATATATAGAACTGTAAAATAATAAATGTGTGTTGTTTTAAGCCACAAATTCTGCAGTAATTTGTTACAACAACTATAGAAAATTAATATATGCCCATCTTCTAGGATATATTCTTTCCATAAAACCAAGCCTGGATCAAATCAAGCCTCTTGCTCTAACTACCAATTTACAGAAAATACAAGGGACAGAGGAATATTTTAGGTGAAATCATGGGAGCATCCAGCAAAATAAAAACTCTGAGAAACCCTATTAGAAAACTAACTTTTATTTACCAAAGTGTGTGTGCATCTGTGTGTGAGACAGAGACAGATAAACTGACGTAGAGAGATGTATCAACCAGGTGCAGTAGGAAACTTAATTTGTATAAGCAAATAAGAGAAAAATTAATAAATACTTGGGAAATCCAGACATTGAATCGGTGTTTGATAATAAATGGTTGGTTTTTTTTGGTGTGGTAATGATATGGTTATGTTTAAACAAAGGGGTCCCTAGAAGAGTGTAATAAATAAGATTTGCAATGAGATGATAATTGTTGAAGATGGGTGATACATACATAGGTGATTGCCATCTATTCTTTCTATTTTTGTATGTATTTGAAAATTTCCATAATGAAATATTAGGGAAAATGTTAGCCACTAATTCAATTTCTTAATTGTTTTATGAGCCAAACACAAAACATGTCCAAAGGCTGGATTTGACCAGTACACTGCCAGTTACAATTTTTTGTATAGAGTTTGGAAACAGGATTTTTCATTTTGACATGGGATATTGTCCTTTTCTCTCTTCCCACTCACCTCCTGTCTCGATTCTTTCTGCATGCAAAGGGCCTTGTTCATCTGTACAAGTGAATGATTAGGGGACATTATAGATTGCTTGGAAGAGTATTTTCTCAGAATAAGTGAACAAAGAGGATAATGTGCATAGTTTCTTTGCAGTGCCTCCGAGTATTTTATGTATTACTGTGGACTCCCCCATCATTCCATACCCTCAAAAAAAAAAAAGGGGGGCAATAACTTTGTTTCAATTTTTGACAGCCTGAGGTTTTTTGAAATTGTGGCTAATTGCATTTTCCCTGTTATCTCTGTATGCCTCTATTTCAGGATGGAATGGGAAATTTGAGAATCACAGAGAAAGGTCTAAAGCTAGAAGGAGACTCAGAATTCTTACAACCGCTCTACGCCAAAGAAATCCAGTCCCGACCAGTAAGTTTTGCTGAGAGAAGGCATTATTGTTTCTCTGAAATCCAGATCTGGGGAAATCTATCCTGCTGCAGCTGACCTTAGAGGGTTGGAGAAGGGGCATGTAGTGAGATTAACATGGCATTTAGATCCAAAGCCTTCGGTGTAAACACATCTGTGCCATTGTAAGCAAGTGAAAGTACCTCTCTGAGCCTCTTTCCATTTCTGCTAAATAGAGGGTAATAACCTCTGCTAGCCAACTTCATAGGCTACTCTGCAAATAAGACAAGAAAATAAATGTACCAGGCAAATGCAAGATAGCATTGCTATCATTTTTTTTTAATTGCTGTGTGCTTCCAAAATCATCTTTGGAATCACAAAACGAAGTAAGTTTAGTTTTGTTTAGATTTTTTATAGTGTAACTTTGTTACAGAATTTGGCTTTTTATTAAGAATTTGGACTATATGGCCAATGTTGGTTAAAATCAATTCATTGGCAACCAAGGCTTGATATGGCATTTAAATAATCACTATGTGTGTGCCCTCCATGTCTGGTACATCGTAAAGCTTTGTATGCATTATAATTATATAATCCAGTGGGTTGGGGACTATTGTCTCTATTTTACAGATTAAGATATTGAGGCTCAGAGAAGTAAATTATTCAAAGCCACATACTTACTGAATAGCAGGGTGAATATTTGAACTCAGGAAGTTTTTTTTGTTAACTACAGCCTCCTACCTAAGTTTTTTTTTTTTTTTTTTTTTTCCCATGGGGAAAAAAAGATCATGTTAGAATGATTCCTGGTACCTTTCTTTTATTAACCAGTCTCATCAAAATTGATTTTGTTTCTCAGTGTTTTTATTTTATAGTTGATTGTCGTTTCTTCGTTTTTAATTTATTTTTATTTTTCTAGTGGTGTTGGGGTACTTGCCTGCTGAAAAGTTTTATTAATGCATTTTCTCTGTCTGGATCTGTCTGTGTCCACCTGCAAGCGAGGAGTCCCATGAAAGTTCCCCCAAAACATCATTTGCATTGTGTGCATTGATTAGCATAATTAATGAACTTTGGCAACTTTGTGCAGTGGGTTATTTTATCTGAATGCTAACTGAACTACTGCATTATATTAAGCTGAGTACACCTATAGAATTGCTAACTGGTTGACTTCGTTTTGTGCCTGGTAAAAGAGAGGGACATGATGTTAAAATCTTTTAAAATAGTAAATTGATGCAGTCATACAGTAATTATTTCGAAATTTTAACTGTAAATTACAGCACACAGGGTTGGGCACTTAGAGTACCAAAAGTATCGTTAAGCATATTCTCTGCCTTTGGGGGAACCTCTGTCTGAAGGAGTAGTGGGATGAACCTGTCATGAAGTGAGTCAGCCCCTCTTATTTGGTGATGATTCTTCCTTAGACTGAGCGAAGACACTTCAAGCATTTAATAAATACCTGTTATATACATTGCTCTTGATCTATATTTAGTTCTTCCACCCTTGCAAGTTATTAGTTAAGTTATTGGTTTCAGTTACTAGTTGTACTTTAGATTATATTATCTATATAAAATTTGTTTAACTTACTAGTTTGGATTAGTCATTTCCCCTTAATGGCATTGGAAATTATATATTTTTTTTGTCTTGTAAAGGACCAGATAGTAAATATTCTAGGCTTATTTGTTTTAACAACCCTTTAAAAATGTGAAAACCATTCATAGCTCAAGGGCCGTATAAAAGCAGGCCACAGACTATGTTTGTCAACCCTTGTAATCTATAGTACTGATGGTTGCATAAATATATACATGTGTTGAATAGATTGCATGTGGTTTGAGAGAGCAGATTTTAAGATCATAGGTAGAATAGTTGGTGTATGTTAAGTAAAAGAACCTGAAATGAGTTTCCTTGGTCTTAAATCTGAATCATATAAAGGAAATGAGAAATGTGTTTTGAAAGAATTAAGAAAAATAAAAGGGGAAGGGGAGATGCTTGCTACTTAGCAAATATGTCAACATGCCTGTCTGAAAATGGACAGAGTCAGAGGACCCCAAATCAGAGATACACTTGGTTGGAAGCTTAAATAAAAAGTAGCAATAATTTTAAACAATATATTTTAATATTGAAAGATCAGTGAGTTAAATCCAATCGTTTTGAATCACCTTTCAAAGAAAATAAAAGTATTAGAATTCTCTATTTTTCCATTTTTCTTAATAAAATATTTTTCCTTTCAATAAATGAATAGTAAATAAATAAAGCTTTTAAGCTTTATTTTTTCTGATGACAGAGTTATTTGCAAACTGATGATGCAGAGACATCCAGATATGCATATATAATAAAATCCATCAGTGAAGTCATGCAAGCTCTCCCTGAAACTTCCCAGACTTACCCTCTTTTCACCATCACATGCCACCCCCTAGTTCACTACACTACCCACTCTCACCTGCACTATTTCAAAATTTTCCTCACTGGTCTGCTGTCTTCCACTTTTAGACTCATAATCCATTCTGTACTATAGCCAAAGCAGACTTCAAGTCCTTCCTCCTGTTTGCAGAGGATCCTCCATTGGCTTCCCATAGCCACTGGAATGAAATCCAAATTCCTCATTAAGACCTATAAAATTCCCTATCAGCTATTTTTCATGGTAGGATCCTTCTGATCATCTTGGTCTCGGATTAAATGTCACCTTTTCAGAAAGATCTTCCTTGACCAAACCTTAATGCAACAGCCTTATATAAAACATCACCCCGAGTTTTTTTTATTTTATTTTATTACTTCCTGTATAACTGCCATTTGACATTCTTATTTGTTTTTCTGCCCTCCTCCCCAAGAAGAATATAAATTTGAAAGAGCAGAATATTGTCTGGCTTTTCCCTACTATATCCTCCAGTCCTTACTTCTGTGTCTTAGCACATAGTATGTGTTCAATAGATATTTGTGGAAATGAATAATTGAATCACTAAAAATGAAAGTGCCCCTTAAAGCTGCCCTGCAGGGGCAAGCACTTTAACACTTTATTTTTTTTTTAGACATTTTCCATGAGTATATATTTTTTAAGAAAACCCTACTCTACAAACTATTCTGTTCCTTTTTTCCTCCAAAATATACTAATAGTAAATTTTCTATATTTTTTAATTTAAATTAAATAATTTTTATTAAATTATTTTTAAAATTTTAAACACTTCATCAAGGTATAATTGACTAAAATAAACTGTAAATATTTAAAGTGTACAATTTGATAAGTTGGGCCTGTGTATGAAACCACCTCCACAATCACTATAGTAAACATATCTATCACACCTAAGAGCTCACCCTGCCCCTTGGTTATCCCTCATATCCACCATTTCTCCCCACCCCAGTCCCCAGGCAACCAATGATTTGCTTTCTGTAAGTATACATACTGCATTTACTAGAATTTTATATAAATGGAACCAGACAGTATGTATAACTAAATAATATTAAGGATAGGTGCTTGTCATTTTCTTGAGTTTTTTTTAACCAGCTATTTGCTATTCAATTTAAAGAAGAATAAGATATCCCCCCTCCAATAGGAATATGTTTTGTTTTGATTCAGGGCATAGACCTTTAATACTTCCCCTTTAGGATAACATCAAAGCACAGAAAAGGGAATGGGGAATTAACATTAGACATGGCAATAGAGGTAGAATTAGTCTCTCTTTGAATTGTCACAGAAAATGAAAACGGTGTGTTGGATTAAAAAGATGAAAGACCAATATTAGAAGCTGGTGATTTCGTCTATGGGGACCCCTCCTCCAGAGCACAGGGATAATTTCCAGCTAACCAAAACTGGGGTTCTGGCAGCAAAAAAAGAAGTTGGGGGAAATGACTCATGGACAGGCAGCCAGTAGAATCTGCCATACTAACTGAATTATAACCTCAGAAATAGCATTTAAACACATTTTAACATCTTTCTATTTCTCTGTCATCTGCTGCTTATTGGTTTTTTCCTGATGCGCCTGATCAATGCTTGCAGATCATTTCAAAAAGACTCTTCTCTGTTATATTATCTGCAACATCATATCTCTGCAGATCACAGCTGCTTCTCCTATTTTGTGGGGCATCTCCTTTTGCGTTTCCCATTGAAAATGGATCAGTGTCCAGTGAAATGAGATTAGTCAGCCACTGTAAGTGAGGATAACTGAGCAATACTTAAGTACATTTTGGTTTGCATTTCAGTGGTCAGAGAGGAATTGAGATTGGTTAAATAATCCATACAGTGCTCAATACTGTATCTGATTTCATTATTGAAGGTTGTGACCCTGGTAAATTCACTACAAATTGATTAGTTTGATAGCAGTCACTTAGGAAGATAAGTTAATGAGAAAATGTTCATCTGTATAGAAACTTCCAGCTGGGAATTGGATGAAAACCCCAGGATCTTCTACTTCAGCCACATGGGTATATAGCTTCTCAGTGGTAAAGAATCATGATGCTCAGAAAATAGACTGAGAAGGACACACAATAAATTAACTCTTCTGTCATGACATCAAAAGACCCACCTGACCCTTGAAAAACCACTTGAATGTACTAGCACAGAAATTTGTAAAATTAAGGGCTCTAAGGACATAGAACTATACATTTGATTACTCACTTCTATGTGATGGGCATCTTTTAAATTGATAAATACAACTACAATTTTTTTTTTAGCAGGGAGCTGCCAGTAAGTAGATTGAATAAATAGGCACTAAGAAGAGCTTTATCTTTTAGGACAAGTGTGGCAGATTCTCACTCTTTTGGAGAGGCCTCTTACCTTGTATACATGATGCTGTAACTAGATGCTTTGTGTGGCTTAATATGAAAATGGCAAGAGAAAGGAAACTAGCATTTATTAAGCACCTACTGTGTGCCAGTCACTGTGATGACTTTACAGAACTACAACAAAGGGAGAGAGAAATATACAATGAACTCTCCTCAAACTGCACTTGAAGTAGGTATAGGGGTCTTAACCCATTGCTGTATGGAATTTAGAAGTTCAAGAGAATAGATCATAGCAAGAGAAGTTAGAGGAGGGATGAAAAATTAGCTCAAGTTAGGAGAATAAAGTAGAAAGCCATTATATAAAGTTTTTGTTATTTTAAAAAAAGATTACTCCAAGCAAAATCGTATAATCTGAGATCTTCCCATCTACCAAAGCCTGCCTATAGAGTTAACAAAACTGTGTCTTATGGGATTTCTTAGAGGCTGCCTTTACCAGGAGGTAATATACACTATACCTAAGGACATGTGCTGTATTGTTGGGCTTGAGTGACAAGCAGTGACACCATTTGCCAGCTAGGGGATTTTTGACCTATTTCTTAGCCTCTGCAAACCTGTTTTCCTGTCTATATAATTGAGATGATATTAGTAAGTATCTCATAGGGGTTGTAAATAATGCTTATTAAGTGCTCAATACAGAAATTGACGTGAAATGTGTATTCCAGAAATGGTAGTGCCTACTCTTATGTAACCTTTCTCCTGATGATGATGGTTGTCAGTATTAACTTTATCCTTATCATCTGGTCAAAATATCACATGTTTGAACTTTGTTGTGGATTGCATTGTGTCTCCCAAGAAGATATATTCAGGGCCTAACCCTTGGTCACATGATTGTGACCTCATTTGGCAATAGAATATTTGAAGATGTTATTAGTTAAGATGTGGCCAAACTGGATTAGGGTGTGCCCTTGATCCAATATGACTGCTATCCTTCTAAATAGAGGAAGTCTTTATAGTCAATAAAATACCAACAGAGAGGGAGATGGCCATGTGACAAGGGCAGAGATTGAGTCACAAGCCAAAGAACATCATGGATTGCCAGCCACTACCAGAACTCTTTAGACTTTGCAGGAAACATGGCCCTGCTAACCTTGATTCAGACTTCTAGCCTCCAGAAATGTGAAACAATAAATTTATGTTGTTTGTGCCAACTTGTCGGAAGCCCTCACAAAATTCCTCTGAATCATTGGTCTTTCAGCCTCCTCTTGAATGTCTTCTTAATGACAAACTCACTACTCTCTGGGGAAACCCATTCCATAATCGGTAGCTTTGGGTTTTAATTTTTCTTTCTTTCACTTAGTTGAATTCTTTCAATGTTCAACTTATGTTTTTCTCATTCTTCTGCTTAAAAATTTTTCTGGCATATATAGATCTCTGGCACAGTCTTTCTTAAATATAGTTTGGCAGTATACGTCAATATCTTAAGAATGTTTCTACTCTGATCCAGTAATGATATTTCCACTCATTTTTTTAAAACACAGTAAAGGCAAGATATAATAAAATAATAAAAGGTCAAATATATATATACCAGTGTTTGTATAAATACCAGTCTAAGGGTTGGTTCATATAAAAGTCTGAATTCAGCATAAAATTATGTTTGAAGGTTTTCAAGCCTATCAATATTTATGAAAGTTGAGAAACTGTACACTCTTTGAACTCTAAGCTAGTCATCCTCACTATGCATTTTTATATTTGGATTTACCATCTCTTTGTTTTAGAGAAGGGTGAAGTTTTCCAAATTCAATTTTGATTTTAGTTTTATGTGAACTGAGGCTTATTTCAGCAGCCTGAATTACTTCTAGGCTGGAGGTAGAAAGACTAAGAATTCAATTAGAGAGTACATTACCAAGATGGTAGAATGAGATGCTCCAGGGTTCTGCCCCCTGCTCCCACCAGAAGATTTAGAAACCAAGCAAAAACTGGCAGGACCATCTTTCTGAAAGCTCTGGAAACAGCTAAAACTTGCAGTAACAGGACAAGTGCCAAATCAAGAAAAAGGCAATTAAAAATGGTAAAACAAAACAACACAACAAACAAGCAAACAAAAAACAAGATTGCCCTTGATGGCCCTTCCCTACTCTTCCCCAGTGCAGTGCAGAGCTGGTCCATGCTCCCAGTGCAGGTCACTGGTTCTGGTTCTGGAGGGAACAGACTAACCTTTGTGCAGATACTAGGGTGCATATATGTATGTGTCAGTATATTTGACAGCAACTGGAGGAACTGAACTAGTGCCTTCATTGCAGGCTCACCATCCCAGAACCCACCCCTGTGCATAGAGGTGGCTTGCAGGGTGGCTAGTATTCTGTAGGAGATCAGTCAGTGTGCAGCTGCCTGGCTCAAAGGCCTAGTGGCCATGGGACATACGGTCTACTTGAGCCCAGGAGAAAACAGTTTCCTAGGGGAATATGGGACATTTGGTTCTGTGTAAATGGAGGGATTGCTAGGGACATTAGTACATGCCCAGGACAAAACACATACTCAGAAAAAACTTGGGGGAACCCTATGCTTCCACCATGAGCTGTTCTTTAAACTCATTGCTACGCAGACTAAGCCGAAGAAGAGGACTCGAACAGGAAAGTCTTCAAAGATTGAGAAAGAAGTTTTCTTTACTTATTTTGTTGTTGTTGGCTCCCAGCATTTAAGGAAACCTCTTTCATAATGCTAGCTGGGTACAAGCCTAAGGCAAAGATACCTCAGTGACTAAATTCCAGAGATAACACATTAAAATATCAAAATGTCCAGTAAACAAGAAAAGAAATTACAAGACATAAAATGAAACATGAAATCATGGCCCTTGCAAAGAAGCAAGGTAAAGCATTAGAAACCATCAAAAGGAAGCCCATCGTTAGATACACCAAAGATTTTTAAAATACTGTCTTAAATATGCTTAAAAAGGTAAAGGAAAACTCCAACAAAAAACTGAAAGAAATCGAGGAAACAATAGGTGAAAAAAGAGAATTTCGGTAAAGACCTAGAGATCATAAAATGGAACCAAACAGAAATACTGAAGCTGAAGGCTACAATAACTAAAATTTGAAAAATTCCCTAGAGGCACTCAATAGCAGTTTGGAACTGGCAGAAGAATCAATAACCTTGAAGATAAGGTAATTGAAAGAATTCAGTCTGAGGAGCAGAAAATAACAAAGAATGAAGAAAGTGAACAGAATCTGAGAGACTTGTGGAACACCACTAAGCATACCAATATAAACATTATGGCAGTCCCAGAAGGAGAAGAAAGAGAGAAAGGGGAATAAAGAATATTCAAAGAAATAATACCTGAAAAGATCCCAAGTAAAACGAAAAGCATGAATATATGCATCCAAGAACTTCAGTGAATTTCAAACAGGATATACCTGAATGGAACCACACTGAAACACATTATGATCAAACTGCAAAATGCCAAAGACAAAGGGAGAATCCTGAAAGCCGCAAGAGAGAAGTAATGTGTCATGTATAATGGAGTTTCAATAAGATTAAGTACCGATTTCTCATCAGAAATCATGGAGAAAAGAAGGTGGTGAGATGACATATTTAAAGAGCTGAAAGGAAAACAAAAATGCCAACTATGAATTATGTATCTGGCAAAACTGGTTTTAAAAAATTAGAGAGATTAAGATATTCCCAGATAAAGAAAACCTGAGGAAATTTCCCACTACTAGGCTGGCCCTACAGGAAATACTATCAGGAGATTTTCAGGATGAAAAGAAAAATACTGGACAATAGATTGAGATCATGTGAAAAAATAAAGGTCTTTAGTAAAGATGTTGTCATAGGTAATTATAAACGTCAAGACTGTTGTACAGTTTTTATTTCTTACAGGATCTAAAATGCAAATGCATAAAAAGTAATGGTTCATATTTATTAATGGTGAATATTAGGACTCATCATGTGTAAAGATATAATTTGAGACAAGAATACCATACAGGTGGGAGGGATGAAGGACCATAGGAACATAGTGTGTGTGCACCATAGAATTTAAATTAGTATCAGATCAAATGTGAGTGCTACAGATTTAGGATATTAAATTTAAGCCCTATGTTTGCCACAAAGAAAATATATTCTAAGAATGTGCAAAAAGGAAATGAGAAAGAATTCTAACGTGTTCACTACAAAAGATCAACTAAATACAAATGCAGGCCCCGGTGGAATAATTGAGGGACAAAACTGGTATTAGATTTACAATAACCAAATAGGAAAATATCAGAAATAAGCTCTTCATTATAAATAGTTACTTTAACTAAATGGATTAAACTCTCCAGTCAAAAGGTAGAGATTGGCAGAATGGATAAACAAGCATGACTCAACTATATGCTGTTTACAAGAAACTCCATGTTAAATTCAAAGACACAAGTAAGTCAAGAGTGAAATGATGGGAAAAATATCCCATACAAATAGTAACCAAAGGAGATCACGTGAGACCATAAAGGTAGCAGCTGCCTGGGATGCGCAAGGTGGATGCAGTGGATGCAAGATGGCATCAAGGATGGTAGCTCTCCTTTGCTCACCTACAGCTTGTCTGACTGTGAGTGAAAATCCAGAGGAAGACAGTTGTCAGCTGAACTATTGGCAGTGCAACCATGGGAGTTAATGACCTTCAAAGATGTAGCTGTAGACTTCACCCCGGAAGAGTGGGCATTGCTAGACACAACCCAGAGAAATCTATTCAGAGAAGTGATGCTGGAGAATATCAGTCATCTGGTTTCATTGGGATGTCGGGTCTGCAAATCAGATGTCCTTTCCCAGATGGCACAAGGAGAGGAGTATGGAGAGAAGGAATAGGATTTCTTCAAAACCAGAATCCGGGCAGGAAAAGGTCAATAAATGCAAGAAATGATATACCTGCAATTTACCTGCAGAAAGGGCAATTCTAACCTCATATCATTGGGAACAATACTTCATCTTGATAACTACAATATTTGTCTGTGGGTGAGAGGATCCTGCACACAGTAGTTCCCTAAGTCAAGCAGAGGTCCAGATCTTCTGGATATATCCCAAGTAGAGTGATTGCTGGATCTTAAGTCAACTCTATGCTTTGGTTCTAGAGGAACTGCCAAACCATCTGTGCTGGTTTCTAATACTCAAAAAACTAAAGATTTCACTTTTAAAAAACTCTGTATTCCCTGGTTCTCATGGAAGAACAGAAGACCTGACAAATTTTGTTTGTTTGTTTGTTTGTTTGTTTTGATATCCCCAGTGGTGGAGCTGAATAGTAGCTGGCCTCTTAATTAGGGATTTTTTTCTCCAGTGTGCTATGTCTCCACCAGTGATTATTGTCTCACACCTAGCCTGCTTAACTCATTCATATTACAGGTCCCTGAAGTCCCATGAGGGTGCAGCCCTTGCTTTATGGAATTGTGAATGTAGAATTGTTTATGGAATTGTGGTGGCTTGTCCTCGGCCAGGCGTGGATGAGCAAGTTAGTTTCACTTCTTAGGGTTCATGTTCATTTCTCACTTTGTTGCTTGGTTCTCAATTTTATCTCATTTATCCCAGTGTTCTATAGGAAATCATCACAAGGTCCACTTCCTATGGATTGATGAAATCTTTTACCAACTCGACAGTGGAGGGTAGCTGTGTTAAAGGTTCTGGAGGCCTTTAACCACGGCCATTCCCCACTCTTGAGTTTCCTAGAAAAGTCCCACTGGTACATTTATTCTTCTAGCCGTTACTGAGTATGAGCTGGGGAAAATAAGGAGAAGAGAATGGGAAAAATTGGATTGTGCATGCACTGTAAAAAATCCAGAATTAACATGGATGACAGACACGCATAAGTTTTGTCTGAAGAGGTTCCATTGTCAATTATATTGCAATGAGTGGAGCCTGTCTGGTTATTTTAGAAACCAAACGAAGACTGTGGTAGCTTGTCCTCGGTAAGCAAAACAGCTTCAATTCCCAGCTGAATATATTGCACACAAAACAGTATTTTCCATGCCACTTGAATGGAACATGAGCATCTTGCTGTCTTTAATTAAGAAGTTAACTGGACCATAAAGTATTGCCCAAGTAAATAAAAGTGATTTGTACTAAGTCAGAGGGGTGCATTAGGCATCCTTGCATTTCTTTGCTCACACATAAATTATGGAGATTATTAAAATTGGAAGGGTCATCTATCAGCCCATCTGGACTGCAAAGCTGATTGCCTTTCCCAAAATGTATCTATCTTTTTGCGTGTCTTAATTGTGGACAATAGTATAAACCATCTGCTTGCTTTTTTTTTAAACAGAGACACAACCTTTGAAGATTAGTACTTAATAGTATGGTCAGTTTGTTTGTTTATATTGGAAAACAGATAGTTATTTGAAGGTTTTTGGTTTCCATTGAATTAAAATGGGATGATAGGGTTTTTGTTGTTCCTTTAATTTGGGATAAATTGACTGTGTGGTTTTCTTAAATGAAGTTTAGGCTGAAAATATAAGAAATACTGAGAGCTTTGATCAGATCCTTGTTATAACTCTTTATCAGCCAAGTTTCTGGAAGAAGAAATGGGGCCAATCTTAAAATGAAGCTGAGACTATCAATTGACTATGATTTGAGGGACATTGGCCAAGTATGCTGCCCCAAATTATTTTGTATTGCCTGAGTTCCACCATAACAATCTCATTTATTTGAAGACTCCCAAGTCAGTCTCTCAAAAAAATTTCATTTAGGCCATACCCTTACTGCAAACACCACCATGACCATGCGTTTATATATTTCCACAAAGGATTTGAAGTAGATTATAAGAAATATATACAGTAACATAATAACAAAAGACAGTGGGTTCAAACTAGAAAAATAAATTAGAATACAAGATGAAGAAGGGAAAGGTAATAGGATTTGGGAAAATAGGCCAGAAGGTCCCATATAGTTCAAGCGTAGAGTTTAGTTTTGAAGTTTCCAAACAGAAAGAGACACAACTGGATGAGAACCTCTTTCTGTACCCTCTAGAGAATAAATTAAAATTCTTCAGAAAAGCGAGGGGAAGGCGAGTTAAGGTTGTCAAGTTAGCATTCTAGAAAGCATGCTAGATTCAAAATTAGGGAATCTGGGTTCTCTTCTTAGGTGTCCACTGATCAGCTGTGAGACCTTGAAAAGAACAACTTCTCATGTCTCAGTTTCTTTCTCTGTGAATTGAAGAGGTGAGACATGATCAGTAGTTTTCTACCTTTTATTTAAACCATAAAATCCTTTTTTTAAGATGGTTTTTACTTGGCACTCCAAAATCCAAATAAGATGGAGGATGAACTGACGTGACTGGACAGGGAATGGGGCCTCCCACCTGGTAGTCCAGTCTCCATCCACAGGGTTTCGAGGCCCTGGGTGGGGCTCCACAGACCCCAGTCTGAGAACTACCAGAGGGGAGAAAAACCCAGCTACACTTCATTCAGGTCTCTGCAGCAATTCATGCAGGCCTCCTATAATCACCTGATCTAAAATATATACCCTTTACCTACTAGCTTTATTTTCCTGTATCATGTCATGTCATGTAATGTTATGTCATATCATATCATATATCACATATATTTATAGATATTCATACACATTATGTATTATGCTATTACATATTTATGTACTTGCCTATTTATTTCCTCTATTTCTGGGTAATTTCCATGAGGGCAGGGATTTAAGAAAGGCAGTACTAAGTGGTATTTAAGGGCAGGCTCTGGAGCATTGACTTCCTGGATTCAAGTAAATGGCACCATTTTCTAGCTGTGTTACCTTGGGCAAGTTACTTAACCTTTGTGTGCCTCACTTGTCTCATCTGTAAAGTGGACATAATAATAGCACTTCCTCATAAATCAGTTACAGGATTACAAGAGTTAATTTACATCACGTTTATAGAACAATGTCTTATACATAAAACACTATATACACTATGAATATAATTAATTATTACCATTGATTTTATTCAGCACTTTATGCCTACGTCTTGGGCTAGTGGCTGTCACATGGTAGGGAAAACAATTTATTTTCAATGATTAAATGTTTTTCCTAGGAGCCTTCTGGTTCAAAGATTCTATGAGTATCTCTCAGGTAGAAAGAGACAAATTTCTCTTTAAGAGGAATTTGCAGATTGATTAGTCATCTGTATCAGGTACACACTGAGTATTCGATAATATAGAAGATGGCATGAACACCTGTGTAGAGTGAGGTCCTGAGGGAACGGGAACAGAGAAGGTGGAAGAGATAAAAGTGTTCCTACAGGTTTTCAAAGCCCATCTGACCCTACTTTGCAGTTTCACTCTCCTGTGAGCCCTGATTCATAGCTTCCATAGGCTAATGAAAGCTCCCCAGTGTGGAGCTGTGTGTCACAGACAGGACCATTTAACAGAACAAAAATAGCACTTCCAGCCCTTCTAATCTTTGGGCTTCTCTTAATCATCACTGTGGCATATTGACATCATCTGACACGTTTAGTTTCAGGAACATCCCAGCCATCTACAATGACTACTTGGTCATATATAGTCGTATATTCTGCTTCTATTTAGTTCATAAATAACATTTAAGAGGAGAAAATGCACACCAGGGTCTACTTTGGTTTGGTTTATGCTCCTTTAATGGTAGGAAGAGTCCTACTTCAATTAGGTGGCAACTCAAAGCCAATAACACCTGCTGAGTATGTGGGGAGAATAATGGAGAGTGAAGCTAGCCTTAAGGAATATATTCTTAGGAGAGTGAAGCTAGCTTTAAGGAATATATTCTTAGGAGAGTGAAGCTAGCTTTAAGGAATATATTCTTAAAAGTTTTGTAGTTCTTCATTCCTAAAGGGTTGGTAAAAAAATGGTGCTTTGAAAAATTTATTTTCTTAATGCTTCAATCAAAAAACACTCATCTCTTGGTAACTCAGTTTGCACCCAGTGCTTAATAAATGCTCTGGGTATGTTACACAATTAGTCTTAAAAAACAAAACAAACAAAAGAACATGTATGTTGTCAAAAACACTGAGTATTTTTCAGGAGATGCTATTTCAGAGGCTGAGAAAGACACTTCTTTGTCATGGGAAGTTATAAGCAAATACTTCCTCTTACTTTGATTTTGTGATCTCTAGCCACAGCTAAGCATAACCTTTTGAAGCAGTGCTCTATGAAATTATTACCCAAGATGTTTTCAATGGCAGTTGACTAAATTGTGAGTGTGGGACTCTCCTTTTCCATGAATGATTCAGTTTTTATTAGCAGTGACTCTGCCTTTAAGCAAATACCAAAGTAAATAAACGTTTTGAGAGTATTATGTTTTGCTGATGCACTTGTTGCACATTAGACGTAGAGGAAGAAATAGAGATGGGCAAAATTTGCCAGTTGAAAGATGAGTCAAACAGACTTTCCTGTTTTCTTTCCCACTTGGGGTGATAAGATGGATTTCCCCACCTCGTAAGCCTCAGGCTCCATTTTACAACATCAGAGTCACAGAAATTTTAAAAATGGCATGTCTCTGTAGTATAAGACAAGTGCAGATGGTATGGTAATTGCACTTTTCTTCTATCAAGTCATGTAGATTGGTTTTAGCCCTTGGTTTATGCTTAAGCAATTATGTTAAGAAATATGAGAGGAATGTTTTTAGAGAGATGAATTATCCTTAGGTAGTAGCTCATTAAGAAATGAGAAATGGAGCTGGATTTATTTTGAAATAATGAATGCACTGGTATTCATATCACTGAATGGATATAAAGTTTCAGTGTTTGCTCCTGGCTTCAGTTCTTTACAAACCAAAATCTTTCATTTATTTTTTAGCATTCCAGAGCTTGTCTTGTCTTACCATGAGAATTCTCTGAGATGCAGAATTCACTTCCAGGCCTTCTGTTGCTACCATGAAGAGTTCACTAAGTTAAAATGCCTTCCTTTCTTCATCATCATATCTTAGCAGCACTAAAGTTAGGGAGGTGCAGGAAAAAGTTTATTGAAAAAAAAACAAAAACACTTGACAGTATTATGACAGAAGTTAGTTTAAAAGAGATGGCCAGCCTCAACATGGTCTTGGATGGTGGAGGACAATTGCCTCCCTCTCAGTGGGCGAAGGTACTGGAACTTTCCATCAGGGTCTTCACTACCTTATAGGGACAGCAGTGTTGATTATACAGTGGAGTCTCACTTACTATTTTTAGTTGGCCCAAAAGGCAAAAAGTGTGTCTGTTTTTAAAAAGTTACCCTTGAAATATCCATTGAATCACCCACAATGTATAGAATCCATGGCTTTATACTTGTGCAGAATATCAAGCATCCAGGAGACCCACTGAGGCTAGGCCAGCTAGAGGAACAGAGGACTCTGTGCAGATGCCTGGGCGTTCAAACAATTCAGTTGAGATAACTAACAAACACCCCCCAAGTATTGGAGTGGGGAGGAGATGGTTAGAAAATATTAAAGGTTTCCTGAGAGCTTGCAGGGCTTGGCTGTTTTAATATTGAACATCTATAACTTTAATGCTCATTAATAGATGTGCTGTTGTGGCGATTAATTAAGTTAATAGGTGTGAAAGTGGTAGCTGAGGGGCTGGCCCATAACATTTGCTTGTAAATGTTTGCTGAAGCTGAATCTAAATCTTGTGGGATTAGACCCTCATATTTAAACAGTTATCAGATATAATGCTAATATAAAATTATCTTTTATTCCTTACACTAACCCCCTAAGCATTTATCATTCTGATCTCTTATTTAGAGATGAGCAGTCCTTAGGAAAACACATGTCTAATATTCCAACCCAGGTTGATTCTAAAGCCTTTCTTAACTGGAATGCTGTAGTCTCTTTGAATGGTAGACAGTAGTTACATGTTGGCCTGTTCTGTTTGACTTGCTTTCTCTGAAACTCAAGGAAACCTTCAGGACCCTTACCAGTTTCATGAAGATCAGAGGATCTAATTTCCTTTGTTTGTTTTCTCTCTGGCCTCCACTCCAGATGGCTCCCGTTTTGAGTTTCTTCTCACATAGTCTCAGCTTCCTGTGAAGGCCTAATTTTCCCCACTCAAAATACATATTTCCTAAATTGGATCACCTACCATTACACCACTATTTCACTCTGGCCACATCCTTTGTTGAAATTGTATTACAATATCTAATTGAAAATCGTCAAGGACTTGTGCAAATTAAGCCTCCATCGCAAGAACACTGCCGTGATATTCCAGAGGTCTTGGTGTTCTGTAGCTATCTTTTCCTCCAGACCCTCAGACCACAAGTTCTTTTTGGAATTCCTAAATTCTATACTGGTTTCTTATTCTAAGCCCATCAAAGTGAAACAAATCTGAAATCATGAAATCTCATGAAAATACCAAATCAGTGACATGGCATTTCTTAACCGGGGTCTGAACTACAGAACACAGAAAACATGAGTAACTATTTTCTCAATTCTTCCAATTCTCCAGTATGTCTAGTACCATTTCAGATGCACAGGGGAGAAGTTAAGTCATTATGTGTAATGGATGCCTTTGGGCATTAGGGGTTAATTACCTCTGGAAACTTCTTTGAAGAAAGGGTTGCTGTCTTCATTATAAATTCAACATCTCTTGCAAATTCTTTCCTAAATAGTAAGTATAAGAACTTGCTACCATTCTCATTCCTTCTACTGTTTATTTTTATCACCCCAAAGTGACATACTAACAATATGGTGAACATCACAATGCACCCACACACACAGTAAATGCTCTTGGATGCAATTTTCTTCCTCTTTTAAGATGAAAGCTTCTCTTCCACCTCCTTCAGGTATCGTGGGTGTGCATGTCAATCAAGGGAACACCATTATTTTATATATTTTCTTGGTCTAGTAGTCATCATTGGCTGCCTAGGGAATAGCAGAGTATTTACTTGATCACTTGTGTAATTTATAATTAAATTTAGATAAAATATTTGGGCACAATTCTGTGTGCCCATCATTCTGTTTGTTTTTTTTTCTATGAGGATCAACATGAGGAACTTATCTGGCCCTACCCAGCTCCAACTAGCCATCATAGCCATCAGATATGTACACCCACTTTGCAGTCAATAGTGCACAAAAGCTGATCTCTAAGGAACATTTCCTGTGTTCACAGCCCACCCTGTATTCAATTTCCTGACCTTTTCTCAGCCCCCCTCACTTCTCAATCATGATTCTGTTTGTAGCTTTGCCCTACTCTAGTTCCTTATACTGATCTCTGTTTCTACAACTTTGACTTGTAAGTTCCTCCTGTTTAACTCTGTAGACTTCAGCCATCCTAGGTATCAACCTCTCTGGTCCAGCCTAGTCCCCACCTGGAAATTCTCTCTGAGTACACCCATTCCCATGGGAAGACTTGCATCGGGATGTTTGTGAGGGCAACGGCTTGACAGCAAAGCATATGTGATTTAGAGTCATACAAAAACTTGGTTGGGAGCGTAGCCCTACTACTCACTTAGCTTTCTGAGACATGTTAATTGACTTCTCAGCACATCAGTTTCTCTATCCATTATGGAATAACTGATAGTATTCTAGAATTGTTTTGAAAATTAAATGAGAAACCTATACATGGTGCATATAACCGTGCAATGCCTGCCACTTAGCCTGCTACATGTGGCCATTGTTATTATTGTAAGCTTCAAGGTAGAAGGAAATTCTGAGACAGGTCTTGAAGAAATGGTGGTTCAGGCATTGCTATATCACTGAAAATATAAATAATGCTGCTCAGATTCATCTCCATTTATTAATTCCGGTTGCACTGGCCAGATAACTGATTTTGAATCCTAACAGAATTGCACCTGCTGAGCTGAAGCAAATGGAAAAGGAAAGTTTTCTTTCCCAGAAGCCAAAAGCCATTACCCAAGAGATGTCTATTCAACCCACACATGCAAATCCAGCTGTGATCCTTTCATCAGAGGTTGTTCAGAATATCACACACTGGTGTTAGCCTTAAAGAATGATCCTGGAGCTTGTTGCCTCGTGGTTCACAGGGTGTACCCATAGGGAAAATAGAAACAAAAGCAAAGGTAGGTAGCCCTGCTTTGTACAGTTGATTGACTTTAATAGGTCCTGATTATGCTGCTCATATTCCATGAAATTAAAAAGCTTACAAATGTTATGA
The DNA here is from genome assembly GCF_015220235.1 of Choloepus didactylus. NCBI lineage: Eukaryota > Metazoa > Chordata > Mammalia > Pilosa > Megalonychidae > Choloepus > Choloepus didactylus. Next base: position 16,946,895 of record NC_051317.1, on the reverse strand, counting down.
GCCATTACCCTTCCATTTAGGGGAGCTTATGACATGTTAGCAACATTTAATGAAATTCTTTTCAAAATGCCATCGGCAGACACGGTGAGATTCCATATTGAAATTCAACTTGAAGAATTGTTTGGTGAAGGTTGTTCACTATCAGCCTGTCTTTGTAAATGTGTAGGACCAACCTCAAGACCAAAATAGGTTCCTTATCAGTTGGGAAGTGATCTGTAGGTATCAAGACTTGATTCTGGTTTGACCATGAGAGTGTTTTTTTTTTTTTTTTTTTTTTTTTATCATCATTTTATTGAGATATATTCACATACCACGCAGTCATACAAAACAAATTGTACTTTCGATTGTTTACAGTACCATTACATAGTTGTACATTCATCACCTAAATCAATCCCTGACACCTTCATTAGCACACACACAAAAATAACAAGAATAATAATTAGAGTGAAAAAGAGCAATTGAAGCAAAAAAGAACACTGGGTACCTTTGTCTGTTTGTTTCCTTCCCCTACTTTTCTACACAACCATCCATAAACTAGACAAAGTGGTGTTTGGTCCTTATGGCTTTCCCAATCCCATTGTCACCCCTCATAAGCTACATTTTTATACAACTGTCTTCGAGATTCATGGGTTCTGGGTTGTAGTTTGATAGTTTCAGGTATCCACCACCAGCTACCCCAATTCTTTAGAACCTAAAAAGGGTTGTCTAAAGTGTGCATAAGAGTGCCCACCAGAGTGACCTCTCGGCTCCTTTTGGAATCTCTCTGCCACTGAAGCTTATTTCATTTCCTTTCACATCCCCCTTTTGGTCAAGAAGATGTTCTCCGTCCCACGGTGCCAGGTCTACATTCCTCCCTGGGAGTCATATTCCACGTTGCCAGGGAGATTCACTTCCCTGGGTGTCTGATCCCACGTAGGGGGGAGGGCAGTGATTTCACCTTTCAAGTTGGCTTAGCCAGAGAGAGAGGGCCACATCTGAGCAACAAAGAGGCATTCAGGAGGAGACTCTTAGGCACAATTATAGGGAGGCCTAGCCTCTCCTTTGCAGCAACCGTCTTCCCAAGGGTAAAACTTATGGTAGAGGGCTCAACCCATCAAACCACCAGTCCCCTATGTCTGTGGTCATGTTAGCAACCATGGAGGTGGGGTAGGCGAATACCCCTGCATTCTCCACAGGCTCCTCAAGGGGGCACCACAACTTTTTTTTATTTTTTCCCCTGTCTTTTTTTCTATTTTCATTTTTTTTTTTTTAACTTTCCCTTCTTTTTTCAAATCACCTGTATGAAAAAAAAAGTTAAAAAGAAAACAAACATACAATAAAAGAGCATTTCAAAGAGACCATAGCAAGGGAGTAAGAAAAAGACAACTAACCTAAAATAACTGCTTAACTTCCAACATGTTCCTACTTTACCCCAAGAAAGTTACATAATATAGCAACATTTCAGTGAACTTGTTCCTACTACAACCATCAGAAATTAACAGACCATAGTCATTTCTGGGCATCCCCAGAACGTTAAATAGCTTATCTGTTCTTCTTGGATTATTGTTCCCCCTTCCTTAATTGCTCTCTACTGCTAGTTCCCCTACATTCTACATTATAAACCATTTGTTTTACATTTTTCAAAGTTCACATTAGTGGTAGCATATAATATTTCTCTTTTTGTGCCTGGCATATTTCGCTCAGCATTATGTCTTCAAGGTTCATCCATGTTGTCATATGTTTCACCAGATCGTTCCTTCTTACTGCCGCGTAGTATTCCATCGTGTGTATATACCACATTTTATTTATCCACTCATCTGTTGAAGGACATTTGGGTTGTTTCCATCTCTTGGCAATTGTGAATAATGCTGCTATGAACATTGGCGTGCAGATATCTGTTCGTGTCACTGCTTTCCGATCTTCCGGGTATATACCGAGGAGTGCAATCGCTGGATCGAATGGTAGCTCTATATCTAGTTTTCTAAGGAACTGCCAGACTGACTTCCAGAGTGGCTGAACCATTATACAGTCCCACCAACAATGAATAAGAGTTCCAATTTCTCCACATCCCCTCCAGCATTTGTAGTTTCCTGTTTGTTTAATGGCAGCCATTCTAACCGGTGTTAGATGGTATCTCATTGTGGTCTTAATTTGCATCTCTCTAATAGCTAGTGAAGCTGAACATTTTTTCATGTGTTTCTTGGCCATTTGTATTTCCTCTTCAGAGAACTGTCTTTTCATATCTTTTGCCCATTTTATAATTGGGCTGTCTGTACTACTGTCATTGAGTTGTAGGATTTCTTTGTATATGCAAGATATCAGTCTTTTGTCAGATACATGGTTTCCAAAAATTTTTTCCCATTGAGTTGGCTGCCTCTTTACCTTTTTGAGAAATTCCTTTGAGGTGCAGAAACTTCTAAGCTTGAGGAGTTCCCATTTATCTATTTTCTCTTTTGTTGCTTGTGCTTTGGGTGTAAAGTCTAGGAAGTGGCCGCCTAATACAAGGTCTTGAAGATGTTTTCCTACATTATCTTCTAGGAGTTTTATGGTACTTTCTTTTATATTGAGATCTTTGGTCCATTTTGAGTTAATTTTTGTGTAGGGGGTGAGGTAGGGGTCCTCTTTCATTCTTTTGGATATGGATATCCAACTCTCCCAGCCCCATTTGTTGAAAAGACCATTATGGCTCAGTTCGGTGACTTTGGGGGCCTTATCAAAGATCAGTCGGCCATAGATCTGAGGGTCTATCTCTGAATTCTCAATTCGATTCCATTGATCTATATGTCTATCTTTGTGCCAGTACCATGCTGTTTTGGCAACTGTGGCTTTATAATAAGCTTCAAAGTCAGGGAGTGTAAGTCCTCCCACTTCGTTTTTCTTTTTTAGAGTGACTTTAGCAATTCGAGGCATCTTCCCTTTCCAAATAAATTTGATAACTAGCTTTTCCAAGTCTGCAAAGTAGGTTGTTGGAATTTTGATTGGGATTGCATTGAATCTGTAGATGAGTTTGGGTAGAATTGACATCTTAATGACATTTAGCCTTCCTATCCATGAACATGGAATATTTTTCCATCTTTTAAGGTCCCCTTCTATTTCTTTTAGTAGAGTTATGTAGTTTTCTTTGTATAGGTCTTTTACATCTTTGGTTAAGTTGATTCCTAGGTACTTGATTTTTTTAGTTGCTATTGAAAATGGTATCTTTTTCTTGAGTGTCTCTTCAGTTTGTTCATTTCTAGCATATAGAAACATTACTGACTTATGTGCATTAATCTTGTATCCCGCTACTTTGCTAAATTTGTTTATTAGCTCTAGTAGGTGTATCGTTGATTTCTCAGGGTTTTCTAGATATAAGATCATATCATCTGCAAACAATGACAGTTTTACTTCTTCTTTTCCAATTTGGATGCCTTTTATTTCTTTGTCTTGCCGGATTGCCCTGGCTAGCACTTCCAGCACAATGTTGAATAACAGTGGTGACAGCGGGCATCCTTGTCTTGTTCCTGATCTTAGAGGGAAGGCTTTCAGTCTCTCACCATTGAGTACTATGCTGGCTGTGGGTTTTTCATATATGCTCTTTATCATGTTGAGGAAGTTTCCTTCAATTCCTACCTTTTGAAGTGTTTTTATCAAAAAGGGATGTTGGATTTTGTCAAATGCTTTTTCAGCATCTATTGAGATGATCAATTGATTTTTCCCTTTCGAGTTTTTAATGTGTTGTAATACATTGATTGTTTTTCTGATGTTGAACCATCCTTGCATGCCTGGAATGAACCCCACTTGGTCATGGTGTATGATTTTTTTAATGTGTCTTTGGATTCGATTTGCAAGTATTTTGTTGAGGATTTTTGCATCTATATTCATTAGGGAGATTGGCCGGTAGTTTTCCTTTTTTGTAGCATCTTTGCCTGGTTTTGGTATTAGATTGATGTTAGCTTCATAAAATGAGTTAGGTAGTGTTCCATTTTTTTCAATGTTTTGAAAGAGTTTGAGTAAGATTGGTGTCAGTTCTTTCTGGAAAGTTTGGTAGAATTCCCCTGTGAAGCCATCTGGCCCTGGGCATTTATTTGTGGGAAGATTTTTGATGACTGATTGGATCTCTTTGCTTGTGATGGGTTGGTTGAGGTCTTCTATTTCTTCTCTGGTCAGTCTAGGTTGTTCATATGTTTCCAGGAAATTGTCCATTTCTTCTACATTATCCAGTTTGTTGCCATACAGTTGTTCATAATATCCTCTTATAATTTTTTTAATTTCTTCAGGATCTGCAGTTATGTCACCTTTTTCATTCATTATTTTGTTTATATGGGTCTTCTCTCTTTTTGATTTTTGTCAGTCTAGCTAGGGGCTTGTCAATCTTGTTGATCTTCTCAAAGAACCAACTTTTGGTGATATTTATCCTTTCTATTGTTTTTTTGTTCTCTATGTCATTTATTTCTGCTTTAATCCTTGTTATTTCTTTTCTTCTACTTGGTTTAGGATTGGTTTGCTGTTCATTTTCTAGCTTCTTCAGTTGATCCATTAGTTCTTTGATTTTGGCTCTTTCTTCCTTTTTAATATATGCGTTTAGTGCTATAAATTTCCCCCTTAGCACTGCTTTTGCTGCATCCCATAGGTTTTGGTATGTTGTGTTCTCATTTTCATTCGTCTCTATATATTTAGCAATTTCTCTTGCTATTTCTTCTTTAACCCACTGATTGTTTAGGAGTGTGTTGTTTAACCTCCAGGTATTTGTGAATTTTCTAAGTCTCTGATGGTTATTGACTTCTAATTGTATTCCATTGTGGTCAGAGAATGTGCTTTGAATAATTTCAATCTTTTTAAATTTATTGAGGCTTGTTTTATGTCCCAGCATATGATCTATTCTGGAGAAAGTTCCGTGAGCACTAGAAAAGTATGTGTATCCTGGTGATTTGGGATGTAATGTCCTGTAGATGTCTGTTAAATCTAATTCATTTATCAGATTGTTTAGGTTTTCAATTTCCTTATTGGTCTTCTGTCTGGTTGATCTATCTATAGGAGAGAGTGATGTGTTGAAGTCTCCCACAATTATTGTGGAAACATCAATTGCTTCCTTTAGTTTTGCCAATGTTTCTCTCATGTATTTTGTGGCACCTTGATTGGGTGCATAGACATTTATGATTGTTATTTCTTCTTGCTGAATTGCCCCTTTTATTAGTATGTAGTGGCCTTCTTTGTCTCTCAAAACATCCCTGCATTTGAAGTCTATTTTATCTGAGATTAATATTGCTACACCTGCTTTCTTTTGGCTATAGCTTGCATGAAATATTTTTTTCCATCCTTTCACTTTCAATTTCTTTGTGTCCCTGTGTCTAAGATGAGTCTCTTGTATGCAACATATTGATGGTTCATTTTTTTTGATCCATTCTGCGAATCTATATCTTTTAATTGGGGAGTTTAATCCATTTACATTCAACGTTAAAACCGTGAAGGCATTTCTTGAATCGGCCATCTTATCCTTTGGATTATGTTTGCCATATTTTTCCCTCTCTCTATTAATATCCTTTATTGTACCCATACCGAATCTCTTTAGTACTGAACCTTTCTCCAAGTCTCTCTGTCCTGTCTTTGTTTCTCTGTCTGTAGGGCTCCCTTTAGTATCTCCAGTAGGGCAGGTCTCTTGTTAGCAAATTCTCTCAGCATTTCTTTGTCTGTGAAAAATTTAAGCTCTCCCTCAAATTTGAAGGAGAGCTTTGCTGGATAAAGTATTCTTGGCTGGAAATTCCTCTCTCTCAGAATTTTAAATATATCGTGCCACTGCCTTCTCGCCTCCATGGTGGCTGCTGAGTAGTCACTACTTAGTCTTATGCTGTTTCCTTTGTATGTGGTGAATTGCTTTTCTCTTGCTGCTTTCAGAACTTGCTCCTTCTCTTCTATGTTTGACAGTGTGATCAGTATATGTCTCGGAGTGGGTTTTTTTGGATTTATTCTATTTGGAGTTCGCTGAGCATTTATGATTTGTGTATTTATGTTGTTTAGAAGATTTGGGAAGTTTTCCCCAACAATTTCTTTGAATACTCTTCCTAGACCTTTACCCTTTTCTTCCCCTTCTGGGACACCAATGAGTCTTATATTCGGACGTTTCATATTATCTATCATATCCCTGAGGTCCATTTCGAGTTTTTCAATTTTTTTCCCCATTCTTTCTTTTATGCTTTCATTTTCCATTCTGTCATCTTCGAGGTCACTGATTCGTTGTTCAACTTCCTCTAGTCTTGTACTATGAGTGTCCAGAATCTTTTAATTTGGTCAACAGTTTCTTTAATTTCCATAAGATCATCCATTTTTTTTATTTAGTCTTTCAATGTCTTCTTTATGCTCTTCTAGGGTCTTCTTGATTTCCTTCATATCCCGTACTAGGGTCTCATTGTTCATCTTTAGTTCTTTGAGTAGCTGCTCTAGGTGTGTCTCTTCTGGTCTTTTGATTTGGGTGCTTGGGCTTGGGTTATCCATATCGTCTGGTTTTTTCATATGCTTTTTAATTTTCTGTTGTTTTTGGCCTCGTGGCATTTGCTGACCTTGATAGGGTTCTTTTAGGGTTTGTAGACCAGTTGAAGTCCTTATCTCTAATTTATCAGATCTACAGCTTCGTGGAGTACACTTTCTCTAACTAACCAGCAGGTGGCGTCCACGAGCCACCTGTTCTCCACAAGCCAGATCTCCCCTGCTTAGCCTTTTTGGTGAGTGGGGGAGTGAGTCTTGTGGGGCCCAATTGGTGTCCCAAGCTTGCATGTGTAGTTGGTGTTGCCTGCCCTGTATGTGGGGCGTGTTTCTGGGCAGTCGGGGAGGGGGGTGGCCCTAACAATCAAATCTCCCTGATGATCCTAGAGTTTTAAAGCTACTGCAATAGTCTAATCCTTCAGTTCAGTCCTGCCACAGTTTGTCTCTGCCACTGACCCACAAGTCTTTGGTATTGGCGTATGGCTCCAGAGACTTGCAAGTGGGCCCCTCTTCCAGGCTGTGCACCCCGGGTCCTCTGTTGAGGGATGACTGTGCTATGTCACAGGTGAGTGCCGTCCCCCCAGGGCAGTTCTGGGCTGCTGGGCTGTGTTGGGAGGCTCCCAGTCTGCTCAAATGATTGCTGAATGGGGCTCTGTTAATTCACACTGCTCCCCCTTCCCAGCTCTGGGACATTCAGCTGAGGTTGCAGGGAAGGCTAATGTCCACACCCAGTTTTGTGGTGTGTGCCTGTTATTTGAAGCACTTCCATCACACTGGGTTGTCTGGGGCAGCTCTGGGCTATGGGGCTGGCGATAGGCAGGAGTGTTTCCTGTCCACCAGGATGGTGGCTGTGAGCGGACACCCCCCTTTTCTTGGGAAGTTGTGTTGTTTAGTGAATTTTCTCAGCCACTGGATTATTGCCTTTTGTCTCAGAGCTCTCTTAGTTCTGCTCTTGACTTGACGTGCCCAAATTTCAATTCTTTGAAGCTTTCTGTATTGAGCTTCTTAGAGTAATTGTTTTAGAAAAAGCAAAAAGGATTTAAAAAAAAAAAAAAAAAAACGGCCCTCCTCAGAGATCTAATGGGTTATTGAAATGCTAATAGACAAAGCAACCAGGGCCATTAAGGAAAGGTGCCCAGGGCAGAGAGATCAGCCTTGCTTCGGGATTTGCATATGCGCCTCAAGGCCTGATCTCCGCCCTTCCCCTTTCTGTGTTCACCAGAACTCCAAAAATCCTCTGCTTTTACTTTGGAGCTTCTCGTGTTGTTTTCCTTCTATGCCCGTCTCCTCTCTGCTGGGCTGGCTGCTCTCAGAGCCTCTGGTGTCTGGCCTCAGTCTATCTATGGTTGGAGTTTGAATCAGTAGAATGAGTTTCCGATAAGAGCAGCCACTGCAATTCTCCCTTCTCCTTCCTGGAGCTGACAGCCCCTCCTCCCCCGGGACTGAGCCTGGCAGGGAGGGGCGCGGGTCCCCTGGCCGCAAAAACTTACAGATTTCGCTGATCTCAGCAGTTCCACGTTTTCATGAGTGTTGTATGAAGTATGCCCAAAGACAGATTGCTCTGTGGTGTCCAGTCCACGCAGTTCCTGGCTTTTTACCTACTTTCCTGGAGGAGTAACTAAAACATACAGCTCACCAGTCTGCCATCTTGCCCCGCCTCTCGACCATGAGAGTGTTTTACATCTTAAAAAGGGACAACAGAACTTTTCCCCATTTTCATGTGCTTACAATGGGAGCTCAGAATAATCATGAGTTTTTATGTATTGACAGATTTTAAAACTTGTCCTTTCTATTCAATTCAGTCTATATTCTAACAAATGTTCCAAAATATTTCTACCTGCCTTGCCTTCAGTAAGCTTTTACAACATGATTTGGGAGATAAGGCCTTATGCAAGAAGACAAAGCATCAGAAATCATATGATTAAATCCTAGGTTATGTGGTACTGATTATTTATACAATAAGAGTTGAGGAAATTAAAATTTTACAGTGCATTGAGTGGAAAATTTTTATAGAGTATAAGAAAAATGAGAAGTGAGACATATAAAAGAATAAATATTTTATGTTAAACACTTTCCTTTTAACTTTCATTCTGGGGAAATTTAATGACAATATCCATTTTATTTTATCTGTTTGATTCTAAAGAGTGGCTAGCCATATCACCATCTTATTGGTGGCGTCTTCCACCACTTTTTTAAGGTCTTGTGGGTCAAGAAGTATGCTATGTTCTTTATATATTCTCTTAAATCCTCCTGACAGTAAAACAAGGTAGATAAGGGTACCTTCGTTTTACAAATGATGAGATCTGAGCTGCAAAGTAGTTAGGTAATTTTTTACCTTTCTGGAGTGTGTAGCAGTTGGGATTCAAAACCAGGTTCAAACTACCCTACAGCATGCATTTTCGATCTGCTTTGGTTATTGATCTTTTTTGGAGAACAGATTATGTCAAGTCAGCCTCCATTCTATCCCACTGAATCAAAAGCTCTTTGCAATCAGAAGTTGTATAGACTTGTTCACCATTATATCCATTTGTCTAATGCAGCACTTGGCACTCAGCAAATGTTTATTGAATAGACGTGCAATTGGTTTATTAAACAAGTACAATTCATAACATAATTAAAATGAAACTTCATTTTTATCTTCACTGTGTCTTTGAAATGTGATTGGGGGTTGATCTTCTCCCCTACCTCCTCCTCCAGCCTCCCTGCCTCCCAACCCCAACCCAGCAACTTGGATAGATCCTGTGGATTTTCTGCCCACTCAAAAATTGTAGACAATCATTTGGTTCTTTAAGTGGCAAAATACAGGCTCTATTCTGAAATTTTAGATATTTATCAACATTTCAAATGACATTTAGAGTTAAGTACTTATTTCTTTTTACCCATATATAGATTTTAGCCTGACCTGCTAGCTGCTGGCTCTAGTTTTTGTCCATGCAAGGCTGTGGTGGTGGTAGTGGTGGAGGGTGGGGCAGTTCTTACCTGGCTGGGTGACTTTGTGCTCTGGGATTGGTAGTAGACTTATTACCTGTAGCATTTTCTGGATTCTTCAGAAATTCCCACCAACCCTAGAATTACAATGCATCTCCTACAACACCTATTTAAAAAGCAGGCAGAGCATTCCATTCCTGGACAGGCTACTTCACTGCTCCTTCCATCCCATGCAGAAATTCATTGCTTCCTAAGAGGTCTTAGTAGGCAGGATTTCAGTTGTCTCTAGGATGGCTCTCTCTCCCACTTGGCCCACTTCTGTTTTGTGGAAAACAATCATAGATACTTTACTCTAAGAATTCAAGTTTTTTCTGAAGAAGCAACTCTCTCTTGCCTCCAATACCAAAGCAAGAGTCAGGAAACCCTCTGGATTTCCCAGTGGTGACCATGCGGGTATGGAAGACATGTCAAGATCTCATACTGAATCCACTGAAGTCCCTTTTTACTGGGTTTGAGGTTAAGAAATAGCAACCCCCTTGAAAACATATATATTCATAAATCCCCTCTACTTAAGTCCCTTGACCCTGCATATCTTGTTGAAATCAATGAGGATGTTCTTAGATATTTTCTCTATAAATTCTGCATGTTTTGATCTGATGCTTTACTTTGGAATGTCACATCAGTTGTACCTTCATGACTGTTTGAAGCCTCATTGTTAACAGCCTCCTAACTATGTCCCAGTGACTGGATAACTTTCAGAGTGAAATAGCTAGGCATGCTGGCTTAGCTAGTCCCACCCCATCCAGTGAATTAGGTTCTTGACTCTGATGGAAGGAAGCATATGTTTACACCCACTCAGGATGAACAAGTGAATGGAAAGAAATACCAAGGACACCCATGGCTGGAAGAGAGATATTTCTGCTTTCATGCCTTTCTTTCTCATCTCACTGCTCTGAAAGGCACACTGACCCTTATTTCTATAAGTGTTATCTAAAAGAGAGATGATGTCTTTTTGCATATGGCTGAGCTTCTACGGGCCTGTTCTGGGCTGCTTTCCGAAGGCATCTTGGTTATTGATAAATCTTTCTTGGTTTTCTCAGAGCCCCAGGGTCTCTAGAACAATACATTTGGCAAAAACTGCCATTGAATAATGATCAAGTAAGTGGCTGGCTGAAGGTGTTCACAGTGGATGCTATGGTGATGTCATTTGGAACACCTCACTTCATTTTTGTTTCGTTTTAGTGAGGACAGCAAGTATTTGGAGAGGAGATGAGAAAAGCTGCAGTGAAAGGATGCTGTTTCCAATGTAACTTACCAGAATTTAGAGATGAATATTCCCTGCTTTTCTGTTTGGTGCTGTCTTTTGATACCTTACCTTGCTGCTTGTTTATCTTGGAAGATATGAGGATGAGGGGTAAGAATGGCTTTTACTCTCTCTACCTGGACACTTTTGTCTCAAAATTGGCTAGGGATGCTGCCTGTGAGTTCACTTCCATTTCAATCCCATCCTCTTCGTTTCTAGAGCTTTATGATTCCTCTGCTTGATTCCTAATATCAAGAGCAGGCACTTAGCAAGTGTGTGTGGAATTAATGTAAATCAAGCCACCTTAATTTATTCTTGCTCTGAATTGCCTTGTATGTGCCATTGAACTATTTCTGTTTGCCAAGCATTGAGTGAAGTGTTTGGATACATTTTATGGCACAGAGTAGGTGCTCAATTAATGATTATTGAATAAATGGAAGTCAGGAGGGAGGTAAGGAAGGAGGGCACCAGGAGAACAGCATGGCCTGTGCTATGATGTCTTGCTTTTGCCTAATTTTGTAAGGTTTACATTATCCCTTCATCTTTTCAAAATTTCTCTGTTCCATTCTCAATTCCTATAGATAAAAGCTAACCATTTCATCTAATAAACTCAAGGGATATCCGTGCTATGGCAAAGGACTAGAGGGCACTCAAAAATCAAATATTTTTTGGACCTTTGGCAGAGCCATTGGGGAGACCCTGGTACAGGATACAACATGGTCCTTTTAAAATGATGGCAAAAATGTAACTACTTGTACTCCCAATATGTGTCTAACCTGTGTGTTTTGAGTGGAGCTACAGGAGAAGGAAAAGAGGATGCTTGTGGGACTTAGCACAATTGGTCTCCCTTTATGAGTTCTAGCTTTGAAACATTTCAAAATTTGGATTTCATCTAAAGGCCAGCAAATTATGTTGGAAAAACTACAGGCTTTGGAGCCAGAGAGGTTTTGGCCAATCTGGACCTGTCTCATTTTCTTCTGAATTTTTAACCATGATTCTATATTGCCTAGTTATATCTAACTCAGTATGGCTGCAAATATGGTAGAAATATTGGGTAAAAGCATTTAGCACAGTTCCTACCACATTCTCTGCACTCAGTGGTATGGAGTTAATATTATTCTTTATTTTACCTATGTTTTCTTTATTTAATAGCTAATAATCTGAGGAAGGGGTTAGAATTAAAATTTGCTTCTGGGATTTTTTTTTTTTCTCCATACTTACATCTGTGCCAGTACCTGGAACTAACAAACTAGAGAGAAGAGGAAAATTATTTTTACTTTTTGTATGCGTAACCTTAGGTAAGCTGCATAATTTCAACAGACATTTAAGCCCCCATTCCTCTCTGAATATTTACGTGAGAAGTCTGGACCTTAAATGCTTCTATAGCTTGGTGGATCTTAAACTTGTGATTGATGTAACAAGTATTTATTGACTCTTACTGTGCCGGTTTGAGTGTATTGTGTCCCCCAAATGCCATTATCTTTGCGGTCTTGTGTGGGGCAGGCGTTTTGGTGATGGTTGGATTTGCTTGGAATGTGCCCCACCCAGCTGTGGGCAATGATTCTGATGAGATGTTTCCATGGAGGCGTGGCCCCGCCCATTCGGGGTGGGCCTTGATCGGTGGAGCTATATAAATGAGCTGACTCGGGGGGAAGAAAGAGAGTGCAGCTGGGAGTGATGTTTTGAAGAGGAGCAAGCTTGCTAGAGAAGAACGTCCTGGGAGAAAGCCGTTTTGAGGCCGGAGCTTTGGAGCAGACACCAGCTGCCTTCCTAGCTAGCAGAGGTTTTCCGGACGCCATTGGCCATCCTCCGGTGAGGGTACCTGATTGCTGAGGTGTTACCTTGGACGCTTTGTGGCCTTAAGACTGTAATTGTGTAGCGAAATAAACCCCCGTTTTATAAAAGCCTATCCATCTCTGGTGTTTTGCATTCTGCAGCATTAGCAAACTAGAACACTTACTTTGCACAGTACGGTTTGCCTTTTTGACTCACCACATACCAAAGCAATGATCAAGTCCTAAAGGCTGTGTTCTCTGTGATAGAAGCAGAAATTCTTTGGAAGTGTGGTATTTATCCAGTTGCCGTGTAATCACCACGGCCGTGCATCATTTCAATGGCACATCCATTGCGTTATTCTGCAAAGTTGTATTGAGCACCTGCTGGGTACTGAGCACTAGACTATGAGCTGGGGAAATAATTTTTCAAAAGATAAAACATTTTCCAGCTTTCTTGGAGATAATAAGCTAGTGGTGGGGATAAGCAACAAAAAAACAAAGAGGTAAGTATTGATTGTGTTGAAGGCGGTAAAGCAGACAGTGTGTGATGTGATGGTGACAGAATACAGGGAAGGACCTAATTTAGCTGCTGTTGTATAGAAGGTATCACTGAGTCCCAGAGAAGCTGGCCATGGCTAGAGCAGGGAGGATGTTTCAGGCTGGAGAAGGTAATGGACAGTCTCTAAGTCAAAGAGCTCGGGATGCTCCGTGAGCAGGAGAAGGTTCATACTGCTGGAAGGGTAAGGAAGGGGAGAGTTGCACAAGCTCAGTTGGAACAGACCTGTGTAGGTTATGTTGAGGGACTGGGGTTTTATCCTAGATGAGCTGGCAAGTTGGTGAAGTATTTAAACCTGGGGATGATGTGTATAAATCTTACAGAATTTATTGTAGCTCATCTTAAAAAAAAAACAACAAAGTCCACAGAGGAACGAAAATGGGAACAAAGGAGGTCAGGGAGAGGGCTGCTCAGTGGTTTGGTGAGAGATGATGGGGATGCTGAGTGAGATGGTATCCAATGGGATGGCGGCAGAGGAGATGGAGAGTTGAGAGAATTGAGGTCTTTTGGAGGTACAGTTGGTGGTAGCTGCTAAGATAATGACTGGGAGAAGAAGAGAAAGGGAGGAATCAAGGATGATTTCTCAGTTTCTGTTGAATCCCTTTAAAAAAAAGTATGCATTAGTCTTGCCTAGATCATAAACCATGTCCTTAGCAGAAGATGGAGCACAGCAGAGAGGGGACTGGCAAGAAGAAAAGGGAATGAATAGCTAACATTTGTGGAGCCTATAAAGTGTGTATGTTAACCTTGCATATGCTATTTAATCTTCTACTTGGTAGCACTCCCATAAACTAAAAATTATGACTTACATTTTACATATAAGGAAATGAAGCCTTAGAAAAATTAAATAACTCACCAATGGTGATAGAATTGGTAAATACGGGAACCAGAAATTGAAACCAGATCTGTCTCCAAAGTCGCTTCTCTTTCTACAGTATCATGCTATTTCTGAGATCTAAGATAATGTCATACAACTTGATATTTTATTTCATAAAAACTGACTAGTACTGTTTAATGCTCATTGAATACAGATTAAATAATAGACTTGAAAAAAATGCCAAAGGCTTTGGAGGCTATTGAGCCTAAAAAACTATAGTGTATTTCAAGTTGGGTTGATCAAAACAGTGACAGGATATTAATTAGCAAAATTAGGGGAAAATGAAACAATTTATGTATTCTATCCACAGTGTGCAAGCATGCCTCACTTCCAAAATGAACTTGTAGGCAAACTGCTGAGATGAAACAGAGATTCAAACAATAAAAAAAAAAAATTAAACTTTAAACACAAGCTATCCTAAGAAGTGCAGAGAGATCAATTGCCAAAAAGCAGGAGTCAGAAGCATTGAGAGGAAGGGAGAGAATTCAGAATATGCTAAAGCTGGTCAGAGGATTGTATCCTGTACTTGGAAAGATGACTTCTTTTCATCTGGCTTTGTATAGATTTGTTTATAAAACTCTCTGGGTCAGATTACTCTGAGTCTACTTCACTTAGTATTTCAGCATTTTTCCCTTGGGCAATTCCTTACATGCAGTTTATCGGGAAGAGAGAATACATTTATAGACTAAAAGTTATTGTCTGGGTAGCAGTTTACAAAATGGAAAACACCAAGTCCAATTTGGAAGACTGGTTTGTATTTGTGTGTGTGCATGTGTGTGTGTGCACATGTGTGTTTGTCTGGGGAGGGAGCAGAAAATAACTTTTTTTAAAAATGCCTTTGGGTAAAGTGTGCCATTCCCTAGATTGGCACAGCCCCACCACTCCTTTTTATCTTATACCAACTATTTCACCTATTTACAATACTATCTTACGCCTCCACGTCATTTACTTTGCAGTGGCTGTATTAAACATAATCACCTTTGAATTCTGCATCTGAATACAAGAATTTATCAGAATGATTTATCGGCATTATATGAGTACAGCCTCATTTTCGGGAACCAGCTTATATGATTGTAACCAACTTTCTGGAAAAAATTAAGTTAAGCACTCTTTCATAGACTTTCAGACAATACGCCTTACACGTATCAATTCATGTAATGCTACTAGCGGCCCAGTGAAGTAAGTACTATTGTTACAGGTGAGAAACCAGGAACGTAACCCTGAGAGATGAAGTAACTTGTCTCACAGCTAATAAGCCACACAACCAGCATTCCCACGTAGACTGTCTGACTTTAAAACAAGTCTTAACCTCCCCTCTGTGCTGCCTCCCCTTAACAATAAGTGACTCTGAGTCTTCTACTCGTCTGCCTCACAGCACACTGGTTCGAGATAAAGAATTGTATAGAGGATCACAGCAAACCAGGGGCAACCTCAGAGCAACAATTTATTCCAAAATATAACAGCCTGGTACTAGTTCACAGTTTTTTGAAATTGGAACCTGCAGACCACATAACCCAGTTATGTGAAGCCAGGTAGATAGATGCAAGTAGCTGAGGCATAGACAAAAAGACCAAAATCCAGATGAAGGCCAGTCTGGGTCATGGATCTAAAAACCAGAGAAGATCCTGAGTCTAAGAAACTTCTCAAGGCAGGAGGTGACTTTGTGATCTGTAAGTATCCGTAGGGACCCTGACTGGCTTCTTCTAGACCAGAGTTTCTCAACCTCTTCTCTGTTGCCATTTTGAGCTGGAAAATTCTTTACTGTGGAGGCTGTACTGTGCACTGTAGGATCACTGGCCCTTATCCAGTAGATGCTGATGGCACTCGCACACACACCCATTGTGACAGTCTAAAAATGTCTCTAGACACTGCCAAGTCACACACACACACACACATACTCTCACACACACTCACACAGATAGCCACTCATCTAGATGAAGCAAGAATGCAGGCAAATGCATTCATTTATTCAACAGGTGCTTGCTAAGTGCAATTCAATTTTACATACCATGTGCTAACAGGTCCTTTTCCTAGTATTAAAGCCGGATTCCTGAATCGGAGTACTGGGATGGAGACTTTGGACAATATGACACCACATGTTTGTACTCTGCGTCAGACTACTCTGAGTCTAATCCACTTAGAGTTTGGACGTCTTTACTTTAGGCAAGTTTCTTAGTCTCTCTTAGTGGTAATAGTAATACCTAACACCTGGGGTTCTTGTGCGGTTGAAATGAGATAAGGAAAGTACTTGTCTGGGCCGTGTGCCAGGCGCATACCAAGTGTGTACTTATGCTCACCAAGGTAAGCCTTATGCTTGATGGCATGTCTGGCCTCACATTCAAGGGAACCAAGGCATCCTTTGGTCCTCTGAGACTACAATTGCTGAACCACCTTTACTGCTTTATTTTTAAGGCAAGGGTCAAATAAGTAGCCAGTGAAGTGGTGGTTCTCCCTTGATTGTAGGGCAAATATTCCATAAACTCTGGTAGAATGGACTGACTCAGCTTACGCTGCAATTCTGTGATTAAAGGATTTAGGAGATTAACAGCATGTCTTCTGGAAGCAGCTCGGAAAGCTCAGTTGGGTTTATTCCACTGAAGAGCGATTTTCTGACTTAAATCTTCTCTATGAAGAGTGAGGAGTATATGAGTGTGTTGTGTATGCGTGTGTTTGAATTGAGAAGGGGGAACTCACTTTCAAGTTAACAAGTATTTGGTTGCCTCATCTAAATGATATCACTAGGCGATAATAGCAAGAATATCAAAGAGAGGACATAGAAAAGTTGCATCATTCTGCCTCCTCTCCCTAGCCAAGGGGAGAAATTTGAAAAAGACGAAGTAAATAGCTAATTATAAGGCTTGAGTCTCATCCTGTTTTATGCATAATTTCCTGTGGGAATTTTGGAAGGTCATTCCACCAACCCAGACATCAGTTTACTTCTCAAAAAGGAAAGTTATTTGAAAATTGCTGAGTCAGAAAATCTGAAAGTGTAACTTTGTCTAATTTGAGAATTGCTGCCAGGACTAGAGACCTAGCATATATCACAGTGTTTGGCTCTAGGGTGGCACATAAGAAATGTTGGTTGAATCGAAATGAACTGCTGAGAAGTGACATGTGAATATCATGTATGGATCATGGTTGTCAGAACTGGTATTGGTCCAGATTATAAATTCCCAGCCTTTAAGCTTTCAATGGCTGGGGCCTGAGCAGATCCCCCAGGCTAGGAAGAATTCCTCTAAGGGTGTAAATGGCACTGGTTCAGTTTCCAGTCCTTCTCTTACTTGCGATTCTGGAAAGTCAGCCTGGACATGAGCAGGGGTCTCCCTCTAATCTACATTTCCCTGTCTGATCCCCCCAAATTAAATGCAGAGTGAGAGTTCCAGAAGTTTCCAGAGCAAGGAGTAGGTTTCAGATGGTCAAGGAATCATTTTCTTTATTCCCTGGGGCCACAGGTAGGCTTTACAGATTGGAGACAGCACGATATTGCTGTACGAGTTTTCCAGGGACTGAAGGAAGAATCTAGCAAAGGAATAAGAGAAAAAAGAGCATTTCTAAAGGGCAAAACGTAACGATGGGTTGTTCTGTGTTAAGAGGGCTTCTCAGGTTCCACCCCTATGTGGGGCCCTCATGTGAAGAGTGTTTGGGCATCCTGGTGTATTCCCAATGTTTGAATTTGAGGACCTTTGTGTGTTCATGTACACTCCCATAAATCCTGGGCATCCCACTCTGTAGTTGGGACCAGAAAGACATTTGGATTTTGCTTCCACTGAGTTTGAAATAAATACAGTGCTGGAAATGTGGCAGCAGCAAATGGACTGAGAAAATGAAAATAAAGATCAGGATGGTTTTACTTTTGGCCAAGGTCAAAAGTCGCTTTGTAAAAAGGTTGAAAAAACAGTAACCACAGTAGACAAGGACAACATTTTTCCCATAAATATGGACAACAGGGTGTCTTATCAGGAGATAAAGGTGATAATGATAACTAAAATTATTTGGGGTTGTAAGTTTCAATGTGTGCATGCATAATAGTAATAAAATAAAATAATACTAACAGTAATTACTATCATTGACTATATAAACTTGCTTACACATCTCACTTAATCCTAACAAGCACTGAAGATAGATATTAACTTCCCCACTTTATAGAAAAGGAGATGCCATTTAGCAAGGTGAAGTGACTTGCCCAAGGTCACACAGCTGGTAGGTGGAAGAGCCTGGCTTCACACACATCAGGCATGGCTGGACATGGGCCACATGGACATTCTGTGCCTCCAGAAGGGAAGTGGGCAGTCTCTGGTTGGCTGACCTGCTCAAGCCCTGGCCTTTGCCACTAACTTGATATGCTTAGTCTCCTTTCAGCATGCCAATTTCTGTGATTAAGTGACAATGTTGAACCAGATGGTTTTAAAAATCCTTCCTTGTTTTAATATCCCATTATTCTAGGTGATTTTTGTTTGTTTGTTTGCTGTTTATCCCATAAAATAAAATGCTTAATAGTATAAAGAGACTTTTACATGTTTTGACTTAATGCCAAGTGGAAGATTAGACTTCCCACACCCAGTCTTTATCGCAAAGTCATCCCCATTGCTACAGTGACAAGAAAGAGGCGTGTGGAGAGAGCAGTGGATTCATGTGGAGTCAGGAGCCTCAGGTTTCTAGGCCCAGCTGTGCAACTGCCCATGGCTCTGACAAAGCTGCTGTGCCTGTCTGAGGCCCTAAATGTTGCCATCTAGCAGATGGGAATCTCACGTTACCAGCTTAACGCACAGGATTTGGAGATGATGGAAGTGTGTGTGTAATTGGGGGAAGAGGGACACTGGGGGAGTTTGAGAGAAGTTGGGGGCCCAAAATAAATGGAATGGGGGAGGATTCCATAACAAGAAACCTGGCTTTGGCTCTTGGTTCTGTAGCTAATTAGCCAAGATGTCATGAGGGTGTCAGTTTCTTCATTTGGAAAATGGAAGCATTAGTATAGATCAGCACTTCTAAACCTATATATCAAGGGTGAATGTCCCTCAAAAAGTCTGAGGAACATGCATTTGGAAAACAGCCTACTTTAGCCTTCTCTTAGAGATTCACAAAGTGCGTCAGTATATTCTGAGATGCTCTGCAGTCAAGAAACATTTAATTTTAACTCTTCTGCCAAATTAATGTAACCATGGAACCGTTTTGTTTCTGGAATACTTGTTAATATCTTAAGAAGCCCAATTGGGAAATCTAGAACTAGATGGTGTGGTTCTCTGAGAAATTATAAGGAGAGATTGTGATTTATGTTTTCCAAAGCTGTATCTGTGTTGTATCTGTAAGTGTTGTGGTCATTTTCTTTATTCTTTACTTCATTCTGTTCTCTGTTTCTCTCCTAAAGTTGACTTTGCTCTTTTAGTTTGTGGACCAGAAGATAACTACATTTGTGTGTGTATTTTATCACAACTGTTTTGAACAACAGTGTGCCTAGAACTGTGGTAAATTCTATTGACAATGGAAGAATATAAAATATAGTTCCCTAACCTCCATCATGGTCTTTGCTCTCTCTGAAATAAATCTTAATGCCTGTTGTCTTTGGAATATCTTATTTCATCTGATTCTGTGGCAGTAAATAATACAGAAGGGTGAGAAAAAGGATTCATCATGGCCTGAGGTAGTTAGCGAAAGCTTTATAGAATAAATGAAATTTTGTCTGCAGCTTAAAAATGTGTGAAACATGGTGGTGTCAGGTAGGAATATGACATAGACATGATTGGATCCTGGATTTGAAAGGCAGGGAAAGTATCTTGACATGTTACAGGGGATCCCAGCAGTCATCATACGTTACATAGCATGGTGAAAAGGACTTTTAGTGTCAAGGGAGCTTGGAGGTAAGATCTGTAGGAGGCTGTGATGGTTGGGTTCATGTGTCAACTTGGCTAGGTGGCCTAGCTGTCTGATCAAGCGGGCACTGGCCTGACGATTGCTGTGAGGATATTTGAGGCTGGTTAATAAACCAACGGGCTGGTTTGTCGGATCATCAGTCAATTGACTGCAGCTGACTGATGACTCATCAAGGGGGCGTGCTTCCACAGTGAGAGAATGCAATTGGCCGGATTTGGTCCGGGTGATCAGTTGGAGGTTTATAAGCTGGACGGTTAGAGAACCTTCACTTCTTCTTCAGCTGCTAAGTGAAGCATTTCCTGGGGAGCTCGTCGAAGTTGCCAGTTCGTTTCCTGAGGAGTTCGTTAAAGTTGTCGGTTCGTTTCCCGAGCTGTTCGTCGGACGTCTTCCTTGGAGTTGACAGCTTGTTGACGGCTCTGCAGAATTTGGACTCATGCGCTCCCGCAGTTGCGTGAGTCACTTTTACAATTTGATAATCAGAGACATCTCTCACTGATTCTGTTTCCAAGGAGAACCCTAACTAATACAGAGGCCCTTGCAATAATCCCAGGAAAAGTGACAGGATATAGTAAGACATTGTCATGCAGAAAAAATATATATGTTGGATTTCAAATAAGGAAAAATGCATTTGGTCCCCAATTCTTTATTTTTCCACTTGTATAAATACTTTATAATTAATTTAATTATTTATTTCAAAGTGATTGTAATAATTTTGGGCACCCATGTGCCTCAACTACCTATTTCCCCTGCACAGAAGCAATTGTAATTACCAGTGTCTTTTGTGTCCTTCCACTGCAGGGTTTCCAGCCTTGGCATTATTGACATCTGAGGCCAGAGAAGTCTTAGTCATGGGGTCTGTCCTGGGTATTATGGGATGTTCAGCAGCATCTCTGACCTCTACCACTAGATGCTGGTAGCAACACCCTCCCAGCTGTGATAACCAAAGATGTCTCCGGACATTGCCAAATTTCTCCCAGTGGGCAAAATCATCCCTGGTTGTGAACCACTGTCCAAGGAGTGTTCTGTAAAGAATAAATCACTGTGCCAAAATATGGTAGCAATATTGATATTATTTTTGCATAAATGAAAGACTGGGAAGACTGACAGTTGTCTCTAAGAACTCAGGCCTATGTAACTGGAAGAACACTAGAATCTACATTAGTTAACAATGCTTTGGGTTCCATTATCAAATCTGCAAACTTAAACTGGCTTGAACATGAAGGATATGTATTAGCTCACTTAACAGGTGCTCTTGAGGCAAGTCAGACACCAGGTTGGGTTGGTTCAGTAGCTCACAGTTTCATTCTGGACCTGGATTCTGCCTGGGACTCCATGGCACCACCCATAGCCTCGGGCTGTTTCCCCTTGGGGTTATCAGAGGCAACTGTGTCTAAGTGCTTCCTTTTCCATGTCCAGTGGTAAATGATGGATGGATCGCCTGACTCCTTAAAGATTGAGAATGCTGCTTTCCCAGAAACCACCAGAAATCCTTTCTATCTGTATTAGTGACCCAAATCAACTTGGCTGTTGCCTTCTTTCCCTGTCCTCGCCCCCCCATCCCTGAGCCTCTCGCCTTCATGATGAATAAGATCAGCTGCTTAAAGTGATTATTGGGTTCTTAACCACAGTGTCCCCTATACAATCTCTGGAAGAAAAAGATAATCTGGCAATTAGGGAATATATTTTTTTATCCAATAGCTATTCAAGTAGATTTAGTGTTTGGATCAGTGAAAATACCAAACTGAATATGAATACAAGTTGATTTGTGAAAACGTCCAAAAGAAGAAGGTGCTAAGGACATGTGAAAAGAGAAAAGAGCATAAAAGGCCAAAGACCATCATCCCGGGAAAACTGGGTATCAATTAAGAGCATTGGCCTCGGTTCCAAAGAGGCTGCTGGATGTGTGAACTTGGCCAAGTCACTGTTGCTCTCTGTGATTGTATTTGTAAAATTGGGAGAATAGGACCTTCCTCATAATGCTGTTGATGGGATCAAATGAAGCAATACATGCAGAGCACTGAATCAAGTAATGTGTGTTGGACAGATTACTGTGCAGTCACAGCTGACTGTGGGTGGGCAACATGTACTGAGCTGGGGGGAGCAAAAGGAGCCAGTGGAGGGGAGTATAGAGAGGGCTGGAAAGCACAGGGCAGGTTTCTCCAATCTTGTGGGAAGAAGTGACTGCTCAGAGCATCCTGGAAGAACTTAATGTTATAAATTACCCTTTCTCCATGTAAGCATCACATCACTTTAAACTGGCTGAGCCCTGAGCTATTTGATATTTAAAGTCCTATCAATTTACGAAATTTGCCAGTACAGACAGAAAGCTATTTAAATCACCTGTCTCTTTCCATCTTCTCATTTCCTTCTCTATGTCAAAAAGCAAGATTCTGTTATTTAAATTCTTTTAAAAAATCAATCTAAATCTGGGAAATATGTACAGTGTTTTTTAGGAATACTTAACATTCCATGAGCATTTGAATATGGTATTACCTTGCCCAAGGTACAATATCATCTTTGATCACAGACTGGTATTAAAGGAAGGCATTTGTCCCATGGGAATTTCAGTAAAACAGGATATAAAGCACAATGAGCTCAGATTGTCAGACAAGATGTGAGTGTTGTGGTATTTTATAGCCCTGGATTCTATAAGCCCATTTAAAACATAATTCTACTCTTTTGCATGCTTGCCTATAAATATTCATTCCATATTCCATCATACACATTTGTCAAGCATCTACTACAGGCCAGGCATAGACTTAGCTGGGTGCTGGTACAGAGACACCTATGAGGTGCAGGAAATAAGACCTAGAAGTACTAGGCATTTATTGATTATCTGTTCTTCTCTAATAAATGAGCTAGAAATATATGCTGCATAGAGATATGTTGTTTCATCTCATCCATGTAGCCACATTGTCTACTATTAATTGTGGCATCAGTTTTTCTTTAGTTACGTATTTCCTAGGTACTTTGTTCAAATGCTGAATGTTCATTAATGCCTTTCTGATGCTCAGTTTCCTATGCCAGTGCCTGAATTCACAGAGCTAGTAGGTTTTGGAACTGAAATTCTAAGTCTTCTATCTGACCACAATGCACAAACACTTGCCACTAAATAACTCTACTTTAGAGGTAGACAAGTAGTAGTCACTGCCACCGAAGAATTTCCTATCTCATAGGAGAGTTAAAACTGATCATGAATAATCATTGTCATCATCACAAAAATAATAACTAGCAATATTGAGCCTTTACTATATGTCAGGCACCATTCCAAATGCTTTACCTGCATTAACTAATTCTATCTTCACAACAGCCCCCGTGACATTTCTACCATTATTATACCATTTCCACAGTTGAGAGAAACTAAGGCACAGAAAGCTTAAATAAAAACTGAGGCACAGAGAGTTAGATAGAGGTGGATACAAGATGTGAAACCAAGCAGCACTACCTCTCATAACTGTATCGCAATTTTACAAGTGGTAAGGATCCTAAGAGAAGTATAAAGAAACTGTATTTTTTATCCACCTTGTAGGAGTGGGCTTCAATCACAGGGAGCACTTGCTTATGCAGAGGTAGGGAAATGGGCATTCCAGGTTAAAGGTATTCCAGCTTTAAAGAGGAGGATATGCTGGCACCTGTGTGGGGTAATTATTTCACAATCTACGTTCTGTGATTAGCCATAGGGTAGTGTTGCTCCCCCTTTGGCCCCAACTGCCCTGCAGCCATTGATTCTGTGTGGTCTGAGCCTAGTACACGTCTTCCAAGGTTGTCTTCCGAGCTGCAGTCCAGTGAGAACGGACTTTATGTACATTGATTTATCCAGGGAGAACCAGCTTTATGTCCATTGATTTATCCTCAGATCCTTTGGTCCACAGATACATCACCAAGCACTCCTGCTCCCAGTCAGTGAAGGGAGGTTTATGACCCAATTGTATTTGTCTGCTTGTGCAGACAAGTGCCTTCAGTTGTGGAAGAGTTATTTGAGATAAAACATCATGATTAGATTCTCTCACTCGGAGGCTCCCCGCCCTCACCCCCCTTGGCCCGTGGTTACCTCAGAGTTAAGGCTGAAACCATGGCCTAATTGAGAATTTTCCTCTGTGGACTAAAGAAAGCCACTTATTGGCATATAGAAATTTATGAATTGGGGGCATAATTCTTTTTAAATGTGCTATTGAAGGATTCAGGAATATGCCTGCAGACAGAAGATGGTAGTTGAATATTCACTTTATTTTTTCAACCTTTGCAGATCTTCTTTGCTCTTATGAAGTAAATAGCTGTAAAACAAAGAGAGGTGTTTTCTAAATGAGGCATCTCCTATTGGTTACCAACTCAGATGGACTGGTCCTGTTTGCCTGGAGTGCTGACTTAAGAGAAATTGTGAAACTGAATTGAGCCCAGTGGGGATAGCGTGTAGTTACCAATCAGCAGTGCACAGGATAGGGGATGTGTGTGGTAGTACCACAGTTTCATGTTTGCCATTTGTTTCAGTTTGCTAAAACTGCTGGAATGCAATATGCCAGAAATGGATTGGCTTTTACAGTAGGGATTTATTAGCGTACAAATGTACAGTTCTGAAAGTATCCCATTTAAGGCATCAACAGGATGATACCTTCTCTGAAGAAAGGCTGCCAGTATCCAGGACACCTCTGTACATGGGAAGGCACATGGCAGGTGTCTGTTGGTCCTTCCCTTCCAGATTGCCTTGCCTTCAGCTTCTGGTTCCAGGGGCTTCCTCTCTCATCTCCTGTGGGTCCTCTCTTAGCTTTTCTCTCTAAGCTCTCTGGGCTTTTTCTGTCTTTTATCCTCTCAGAAAGGAACTACAGTGAAAGGATTAAGACCCGCTTTGAATGGGGCGGGTCACATCTCAATTGAAATAACCTAACCAAAAGGTCCTACCCACAATAGGTCTACACCCACAGGAGTGGATTAAAATAACATGGCCTTTTCTGGGGTACATGACAGCTTCAAATCAACATACCATCCCTTCCCTATAGTCTAAAATTCTGATTTTGTTTCTGATAAAGTAATTGAAAGCAAACATGCTTCTGTTAATCATTCGTTTTTCATTAAAACCATGTCCAAATGCAAGACTTTTCTTTATCACATATATGGGTCAATTACAAATGTATTTGTAGCAGCTATGAAATCTCCACACCTCCTGAAAATATGGATTACTCATTAGAAAGAAAGAATTTCCTCCTATGGTCAATCTGGGGCATCCTATCTTTTTTTGAGAGAGAGACAGATAGAGTGAGCAATGACATTTTTAATGATAGTAGTGGTAGTAACAATAATAATGTTAATATTAATAATAATAGCAGCAGCATGGGTCATTTTGCAGTGGGATACAGCTGTCCTCTTTGATTGTCATCAGTCGGACACATTTTAGATTATTTTTCCGAAATTCTGATTCTAATTCAGATTCAGATCTCTGTGAAACATGAATGATTAGTAGAAGCATGCTTGTTTTGAATTACTTAATCAGAGACAAAAATACTGAATGTTTAAATGTAGGGTAGGGAAGGAATGGCAAACTTTAGTGATTTCTAGTATACTCCTGTGTTGTGCAGCTGTCACCACTAGCTAACTCCAGAACATTTCCATGACCCCGAAAGGAAATCTCATACCCATTGTCGGTCACTCTCCCTTCTCCCCTCTCCTAAGCCTCTGAAAACTACTAATCTACTTTCTGTCTCCAGGAATTTACCTATTTGGACATTTCATATGAATGGAATCATAAAATGTGTGGCATATTATGTTTGTCTTCTTTCACTTAGCATACTCTTTTCAAGTTTCACCTGTGTTGTAGCATGTATCAACACATCATTCCTTTTTGTCTCTGAATAATTTTCCATTGTATAGATATGACATATTTTGTTTACTCATTCATCCGTTGATGGACATTTGGGTTATTTCTACTTTTTGACTACAATGAATATTGCTGCTGTGAACACGTTTTTGCATCTGTGTATATTTTCAATTATTTTGGATATATATACCTAGAAGCAGAATTGCTGGATCTTATGGTATTTCTGTTTCACTGTTTGAAGAACCACCAAACTATTTTCCACAGTGGCTGTACCATTTTACATTATCACCATCAGTGCTTCAGAGGGTTCCAATTTCTCCACATTCTTGTCTTTGTTATTTTCCATTTTTTTAATTATTGTTATACCCTTTGTTCTAGTTTGCTAATGCTGCTGAAATGCAAAACACCAGAGATGGATTGGCTTTTATAAAAGGGGTTTTATTTGGTTACACAGTTACAGTCTTAAAGCCATAAAGTGTCCAAGGTAACACATCAGCAATCAGGTACCTTCACTGGAGGATGGCCAATGGTGTCCAGAAAACCTCTGTTATCTGGGAAGGCACGTGGCTGGCATCCGCTCCAAAGTTCTGGTTTCAAAATGGCTTTCCTCTGTTAACTTCCCTGGAGCAAGAGTCTGCTTTCTCATCTGCAGCTCCTGTGCTTTCTTCAAAGTGTCCCTCTTGGCTATAGCTCCTCTTCAAAACATCACTCACAGCTGCAGCTGCACTGAGTTCACCCACAGCTGGGTGGGGCACATTCCAAAGAAACACTCAAAGGATTACAATCTAATCAACACTGATAACATCTGCCCATACAAGATTACATCAAAGATAATGGCGTTTGGGGGACACAATATATTCAAACTGGCACACCCTTCATGGTAGGTGTG
Source organism: Choloepus didactylus (assembly GCF_015220235.1). Classification (NCBI taxonomy): domain Eukaryota; kingdom Metazoa; phylum Chordata; class Mammalia; order Pilosa; family Megalonychidae; genus Choloepus; species Choloepus didactylus. The sequence continues at coordinate 16,920,455 of NC_051317.1, read as the reverse complement.
AAGTGATATCTCATTGTGGTTTTATTTTCATTTCCCAAATGATTATTCGTGTTGATCATCTCACTTATTGGCCATTTGTATATTTTGTTTGGAAAAATGCATTTTCAAATCTTTTGCCCATTTTTAAATTGGGTTTTCTTTTTCTTGACTTGTAAGAGTTCTTTATATATTATGGTTTCTAGAACCTTATCAGATATGTGATTTGCAATAACTTTCTCCTGTGAGTTTTCTTTCTACTTTCTCACAAAAGCTTTAAATTCTGTTGAATTACAATTTATCTATTTTCCCTGGTTTATCCATGATCATTAGCTATCCAACACACAGAGGGAGGAGTGTGTGTTTTATGCACAAAAGCTTTAAATTCTGTTGAATTACAATTTATCTATTTTCTTTTCTCTTGTGCTTTTGATGTCATATCTAAAAAGCCATTGCCTAATCCAAGATCACATATATTTCTTTCTAAGATTTTTATAGTTTTAGCTCTTACATTTAGGTCATGGATCCATTTTGAGTTAATTTTTGTATATGGTGTGACTTAGCTGTCTAAATTCATTTCTTTTGCATATGGCCGTCTGGATGTCCCAGCACCATTTGTTGAAAATATTATTCTTTCCCCATTGAATGGTCTTGGCACCTTTGCTGAAAATCAAATGACTGTAAATGTATGGATTTATTTTTGGACTCTGAATTCTCTTTCATGGATCTGTGTGTCTATCCTATGCCAAAACCAAACTGTTTTGATTATTGCAGTAAGTTTTGAAATCAGAAAGTGTGAGTCCTCCAATTTTGTTCTTGTTTTTCAGGATTATCTTGGGTGTTCATTTCCCTATGAATTTTCAGCTAAGCTTGTCAATTTCTAAAAAATAGGCAGTTGGAATTTTGGTAGGGGTTACATTGAATCTATAGATCAGCTTGGGGAGTATTGCCACCTTAACATTAGCTCTTCCAATCTATCAATGGGAAATAGCTTTCTATTTATTTAGATCTTTAATTTCTTTCAAAAATGTTTTGTAGTTTTCAGTGCACAAGACTTGCATTTCCTCTGTTAAACTTGTTCCTATGTATTTTATTATTTTATTGTTACTGTAAATGGAATTGTTTTCCTAATTTTTGAAGTCTTAAATATTTCTCTTTCAGAAGAGTCATCTTTTATGCCTGAAAATTCCCATTTCTTAAATCATTCATTGCATTTCACTTGCTTACTTAACAATAACTTGTTTAACAGTGATTGAACACCAGATATCTAAGAAAATATTTTGTGGTATAGATGATGAGAAAAAACAGATGCCAGGATTGGTCCAGAGTCTGGCTCCACAAACTCATTCACCTCCCTCCAAGTGCACTAAGACCAGTCAAATCTTACTGTGTTCCTATTAGAGCAGAGAAATCCTTCATGAGATTAAATTATCCATAGTTATTGGTCACGTACAAGCTTCCATATAATTTTTGTCACCCTGTCTCTCCTTTGAAGGATCTTTCTCGGAATTTATCCTCTCTTCATACTTTCACTATCCTAATGTCTGGCTTGGGTCTGCCCTTTCTTTTGCATTTCTGGTACTGCCATACTCCAGAGTTTTCCTTCCTTCACCATATCCTGCATCATAACTTAGCCTTTCTAGCTTTCCTCCCTCTGTGTGTTACAGATAGCTAATGCTCATGGATAAACCAGGGAAATCACCCATTGCTTGCAGTGGCTGAAAGTCGCTTCCAGCTGACATGAAGGTCCTCATGGCTGTAACTTGGATTGGTTAGTTTTTACATCCCCATAGCTCCTCTGTTTTTCTGGAGTGTGATAAATATTTGTGAAATGAGTAAGACAACAGTCATCTCTTTAGGCCCAAGCCAGGTTAAACCAGGGTAAGAGCCAATAGGAATTTGAGTAATATGCATTTTACTCTTATTTGGCTGAGAAATACCTTAACCCCTTCCTGAACATTTTCTTTTTTAATGGACAAGTATGTAAATCAGTACATAATGTGAGAATTTTCACAGGCTTACAGGGAATATCTGCTTTTCTCTAACCATAGGCATGGGTTATACTAGTCATATTTACAAATGAAGAGTCCTGTGTTTTCCTACATAATTAATTTCTGTTGTTTAGAGAGCCAGTTTCACAGGGTTTGGAATTAGAGGCCATTGTGAGTGATAAGTACATCTTCATTTGCCTACTCTTAATTGCTTGTGCTTTCCCTGCTTTTAGTGATTTCCTAGCTCTTAAAGACTAGCACTTTTGATTTCTCTATTTTGCTAATGGGTACTTTCTCTTGATTTGAGAAAATCATCCATGGCTCTGAATTTCCCTTCTGTAGAATATTTCAATCTGTTAAATATTTTCCCAGGAAGCCATCATTTGGTTGATCATTTTCAGCTTGCAACCCACCTAGTTATATCTGCTGCTGAGGAGGATGTTGAAGACTCCATAGCAACACTGTCTGTCAGTTTGCAGAATGTTGTCTCCCAGATAAAGATGGGAGGTGTTAGTCATAATTAGGCAAGTTGCATGCTGGGATCAGAAGCTGCTTTGATCTTCCAGAATGTCTGCACAAATAGTACTGCTGGCCATGTATGTATCTGTGAATTTGTGGGAAGTTGAAACTAACACAACTGTCATGGATATTAGTTTTTCATACTAGAATAGGAGCTGATAAACTACAGCCCGTAGCCAAATCCAGCCTCCAGCCTATTTTTATAAATATTTTATTGAAACACAGCCACACCCATTCATTAATAGAATGTCTATGATTTTTTTCAAGACATAGCAGGGTGGAATAGTTGTGACTAAGATTGAAGAACTGAAAATATTTACTATCTGACCCATCTGCAGAAAAACTGCTGACTTCTGTACTAGACGATCAGTAGATCTTATATTCTCACTGTATCCATATACCTTTGCATGAGGCATGTATCCATTTTAGATTTGAAAAGATTAACTTACACCAAAGCAGTACCACCTCCAGGAAGGTTTCTGTGATGCCCTCCCCATCAAACTGAGTGTAGTGCTCTTTTCCTGTCTTCGAATATGTGGGCGAGTCTCAATTAATGCATGTATCTTATGATCTTTAATAACCAATCATGTATGCTGTTTCCTTTTAATACTGTGAAAATTCTCACCTTCTGTCCTTATTTAGAGAGTTGTACACCATAAAGAAAAGTGAAAGAAACATTTTCTTCCTTGAGGGGAAGGACTCTGTATTATTATTGTTATTTTATATTTCTAGTGTCTAAACTATGCATAGGACAAAGAATGCATTCAAAAATGTCGAATATATGAATCAATAGACTGAAGGAGTTATTTAAAAAGGAGAATGAAAATATTATTTGATAACTCTTTTAAAGGCCATTTAGATAATGGTTTAGTATGTAGTTTCAGGATTTCAATTCCAAAAGGTGAAACCCCATGTCCACCACTTACTGCTCTGGGACTTCAGTTATTTATCCTTTCCTACTTCAGCTTCCTCTTCTGCAAGATAGGGAAAACAGTAATACCTCCCTCCTGTGTGATTGTGGAGTACAAAATGATATAATCCATTTGAATATTTTAGCACGGCACCTAGTACGTAACTAAATATTCAACATCGTGGCCATTACTGGTGACTCTCAGTATTACTTTTAAGCAGAAGTCAACTCCCTATCATGTCACTATTACTTTTGCCACACTTTTGGCATATATAAATGTATCATTCATGCAAATGCCCATTTTTATTTGGCTTCTATTCTGTGTCAATCACTGGAAATAGAATGATGACTCAGATGTCATCACTGTCCTTAAGTAGTTCATAGTCTGGTACACTGTGCCAAAATCTGCCACGAAAGGTCATCAAGGATTGAAAATCACTGAGGATTATTGTACTTCCTAGTGTATTTTTATGATAAAAGAGAGCAAAACCGTACACTTAATCTAAGCAGTTTCAGACACCAGTCAAGGAGTTTAGAATTGTGGGCAGAGGAGCCTCCTGATCTCCAATTCACATGGAGACACTGTATCTCCCTGCAAAAGGCCCCAGGGGAAGACAACACTGGGATTTCTTGAGCTGAGAAGAGGTTATGCACATATTGGTCTTTGATTGTCCAATGTGGCATCAGTAATCTGGAAAGCGAAAGCAGGCATTAGGTGGATGGATTACCAGGGCGAGTTGCCATGCCAAGGATAGGTTTAAGAATTCCTGCTCTGGAATCAGAGACATAGGTTGAATCCCAGGTCCATTATTCATTAGCTAAGTGACCTCAGGCAGTTGCCTTTTCTCTCCCCGTCTTAGTTGTCATATCTGTAAAATGTGGATGGTAATAGTATCAGTGTCATCTGGTGGTGTGATTAAATGAGATATTATGTATAAAGTGTTTAACAGAGCCTGGTATATAGTAAGAACTCAATAACCATTATCTATAAAATGGGAATAGAGGCTATATACAGGGAAAGCAGAGACTATTTAGATTTATGTTAGTTATCCAGAGTAGGAGGGTATTAAGGTAACTGCTTTCTGGTGGAAAGAAGGTGAGGGTTGTTCTTGGATTTAGCTTCCAGCCTTAGGAACATTGGTCCAGTGTTAAAAGCACACATGGTATATCCAGACAATGAAATACTATCCAGCCATAAAAAGGAATAAAGTTCCGGTACGTGCTATGGCATGGATGAACCTTTAAAACATTGTGCCAAGTAAAATAATCTAGATGCAAAAGGATAATAATCTTATGAATCCACTTTCATGAAATATCCAAAATAAGCAAATTCATAGGGATGGGAAGTAGATGAAAAGTTACCAAGGGGTGGGTACTGAGTCTGGGGTAATGAAAAATGTTGGCAATGGATGGGGATGATGGTAGCACAGCAATGTGAATGTACTGAATTGTGCACTTAAATATGGTTAAAATGGGATATTTTGCATTATATACACATTACACAATAAAATTAAAAACAAAAATTTACAAAATAAGCACACCGGACCTCTCAGACCAGAAGGTTTTCTGTCATAAAGCCAGCAGAGCTGGGACTCCCCATCTGCCACCTTCCCCTTCGCTGGGCTTCATATCTTATGGCTTCCTTTACAGGCTGTGACTACACCAGTGTGAGGAGACAAAATGTCTCATTGGTACTGTTAAGTTTGCAAAGTAGAACTTGAGTATAGTGTATTTTAGAACATTAAAAAAAAAAATTGCTGTCTAGTTTATGGATGGATGAGTAGAAAAATAGGGGAAGGAAACAAACAGACAAAGGTACCCAGTGTTCTTTTTTACTTCAATTGCTCTTTTTCACTCTAATTATTATTCTTGTTATTTTTGTGTGTGTGCTAATAAAGGTGTCAGGGATTGATTTGGGTGATGAATGTACCACTATGTAATGGTACTGTAAACAATCGAAAGTACGATTTGTTTTGTATGACTGCGTGGTATGTGAATATATCTCAATAAAATGAAGATTAAAAAAAAAACAAAAAAAAAAAAACTGTAAGCTAATAAATTCCCATTGTTGAAGTAAAAGGATATGAAATAAGCTTCAGTGGCAGAGAGATTCCAAAAGGAGCCGAGAGGTCACTCTGCTGGGCACTCTTACGCACAATATAGACAGTTCTTCTTAGGTTCTAATGAATTGGGGTAGCTGGCGGTAGATACCTGAAACTATCAAACTACAACCCAGAACCCATGAATCTAGAAGATGATTGTATAAAAATGTAGCTTATGAGGGGTGACAATGTTATTGGGAAAGCCATATGGACCACACTTCTCTTTGTCTGGTTTATGGATGGATGAGTAGAAAAATGGGGGAAAGAAACAGACAAACAAAGGCACCCAGTGTTCTTTTTTACTTTAATTGCTCTTTTTCACTTTAATTATTATTCTTGTTATTTTTGTGTGTGTGCTAATGAAGGTGTCAGGGATTGATTTGGGTGATGAATGCACAACTATGTAATGGTACTATGAACAACTGAATGTGCAATTTGTTTTTTATGACTGTATGGTATGTGAATATATCTCAATAAAATGAATTTTTAAAAAATTCAAAAAAAAAATTGCTGTCTGGAAAGATATCATGGCTGGGTCTGCATAAAAATATCCATCATGACCCAATAGAATAGATAATATTAATTAATTAATTAATTAAAAGAATTAAATGCAGACTGGAGAAGAAGTTTCAAATTCCCCACTTTCTAGCTGTAAGACCTTGAGCAAGTTCTTAACTTCTCAGTTTCGTCATCTGTGATGTAGGAATAATGATGCTACATCCCTGGGCTACTGTGAGAATTGAGGAGTTCAGCATCGTTCTCAGTAACCATGGCTGTTAGAAAAGATACTGAATTCCTGAATCTCCATAGGAAATGTGGATACTCCTAATCTTTTGCCCCTTAGGGACCAGTGCCTGTTTATCTTCTCAAAGACTTCTCAAGAGCATTATAGCTTTAGATTGTTAGCGTACTGAGAACACTGCATTTATTATAAAGCAGTGTCAGTTTCTATCTAGTGATATTTATTGACCCTAGGGAGTGCGGGGACTGAGCTTGTGCCTCGGCTTGCCAGGCCTGGGCCAGGGGACCTGATATCACCCCCTGGGGAGGGTAGTAGGTACGGGCGTGAGTGCCCTCTGCAGCCCCCCCGAGCCTGAGGAGCGAGGTCAGGGCAGCTCCCTTTTCCTCACCCAAAATGTCACGGGCAGGGGAGGCTTGCCGGAGGAAACCGCCTTTCTCCCAACCACCCTTTCCCCACTTCCTTATCTTACCCACACACTCCCTGGTGCCAAGGCCACTCCTGCCACCGCCAGCGCGCATGCACCGTGGCCAGAACAACCCCCGCCCGCTGCAACGGCTCCTGCGTCCTCTCAGAACCAATCCTAGCCCCTCTCCCTTCAATATTGCCATTTTAGGCTACTTCACCCCCTTTCCAGCCCTGCCCTTCTTACCAGCCTATATAACCTGTGATCACCCCTGAATAAATCTCTTTGGCGCATACCCCTACTGGATGAAGAGTGTTTTTGTCCTTATCGCCGCCCTCCTTGCACGCCTCTCGCCGAGGACCCTGGCCACGTCCTCCGCCTCGCCCTCGCCTCCGGGAAAGAGCCCCCGCCGCCGGTAACCTTTAAGCAGCCCCGAGAGCTGAGGGCTCGGCTACCGGCCGCCACTCCCCCTAGAAGCAGTAACCCCGACCGCAACTGGTGCCCCGTGTGAGGAACGTCTCCACACGACAGTTCGGCAGGTCACCCGCTCGCCCGGACGCCTCTCCAGCTTCCCGTTTCCTCGCCTGCAAGGTAAGGGCCGCCTCTCCTTCGCCGCTTCCGGAGCCGTGGGAGGTTCACTGCTCCGAGGCCGCTCCTCCCTTCCCCCACGCTCTCTTCATCCAGTAGGAGTATCTCCCACGCTCTCTTCGTCCTCTTGTATGCGCACTTCTATGACCCCCGTTCCTCCTAACGCTCTCCCTCTTCCCCTCCATTACTTTGCTGTAGTTCTTTGTATCTTTATTTCCTCATTTGGCGCCGTGTGCCTCTTTGCAACCGCCCCCCCCGACTGCTCCCGTTGCCAAAGGGCACTGCTTTCCGCTCTCGCCGTCTCCTTCGGCCTTGCGGCCACAGTTTATCTCATTCTCTCTGCTCGGTAAACAACCCCCCCTCCTCCCCCCTCAGCTATGGGTAATCGTCTATCTGCACGCCAGGCACCTCAAGTTCGTGCTCTAGCGGGTCTCCTAGACACGCATCGCTGTAAAGTGTCTGTCCGGCAGCTGCAGATATACTGGGACCTCCTGCTGCCCTTTAACCCATGGCTCACCACTTGCCATCTTTGGGACCCTGTTACTTATGATCGTCTTATTGATCGAGTCACCAACGCCATGGAACATGAGAGCAAGCGCTTCCCTTCCGGCTTGCTCCCCACCTTGATAACCATCCGCTCCTGCCTTCAAGGCTCCCTCCCCCCTGATAGAGGCCCCGTTAAATCCAAGGAGGCCCTATCAACCCAGTCAACAGATTCAGACAGCGATACTAATTCAAATCATGACTCAGACACGGAGTCCTTAGTCGAGCAGATTAACAACGCGCTCGAGGTGACTCCCAAAAAGCAAAATAACACTGCGCCACGCCAAGATGGCGAACTTCCTCCTTCTTCTTCCATCGAGGGGAGGAAGTGCTCCGGCAATGACGTCAGCCCTAAGCTGGGCCGGAAACCGCATACGCTTTACCCCGCCCTTCCACAGGGCGGAGCTAGTCCGCCATCTTATGCCTTGGGCCCCGCCCTTTCACAGGGCGGGGCTGATCCACCATCTTATGCCTTAGCCACTCCCACCGCGCCGCCATCTTGCGACGCTTGGGGCCTCCCACTCCCGCCTCCCCCTTCGGCGAGCTCCCCTCGGAGCCGCTACCGGCAGCTGCCGCCGCTCCTTCCACCCTGCCGACTAACAACCCCTGGCTGCCTTCTGCACCTCAAGGCAACCCTTGGGGCAACGCTCCCCCTACCCCCACTCCCGCGCCAGGCCCTCTACAAGCGCGTCCTCCTTTCTCTCGTGCTTTTCGCTGCTTTCCTCTTAACCTTGCCCCCACACCACAGAAACCGTATGACTGGTATCCCATTGACTCAGATACTATCAAGCAGCTTCGCAAGGCCGTCAAGGAGGACGGGTTAGGTAGCCCATACGCTTCCCAAATACTGCAGGATCTCGCCATGAACTATTGCCTCCCCCAAGACTGGGCCTCGCTTGCCCGTTCCATTCTTAACCCCGGTCAGTTTGTTGACTGGCGTGCTCACTTCCAGGCGGAAGCAGCTAAGCAAAGTGAGCAAGATGCAGCCCTTGGAGTCTATCATCCCCCCGAAGCCTATTTGGGCACTGGAGCGTTTCTAAATGCGTCTGCCTATATTAATGCACCTGCCACCTTTTGGCCTATCCTTTGGGGAATCGCCTTACGCGCGTTTGCCAACTGCTCTGCCTGTCGGCCTAATAAATTCACCAAGCTCTTCCAGGAGCCGAGTAAGCCTTTCGCCACCTTTGTCTCCAGAGTCGAAGAAACCTGCGCTCGAAAGGTAAGTGATCCCCAGGCCCAATATTACATGTGCCCATCCTCAAATCCTGGAAAATCGTACTGTAATTCCCCCAACGAGTACTACTGTGCATACTGGGGGTGTGAAACACTAACCACTAATTGGAAGCCTCCTGTTCCTGATCATTACCTTACCCTAAAGTGGGCCCCTACAGGGTGCAAACTCCCTACAGTTAACTGGCTCGGCCAAGAAAGTGAAAAATCCTGCACACATCTTAATCTTACAGTGCAGCTCCCCACTAATCCCTCCTGGTTACTCGGTCAAACTTGAGGCTTCAGAATCTATGAGAAAGGAGCCGACCGAGAATCACTTATTCTCATAAAAAAGGAGGCTGCAAACCAACCATGCCAAAATACTGCATTAAAAACACCCTCTGGCATAGGTCCCAACCAAGTCCTTAACCCCCTTTTTCCACAGCTCTCCAGCCGCACCTTAGTTCCAACTAAACACACTTCAACTACATCTCAAACACCACCACCCCAGCTTCCTCTGCCCCCTTCTCGTTATTCCTCTCCCCTCCTCAGTCTCATCCAAGCCGCCTTTGCCTCAGTGAACTCCTCCAACCCCAATTTTACCTCCTCCTGCTGGCTCTGCCTCTCCACCTCTTCCTCACTGTACGAGCCCGTTGCCTCCAACCTCTCCTTTTCAGAAAGCACAGAGGACAGCCCCTCGGAATGCAATTGGAATACCTCTGCCGTCCCCCTGACCTTTCATTCAGTCTCCTATACGGGAAAGTGCGTCCGCCCTCGCTCCAGTAACTCTCCCGACCTCACTGCCTGTGCCAGCTACTCATCTCCCAGCAGCTCGGCAAAATTTCTCATTCCTCATAACTCCTCCCAATGGCTCTGCTCCTCTACAGGACTTACCCCCTGTCTCAGCACAAATATCATCAGTGAATATAAAAAAACTTGCCTCCTAATTGTCCTTATCCCTAGGGTCTTATACCACAGTGAAGAAAACTTCTTCCTCCGTCTGGAAAGAACTGCAGCTCCTGCCCTTCTACAAAAGCGAGAGCCCATCACCGTCCTCACAATTGCCTCCCTCCTAGGTCTTGCAGGCGCTGGCACCGGAATCGCTGCACTAGCCAGTCAAGGCTCCGCCCTAACTCACCTCCGGGCGGCTGTTGACGAAGACATTCATCACTTACAAAACGCTATTTACCATCTAAAAAATTCTGTCAATTCCCTCTCTGAGGTCGTGCTCCAAAACCGCCGAGGTCTTGACCTTCTCCTCCTCAAAGAGGGAGGCCTCTGCGCCGCCCTAGGAGAAGAGTGCTGTGTATATGCTAATTCCACAGGTCTCGCCGAGGACAGCCTAAAGAAGGTCCGAAAGGGACTGGAACAACGCAAAAGAGACCGTGAAGCCACCAGTTATTGGTCCAGTTTTTTCACTCCCATCCTCCCATACATCCTTCCTTTTCTTGGCCCCCTATTAATAATTATTCTAGCTCTCATCTTAGGACCCTGCCTCATCCGCAAAATTGTCCAGCTTGTAAGGAAACAAACGGATGCCATTTTTTCCTCGTTCGTGCAAATCTAGTATCAGCGACTCGCCACCTCTGACGCCCCCCACTCCAAGATGACAGCCAACCCTCCGTGACCTCAACGCCACCGGTCGACCCGCCGACCGCGAGGCCCTTCTCAATCACCTGAACATCGCTCTCGCCTCGAGTTCCAGCTTCTCTGAACCCCTGAACTTTAAACCCCTCACCTTCGCCCAACCCGCTGCAGCGAAGCCCTTGTCGAGCGCCCGGGCACCATACCAACACTGAGCTCCAGCCTCGCTGAGCCACCGTCAACCCCTTTTTCCCTTCCCTGACCTCCCCCTTCCCTCACCCTTAGCGGGCCTCTCCGGTAAAGCCTCTTCCTCTAATTAGAAAAGAAAGGGGAATTGCGGGGACTGAGCTTGTGCCTCGGCTTGCCAGGCCTGGGCCAGGGGACCTGATATCACCCCCTGGGGAGGGTAGTAGGTACGGGCGTGAGTGCCCTCTGCAGCCCCCCCGAGCCTGAGGAGCGAGGTCAGGGCAGCTCCCTTTTCCTCACCCAAAATGTCACGGGCAGGGGAGGCTTGCCGGAGGAAACCGCCTTTCTCCCAACCACCCTTTCCCCACTTCCTTATCTTACCCACACACTCCCTGGTGCCAAGGCCACTCCTGCCACCGCCAGCGCGCATGCACCGTGGCCAGAACAACCCCCGCCCGCTGCAACGGCTCCTGCGTCCTCTCAGAACCAATCCTAGCCCCTCTCCCTTCAATATTGCCATTTTAGGCTACTTCACCCCCTTTCCAGCCCTGCCCTTCTTACCAGCCTATATAACCTGTGATCACCCCTGAATAAATCTCTTTGGCGCATACCCCTACTGGATGAAGAGTGTTTTTGTCCTTATCGCCGCCCTCCTTGCACGCCTCTCGCCGAGGACCCTGGCCACGTCCTCCGCCTCGCCCTCGCCTCCGGGAAAGAGCCCCCGCCGCCGGTAACCTTTAAGCAGCCCCGAGAGCTGAGGGCTCGGCTACCGGCCGCCACTCCCCCTAGAAGCAGTAACCCCGACCGCAAGGGAGTAAAAATTACAGTTCTCTATGTGTTTGCCTCCAATGGGAGGGGAAGAAAGGTTAGCATCAGAACTTCCCATAACAAGCCTCTAGTGGTAATGGAGGTTAGAGGTTAGAAATGTAAGTCTGTATTGCAATGGTAATGGAGTTAGATTTCTGTTAAGAGCTTGTTGCAGTTAGGGTTATTTCTTTCAGTTTTCTTTTGTCACCTTTGATTTTCTCAAATTGCAAAACAATTAAAGATTATGGCAAGGAAACTGAGCCCGATATAACAGTTTCCTCTTACATCTCTTAATGGGGGCAAGTACGCCATAATGTAATTTTTCTTCCCTCCTCCAAAACTACAGGACAGTAACACAGTCCCTCGGAAGTGGAAAAGCCTTCATTCTCAATGGAATGTAATTAAATTTAAATAATGTTGCATCAGCCCGTTGAAGAAGGAAATCTGTGAAGAAATTCTCCAGTTTCTGAAACTTACTCCAGACAATACCCAGAAAAACTGCTGAGTGCTGATGTAAGATTTCCATCTGATGGTGGCATTAATGCAGGAGTGGGCTCTGTTTATGCCATGAGAAGGAAGCTTCCAATTCCCATAATGCTGAAAGGCTTTATAATATGCAACAAAATTTAAAATTCAGAGAAGGATGTAATTTACAACCCATTAGTAAGTTAATACTGGCTATTTCCTACAGTTTAGGATAATACTTCCTATTTTTCCCTCCACACTCTGTGTTTCAGGGAAATAAAATTAACTGAACATAATTTAAATAATAAACAATATAGTATAGTAAAGTGATTATGAGCAATGTTTTCGGAGTTAGACAAACACCTGCCTAATTCAAATATACGTTCTACCTGTGGTTTTCTGGATAGACTTGGGCAAGTCAATTTACCTTGCTGATCTTTAATTTTCTCATCTGAAATACATGGGGGATAATAATGTCCCTAACTGATGAGACTGTTAGGTCGAAATGATCCAATGCATGTAAAGCTTTAGTCTGGCCTATAGTAAATACTCAATAATAACAGCTGCTGTTAGAATTAATTACTAGGCATTGAAGTTCCCTAACAAGTTCGGTAATTATTATCCACTCCAGAGAGAAAGAAAAGCACGTAAGTAAAACCAGTCCTAATGGAGAAAAAGACTGAATTAAAGAAAATGTAGAGAAATATACCCTTCTGTTGACTCCCACCTGCATACAAGATCTTGAAGTCCTGTTGCCAGGATTTCATCGTTCTTTGTGCAGCTTTGGAAGTTATTTCCCAACTCTGGCCCTCAAGTTTCCATCTGTCAGTTAAGAAGTCAGACTAGAGGGCCTCTGAGGGCACTTCCAGGTCTGTTTTTCTGTCCTCCCGGGATTGTTCCAGGCCATTTATTGAAGCCATTGATAGAAATAATCATCCTTGCCTGAGTATAGAAAAATAATGAATGGCATTCTTCATTTGAAGGGAGTTAACCAGCAAGACAGTAAGTAACAAGCAACCTACAGGGTCTAAAATATACCCAGCCTTACATTAGTCCACTATACAAAGCAGTGAAACTCACAGGAAGGTTTTCCTGATGCTTCAGTTCAGATACCTTGGTTTTGATGAGTTAGAAACAGATCCAACTATTCCTGTTAGGGCAGGGTTGGTGTCCCCTGCTTATCTGAACAGAGAAACAGTCAAGCTAGTGGCATTAAAAGTAAATAAGAGGGGGAACAATAATCCAAGAAGAACAGAGAAGCTATCATGGGTAAATTTAATGTTTTGGGAATGCCCAGGAATGACTATGGTCTGTTAATTTCTGATGGGTATAGTAGGAGCAAGTTCACAGAATTGTTGCTATATTAGGTTACTTTCTTGGGGTAGAGTAGGAACATGTTGGAAGTAAAGTAGTTAGGTTAGTTGTCTTTTTCTTACTCCCTTGTTATGGTCTCTTTGAAATGTTATTTTATTGTATGTTTTTTTTTTGTTTTTTTTTTTAATTGTTTTTATTTTTCATATAGTTGATTTAGAAAAAAAAAAAGTTTAAAAAAAAAAAAAAAACAAGGAAAAAAATATGCAGAGCCCCCTTGAGGAGCTGGTGGAGAATGCAGGGGTATTGGCCTGCCCCACCTCGATGGTTGCTAACATGCCCACAGACATAGGGGACTGGTGGTTTGATGGGTTGAGCCCTCTACCACGGAATTTGCCCTTGGGAAGACTGTTGCTGCAAAGGAGAGGCTAGGCCTCCCTATAATTGTGCCTAAGAGCCTCCTCCCGAATGCCTCTTTGTTGCTCAGATGTGGCCCTCTCTCTCTAGCTAAGCCAACTTGAAAGGTGAAATCACTGCCCTCCCCACTACATGGGATCTAACATCCACGCATGTAAATCTCCCTGGCAATGTGGAATATGACTCCCAGAGAGGAATCTAGACCTGGCATGGTGGGATGGAGAACATCTTCTTGATCAAAAGGGGGATGTGAAAGGAAATGAAATAAGCTTCAGTGGCAGAGAGATTCCAAAAGGAGCCGAGAGGTCACTCTGGTGGGCACTCTTACGCACACTTTAGACAACCCTTTTTTGGTTCTAAAGAATTGGGGTAGCTGGTAGTGGATACCTGAAACTATCAAACTACAACCAAGAACTCATGAATCTTGAAGACAGTTGTATAAAAATGTGGCTTATGAGGGGGGACAGTGGGATTGGGGGGGGGCATGGGGATCACACTCCCATTTGTCTAGTTTGTGGATGGATGAGTGGAAAGGTGGGGGAAGGAAACAAACAAACAAACAGACAAGGGCACCCAGTGTTCTTTTTTACTTTAGTTGCTCCTTTTCACTTTAATTATTATTCTGGTTATTTTTGTGTGTGTGGTAATGAGGGTGTCAGGGATTGATTTTGGTAATGAATGTACAACTACATAATGGTACTGTGAACAATCAAATGTACGATTTGTTTTGTACGACTGCGTGGTATGTGAATATATCTCAATAAAATGAATAATAATAATAAAAAAAAAAAGTAAATAAGTGGGTTTCCAGTGTCTGAGCAGATTACTTGGGTCACTCCTTCTGGCAGGAGTGCAATCTGCAAATGGACCAAGGTTTGCTTTTTATCACTGGCATATGAAGATGTAGTCTTACGGAAAGAATACTGAATTTAGAGCCAAAAGCTTGGATCTGATTCCCAGCTCCAGTGTCCATGACATTGAATAAGTCATTTCATTTCTTTCATTGCCCCTTGGCTGCCTCATCTCCAAAAGGGGGTAATGTTGCATATATTAAAGGATGGCCTTGAGGAATAAATAACTCAAGGAAAGCCTAAGCGCATGTGTTATATATGACAGGCAGTAAATAAATAATCAAACAAACAAGCAAATAAGTAAATAAGTGGCTATCCATGCATTTGTTCTTTCATTCAACAAACATCTAGTGAGCACTTACTATGTGCCAAGTAATGTTTTAGGTACTTGGGATACATTAAACACCAAAACAGAGCAAGGTCCTGTACCTCTGGAACTCACTTTCTATTGGGGAGAAAACAGACAATAAACAAAAAGCATAATAATATAAGTAAATTATGTACTAATGAGAAGGTGATGATTGTGGGAAAAAAAAAGAAAAACAGGTATGCAGTACATAAAAAGCCAAGGCGAGCTGGGGAGAGGTGTGAAGACTGTAGGATTAAATAGGGTGGTCAGTGTAAGCTTCTTGAGAAGTTGATATTTAATCAATGATGTCATGGAGATGAGGAAATTAGCCATGCGTATATTTGTTGGACGTGGGTTGCTGGATAAGGGACCAACCTATGCAAAGGCCCTGAGGCAGAAGCTTGCTTGCCATGTTGAGGAACAGGGGCCAGTGTGGCTGGAGCAGAGTTACCAAGGAGGCCAGTGGTAGGTGAGGTTAGATTGGGGATGAGGGCCTGACCCACAAGGGGCCTCACAGGCCACTGTAAGGACTTTAGTTCTAACCCTGAGGTGTATGGGGAGAAGTTGAAGGATTTTGAGCAGAGGAAAGACATGATATGACTTACGTTTTTAAAAGGACTATTTATTTTACTATTTTAGAAAAACTGCGGGTGGGGGAGAAGAGTAGGAATATGGACTGAGGGTAGAAGAAGGGAGACCAGTGAAAGGCTATAGTAGAATTCCAGGTGATGGCTGATGGTGGTCTAAACTGTGGGGTGTTTGGATTCTGAATGTAATTTAAAGGTATCTTTTCCCATTTACTTTTAATTTTTTTGGATTTTATCAACAATATTTACCTAGTCAACTTCAGAGATTTAACAGAAGATGACAGATAATTATTGACCACTTACTCTTAAGCAGAAACTGTGCTAAGTAACCATCATCTCATCAAATAAATAAAATGACTAAGTCTTATGACAGATAATGAATCTGAGGCACGGAGAGACCAAGTAACTTTTACAAGTTGTGCTGGTGTGAATCTATTGTATACCCCAGAAAAGCCGATGTTTTTTGATTCAGTCTTGTGGGGGCCAACATGTTGTGGGTGGGACATTTTGATTAGGTTGTTTCCATGGAGATGTGACCTGCCATTTCAAGGTGGGTCTTAATCCTCTTGTAGGAGTCCTCTATGAGAGGGTAAAACACAGACACATTTTCGAGAAAGCTCACAGAAGCCAAGACAGAAGCCCAGAGGCATTTTGAAGAAAGTCACAGAAACCAGAAGCTAAACCAGGGAGAGAACCAGCAGACTCCGGCTTTGTGCCTTCCCATGTGACAGAGGAACCCCAGATGCCATCAGCCTTTCTTCAGAGAAGGTATCCTCTTGTTGATGCCTTAATTGGGACATTTTCATGGCCCTAGAACGGTAAATTTGTGAAGTAATAAACCTCCATTGTAAAATTCAATCCATTTGGGATATATTGCATTCCAGCAGCTTTAGCAAACCAAAACAGATTTTGGTACCAGAGAAGTGGGGTGCAGCTGAGCTTGAAAATAACAAAATGCTGGAATGACTTTATGAATGCTTAAGGGGAAGATCCTGGAGGATTTGTGATATGCCTGATAGAAAAGGACTAAATTGCTTTGAAGAGACTGTTGGTAGAAATATGGATGCTAAAAGTACTTCCAGTGAGGCCTTAGACAGAAAGGATGAATGTGTCATTGCCGACTGGGAGAAAGGCAGTCCTTATTTTAAACTGGCAGAGAATTTGGCAAAATTGAGTCCTGGTGTTGGATGAAAGGCAGAATTTGAAAACGATGAGCTGGGGTAATTAGCTTAAGAGATTTTCAAATTGAAGGTGGAAAGTACAGCCTGGCTTCACTTTGCAATTTATGGTAAAATGCGAGAGGAAAGAAATAAGCTGAGAACTGAACTTTTGGGAACAAAGAAACCAGAAAATGATGATTTAGAATATTCTGGGCCTTCCAGAAAGAGAGACCCCAGAGGCTAGTGCCCTACATGAGGATATAACCAAATATGGAACTGATCAGCCATGTCAGGACCAGCCAGGATTGGGGATATAGTTATCCAGGAAGGAGTTGTGGAAAGTCCTATTCTCTGACAGTTTTGACCCCTGTATGTTGCATGTTAAGCCAACAAATTTTTTGTGAGATCTCTGTAAATGGAACCATTGCCAGTCTGGACTGAAAGGGACAGATTAAAGGAAAAGTTACTTCAAAGACAGAACCATGGAAGCCAAGATCTGGAGTTAAGACACTTTGGACCGGAGAACGGACCCACCCATGCATGTGGAGAGGGGAGAGCCTGTGCCCTGGAGACGGCGGAGTCCGGGTACCACCCCGATGCTTAAGGAGGGTGGGGCCAAGAATACGGTGGTCTCTCCAATGCTTAGATATGTTAGAGCAATCACACAAGCATTTGGAGAGAACAGCTGTGCAAGCCATTGGAAAGGGTGGGACTGCCGCTCTCTCAAGCCCTGAGGATAAAACATCATTCTATAAATGACACTCAGACTTTGAAATGTAATGGAGTTTGACCTCCAGGTTTCCGGAACTATTTGGATGCCATGGCTCCTGTTTTTCTTTGAATTTCTCCCTGTAGCAATGGGAACATATATTCTATAGCTGTCCTGCCTTTGTATTTTGGAAGCAGATAACTTCCTTTAAGTTTCACAGGTCCACAGGCAGAGGGGAATTTTGCCTCAGGACAAATCATGCCTATAACTGATTTTGATAAGACTTTGTACTTAATATTGTTACCAAAATGATTTAAGGCTTTTGTAACATATTTCCTATATGGAAAGAACATGTCTTTTTGGGGTCCAGAGGGTGGAATGTTCTGGTTTGAATCTATTATGTACCCCAGAAGAGACTATGTTCTTTAAATCCAGTCTGTGGGGACAGACCTATTATGGGTGGGACCTTTTGATTAGGTTGTTTCCATGGAAATGGGACCCAGCACATTCAAGGTGGGTCTTAATGCCCTTGTAGGAGTCCTCTATGAGAGGATAAAATGCAGAGACATTTTGGAGAAAGCTCAGAGAAGCTAAGAGAGAAGCTAAGACAGAAGCCCAAAGACATTTTGAGGAAAGCCATAGAAACCAGGAGCTAAACCAGGGAGAGAACCAGCAGGCTCTGGCCATGTTCCTTCCCATGTGACAGAGGAACCCCAGATGCCATCAGCCTTTCTTCAGAGAAGGTATCATCCTGTTGATGCCTTAATTGGGACATTTTCATGGCTTTAGAACTGTAAATTTGTGAACTAATAAACCCACATTGTAAAAGCTGATCCATTTTGGGTATATTGCGTTCTGGCAGCTTTAGCAAACCGAAACACAAGGTCACATACCACCTAAGTGACAAAATTGGAATTCAAGGCCAGTTAGTCAACTCTGGAGCTATATTACAAGAATGTGGTTTATATAGTAGGAGGAGCCCTTGCCCCTCTTTTCCCTAAACACAGTCTGTCCTCCAAAATTTTTCAGAGTAAATTCACAGAGAGATTTGCCAAACTCAGTTTCTTTCCAGGCTGAAATACTCATCAAAGAGTGAGGAAGTTAAAAGAAATGCTTAATGATAAAGGAAATGTGCCTTTTGGGTTTGGTTAGTAAGTTTGGTTGGTGAATCGAGTTACTGGAAAATAAGAAAAAAAAAAAGGAACAAGCAGTTTTATATAACACAATTTTAGAATCCTGTAGCACACTGACTTAAGAACTTGAATTTTAGAAGTCACATCACTTTTTATGCAAGTCGAGACTCAAATTAGGCAGTTTCTTCCTTGATCTGAGCCTGTGAAAAGGAGAGATCTAAAGGATCAGAGGCTCAGCAACTGATTTGTCTAAATTAACAGGACAGTCTCATAGTTCATGGAACAGAAACTTCCATTGAATTTTCTTTTATTGAATCATAAATGTGGAGCAGTTCCTCCTGTACATTTGCATCTCATTTATTATGTTTCATTTCTCCTAAATAAAGCTAATCATTTTGTTTGCATAACAGTTTGCTTTTTGAGTTGTATATAGGTCTTGTAAAAATTTTACTTTCCACAGTAAGTAATAGATTTGTTAAAATATTAACCTTGGGGAAATGTGGTTTGACACTTCTTCAAAGAATGTATAAAACTAATTATAAGTGAAAGTCATTTCAATTTCCATTTAAAAAAAAAAAAAAAACCCTGCAGGCCCTGGATTATTCTCTTTCAACTCATATCATAGACCTGTCCATCATTATGGCTGGGCACATAATGGTTGATGAAATTAGAAGAATCAAAGCAGTGAACACTAAATTTTTTGGTGTTTTTTTCATTATTTTAAAATAAAATTTGCATAAACTCAGTTTAAAAAGACTAGTACATATCTACCACAACAGAGATATATCCATATAAAGATATTTCCAGTGTTTAGTTATAAAAGTTTACCTGACTTATTTTCCTATTTTAGATAGCATGCTATTTTATTATTGGAATAAGATCATGCCGATTTTTAAGGGCCCAGTACATTACCAAATCATCAAATCTCAGGTTGGAAGAAACGTTAAAGCTTAGCTAGTCCCCAGACTCACCTTGGGTTGAATCCACTTGGTGAACTGTGGTCCCCTGGTCTCTGCTTGAACTCCATCTAATCTGTGTTACCCAAACTTTAGTTATCTGTATACATGTGGTGTCATATGCCCTCTTTACCAGAATTTACCTGGAACCTTACTTTTAATGAATTCATTTGTAATACTTTTATTTAAAACAGAAACATAACACTAAGTGAAAAACCAGCATGATTTCCCTTCAATAGAGGTGATGTAAGAATAACTATAGATAGTGAGATATTAAGCCTGAGGGCAGTATGTCTTTGATAAAAATGGAGACATGGAAGTCTTACAGAAGTATTGATGTCATAAGAGGCCCAAAATGAGACATTATCTCTAAGTTTACCAAAAGATATTAAAAGAGAAAGGAAATGAAAATGACCCTCTTATGCATAATGCCTTGTTCTGTGACACTTAAAATCAACTTGTGCACAACTGACTCCCAAACTTTGGGAAACACTGCCTCTAAGAGTTGGTTCTTCTCTTCCTCTCATTGCATTCTTAGAACCGCTTGGCTAGGAGGG
Organism: Choloepus didactylus; assembly: GCF_015220235.1. Taxonomy (NCBI): domain Eukaryota; kingdom Metazoa; phylum Chordata; class Mammalia; order Pilosa; family Megalonychidae; genus Choloepus; species Choloepus didactylus. Next base: position 16,900,400 of record NC_051317.1, on the reverse strand, counting down.
AGTTCTTCTCTCATTAACTTAACATCTGTCTGTCTCCCTGTAGTGCTCACCAATTAACCTATACTCTTCAGAGCCATCCAAACAAGCAAGTTCAGTCTCCCTTTTCCATGACAATGCTTTGGATATTTAAAGACAATTCTTACATACAAATAGCCTTTGCTTCTCCTCGCTGGGCTCCCTCAGCTCTTGCCATCTTTCCTTGTACGAGACAATTATGCAGTAGTACTCGCCCATTTTCTGTCCCTACACTATTTTTATTGCCATTAAGTAGCATCATGCTATTAAGTATAATGACTAACAATGTGAGCTCTGAGTTGTCCAAGGTATGGTACACAGCTTATTGGGACTGGTAGACCCCTGCTCATAACTAATTGGATATCCTTCTGAAAATTTGAATTAAGTAGTCCAGAGATTGTGGCTAGTCAGTGATGGGTGCTGGATGATATCATGATCAATATCATTATCCATGTCGACTACGATGGCTAACATGGATTAAGAGTATGCTATCTGCTAAACACAGCTCTTATTTCTTTTCTGATCTTGTATAATCCCTACTAGATCCTATAAGGTAGATTCAACTTGTATTTCTAGTGTAGAAATGCAAAACCTGAACATTAGAGGAATTAAGTAATAAATCCAGGTTTTCTATAGAGCTTCCAAGATGAAGATATAGGGTGCAATCTCAGGTAGTCTGATTCCAGGGCCAGCGTAGTGACTACTCTACACCTCCCTCTTCCCCCGCTGTACCATTGAAAAGCCCTGTAGAGTATATGAGGTGACCGTAAAGGCTGGAAACGTAGGTGAATGTTGGACATGTTTTAGCATTTTAATCAACTGATTAATTCACACACTTGACTGTCTAGCAGGTCACTCAGAGTGGTTCCAACAACATGGCACACCACTCCAGCTCAGACACTGGTTTGGACATGTGGATGTGTGCAGTGAGCTACATGCTGGCCAGTTCAGACCCTTCTTAGACATGCTAAAAGTGCTAGTTGATTCATTGAAAATCTTCTGAGTCAGTGTATCACAGATACAAGTGCAAGGTTGAGAAGAGTACATTCATTAAGACACCTCATTCATTGCAATTTTTCACAGTACATTGAACTATAGATTGCTAATAAGGAACAACACATTAAATGTATCATGTAATGTTATTGAGCACATTGTGTATTATAAAATGATACCATGAAACCATTATTATGGAAATTCTCCAGTGTTTACAGAATTTATGACCATACTATCATCTTTGCTGTTCATCTTTTTCTGTCCCATTTTTTAAAGTGTAGGGTCTGGAATTGAAGACAGTATTCCAGGTGTGCTGACTATAAGTGAAAAAGTAGGACCATCACCCCCCTGCTTTTGGAGTACCATTGTTTTCTGAATACAGTAAAACAACATATTGACCTTTCTGGCAACCACTGAGTGCAACAAACTCCTATTGATTTTAATTTTCATTCATCTGACAAATATATTTCTGCTAATTACCAGTGTGAGATACTGTGATACAATGATGTTCTGGTTCGCTAATGCTGCCATTATACAAAATACAAGAAATGGATTGGCTTTTATAAAGAAGTTTATTTGGTTACAAATTTACAGTTCTGAGGCCATAAAAGTATCCAAACTAAGGCATCAACAAGAGGAAACCTTCACTGAAGAAAGGCCAGTGGTGTCCGGAACACCTCTGTCAGCTGGGAAGACACATGGCTGGCATCTGCTTGTCCCAGGTTATGTTTCAAAATGGCTTTCTCCAAAATTTCTCTCTCAGCTACTCTGAGCTCTATCTGTCTGTGAGCTCTCTTATAGGGCTCTAGTGATTTAATTGAGACACACCATGAATGGTCGGGGACACATCTCCATGGAAATAATCTAATCAAAAGTATCACCCACAGTTGGGTGAGTCACATCTCCATGGAAACAATCAAAAGTTTAATGTCTACCTTCACAAGATTGCATCAAAGAACATGGCTTTTGGGGGACATAATGTATCCAAAGTGGCACAAGTGGTGAACAAAATATGTTCCTGCTCTCATCGATCTACTATTCCAGTGGGGGAGATAGATAAAAAAATAAACAATCATTCAGATATGGAATAAAATGTTGAGTTGTATTAAGGGTAGTGGGAGAACAGAAAACAGAGTAAAAGGATGATTTGAGAATAAAGAGTTTACTGTGTTACACAGGGAGGCCAAGCAGCCACGTGGATATGTATATCCATTCAGGTGGACACTTGTTCCAGACACAGAGAACATGAAGTGCAAATGTCCTGGGGAGGCAAGGCACCTGGCTTGTTTTAAGAACAGCAAGAGGCCAATGTCTCTGAAGTAGAAAAAACCTGGTAGGAAATAAAGAATGGCCAGATCACAGAGTCTTGTAGTAAGGATGTCGAATTTAAACCTAGTTGTGAAAAAAACTATTGGAGGACTGTTTTTTTTACCCCAGGGGAATTACAGATCTGTGTGGAACTTGAAAAGAATTCCTCTGGCTGCTATGAGGATACTTTGGGAGGGTGAGAGTGGAAGCGGGGAAAGCAGTATGAACTAAGACGACTATTTTTACATTTCCAAGATATGCTGTATTTCATTGATCTTTATTTGATTTATAATTTATTCTGTGGTCAGAAAATGTGTTCTGAATATCACCGGTTGTTTGAAATTCTTTTGTGAACTAGCACAATATCAATTCTTACAAATGCTTTTGGTGTATTTGAAAATAATATAGATCCTCAATTTGTTGGGTACAAAGTTCTGCATATTCAATGGTTCCAACTGGTTGAATATTGTTCAGATCATCCACATCCTTGCTATTAGTTTTATTTTGTTGTTAGAGTCCATCATTCTCTAACAGATTTTGGTTACAGTCTCCAGCTAGGGTTTGGTATATTTGCCTGACAGTCCTCACAATTTTTAATATGTTTTTAAGCCACATTGATAGGCATGTATCTGGTCATAATTTATATAGCTTCTTATGGTTTTTTAAAATGTTATATGCAGTCTCTATTTTATGCATTAATGCTTTTGCCTTAAATATTATTTTGTCTGAAATTAATATTAATACACTAGCTTTCTCTTAGTGAGTATTTGCCTGGAATATCTTTATGCCATGTCTTTATTTTCAATATACATATGGTTTTGGCTTCAGTGCATCTTTTAGAGATAGCATTTAATCATATTATATATAAATATAATGGGTATCTTGTACTTCTCCCATTTTGGTTTGTGTTTCTTCTCTGCTATTCTCTTTCTTTGCTTCTTCCTTTTATTTATTTATTTTTTGTCTTTCCTTTTTTTTTTTTTTTTTTTTTTTTCCTTCCTTCTATTCCTCTCTTTTTCGTCTTTTGGTTTTAGGGCAACAGATTGTATTTCTATTATTTTAGTGATTATCTTAATTTTTAGCATGTGTAATTATTAAGTAGCTACATCCTCCCTCCTAAATATATAGATATCAGCCCCCTTTATCCACTAACCTTCCTAGTCCCTCTCCTCCCCCGCATCCTAACATACAAACCCCACCTACACCCCACCCAACCCCTGGCACCACACGCTTTCAACTCTGAGCTGGGCTCTGCTCTCCATCTCACAGAGAATGTTAAGTTTTCCTTGCCTTTCATGAGCTAAGCATGCAAAATACAAAATACTGCTTCTGCTTCTAGACCCTTATACCAGCAAGCCTATGGCTGTATCCTCACATCCCACTTAGTGTTTCTGTTTCTGGCCCATGAAGTCAGCTGTGCTGTTACTATTATCTATTATTATTATCATCATCATCATCATTGGTGTTACTAGTATTACTACTATTATTATTTTAACAAAACACATAAAATTTACCGTTTTACAATTCATTGGCATTACGTGCTTTCACAATATTGTGCAACCATAACCACTAGCTAATTGCAGAGCTTTTTCATCATCACAGATGGAAACCTCAAACCCATTAAGCAATTCCTTCCCATTTCTCCCTCCCCTCCTGTTTACTGTCTCTATGAGTTTTCCTATTCTGAATATTTCACATAAATGGAGTGATACAATATGTGGTCTTGAGTGTCTGCTTCTTTTACTTAATACAATGTTGCCAAGGTTCATCCATGTTGTAGCACAGCAGCCAAACTTCATTCCTTTTTATGGTTGAAAAACATTCCATTGTATGGATATACCACAATTTATTTATTCATCAGTTAATGGACACTTGGATCATTTTCACCTTTTGGCTATTGTGAATAATGCTAGTATGGGTATTTGTGTACGAGCATTTGTTTGCATAATTGTTTTTAGTTATTTCACATATATATACTTAAGAATGGGATTTCTGGGTCATATGATAGTTCTATCTTTGACTTATTGAGGAATCACCTGTTTTCTGAAGTACCGTTTTACATTCCCACAATCAGTATAGAAAGTTCTAGTTTCTCCACATTCTCACCAACACCTTTTAATTTTCTGTTTTTATCAACATCATCATCATCATCATCATCATCCTAATGGGTATGAAGGGTCACCTGATTTTTGAGTGCAATTGTAAACTACTGTTTTCCATTTGCTATTGAGTTTTTACCCTAACATTGCTGTAGGCTTGAAAGGGACAAAGCAATCTCTTCACCTCGAACAGAAACTCCAAGTCTTTTATAAATTCTGACCATGTTTCTCCATGTTTCTTAAGTGCACAACTGAGTTAAGCACTTGGAGGTCAGCATAGTGCTGTTACTTTTCTACAGAACGAGGCGGGAGACATCTTTGTGAGGTGATTTGTACCTACTCCGATTTAATCAAAGTTTACCTCTGCTGATTTCCTACTTTGACATTACCCCTTTTAAATCATCAAATATATTGCAGATACTACACTATTTAAGTGGGGGAAGTAGAGAACATATATACTTTTTCTACAAAAGTTGAACTTTCTTTTCAAAGTATCAGTGACAACTACAAGATCATCATCACTCCTCATTCCTTTTTGACTTACTCAAGAAATTAGAAATTTTGACCTGTCAAGAAAGAAGAAATTAAGAGCACACAAAACTAATTAAGAAAATTATGTATTGCCTGAGTTTCCCAATACTTCCTTACTTAATAATAATTCATGTCTTTTTATGAGTATATTTTTTATATTTTACGTTCATGATATTCATGATTATGGATATATTATATAGTCATGATTTTCTATGATCATAAAAGCAATACATTCTCATTTATTGTTCTGAATAAGAAAATTAAAAGCACTTATCATCTAAAACTCTGTAAGAGCTATACAGCCTCAAAGGAATCATGATCTAATGGTCACAATCCTGGATTTTGAAGTATAAGCCTTGGTTCCAGAACAAGTTATGTGTGACCTGGGGCTTATCATTTAATCTTGTGGTAAATCTGATAATTACATGAAAACAGAAATGCAAACCCTCTGCCTCAAGTGATGAAATATTTTGTTTGAATACTCCCTTTCCTTTCCTACCTACCCTCCATGAATTCCTGCCCCGTGGAACCTGGCTTCAGGACCACACCTGAATTCAGCATTTCATGTCCCCACTCTGCACGGTTCTGGAGTGTGTCTCCATTCCCCGCACACCTGGCTCTCCCTGCCCACTGCTAAGGTGCTTCCTTCCTCTCAGGTGCTTACATGTAAGGAATACACTCTGCTACAGAACCCTCAGTCACCTCTAATGGTCAAGGTGCCTTTTCATACCTCCTCAAACACATCTGAGAACCACCTACTCTGCCTAGATACAAATTACATGTAGGAAATTCTCCTTCGTTAATACTATCTACAATTACCACATGTTGAGAGCTTATGCTCTGCCAGGCACTATACTGTCTTGTATTTAAATTTTCTTGGTTAAATTCTGACAGCCACCTATGAGATAGGCACAGTTTCCCCTGCTACATTTTAAAAAAGGAGACTGACACACACAGAGGTTAAGTTACCCAACCCTGTACCTCCAGGAAGTGTATTGGAGGGCTAGGTTCCATGCCTGGCCCATCTGCCTAAAACCCATGTTCTTAACCTCCATGTACAATAGCAGAAACAGTTCACATCCTATTGTCCCTTTCAGTTTGGGGGGGCTCCCAGAGCTCATAAGCCTTCAGCATTAAAACAGGGGAACTCCTTGGACTAGTTCAACTAGTAAGCACAAGTCTTGGACAAGACACAGGCCCAGAAGAGACAGGGAGGACCCACACTTTTCATTTGCCTGGAGCTGACCTTCCTGTCGGGAGGGCTGAGCTCTGATGGAGATCACCAGCCAACTCAAAGCCAATTTGAAAAGACGGTGAAAGGCATTATTTTGATTAGATTTGCTTGGCAGTGTTAGCTCCTGGCACTCAAGAAAATCTGACATATCACTAGTTGGATACAAACTCAAGACATCTCAGGAAATAAATCCCAAAGATAGATTTTAAAATATTAAAATATATATTATGCTACAAATGTTTACAAGACGAAGAAACAGGAAATGATAGCCCATCCCAAGGATGAGGATAAAAATGCAGAAAACATCAACAAAGAAGACCAGGTGATGGACATGTGAGACAAAGACTTTAGAAAAATGGTCTTCTGTGTACTCAAGGAGATGAAGCAAAATATATGGAAAGGACTATGGGCTATCAGGAAAACAATGAATGGGCAATATGAAAATTTTATTAAAGACATAAGAAATTTTAAAAAGGAACCAAACAGAACTATTGGAGTTGAGGACCACAATAACTGAAATGAAAAACTCCCAGGAGGGTTCACAGCAGCAGACTGGAGCTGACAGAAGAATAAATCAGTGAATTGAAAGATGAGACAATTGCAGTGAGTCAGGCTGAGAAACAGAAAGAAAAAAGAATTATAAGAAGGGAAAATAGTCTAAGAGACCTCTGGGATACTATCAGGTATACTAATATATGCATTATGGGAATCCCCAAAGGAGAAGAAAGAAAGAGGCGAAAAAGAATATTCAAAGAAATAATTACAGAAAACGTCCCAAACTTAGCAAAAGACATGAAGATGCACATCCAAGAAGTCCACAGAACCCCAAAAGGATAAACTTGAAGAAAGAGACACCCAATCATATGTGAGTCAACCTGTTGAATGCGAAGACAATGAGAGATTTATGAAAGCTGAAAAAGTCACATGTTATGTGCAAGGTATGTCCCACTTAGAGTAAGTATCACTTGAGTTCATCAGAATCCATGGAGGCAAGAATGTGGTGGGTTGAAATACTTAAAAGTGCTGAGAAAAAACAACTGGTAACCAAGAATTTTATATACAGCGAGGCTTTTTTAAGAAAAAGAGGGGAGATTAATATATTTCCAGATGAAAAATAGCTGAGGGAGTTCATTACCACTAGATCAGCCCTACAAGCAACTCTAAAAAGAGTTCTTCAGACTGAAAGGAAAGGACACTAGACAGTGGTGGTTCAAAGCTTACTAAAGAAACAAGACCTCTGATAAATCATCTGGGTGATTATAAATGCCAGTACTGTTGTATTTTAGGCATATAAGTCTACTTCTTACATTCTACAGCTTCTAACATGCTGTTTCAGTTTTCTGAAGCATCCAGAATGCAATATTCCATAAATGGTTTGGATTTTACATTGGAGATTTATCAACTTACAATTTAGAGTTCTTGGGTTGTGAAAATGCCCTACTCAAGGCATCAAAAGGATGATACCTGGACTCCAAAGACAGGCTGCTGGAATCCAGGACACCTCTTCCACACAAGAAGGCACATGGCCGGCATGTGCTAGTCCTTTGCTCCTGGGTTTTGTTGCTTTCAGCTTCTGGTTCTAGTGGCTTCCTCTCTGAGCTTCTGTGGGACCTCTCTTAGCTTCTCTGGGGCTTTTCTCTTTGAGCTTCTCTTAATTTGAAAAAGAAAAATGAAGTTGGAGTACTCACATTTCTCAATCTTAAAACTTATTACAAAGCCACAGTAATCAAAACAGCATGATACTGACAAGGACATATAGACAAATGGGGTTGGGAGCTCAGAAATCAACCCTCACATTTATGACCAACTGATTTTTTTTTTCTTTGAATGGTTTCATGATAGTCACAGAACACAGAGAACTACCTTACTATTAAAAAAAACTCATTCCCCCAGAATTGTAATGGAAAAACTTCTGAGCATTCAAAATTAGCAGTGGTTATCCCCTGGGATAAGGAACATTCAGTGGATTTTCACTTATTTTCTAAATGTTCTTCTGTGCTCTCTGTAAGTTGACCAAATGATTTTTGACAAGGGGGCAAAGCACACTCAACTGGGAAAGAATAATCTCTTCAACAAATGGTGCTGGGAACACTGGATCTCTATTTGCAAAAAAAAAAAAAAAAAAAAAGAGGAACCCTACCTCACACCATATACAAAAATAAACTCAACTAAAAATGGATCAAAGACCTTAGTATAAGAGCCAGAATTATCAAACTCCTAGAAGAAAACTTAGGGAAGCATATTCAGGACCTTGTGTTAGGCAATGGTTTCTTAGACTTTACACCCAAAGCAAAGTAACAAAAGAAAAAAATAGATAAATGGGACCTCATCAAAAGTAAATTTTTGTGCCTCAAAGTGCTTTATCATGAAAGTAAAACAACAACCTATATAATGGGAGAGAATATTTGGAAACTACATATCCTATAGGGTTTTATCTAGAATATGTAAAAAAAAAAATCCTTCAACTCAATAACAGAAAGATAAACACCCAATTAAAAAATGGGCAAAAGACTTGAATAGACATCTTTCCAGGGAACATATCCAAATGGCCAAAAAGCCCATGAAAAGCTATTCAATATCATTATCCATTAGGGAATTGCAAATCAAGAACCTCAATGAGATATAATTTCACACGCACTAGAATGACTATTATTACAATAAGGGAAAATTACAAGTGTTGGAGAGGATTTGGAAAAATAGGAACACTCATTCACTGCTGTTGGGAAAGTAAAATTATGCAGTCACTGTGGAAAAGAGTTTGGTGATTCCTCAGAAAGCTAAGTATTCTAGCCTGCCTCAGTAGTACATTTATAAAAAAGTGCTTTCATCAATCGTAACACAAGTACCCCACCAATGCAAGGTGTTAATGATAGGATGGGATATGGGAATCCTGTATTTCCTGCATGATTTTTCTGTAAATTCATAACTTCTCTAACACACACACACACACACACACACACGTTTGATTAAAGGGACAAAGTATGATGCTAATATTCCTTATATATACTGTTTTATTTAATGCTTCTGGCTCTGTATTGTTAGCATCATACCTTGCTATCATCCTCAGTATAAATATTATCTTCCCATTTTCCAATTGAGGAAACTGAGATTGTGTGGTATAAGTTACTAGCTGGGAAATGGCAATGCTGGGATCTGAACTCAAAGCCTCCAAAGCCTGCTTAACCACAACATCACACCACAAAGACTCCGGTCTCCCCAGCATTGGGAGTTTTGGATTTGTTTGTTTGTTTTCCCTGTGTGCCCCCTGAATAAATTTTTAAAAGGCAAAGCATCCATCAAGTCAGACATCATTAGGCTAGACATCTTTTTGTAAAACAAATCAAATTATAGTTCTCCCATGATAAGCCAGACCCTGTGCAGCAATAGTTTTCCTCTTTGTGTTAGTAACTCCGACCTCAGCCTACAATTGTTTCACCTTTACCCAAATTTTTCTGAGAGGTGCTTTTTGACTCCCTGGATGCCATGCCCCACTATGTGTAAGGTCGAGATCCAAAGCAAAACATCCTCGTGGAAGGAGGGAGGAAACAAGTATAGAGAGAGCTGAGTACTGTGCGGAGGTCAGCCAGGGAGCCTTGAAGTATGCTCCTGGTTCTTGGGGTGCTCTCCAGCCACAGCAAGGTCAGGGACCCCTTGCTTGTAAGAACCATGTTTGCACACATGGCCAAAACACTGGAGGAGTTTGAGTTATAAAGTTTCCACAACAAAGAACAGGGTTGAAACAGCTTTTGACTGTGCTGCTTTCTATGTCATGAAAAATGCCCTTCGGTGAGCAAATTATTTATTAATCTTATCTTTTGAGTTTTAATGTTTTAGTATGGGACTCACTTGACCTCAAGGGGAAAAGACAGCTGTCTTTCTCTGTGTCTCTGCTCGCTGGCTTTCTCAGAAACCCTGACGAAGCCTCCCACCCCTCCAGGACTCCCCTAGCTATCCCAACCACTGCTGAAGTCTTGGTTTCATCACAGCTATTATACCTACAGGTTATTCTACATGTTTCACAGCAATAGAATGGGAGGAAAAGTTCAAAATCCTTAAAATGGCCTATCAGAGTAAAGAGGGTGGACAGACCTAGCAGATATTTAGACATAACACAAAGCTGCGGAAACAAAAACAGTATGGCACAGGGGCAAGAACAGACAGAAAATGGAAGAGACTAGAAGGCTCTGAGACAGACACATGTATGTTTGGGAATTCATCTGTGATAAAGGTGGTACCACATATCAGTGGGAAAATTAATGATTGGTAGATGGTCTTAAGGAAATTGCCTCCATTTGGGTTTCTTTCTAAATTACATACGGAAGCAGACTTCAGGTGGAATGAAGATTTAAATGTGAAAAGTACAACTCAATATTAATAGACAAAAATATAAAGAATGAACAATGGCAGGAGGACTTCATGAAACCAACCCCAAGACACCAGTCATAAAGAGAAACAACTGAGATTTCTTACATCAAAATCACACATTTCAGTTCATAGGAGGACAGCATGGGCATTGTAAACAAAACCAATGGCACATTAAGGGGACATGTATTTCACTCTCTCCCCTAATCGTACTCACCATTCTCTCTTCCCTAAACATACCAAGCTCCTTCCTGCCTCAGGGTTACCGGTACACATGCCTATCACTGTGTCTGAAAATTCTTTCTCCGCTGGTTCCCACTCATCCTTCTGATCTCAGCTGAAGTGTCCCTTCCTCAGAAAAGCTTCCCCTAACCTGCTATTAGGGTTGGTCTCCCTGCATGTGCTCTCATTCCACCATCTGCTGTGTGTTCATTGCACACATCACAACTGCAATGATAGAATCATTTCTAGCACTTCTAGTTTAATGTCCATTTCCCTTACTTGGTTTGTGCCCTAGGAGAGCAGGAGGTCAAATGGTCCACACTTCACACCATCCTTTATGTATAGAAGGTGCTTTAAAAATGTGGTGGAGCGAATTGATGGGGGGGGCCGTTGAAAGAGGGCACATTTGACACCACGTGGCAGATGGTTGCTACATGCCCAAGGAAGACTTCCAGGCATCACTTAACCTTTATGTCAGCAAGAACTGGGGGCAATGATTTGTGCCACTGTTTCTCAGTGTCATCTAGAGACTCGATGTCTCAGGTCTCATTTGTGTGGCCTGTAGTTCCTTGCATTGCACTAGCTGGTAAACAAATATTTGTTGATTATGTATCTGTACAGCTTTGTCCCACCACGCTTCATTTTCCACGTGTTGACAGACACATCACCCATACTTAATGGCTTGCCTTTTGAAAACTCCCTTTAACAGTTGATGTCAGCCTTTATTTAATTACTTCTTTTGTTCACAACTCTCACTCTCTGTTGACTCTTAATTTGATCTGAGCTTACAGTTATTCAACAAATATTGATTGAAAGCTTAATGGGTGCCAGGAGTGTGCCGGGCAATAGAAAAGCTGGCAGTTCCCTTGTGGTGTGACAGGTTAACATGACATCTTAAAGGAATCATTGAGACAGAATAGCTCAGCTTAGTTAAGTGTAAAAGGACACCTAAATGCACCCAAATTTGGGCACAGGGCAGAGAATATTTGAATAGGAGTGCTACAATGGGAAAACTCGAACATCTCCCTGTTTGTTTTAAGTAAGTTCTTTAGAGCATAGCTTCGTTATTCATGACTGGGAAAGTTCTTCAAAACAAAGAAATATATCCAAGCCTAGTTATAAAGAGATATTCTAAAGAAAAATAGAAATTTCTATATTCTAGTCAATTTCTTGTCATGCTTTTACACATGCCAATTAAGCGACAACTAAAGCATCTATTAGAAATAATAGTAACTTACTAAAGATAAATCTCCAAACTATCCACTGGGGATAATTTTAATGATGAATCTACATTCATGTCAGGTATTTTTCAGGAAATATCAAGAGTTGGTATTATTTTAGTAAACATCAATCACTGCAGCCAATGGCAGTGATATCTACTACAAAGAAGCTGGTAACTTCTTATACCCTATTGTCTGTAGGTAAGCTGACCAGAGATGAGTGATGACACTTAAAGAGAGCCCTGGGGTGGAGCCCAGCTGTGAAAGAACCATATGCTTTTGTTCGATATGCTGAAAGGCAAAAGTTTCATGGAAATAGATTTTGTCACAGGATAAGAATTTCCTAATAATTCAATCTCGAAGTGGAATCAGATGTCAATAATATGAATTCCTTGCCTAAGCAGAGATGGGTTGCTTTTCTGAGGTCTCTTCCTGAGAGCCTAGAATCTTGCAGCCAAAAATAGTTTATATTTTTAAAGTTTTATTTTAGAAGAGTTTTATATGTTTCAGAAAAGTTGTAAATATAGTACAGAAAGTTCCCATACACTCAACACAGTTTTCCCAATTGTTAACCTCTAACTTTATTGTGGTACATTTGTCATGATTAGTGAACCAATATTGATACCTTATTGCTAATTAATTAAAGTCAATACTTCACGCAGAGTTCTTTAGCTTTTTCCTAATATCCTTTTTCTGTCTAAGGATCCCATCCAGGATAGCACATTGCATTTAGTTGTTACACTCCTCTTAGCTGTGATGGTTTCACAGCCTTTCCTTGCTTTTGATGACCTTGACAGTTTTGGGGAGCACTGGACAGGTATTTTGTAGAATGATCTTGAATTGAGATTTGTCTGGTGTTTTTCTCATGAGCAGACTGGGGTTATGGGTTTGGGGGAGGAAGGCCACAGAGGTAAAGTGCTATTCTCATCATGTCACATCAAGGGTGCATGCTGTCCACATGACCTGTCACTGTAGGTGTTGACCTTGACCACCTGCTTGGTGTAGTGTTTGTTAAATTTCTCCACTGTGACGTTACTCTTTCACCCCCCTTCCTGCACTGTATTCTCTGGAAGGAAGTCACCATGAATGCCTGCACCTTAAGGAGTGGGGAGTTATGCTCCACCTCCTTGAGGGGAGAGTATGTACATATATTATTTGGAATTCTGCAAAAGAGATTTGTCTGTTCTCCCCCATTTATTTTATTTATTCATTCATTCATTCATTCATTCATTCATTTATATCAGCATGGATTCATGGGTATTTATTTTGTACTTTGGGCTATAATCCAATATGGCATTTTTTACTTTGTTGCTCAAATTGTTCCAATTTTGGCCATTGGGAGTGCTTTCAGTTATCTCCTGTGCCCCTTTGGCATGCCTGCATCATTATGGGTGTCTTGTTTTGATTTGGTTTTGAGTACTTCCTTCCTTTCTGGCACTACATGTTGATCCAGGCTCATCTTGTATAAGAAATTCTTGCTGCAGTTTTAGAATCAGCTATTTCTCCAAGGAGCCCTCCTAATGTAGTTTTTTTTTTTTTTTTTTTTCTTTATTTGCTTATTTATTGTTTATGAAGTATTTTTGTAGGCACTGTGCTGGGCTTTTGCATATATTTTCTTTCTTAATCTTGACCCTCATGTCAACACTGTTATGTAGCCTTTACCTTCATTTCATAAATGCAGGAACTAAGGCTTAAAGAATGTAAATGGCCAAAGAATGTAAACCATCACACAGTTAATAAAAAAAAAAAAAAAATAGAGTTTATGATTTTGATGGTTAGGTAAATGTATCAGCTTGGCCAGGTGATGGTGCCCAGGTGTCTGGTCAAGCAAGCACTGGCCCAACCTTTACTGCAAGGACATTTGTGATTGGTTAATAAACATGAAGGCTGGTTTACTAAATCATCAGTCAATTGATTGCATCTGTGGCTGACTTGTGTGCTATCTTATGGTTTTTTCTGTTTACCTGAATTCCCCAATCAGCTTGGTTCCTCAGGGAGCAAAGAAAATATCCTACATTGTAGGATTTATCAAGGTCAGTAACTTCTGGAGCCACATCAGTTCAAAACAGACTGTGGTGATATGGCTGCTATAAAATGCAAATACTAAAAATCAGTGCCTTTTATACCAGAAAAGCACAAATCTCTTTTGAAGTGATATCAAAGTGATATCACCTCGTTGTTAAGTTTATTTTGTGGAGACTCAGCTGACCCTGGGGCTAGGAGTTTCTCAAAGATAAAGATCCTGATTCCCCATTCTCCAGTGCCTGGAACAGTATCTAACATGTTCTAGGCACTCAATTAGTTTACATAGAAAATAGAATTCTTACAAGAAGCTAGGGTCCTGGACCTGAGATTTACCTGTTCTTGGTTTACGCACAATTTTAACTTGGTTTCCTCTTAAGAAGGGAGAGGGTATGAGGGGCTCTAGAGGTAGGCAAACTGGTAGCAATGAGAATTAATAGGAATTGACTCCACTCAAAAACCCAGCTGAAAAGGGCAATAAATAGAGGGGAAAATGAGTAAACTTATGTGGTAATATGAAAGGGAGTATAAATTATAATAAGCAAGATATATCAGGAACTAGATGCTTCTGATGATGGGAAAGTCAGGTTGTGGAGCCCAGGAAAGAAAGTCATAATGCAGCCCTGGAGGGAGCTAAAAGAGATTGAAACTCTGCATGAAGACCATTTAGAGTCCAGTCTATTCCCAGATCCCATCCCCAGGTGACCCAGGGAGGCAAGAACCTCTTAATCACCTAGCAGTACAGAGGAGGATTGATTTCTGGGAAGTTTGGATTAGAGAAACTCGGGGCTGTGGAACAGCTGTCACAGATGAAGCCCGGAATGAAGTACTAAAGGCAGGTTTCATTGAGAGTCTGTCCACTGAGCAGCAAAATGCCCAGCCTTTCCTCCTCTGACACCAGAACATCTAATGAACATATCATGTTATAGCCACCACCTTCCTAGTAGGAATTTAGAGAATCCCTCTCTGATGAAACCAGCCACAGATACTGACTGTCCTCCAGATATTGATGATGATTATACAAGAAAGAAAAATGAAATAGAGCCAAAGTACTCTTCTTGGCTCAGCTGCAGACAACATACATGTAATTATAATACTGCAAATTCTGAATATTGATTTAACCTAAGTTTTGGAGAGTGTGGAGGCATGTGAATGTGTATGTGTGTGCGTGTATAAGAAAGAGATCTAAATCCCTGCCTTCCATTGAAGAATTTTATTACATAATATCTGAAGTTAACAAATCAAGTGATAGCATGAAGCATATCCTGGGCCCTATAATGGAAAATACCTGAAGGAGCATGCAGACAATTTGAAAGCTCTTATATTGATGAGAGCTGTGATTTCTGTTCTTCTAAGCCTTATCGAATTTGACTTTGACATGCACTGTTTTGATATGAAGTTAAATAATACATCTTTGAAAAGCAGATACAATAATTTTTAAATGTCAGCACTATGGAGCCATTTAATTTTCAAATAGCCACATACATGCAATACCCCTTGAAGGCACAGTGGAACAAATGTTCATTTTAGAGTAACCGGAGAAAACGTTTGAGTCTGTTCAGCATATTCTGCTTTAATGAAACAGATGTGGTGAGGGATACTTGTCCATCAGAATGGTTGTGTCAAGAATTTCAGCAAAAAAAAAAAAAAAAAAAAGGCTGTGCACTTTAGTTATTTGTAGGCAGTACTGATGTGGACCATCCTTCTTTCCCAATGTGGGAGAAATGGTGCGTTGCCTCCGTTCTGCATCTCCCAAGCAGCTTTACCCTGTGTCCATAAGAACTGTGGGCCAATTGGCTGCAGACTAATTTGATCCCTTCCAGAAGTTCTCTGTCACCATTCGGGCATAGAGAGGCTCCTTTCTATCAGAGATTCCTTTCTCTTCACCAGAGTTCCCTGCAAGCCCATTGGCCTCAGATGGCTGCCTGGAGGCTGGTTAGTGAAAGTTACATGGCCTCAGGTCGGGATCCCCTGGGAGAAACTAACCTCCCCAGGCCCAGAAGCTACAGTAGTGAGTGGGAGGGAGAGAAATGGAAAGAGAAGAGGCTGACAGGGCAGGATTTCACTTCTCATCGGGCACAAGAGATAACCTGCTTGTTCTAATACCGTAGAGACCCCAGGGATGCTTTGCTTAGCTGGTCTTTTCCTGTATTAGTCTCAGTAGGCAGATTCAGAGAGGAAAACAGAAGTCACAATGACCCAGCTGCTGGGCGATGCTGTTTACATTTGCTAGCTTGTTCTTGCGTTTTTCCTGGTAATCGTTCTGTATCAGGTATATGGGAGTATTATGGCCGCTGATTATGGCTAGACTGAAGGCCCTTTGTTTAAACCAAGACATAGCAAAGATTCTGTTTCCCAAGGTGTTCACATATTAGAACAATTAACGCGAAACTATAATATTATGACATAGTAATAAAAAGTAATGAGCAGTTTTATTATTTCTCTTGCTGTAAATCTTAAGCAAAGCTGGTATGAGATTCTTCTGCAACAGAATTATTTGAAAGTTATTAAAGGAATTGGAAGATATTGGGATTTGAAAGACAATGACAAGCCAACTACATATGGAGACTTCTGAAACATGGGAACATAGAATGTTGGAAATGGGTTGTGAAGATTAAATAATGCAAAGGTTATCTTCATTTCTCTCCATTTCTCACTCCTTCTCTCTCCTCTCTTCCTTCTTCCTCCTCCTTGTCCCCACTCCTCTGCCTTTACTTTCCACCCCCCTTTTTGCATTTTCAACTTGGTAAAATCTTATCTGTCTACCTTTCACGGCTCAGCTAAATGTTAACACCAGGAAATCTCCTTTCCTTCCTACAGGAAATAAGCTGAAGCTAGAAATAAGCTCACCCTTCAGGAAAGTCCCTCAAAGTCTTTGTAGCTCGCTAATAACCCTTATGGTTTCCTTCCTAATATGTTTGTGCCCATCTAATTGTCCCCACTAGATCAGACAAACTTGAAAGTGAAGGCTGAGTCTTGCCAATCTGAGGTTTTCTTACAACTTGTAGAACAATGTGTTTTTTTTTTTTGTTGTTCTTTGGTACTCCATGCATAGCAGTGTAAGTGAATTTTCAGGTGGATATATGCCATGTGGCAACAAAGTTTTGGAAAGACAGGAATGACTACCCAAATCTTTTTTCCAATAACAACAACCTGATTACTGACATGTTCTGTCATATAGAGTCATCCATTATTTTGTGGCTCTATTTACTATTCAAATGCACCTACTCCAGGAAGGGAAGACTTTGTGATCCACTGGTTGGCGAACTACAGTCTGTGGACTAAATGCAGCCTCCTGCCTATTTTTTTATGCAATTTTATTGAGATATATTCACATAACATACAGTCCTTCAAAGTGTACAATCAGTTGTTCATAGCTATGCATTGATCACCACAATCAATTTTTGAACATTTTCATTACTCTCAAAAACTAAAATAAAAATTAGAATAAAAAAGAACATCCAAAACATTTCATTCCCCTCCTTCCTACATTGTTCATTTACTTTTTTTCATACTCATTCATTGTTTTTTTAACTTTATCAAAAAATTTAAAAAACCAACAATAAAAAAAATTTCAAACAAAACCAAAGCAAAGGAACAAGAAAAAGCAAATAACCTAAAATAACTGCAGAACTTCTAACATGTTCCTACCTTACCCCAAGAAAATAGGCAGACTATAACCCAACAAAGGAATAAACACAAATCATCTAAAATAACTACATTTCTGCAAACTTGCTCCTACCATACTCCCCAGAAATTAACAAACCATAGTCATTCCTGAGCATTCCCAGAACATCATTTACCCTCCCTAACTTATCTGTTCTTATTAGATTATTGTTCCCCCTTCACACTATTTGCTGTCTATTGCTAGGTCCCCTACATTCGACAGTATAAACCATTTATTTTACAATTTTTCACAGTGTTCACATTAGTGGTAACATACAATATTTCTCTTTTTATGCCTGGCTTATTTTACTCAACATTATGTCTTCAAGGTTCACCCATGTTGTCACAGGTTTCACGACATTGTTCCTTCTTACTGTAGCGTAATATTCCATCGTGTGTATATACCACATTTTCTTTATCCACTTATCTGTTGAGGGACATTTGGGTTATTTCCATCTCTTGGCAATTGTGAATGTTGCTGCTATGAACATTGGCGTGCAGATATCTGTTCATGTCACTGCTTTCAGATCTTCTGGGTATGTACTGAGAAGTGCAATTGCTGAATCGAAGGGTAACTCTATAGTTTTCTAAGGAACCGCCAGACTGTTTTCCAGAGTAGCTGAACCATTATACAGTCCCACTGACAATGAATAAGAGTTCCAATTTCTCCACATCCTCTCCAGCATTTGTAGATTCCTCTTTGTTTAATGGCAGCCAATCTAATTGGTGTGAAATGGTATCTCATTGTGGTCTTAATTTACGTCTCCCTAATAGCTAATGCCTGCCTATTTTTAAATCATCCACAAACTAAGAATGGTTTTTACATTTTTGAATGAAAAAAAAAGGAAGAATAATATTTCACAACACATGAAAACTATAAGAAATTCAAGTTTGTGTCCATGAATAAAAGTTTTATTGGAACACAGCCATGCCCATCCATCTATGTTTTATCTATGGCTATTTTCACACCTTAATGGCAGAACTGAGTAGTTGTGATGGAGACTGTATATCCCACAAAGCTTAAAATATTGACTCTCAGGTCCTTTACAGAAACGTGCACTGCAGTGTGAAAGAGGGATTGGGGTGCCTGATAAAGGCGCGAGTGTATGGAGGCACAGAGAGCCTGGAGGAAAACTATCTAGAGACAAGAAGGGGAAGAAAAGAGAGGCAGAGTCCTACCTGGAGATACCAGATTTCCTGGTTGCAAACCATCCCTGTGTTGCAAACATCTCCACAAGTTCAACCTTCGGGAGGACCATCCTGGATTCTCACGGCTGGGGGCCATGCCTGAGGGGCAGACCTTGGATATCCTACAAGTGCTTTCTGCTCCCTGACAAGGACTCTGTATGATTCCTTTGAAAAAATTGTAAACTAGAAAGAATGAGGTTAAGAGATATCTGTCATTCCTGACCGTTCTGTGTACCAAGCTAACTAATATCTGCATAGATCTAAAAGTCTCTGTGTTTCAGTTGTCTCTGATTCAACTATAATAATGTGTATGCTTTCATGTGTGCATTTATTTGTGTATGTGTGTGTCTTAGATCAGTATTGTGTGTGTGCATGTGTGTGTGTTCATGTGTTGGCCTGTCTCTTAGGGGTGGGGATATGTATTAGATGAAAATCTGTTCATTATCATGTATGTTGAGATCACTAAACATTTGGAGTTTCCAAGTAAAGACAAATCGATTGGAACTTGGCTGAGACCAGTTCAGTCTCCTGGAGAGCTGGGGTTGCAGTTTTTGGTTTAGAAAACTGCTGTCATTTTCACATTTCTCTTGCTTTCTTGTTGTAGGGTAATGCCCTGTACTTCAAATCTGCCAGAAATGTTACAGTGAACATTCTCAACGACCAGACTAAAGTACTAACTCAGCTGATAACAGGTAAGAAAAGGAAGAACTTAACACAGTGTCTAAGTTCAACTTATGCAGTTTTGGAATAATACAACATGCGGCATGTATATAAATAGTGTATATGGGCACTTATCTCTGAAATTTTTTACATTCTGAAATTTCCTTTACCTTCTTAAATTAAAAGTAATTTTATTTCTGCAATACTATAATGGATTTTGTGTTGAAGATTGATAGTATAAAATGTTATTAAATCAGTGTACTCAGATGACTTTTTGGTGTTAACAAGAAATGCAGGGTGTTCTTTTTTTCTTCTTTTCTTTCCATGTTCTTATGAACTGTATTTATTTTATGACCTGTTTATAATTAAATGTTTTCTGTCAAAGGTGGGGGAGGGGGGGGGGACAGATACCAGACCAGTGTCTGATCCCTGGAAAACACTTACAAAATGTAGAATTGATGATGGAATTAAAACCATGTGAGCTAAAGAAAGAACTGTGTTTACTGTGTTGGAAAAAAGAATGTAACATGCATCCTGTGATTATACTAAAGGGTATATTCCCATCTTTGACACACATTTGCCTTGTGCAAATCTAACGATACTTGCTTAGAAGGGAAAATATGCTTTTCATGTAACATGGCCTTTAAACATAAGCCAGCAGCTTCATCCGGTGATCAGCCAAAGACCAGTTGTCTGCCCCTCTGCTGGAGGACACCGACTTTGTTGGATTGATTGAGGGAGAGTACAGTATACACAAAATTATGCACAACATACTTTATGGGCTATAAAAGGGATTTCCAATGGCAATTTGAAGCCAGGCCATATTTACCATGTGTGCTGAGTTTGAACCCAATGCGATTATGAGATGCAAAGGCATCATCACTGATGTGGTCCCTTTTAATACAGCAAATCTGCTCCTAACAGCTGTGGAAAGCATCCACCAGGTTTGAAGCTGCATATCTCTGAAACTTAGAGGACTTGGTTAGTCACAATACTGATGGTGATAAACACGGGCCTCATGGTTGTGCAATGTGTTGACTGCTCTGACGGATGCCCCCTCCGTCGTTTATCAGCAACGGTAAGCAGGAGGCGTGATGAGTCCTCGCAGTGGAAGGAAAAAGGGGCATGTGTCTGGATGCCATTGTTATACTTCCAGACAGAAAATGCCATTTGTGTGGCTTTGGGGCTAAGAGAAAAGTGCACAGATGGGCATTTTGAGAAGCCAGTTGCCCAAATGCCCTGAAACGTGACCGTGACGCAAACAGCTGAAGCCCCACTAATAAACAGGCCACAAGGAAACAGGTGCCTCTGTGCCCAGCATCTTTTCTGCTGAGGAAGGAAGCCCTGCCCTCTGCCCCCAGGAGCACGGCCTATGGATGTCTAGAGATTCATGGCCTGTGGGTGACATGGAACATCCCCCGGGAGGGGAACTGAGGGATTGAAGGGACGGCGGCACAGAAGAGCCCATAATCCATAAACATGTTGTTCCAGCGTGCGACTGGATTGTTGGCCTCACTCCTCT
The DNA here is from genome assembly GCF_015220235.1 of Choloepus didactylus. Taxonomy (NCBI): domain Eukaryota; kingdom Metazoa; phylum Chordata; class Mammalia; order Pilosa; family Megalonychidae; genus Choloepus; species Choloepus didactylus. Next base: position 16,879,358 of record NC_051317.1, on the reverse strand, counting down.
AACATCTGGCCTGCAGTCACAGCACTAAATAATTAAATAAACAGGTTCAGTAAGCAATGATTTAAGTGGCATGTGTGAAAATTGCTTCCAGGAGGGAAATAAATGCAACCTCCAGCTCCCAGATTCTTGCGTTCAGAAGGAACTTATTTAGCCTGTTGATCATTTGCCATTTATTTGCAATGAGAGATTTGGTTTACTTGAGAGATTTTTGTTTTGATAAAGCCAGAACTGCCCAAATCACTATTATTCAGCAAAAGAGTCAGTCAGTCTCTTTCTCCCTCTCCCCCAACATCGTTACTCTCCCGTCTCTTCTCTCTCCTCCTCCTTCCCCTCCAAGTTCTCCTCCTTTCTCCTTGCCCACCTCCCTCTTAATGCTTTCTTTCTCTTCCCTCCCCCTTTTTCTTCCCTTCTCTTTCTTCTTCTCTACCTTTTCTCCCGTCCTTCCTCCCCCTCCATTTCTCCTCCCTTCTCTCACCTCTCCTTTCGTTCTCTCGCCCACCTTCTGCCTTCCCCCTTCTCTCCCTCTTTTTCTCACTCCTCTCCCCCTTCTTCCTCCTCTTCTCTTCCTCCCTCACCCTTTTCCCTCTCTCTTCTAGCCTTTCTTCGCTCTTTCCTTTGTCCCTCTCCCTCTTTCTGTCTCCTTTGCCCAAGAGGGGCCCTCATGGGGGCTGGGAGACACCTTTCCCTAATTCTTTTTTTTTTTTTTAATCATCATTTTATTGAGATATATTCACATACCACGCAGTCATACAAAACAAATTGTACTTTCGATTGTTTACAGTACCATTACATAGTTGTACATTCATTCCCTAAATCAATCCCCGACACCCTCATTACCACACACACAAAAATAACCAGAATAATAACTAAAGTGAAAAAGAGCAACTAAAGTAAAAAAGAACACTGGGCGCCCTTGTCTGTCTGTTTGTTTGTTTCCTTCCCCAATTTTTCTACTCATCCATCCATAAACTAGACAAAGTGGAGTGTGGTCCTTATGGCATTCCCAATCCCACTGTCACCCCTCATAAGCTACATTTTTATACAACTGTCTTCGAGATTCATGGGTTCTGGGTTGTAGTTTAATAGTTTCAGGTATCCACCACCAGCTACCCCAATTCTTTAGAACCTAAAAAAGGTTGTCTAAAGTGTGCGTAAGAGTGCCCACCAGAGTGATCTCTCGGCTCGTTTTGGAATCTCTCTGCCACTGAAGCTTATTTCATTTCCTTTCACATCCCCCTTTTGGTCAAGAAGATGTTCTCCATCCCACGATGCCGGGTCTACATTCCTCCCCGGGAGTCATATTCCACGTTGCCAGGGAGATTCACTTCCCTGGGTGTCTGATCCCACGTAGGGGGGAGGGCAGTGATTTCACCTTTCAAGTTGGCTTAGCCAGAGAGAGAGGGCCACATCTGAGCAACAAAGAGGCATTCAGGAGGAGACTCTTAGGCACAAATACAGGGAGGCCTAGCCTCTCCTTTGCAGCAACCGTCTTCCCAAGGGTAAAACTTATGGTAGAGGGCTCAACCCATCAAACCACCAGTCCCCTATGTCTGTGGTCATGTTAGCAACCATGGAGGTGGGGTAGGCGAATACCCCTGCATTCTCCACAGGCTCCTCAAGGGGGCACTACATCTTTTTTTTTTTTTTTTTTTCCTTGTTTGTCTTTTTTCTTTTTTTTTTTTTTTTTAACTTTCCCTTCTTTTTTCAAATCAACTGTATGAAAAAAAAAGTTAAAAAGAAAACAAACATACAATAAAAGAACATTTCAAAGAGACCATAGCAAGGGAGTAAGAAAAAGACAACTAACCTAAGATAACTGCTTAACTTCCCACATGTTCCTACTTTACCCCAAGAAAGTTACATACTATAGCAACATTTCAGTGAACTTGTTCCTACTACATCCATCAGAAATTAACAGACCATAGTCATTTCTGGGCATCCCCAGAACGTTAAATAGCTTATCTGTTCTTCTTGGATTATTGTTCCCCCTTCCTTAATTGCTCTCTACTGCTAGTTCCCCTACATTCTACATTATAAACCATTTGTTTTACATTTTTCAAAGTTCACATTAGTGGTAGCATATAATATTTCTCTTTTTGTGCCTGGCTTATTTCGCTCAGCATTATGTCTTCAAGGTTCATCCATGTTGTCATATGTTTCACCAGATCGTTCCTTCTTACTGCCGCGTAGTATTCCATCGTGTGTATATACCACATTTTATTTATCCACTCATCTGTTGATGGACATTTGGGTTGTTTCCATCTCTTGGCAATTGTGAATAATGCTGCTATGAACATTGGCGTGCAGATATCTGTTCGTGTCACTGCTTTCCGATCTTCCGGGTATATCCCGAGAAGTGCAATCGCTGGATCGAATGGTAGCTCTATCTCTAGTTTTCTAAGGAACTGCCAGACTGACTTCCAGAGTGGCTGAACCATTATACAGTCCCACCAACAATGAATAAGAGTTCCAATTTCTCCACATCCCCTCCAGCATTTGTAGTTTCCTGTTTGTTTAATGGCAGCCATTCTAACCGGTGTTAGATGGTATCTCATTGTGGTCTTAATTTGCATCTCTCTAATAGCTAGTGAAGCTGAACATTTTTTCATGTGTTTCTTGGCCATTTGTATTTCCTCTTCAGAGAACTGTCTTTTCATATCTTTTGCCCATTTTATAATTGGGCTGTCTGTACTATTGTCATTGAGTTGTAGGATTTCTTTGTATATGCAAGATATCAGTCTTTTGTCAGATACATGGTTTCCAAAAATTTTTTCCCATTGAGTTGGCTGCCTCTTTACCTTTTTGAGAAATTCCTTTGAGGTGCAGAAACTTCTAAGCTTGAGGAGTTCCCATTTATCTATTTTCTCTTTTGTTGCTTGTGCTTTGGGTGTAAAGTCTAGGAAGTGGCCTCCTAATACAAGGTCTTGAAGATGTTTTCCTACATTATCTTCTAGGAGTTTAATGGTACTTTCTTTTATATTGAGATCTTTGGTCCATTTTGAGTTAATTTTTGTGTAGGGGGTGAGGTAGGGGTCCTCTTTCATTCTTTTGGATATGGATATCCAACTCTCCCAGCCCCATTTGTTGAAAAGACCATTATGGCTCAGTTCGGTGACTTTGGGGGCCTTATCAAATATCAGTCGGCCATAGATCTGAGGGTCTATCTCTGAATTCTCAATTCGATTCCATTGATCTATATGTCTATCTTTGTGCCAGTACCATGCTGTTTTGGCAACTGTGGCTTTATAATAAGCTTCAAAGTCAGGGAGTGTAAGTCCTCCCACTTCGTTTTTCTTTTTTAAAGTGTCTTTAGCAATTCGAGGCATCTTCCCTTTCCAAATAAATTTGATAACTAGCTTTTCCAAGTCTGCAAAGTAGGTTGTTGGAATTTTGATTGGGATTGCATTGAATCTGTAGATGAGTTTGGGTAGAATTGACATCTTAATGACATTTAGCCTTCCTATCCATGAACATGGAATATTTTTCCATCTTTTAAGGTCCCCTTCTATTTCTTTTAGTAGAGTTATGTAGTTTTCTTTGTATAGGTCTTTTACATCTTTGGTTAAGTTTATTCCTAGGTACTTGATTTTTTTAGTTGCTATTGAAAATGGTATCTTTTTCTTGAGTGTCTCTTCAGTTTGTTCATTTCTAGCATATAGAAACATTACTGACTTATGTGCATTAATCTTGTATCCCGCTACTTTGCTAAATTTGTTTATTAGCTCTAGTAGGTGTATCGTTGATTTCTCAGGGTTTTCTAGATATAAGATCATATCATCTGCAAACAATGACAGTTTTACTTCTTCTTTTCCAATTTGGATGCCTTTTATTTCTTTGTCTTGCCGGATTGCCCTGGCTAGCACTTCCAGCACAATGTTGAATAACAGTGGTGACAGCGGGCATCCTTGTCTTGTTCCTGATCTTAGAGGGAAGGCTTTCAGTCTCTCACCATTGAGTACTATGCTGGCTGTGGGTTTTTCATATATGCTCTTTATCATGTTGAGGAAGTTTCCTTCAATTCCTACCTTTTGAAGTGTTTTTATCAAAAACGGATGTTGGATTTTGTCAAATGCTTTTTCAGCATCTATTGAGATGATCAATTGATTTTTCCCTTTCGAGTTTTTAATGTGTTGTAATACATTGATTGTTTTTCTTATGTTGAACCATCCTTGCATGCCTGGAATGAACCCCACTTGGTCATGGTGTATGATTTTTTAATGTGTCTTTGGATTCGATTTGCAAGTATTTTGTTGAGGATTTTTGCATCTATATTCATTAGGGAGATTGGCCGGTAGTTTTCCTTTTTTGTAGCATCTTTGCCTGGTTTTGGTATTAGATTGATGTTAGCTTCATAAAATGAGTTAGGTAGTGTTCCATTTTTTTCAATGTTTTGAAAGAGTTTGAGTAAGATTGGTGTCAGTTCTTTCTGGAAAGTTTGGTAGAATTCCCCTGTGAAGCCATCTGGCCCTGGGCATTTATTTGTGGGAAGATTTTTGATGACTGATTGGATCTCTTTGCTTGTGATGGGTTGGTTGAGGTCTTCTATTTCTTCTCTGGTCAGTCTAGGTTGTTCATATGTTTCCAGGAAATTGTCCATTTCTTCTACATTATCCAGTTTGTTGCCATACAGTTGTTCATAATATCCTCTTATAATTTTTTTAATTTCTTCAGGATCTGCAGTTATGTCACCTTTTTCATTCATTATTTTGTTTATATGGGTCTTCTCTCTTTTTGATTTTGTCAGTCTAGCTAGGGGCTTGTCAATCTTGTTGATCTTTTCAAAGAACCAACTTTTGGTGATATTTATCCTCTCTATTGTTTTTTTGTTCTCTATGTCATTTATTTCTGCTTTAATCCTTGTTATTTCTTTTCTTCTACTTGGTTTAGGATTGGTTTGCTGTTCATTTTCTAGCTTCTTCAGTTGATCCATTAGTTCTTTGATTTTGGCTCTTTCTTCCTTTTTAATATATGCGTTTAGTGCTATAAATTTCCCCCTTAGCACTGCTTTTGCTGCATCCCATAGGTTTTGGTATGTTGTGTTCTCATTTTCATTCGTCTCTATATATTTAGCAATTTCTCTTGCTATTTCTTCTTTAACCCACTGATTGTTTAGGAGTGTGTTGTTTAACCTCCAGGTATTTGTGAATTTTCTAAGTCTCTGATGGTTATTGACTTCTAATTGTATTCCATTGTGGTCAGAGAATGTGCTTTGAATAATTTCAATCTTTTTAAATTTATTGAGGCTTGTTTTATGTCCCAGCATATGATCTATTCTGGAGAAAGTTCCGTGAGCACTAGAAAAGTATGTGTATCCTGGTGATTTGGGATGTAATGTCCTGTAGATGTCTGTTAAATCTAATTCATTTATCAGATTGTTTAGGTTTTCAATTTCCTTATTGGTCTTCTGTCTGGTTGATCTATCTATAGGAGAGAGTGATGTGTTGAAGTCTCCCACAATTATTGTGGAAACATCAATTGCTTCCTTTAGTTTTGCCAATGTTTCTCTCATGTATTTTGTGGCACCTTGATTGGGTGCATAGACATTTACGATTGTTATGTCTTCTTGCTGAATTGCCCCTTTTATTAGTATGTAGTGGCCTTCTTTGTCTCTCAAAACATCCCTGCATTTGAAGTCTATTTTATCTGAGATTAATATTGCTACACCTGCTTTCTTTTGGCTGTAGCTTGCATGAAATATTTTTTTCCATCCTTTCACTTTCAGTTTCTTTGTGTCCCTGTGTCTAAGATGAGTCTCTTGTATGCAACATATTGATGGTTCATTTTTTTTGATCCATTCTGCGAATCTATATCTTTTAATTGGGGAGTTTAATCCATTTACATTCAACGTTAAAACCGTGAAGGCATTTCTTGAATCGGCCATCTTATCCTTTGGATTATGTTTGCCATATTTTTCCCTCTCTCTATTAATATCCTTTATTGTACCCATACCGAATCTCTTTAGTACTGAACCTTTCTCCAAGTCTCTCTGTCCTGTCTTTGTTTCTCTGTCTGTAGGGCTCCCTTTAGTATCTCCAGTAGGGCAGGTCTCTTGTTAGCAAATTCTCTCAGCATTTCTTTGTCAGTGAAAAATTTAAGCTCTCCCTCAAATTTGAAGGAGAGCTTTGCTGGATAAAGTATTCTTGGCTGGAAATTCCTCTCACTCAGAATTTTAAATATATCGTGCCACTGCCTTCTTGCCTCCATGGTGGCTGCTGAGTAGTCACTACTTAGTCTTATGCTGTTTCCTTTGTATGTGGTGAATTGCTTTTCTCTTGCTGCTTTCAGAACTTGCTCCTTCTCTTCTATGTTTGACAGTGTGATCAGTATATGTCTCGGAGTGGGTTTTTTTGGATTTATTCTATTTGGAGTTCGCTGAGCATTTATGATTTGTGTACTTATGTTGTTTAGAAGATTTGGGAAGTTTTCCCCAACAATTTCTTTGAATACTCTTCCTAGACCTTTACCCTTTTCTTCCCCTTCTGGGACACCAATGAGTCTTATATTCGGACGTTTCATATTATCTATCATATCCCTGAGGTCCATTTCGAGTTTTTCAATTTTTTTCCCCATTCTTTCTTTTATGTTTTCATTTTCCATTCTGTCATCTTCCAGGTCACTGATTCGTTGTTCAACTTCCTCTAGTCTTGTACTATGAGTGTCCAGAATCTTTTTAATTTGGTCAACAGTTTCTTTAATTTCCATAAGATCATCCATTTTTTTATTTAGTCTTGCAATGTCTTCTTTATGCTCTTCTAGGGTCTTCTTGATTTCCTTCATATCCCGTACTAGGGTCTCATTGTTCATCTTTAGTTCTTTGAGTAGCTGCTCTAGGTGTGTCTCTTCTGGTCTTTTGATTTGGGTGCTTGGGCTTGGGTTATCCATATCGTCTGGTTTTTTCATATGCTTTATAATTTTCTGTTGTTTTTGGCCTCGTGGCATTTGCTGACCTTGATAGGGTTCTTTTAGGGTTTGTAGACCAGTTGAAGTCCTTATCTCTAATTTATCAGATCTACAGCTTCGTGGAGTACACTTTCTCTAACTAACCAGCAGGTGGCGTCCACGAGCCACCTGTTCTCCACAAGCCAGATCTCCCCTGCTTAGCCTTTTTGGTGAGTGGGGGAGTGAGTCTTGTGGGGCCCAATTGGTGTCCCAAGCTTGCGTGTGTAGTTGGTGTTGCCTGCCCTGTATGTGGGGCGTGTTTCTGGGCAGTCGGGGAGGGGGGGTGGCCCTAACAATCAAATCTCCCTGATGATCCTAGAGTTTTAAAGCTACTGCAATAGTCTAATCCTTCAGTTCAGTCCTGCCACAGTTTGTCTCTGCCACTGACCCACAAGTCTTTGGTATTGGCGTATGGCTCCTGAGACTTGCAAGTGGGCCCCTCTTCCAGGCTGTGCACCCCGGGTCCTCTGTTGAGGGATGACTGTGCTATGTCACAGGTGAGTGCCGTCCCCCCAGGGCAGTTCTGGGCTGCTGGGCTGTGTTGGGAGGCTCCCAGTCTGCTCAAATGATGGCTGAATGGGGCTCTGTTAATTCACACTGCTCCCCCTTCCCAGCTCTGGGACATTCAGCTGAGGTTGCAGGGAAGGCTAATGTCCACGCCCAGTTTTGTGGTGTGTGCCTGTTATTTGAAGCACTTCCGTCACACTGGGTTGTCTGGGGCAGCTCTGGGCTATGGGGCTGGCGATGGGCAGGAGTGTTTCCTGTCCACCAGGATGGTGGCTGTGAGCGGACACCCCCCTTTTCTTGGGAAGTTGTGTTGTTTAGTGAATTTTCTCAGCCACTGGATTATTGCCTTTTGTCTCAGAGCTCTCTTAGTTCTGCTCTTGACTTGACGTGCCCAAATTTCAATTCTTTGAAGCTTTCTGTATTGAGCTTCTTAGAGTAATTGTTTTAGAAAAAGCAAAAAGGATTTAAAAAAAAAAACAAAACAAAACAAAACAAAAAAAAAAAACGGCCCTCCTCAGAGATCTAATGGGTTATTGAAATGCTAATAGACAAAGCAACCAGGGCCATTAAGGAAAGGTGCCCAGGGCAGAGAGATCAGCCTTGCTTCGGGATTTGCATATGCGCCTCAAGGCCTGATCTCCGCCCTTCCCCTTTCTGTGTTCACCAGAACTCCAAAAATCCTCTGCTTTTATTTTGGAGTTTTTCGTGTTGTTTTTTTTCTATGCCTGTCTCCTCTCTGCTGGGCTGGCTGCTCTCAGAGTCTCTGGTGTCTGGCCTCAGTCTATCTATGGTTGGAGTTTGAATCAGTAGAATGAGTTTCCGGTAAGAGCAGCCACTGCAATTCTCCCTTCTCCTTCCTGGAGCTGACAGCCCCTCCTCCCCCTGGACTGAGCCTGGCAGGGAGGGGCGCGGGTCCCCTGGCCGCAAAAACTTACAGATTTCGCTGATCTCAGCAGTTCCACGTTTTCATGAGTGTTGTATGAAGTATGCCCAAAGACAGATTGTTCTGTGGTGTCCAGTCCACGCAGTTCCTGGCTTTTTACCTACTTTCCTGGAGGAGTAACTAAAACATACAGCTCACCAGTCTGCCATCTTGCCCCGCCCTCCTGAAAGCCCTTTCCCTAATTCTTAAGTTAAGGCACAAGGTAGCTAATATTAAACTGAGATGGGCAGAAAGCCAGCCTCACACCAGCCGACACAAGCCTTTCAGGATGATTTCTAGACAGGATAGCAGATATGTTAGAAATCGAATTCTAAACTAACTCTCCCTCCACCATCCACCCAGCCCCCTACAGTTTTCCTTTCAGATCCTCTTTTGTATCCACGACTATGCACACAGTGGATAGCACAGGGCAGTGCCAGCCGCCTGTTGCTTTCTACTCCTTAGTGTACTTATATGTGAGCAAACTACTCCTGTCTTCCAAGCATGGCTGTCCCACAAAGGCAATGCTGAAGATTCAAGAATCCCCCTTCTTACCTTGTGAATGTCTCAACAGCCCATTTGAAATATGAATGTTAGCAACTCAGGTAATCCTTCTGCAAAAAACAATGCTTTAAATGATAGTTAAGTTCCCAGGTTGGTCACAAATATATATTTGATTCCTAATGCTGCTGATCTAGTATCATATCAATAGTGAGTCTGATCAGGAAACACTCTGACCCTATTAGTAAGGAGAAAAATTGTGAAGGGAACTTTAACAGCATTATGCAGGAGTGGGGAATGGTCCCAGTGTCAAGGGAGTTAGGAAAGAAATTAAGGCTGTATAATCACCCACCCTGTCTAGCTCCCAGGATTTGTGGTATTAGTTAGCCTTGCAGACTGCTATGCATCTGGTGGACTCCAGTTCTCTTTCCTGTTTAGGGAATTAATTAAGAAGATACCTCAGTGTTCTAGTTTGCTAATGCTGCCAGAATGCAAAACACCAGAGATGGATTGGCTTTTATAAAAGGGGGTTTATTTGGTTACACAGTTACAGTCTGAAGGCCATAAAGTGTCCAAGGTAAGGTAACACATCAGCAATCGGGTACCTTCACTGGAGGATGGCCAATGGTGTCCGGAAAACCTCTGTTAGCTGGGAAGGCACATGATTGGCATCTGCTCCAAAATTCTGGTTTCAAAATAGCTTTCTCCCAGGACGTTCCTCTCTAGGCCACAGCTCCTCTTCAAAAATGTCACTCTCAGCTGCACTGAGTTCCTTCTGTTTGTCAACTCATTTGTATGGCTCCACTAATAAAGGCCCACCCTGAATGGGTGGGGCCATGCCTCCATGGAAATTATCTCATCAGAGTTATCACCTACAGTTGGGTGAGGTACATTTCCATTCTGGTACCAAAATCTGTTCTAGTTTGCTAATGCTGATAGAATGCAAAATACCAGAAATGGATTGGCTTTTATAAAAGGGGGTTTATTTGGTCACACAGTTACAGTCTTAAGGCCATAAAGTGTCCAAGGTAACACATCAGGAATCGGGTACCTTCACTGGAGGATGGCCAACAGTGTCCAGGAAACCTCTGTTATCTGGGAAGGCACGTGGTTGGCGTCTGCTCCAAAGTTCTGATTTCAAAATGGCTTTCTCCCACATTCCTCTCTAGGCTGCAGTTCCTCAAAAATGTCACTCTTAGTTGCATTGGGATCTTTGTCCTCTCTCAACTTCTCCAGAGCAAGAGTCTGCTTTCAACAGCCATCTTCAGACTGTCTCCCATCTGCAGCTCCTGTGCTTTCTTCAAAGTGTCCCTCTTGGCTGTAGCAAGCTCACTCCTTCTGTCTGATCTTATATAGTGTGCCAGTAATTTAATTCAGACTCACCCAATGGGCGGGCCAGCACCTCCATGGAAATTATCCAATCAGAGTCATCACCCACAGTTGGGTGGGGCGCGTCTCCATGGAAACACTCAAAGAATTGCAATCTAATTAACACTGATAGGTCTGCCCACACAAGGTTACATCAAAGGTGATGGCGTTTGGGAGGACATAATACGTTCAAACTGGTACACTCACACATTGACTACCCAGCACAGCGAGAGGTTAACTAACAATTCGTTTCAAGTTAGGAAACAGTGATTTTTCTCATGCGAGAGAGTAATGATGGGTTCAGCAGGAGACCAACTGAGCAGTCTCCAGCTCCATTTGCCTTTCCCTCCAGAATCATTCTGTAAGATTCCAGCCACTTCCAGGGAAGTTTGGCAGCCCCAGGTGAAATCAACAAAAAAGACAAGTTGTGGGCACCATTAAGCCAGCAGTTACTGGGTGACATTTTGGCTAAAGTTACCTGTTGCTGAGCTTTATACACACAAACTGTTCTGGCCCTTGGTAAATTCCATTTTGTAATGTGAGAAGCCCTGAAAGCAAGATTACTTAATAGTGCTTTGTATTTTCTGATTGAGGCAGTCTCTTCAATGTATTCGTCTCATGTCTCACAAACCATTCATAAATTCAGCTTATACTTACGAAGATGCCCTCAGCCACTTAGGGACCAAGTCTGATGATATTGCCCAGATCTGTAGAAGCAGAGTCCAAACATCTGCGTCCCCCAGTCACAACCTCACTTAGCTGTGTGGCTGGATCCAGAGTGGGCAAATCATGGTCACCCTAAACCCATCCTGAGGCCATTCCCCCATTCATTAGCACTTCATTACTTCCCCTTGCACTCCCCACTAAAAAACAGGTAACAACCTCAAAGCATTAACAAGTAATATAGAGTTTACAAAAGGTTATGGTGGTGCAACCAAGAAGACAGCTGTGTCTTAGCCCTCACGAGAAAACTTAATCCAAGTCCATTGTTATACATCTCTCTTCTTTCGGGCACTTCCTCTGGGCCTTGTCTCCAGGTTTCTTCTTTTCCTCATCCTCCAATAGCTCCTCTCCTAGCTGCCCCAAGTTTGTTGCCCTCAGCCTCCTACTCCTTCCCCTATTTCCTCTCTGGAATTATTTTGAGAGCTCAAATATAGACCCAGATCTGCCCCAAGCTCACTTGGTGACTTTGTGAGAGCTGTGGCCTTGCTATCACTTGTTCTTTTCACCTACAGCATGAAGCAGTCAGACAAGATAACAATCAGGTCCCATGTCATACATTCTGTGCTCTCTCTGATATTGCAACCGCTGCTCATTAAGGAGCCTTTCCAGCATCCTTTCCTTGTGTCAGATGTATTGGCGAGAGATCAGATCTGCCAAATCAACATGATTATATGATTGGAGAAAGTGTACTCAGAGGTACTCATTAATTCTTTTCAGTGTGTGCAACCACCATTGCATTAGAAAAATGGTGATGGCTATGACAACAGTGATGATGGCAAGAGCAGCAGCACCTTACAGTGCACAGAACGTTTCAGTCTACAAGATCCTTTTTGTAAACACCATATCATTCTAACCTTTCAATCTTTCTATGAGGTAAACAGATGGGCAGTGAGAGTCAAACTGTACAGATGCAGAAACTGAGATTCAGAAAGATCAACTGATTTGCCCAAAGTCACATGGCCAGAAAATGAGAGTGTGTGAGGGCACACTGCCTATCTTCTGATTCATAGTCCAGTAGCCTTGAGAAAGAGATACACAGCCACTGTCATCCAGGAGCTGGCCTGGCCCTATTTGCCAGGTCTTGCTGTTCTCCTGTTGAATATAAACAACTTCACAGAACACGAACATCAGACCAGGCCACTGTGTGACAAAAAGACAACTCAGCTCATGCCTGAACACAGCAAAACCATTTTCCAAACCACAAAAACGACCTAACACCAGCAAATATGAGTGATTGCTGTTTCTTTATCCATTACAGCTTTAGCATTGCACAGATAATCATGAAATTACCCTCACTCCTGACAGCATCCCAGTCCAGCCTTCCTTCTTAAAACCTCCCCCAAAACACCCAGTATAAGCCCAAATCCTATAGTAAGCCCTTTACCAACACCCTCTTAGTGAGTGGCCCCATAGTTACCCATGGTGTGTGTTCTCCCTCTCTGCAACCAGTCATAACCTAACTTGTTCAGGTACAGGTATGTTCCTAGCAGGCTATGGCTTGAAAGTGTTGAGGGGCCTTTTATTACAACTCACTGTTAGTAAGTGACACTCTCTTGGAAAATAACTAGAAGGGAACAAATGCTACATTGAAATCTCCTGCAGGGTTTTGGAAAAATACAAGGTTTCTGGAATCTATATTCTGAAATTTTCTGTAAGAATTTCTAGACCAGAAAATGCATTCCTTTTGATCTCAGCTAGGTTCAGCAAGGATGATTACATCCTGGGTTATTCTGCTGCATTTCTGCAGACCAGCTTTTGGGAATCACATGCATTTCCGATAAACCTTGCTCAGATAGATGGAAATGCCCCTTCTTTCTCGAAGTTCAGACACACTAATCTGCTTTGCTTTTTCTGTTGTACCTAAATATCTCTGCATTATTCAAATTTATTAAAAAATTTATTAATTTGTATTGGTCTATTTTTTTTTCACTAGAATATAAGTGCTTTTAAATAAAGGACCTTGTCTTCCTTATGCACCATGATAGTCACAGCTTCAAGAACAGCATCTATTTTCACATGATAAAGTCTCAAAAAATTTTTATATTATGAAATGAAATGCTGGCATAAAAGGGTCAACAACTTCCAAGGTAATGAATTACAATACATTATAGCCTTTTCTGCCAGGAGATGATCTACATACTGAGGAAATGGACTTGTCTGGTGTCAAAGGCAGCCAGCAGGTCAAGCGTACACAGTAAAGCAGATTTCAGCTGAAATTTAAGGATCCCTTTCCGGCAGGACTGGACAAAGAAACAAAATACACAGATTGCCTCAGAAGTCTCCCTTGGATTGATATGATCAAACAAATATCTACAACTATTTGACAATTATTTGGTGGTTAGCAGAGGGATTCTAGCCTTCTTCCTCAAGTTTGGAAGGACGTGATGGTCTTTAAAATCATAGCCTGAGAACTTTTGATTCAAAGTAATGACAGGATATGACTAAAGTCACAAGATTGATTTTCATGGTTGGCTTCTAAAAACCAGTGCACTTACGTTAAAGTCTAGTGCAATCTTGTCATATGTTTATGTTCTATGAAAAGCTTTTTGTGATCAAATGCAATGAGACTAATGTATTCTCTCTCTTCCTTCCAGGCCCCAAAGCTGTAGAAGCTTATGGCAAAAAGTTCGAGGTAAAAACAGTTTCTGGAAAATTGCTCTTCTCTGCAGATGACAATGAAGTGGTAGTAGGAGCTGAGAGATTACGAGTTCTAGGTAAGGAAACTTGAATCATTTAACTGGCTTGATGTGTTGTGTATATTTTAGATGAAAAGTGAATTGACCTCTAGAAGAATGTGTCATTCAGGCGAGTTACCTGGATTCTTTCAAAGCAAGGCAGTGGAATCCCCATGGAGCCAGATCCCTGGCAAAAGATTCTCAAATTGTGAAGTTTTTGTGGCATGTCTCCCAACACTGAGTTTTGGGTGGAGATATGTGGTCATGCAAAGAAGTATAATATAACACATCCTATCCCCAGAGACTAAAAGTCTTGCTAGGATTTGAGACTTGTATAGCCAATACAGCAATCTGTAAATCTGGTTGCAATTAAGAATAGCCCAGAGAACTGAAAAGTTTAAGTTTGTAGATCCAACAATAACCTACCAAATCAGAAACTTTGGTGGAAGAACTGGAAAATTTGTTTTAAAAGCATTTGCAGGAATGACCCTGATCCCACTGTTGAGAATCATTGAGCTAGACCACACAACAAATTAGTCTTCCTTGGCTATACACTGAAACAGCCTAGCATGAGAGTTTCAGGTCCTGGTGCTAGAGCTGACCTGATATCATCTCCTAGCTGTGCAACTTTGGGCAAGTCACCCAACAGCACTGAGCTAATTTCCTCTTCTGCTCAATAGGACCAAGAACACCTACCAATCCAAGTCGAAGATCATGTTACACATAAGTATCACAGTGCCTGGGACAAAACAGTGCTCAGTAAATGGTAGTTGCTGCGGTTATTAATACTACTCTTAATATAAATATAATGTTTTCTTCTCTTGCTCCCTAAGTTTCATTAGAGGAACGTATTTATAAGCTCCAGCTCTGAGATTAACCCACCCCGTCTCTATGCTTTACCAGCTGTGTAACCTTAAGCAAGTTATCTAACCTCTCTGTGCCTACATTTGCTTATCTATAAAATGGTAGCAATAGAAGTACCTACCTTCAGAGACTGTTGGAAGGACTGAATGAAATAATCTGTATAAAGCAGTTAGTAAGGTCACTGAAAAACAGTAAACATTCAGTAAGTGCCAGATGTTAATTTAAATTAATATTATAATTTTTATGGAGTTGTTTTTACTTTAAATTATTTGTTCTTTGTGTTGTTATTTGCGCTCTAATCTTTCTCCTCCATTGCTGTTCGCCTTTTTGCCACTTCCGCCCTCAGTAAATTAGCCTGTCTGGTCTATCTGTCTCTCTCTCATATATATAAATTTTGAGTCTGAATTTCATTTATATGTGTATATATATATGTATGTATACATATGTATATATGTATATATATAGCATTTCATTATATATACTGAATATATGTATATGTATACAAATATGTATATATGTGTATATGTGAGTGTGTGTGAACATATGTATATATATTACACCTTCATGACTAACTTCTTTGCTGGGTGACCCCTAGATCTCCATCCCCAGTCCTGGCACCTTTCCTGAGTTCTAGACCTACCTTTTCATCTACATAGTGCATCAGCTTCTCAAACTCAGTGGGCCTTGAATGCTTCGCATAGTCAATCACACAACACACACACGCACACTTTTCATCACCCTCACCCTCCGCTCCCCAACCTGTATTTGCCCCTGACTTCCCTCCACTCTGACTGGTCTATTGTGCATTCTCCCAGTCCCAAAGCTTTAGCATCATCCTGGTCATCAGGCTTAGCGGAGTCGGAAGGTGGAAATGATGGCTGCAGGCTGCAGAGGCAGGGAGGCAAGGGCCAGTATAATCCCTGTTGTGTCATCTGGAGCAACTCCTGTGGTCTGTCAGGGCCTTGCTTTCTCCTATCTGTAAAATGAGAGTTGTGTAGAGCAGAAGTTTAAAAACTATTTTTTTTTCAGCAGCATAAATTTTAAAAATACAAATTTCATCCAGAACCTAAATAGATAAAAAGCAAGACTACTCTGGGTTGTAGGTGGAGAGGAGTGGAGGGAGGGAAGTCATAGGTTTCATTCTTTCCCTCTCTGTGTCCTTTGTGGACCCTTAGAACTTCTTTTCAAAACCACCGAGGAGGATAACTTGAAAAAAATGCAGGCTGTTGAGCATTTGCTGTGACTCAGGCACTATGTTTAATGTGTGCTATTATATTTATACCTCACAAGGTGTTTGTTACTACTTGTGAAAAGTGGTAGATACCCTTTTTTATCATCCTCATTTTACAGATGATGGAACTGAGCCATAAAGAGATTTGAGTCAGAATGAGAGTAAGACCAGGACCCAGTCTCTGCAGAGGGCCCCACTTTAAAGCACTACACTTCGCTGCCTCCTCTGATTAGTCCCATTTTAAGATGAGGGAACTGAGGCTTGAAAGGGTGAATACACTTGCCCAAGGTCAAGCAGCCAGAAAGTAGTCAGATCGGTGCTTAAATCCTTGTCTGCAGCCAGCTTCAGTGCACTTAACCACAACATAAATGTTAGTTCTGAAACCCCTTCCAGCTCTCACCATTCAGGCTCTTCTCTCTCATTTGTAGAAATGGCACTTGTGTCTTCTTTCTAGGCTGGAGAAAAAGCAAGAGCTTTAGGCCATCTTCTTATTCAAGAGCACTTTGTTATACCAGCTCTAAAATAATTGCCCAAAGGAAGAAATGATGGGAACTTGCATCAAGATTGTTTTTGTCCAAGTGGGATTGGCACTTCCTGTTAGTTTTTGGTGCTTCATGAGTCATCTCACTGCTTTAAAATCTGACTGTACAAACTGCAGGGTAATTTTAGATGCCCAAGCACTTTGATTTAATATTAGCCTACAAAATTCTGTGATGGTATATCTTAAGAGCTCCCGTGCCCTGAGGGTTATTTAGACTAACAGCTTGAAAATGATTATAGTTTCCTGCCACTTCAAGGCAGGCAGATATTTTTGTTGGTGATGGTTGTCATGGTTGTGGTATTTTACTGAGAGAACAATGTACGATAACATCGATATCTCTTGATGATTAGATGCATTTTCTTTTTTAAGTGAAAATGAGAAAAAAGGAAGCCTCGTGACAAACATCTCTGCTGCTACTTGTGCTAAAAAGATTTGGAAATGACCATCCCACAAATCCCGCATCAACCTGCTCAGTGAAATGAACCTGGCATGTGGCAGAAATGAGCTTCTTGTCAGCTGGGACTCAACCATATGGTGTAGAACAAGAAATTTAGGCAATTTCATTTTCAGCTTAATGAGAACTTTATCTTTTTGAGTTGTCTTCTTGCACAAGCTCTCGGGAGGTTTGAGTCTGGATGTGTATTTTATGGTGGTGTCTAACATACTTGGGTTTGAACCTTTGCTCAGACACTTAGGATCTGTGTGACCCTAGCCATGTCTATTTTCTTCTCTAATCTTTGGTGTCCACATGTATAAACAAAGAGAGAGGAGCAAAAGAAAGAACAGAAGGAAGAATTATTGAAGAAATATAAAAGGAAACGTACAGAAGTTAGTCATTTTAGTTGTCAGTTGAGTAGAATAAGTAGGAATAAACAGTAGGGGCCAAAAAGGATAATGCCTCGTGTATGACAGCATAACTCATGGGCTCAGAACAATTTTCACAATTTTTCAAATTCTTCTCTGGGTAAGCACACCCACGCATGCAGTTTTCAGGACAATGAAAACTTTAAGTTCACTTGAAGGATCTTGACTAGTATGGCAAAGGGACAAGAATGGTTCGCAGAGAATGGTTTGATTATCTGGGAGCTTTGATTATGGGAAAGAGATGGGGAATATACGTAGGCAGACTATAGTCACTGGTCTCTCATTTGTGCAAGTCTTCATTGGGGAAAAGAGAGCAGGCAAAATCTGGTGGAGTTGAGTTGCTGTGAGCACATATTTTATAATTAACACTGGCTTATAATCCTGTGGACCTGTCACTTCATCGTTTTAGGCATCCTTTCCCTCCTCTGAGATGTAAGTGTAAAAAGCTTGGCTCTCAGAGTTGTTGGGAGAACCAAGTGGTATAATGTGTGGAAAGTGCATAGCACAGGCCTGGCACACACGGAGGGCTCATGACACATGCTGGTGATGGTTTCTGTGGCTCCGCTTGGGCTTCAAGGGATCCATCAGGTCCGGGATGATATCTAGCACTTGTGTGTTCACAAAAGGAGGTGCTCAGAGAGAAACTGGCTGAGGACTTGTAAGAGATTAATAAATCAGAGAAGGTTGAACTAGTGGATAACCTGGACATGGCCAAGGCCGGAGAATATCTTTATGGGCTCGAAAGTTCTACATAGCCCATTTCACACTTGTGCAGGTAAGGCTGGTCTTTACTAACATATTTGTTCTCAAGTTGTACTTAGGTAATGGAAGAAAGGAAGGCCTAGGTTGAATTCCCCAAATTATAGAGGCTTTCCCGGGCTTGTTAAAACAATGGATCTCGAAGTATGATCCTTGGATCAGGAACATGAGTTAGGGCCTACTTGTTAAAAGGCAAATTCTCAGGCCCCATCCCAGACCTACTGAATCAGGAATTCTGGGGGTGGGACCCAGCAAGGTGTGTTTTAACAAGCCCTCCAGATGATTCTGCTGCACAATAAAGCTTAAGAATCACAGAGCCAAGATTATCACAGCTAAATCATTTTACCACAATTCTGCTCATGGCTTTCAGGTGAATTCAGGTTTGGCTTTTACTACTTTGCTCTGAAAAATCTATAATGCTCCCCCCACACACACACACACACATACATATATTGAGTACTTACTCTGTGCAAGGCATCAGACAATGCACTTACCCTATATAAATGTATTTGATTCCTACAACAGCCTTATGAGGAGGGCACTGGCTTATCACCTTCATTTACAGATGAGCAAAGGGAGGCACAGAGCAGAATAAGCTGCCCATGGCTCCATAGAGAATCAGTGGCAGAGCCAGGCCCTGCATCCAGCCGGCTTATCCATTATACTGGTGCCCCTTCTGTACCCATCGCAGCGATCGTCAGCTTCCCTGAACACCATAGCACGTTGACATCACAGTGAGAGCGAACGAGAACTGGGCAACCATTTTCCAGATAGTCCCCTTGTCTGCCGTTCCCTCAGTTCTCCCATCTCCCTGACTGTTCCTCTGCTTCCCTCACTAACTCTTCTTTCACCTGGTAAATTGTGTAGCCTCATACTTAGGGTCATGTGGGAACGCCCCCAAGGTTCAGTCTTTATTTTTCTTTCCCACACCTACCCATGGTTTCAACATTTGCTTCTTTTCAGATGGTGCCCCAAATCAGTATTTGCCCTGAATTGTCTTCTTGATTCTAGTTGCAAATTCCCAACAGCTTAGACTTTTCTGCACAAAAGCCTTTCCATCACTTCCACCCATTACCCAAAGCTGAACTTAGGTCTCCTCCATCAAACTCCCTGTCTCGCCCCACTTCTCCAGTTCTCCTTATGGGTAGCCGTTCTCCTAGCCATAAACTCTGGGAACAGTCTCCAAGGCCTGGCTTTCATTCAGGGACCAGACCCTGTCTTCCTTCCTATAAACCCAACTGTCTTTGCCGTCTTCGGGTTTTCCATATTAGAAAGGTATCTCCTTAGGTCTGATGCAAGAGAATTTAGTTTTGTATTCAAGCCTGTACATTTAATTACCAAAAAGTTATAAAATTAGTTTGCAAGATAAGACATGAAATACTTTAGCCTTAATTACAGAACAAAGTTACTCAATATCAGACAGGAATGACCTTTAAAAGGCAGCAAGAAAATAAGCAATGTAAAAGCCGGGGCATCTAAGTTAAGGCGTCTTCGTGGAGACACCAGGGAAACCATAACTTTGGTTTTCATTAATGACCAATTTCATTTAAGAATGAATTGGACGTTATAGCATTTATAAACAAAGCATAATTATAAAGTGTGATTCTAATTGTTAATTAGGTCTATTTATACTCTAGATTAGTTTTTTAAATATGTCCTCTAGATCCACTTAATGCTAATTATCTGAGTTACATTATTAACAATTGAAAAACATGTTAATTAAATCTAAAGCCATTTCAATTAGCATAAGATTTATAGAAATTTAAATATGGCCTGATGCTGAACTTGTTATTTTCAGTACTACGTCAGATGATATATTATTCAGTCTTCTGAATTAGTTTTTGATGAAACTCTCTACTGCAACCTGGCAGTTGATAATTAGGATAAAAGGATTGGGGATATTCTTAGTAGTGCTCATTCATTGAATATAAATATATTTGAACACATACACGTACACACACACATAAATAATCTCCAAATCCCTGCTCCTGGCACATGAAGATACAGAGATGAATGCACTGTTCCTGTTCTCTTAGGGAGCTCTCATTCTCCTAAAAGAAATGAGACACCCCCGCAGAGGGCTGAGAGTGCAAGCAGGAAAGAAGCTGCCTAAGAAGAATAGAAACAACCTGTTTATAGACTCCAGCTTTGGTCGAATGGGGTGGGAGAGTTTAAAAAGCATCTTAAATGAGGGAGCAGTTGAGTATGGATCAGAGAAGAAAGATGTCAGGAGGTGGAGAGAGTGCTTTCCTGGTGAATGGAATAGCACTTGGGTATCTGTTAGGACCCATTTGGTTGTAAGTGACATACACCCCACTCGAGGTGGTGGTGTGTGAATTTATGGCAGTGTATGAATTTATGACCTCATGTAATTGAAAAGTCCCGGAGTAGCTGGCTTCAGACTAGTTTCAGGGGCTCAAACAATGCAACCAAAATTCAGTCTGTCTCTTACCTTTGTTCAGCTATGTTTTCTAGTATTGTATGCTTTCTTCAACTCCGCTGGCTGCAGAAAGAATGCTTCACCTCCTAATATAGAGCTAATAGAGCCCTTGGTTTTACTCTGATTGCTCTGATTTGGGCCATACACCCATCCCTGGACCAGTCATCGTGACCGGGATGATGAAATATGCTAGTTAACAAGGACTGGGTCATCCACCCACTGCTAGAGCTAGAGATGGGGGTGACTGAGAGTGAGATAGATGGGGCAATTCTGCAAGGGAAAATTGGGGTGTTGTTACCAGGGGAGGGAATGGATGTTGGGCAAAGAAAAATAAAATTCACCATAATGAGCAAAGGTTGTGGAAAATCATGACAGGCTATATACGAGGCAATTGGACCCAGGAATTGTAAGTGTATTAGTGGAAGATACTTTGTAAATTCTCCCTCTGGACATACTAGCTTCCTCCCTGAACACCCCAAGCAAGTTTCCACTTCTGGGCATTTGAACTTACTGCCCTTCCCCCCGGCCAACACCCCTGCTAGAATCCTCTTTTCAGGATATGCTCATAGGTCTCCTCCTTTTGTACTGTATGCCACGTCATCAAAGAGTTATTCCCTGATCACCTTATAAAAATATAAAAACAGCATGATCCTCCTGTTACTCTCTATATTAAACATCAGCAAACTACAGCCCATAGGCAAAACAAGGCTTACCCCCTGATTTTTGTTAATAATGTTTTATTGGAATACAGCCATGCTTATTCGATTAAGTATTGTCTATAGTTGCTTTTGCACTACAGGAGCACAGGTGAGTTTGACAGAGATCAAATAGTTCACAAAGCATAAATAATTTATTTTCTGACCCTGTATAGATGTTTCCCAAACCCTAGTTTACCCCTTTACTTTGCTTTATTCTTCTTCATAGCAGTTATCACAACATGAAATAGTGTATATTTATTTTCTTCCTATTGCTCCTTATTAGAATATAAGCTTTGTGATAGCAGGAACTATTGTTTTAGAATTCTATAACAGTGCCTGCACATAGTAAGTACTCAGTAGTATTTGCTGCATGAGTGGACTGAAGGATTTTGAACACTGGATTGTCTTATAACCAATTTGATAGCAGTGTGTATATTGGAAAGGATGGAGAAAGAACTTGCACCTAAGTTGGGAGAATATTAAATAGCTTGGGATAGGATGGGAAGAGAAAGGAGAACAAACGGGAAAGATCACCTTAAGGTATTATTAACGAAACTTGGGAACTAGGGTGTGGAAGGTCGAGAAAGAGAGACATCAGGGCAGACTCTGGTGCTTGAGCCTTGATAGTCAGACAACTGTAGCATCATTAGCAGAAATGTATAGGAGCAACAGCTTGGGGATCAAGAGGTGAAAAGTGCAGCTTTGGATGCTTTGGGGCTTTGAGCTTGAGGACCTGTATAAGGGAGAAGCTCGCTGTCCAGTAGGAAATCCTCGGGAGAGGCGAGACTGAGCAGAGGGTTCCAGGAATCATCCACAAAGAAGAAACAGATGGACTCCAGAGAAGATGGCCTGGGGGATATGGAGGAGCTCCCTAATAGAGCTTCACAAACAGCTCTCAACCATCCAGCCCATTTCTTTCCCTGAGGCCTTGATTTCCCTCCCTTGAGGCATCCTCAGAAGTTTAGTTTTTCCTAATCCACTCTACCTTTCACCATAGCCACGTGAAAAAACTCAAAAGCTTTAGGATGTGACAAAAATGGGTTCTGCCTTACTTACCAGCTGTATGACCTTGGCCAGCAGTTATTCAAATCACTTGGCCAGTGTCTCTAGGTTCTAAACAGTCACCCTCTCTTTCCTTTTTCTTTGTTCCATCTTTTTCTTTTCTTTCTCTTCCTTTCTGAAGTATCTCATCAGTAAACAGAAGGAAGCATGAGAGAATCTGTAGGATTATAGTAAAGAGTGGCACACAGTTTCTCTTACATGGTGGTAAAAGCTCAAAAATTCAGACATTTATCCTTGGGAGATGGGAGTTTACCAATCTAATAGTAACATTTGAGTGACAATTCAGAGGAACCTGAAACTTGCCAGGGCCCTCCTTCCCCTCTGTCACCATTAGCAGGGATAATCTGCTGGGGATTCAGCTATTTAAAAAGAATTGCTGCTTGTATAGCTCCTCATTCCAAAGTTGGTTTATTTTTTACAGGAATACAGGAATAATGTATTAGATCATAAAGATATGTTTCCCATAAATAATGCAGCAAGAAAGCCAAATATAAGAGTCTCAGATGAATAACCCCAACCTAATAAACCAGAGATACTTAATGAGAAAAAGTACAATTCCACAATCAAGAAATAATCACGGGGTTTCACTGGAAATGCTATTGGGACTATAACTTCCATAATTCTCCAAAAAATAAAAAAGAGCCAGTCCAAAAGCCCAGATGTTTCAGCTGCCTGGTTTTACGCACTCATCTACCCATATACTCCAGCATTAAAAGCTGCAACAAGAGTTTCTGTTTAAGGTGATGAAAATTTGGGGGTAAGGGATATGGTGATAGTAGGCACAATATTGTGAATGCAATTAATACTACTGAATTGTACATGTGAAAATGGTTAAAATGGGGAAATCTTGAGTTGTGCATATGTTATTACAGTACCTTACGAAACGGAAAAGAATATGCTACTTCCAACTTTGCCCATAAAAACCACCAGACCCCCAGGGTGACCTTGGAAAACATATGCTGGATATGGTAACGCCAAATCATGGAAAGACTCGATTTTTGAACCATTGTTTGGAAGAGAGCTGCCTGGCCAGTATCTGTAACAGTTTGGACTGTTACATGAACAAGAAATAAACTTGCATTGTGTTTAGCCAAAAAAAAAAAAAAAAGGGCAGCCACAGTTCAGCTTTTCCACTCAACCTTGAGGAATTAATTCCTGAAGCAGGAGGGAAAGGCATTTACTGGGCCCCACACACTTTTCCCTTTGGCAAGGAGGGAGATGTGATTTCATATGAGTGTGATAGAGTCATCGTTCTGTGTGAACACAGCTGTCCCATCAGCGTTGCCTTAGCAGAGCTCTCAGCCCTCATTCATTGTCCCTCAGGGGTGCAGGGACTGGGGGAGGAGAAAAGACAGTTGGAATATTTCTCAGCTTTGTAGTTTGATGAAAGAATGGAGGAGGTTCGCTCTTTGGCTGCTTCGCAGGGAACCAGTTCCAGCACTAGCCAAAGGAGGGAGATGTGTTTTTTGTTTGTTTTTGGAACTGACGTGGCTTTGATTTCTCTATCAAGCCCCAGTTAATATGCTTTCAGGCATCTGTTGGTTGGTTTTTATTGTCCAAGTTTTCTTCTTGCCATTTAATACCAAGAACAGAGTATTTCCAAATAAGGTGACAGACTTCCACCAGGCCCTCTTTAATGTCAGGAGGATTTCCATACAGTCTCACTGCAGTCTCCTTTGTCATTAATTATATTGACTATTGCAGAATATTCTTACGCAAACCAAAGTCACTCGAGTTGGATTTTTTTTCCTTTCCAGCAGAGGCCAAGGGGAATGTTGTATTCCACAGTGACACCAGGAATTAATGAGATGACAGTGTGAATAAGACACTCTCAGGGCTCAGAATAGGGAAGAAAATTAACTTTATTCTCCTTTATTAGAGGCACTTAAATTTCATTCTGCTTATTTGAGTGGGAGAAAAAGTACTGAAAATACTCCCTTTGACTCCTAATACCTCCCTTCCTACCTAGCTCTACACTTTTGCCATGTGTTACTCTTCTAAGCTTAACCCCTTGTGCACCTTGACTTCCCTAGGAATGGTGGGTAAGATGGCGAGGGTGAACCCAAACAAACAAAGGAAATAGGGAGGGTGGGGAGACATCCAGAACCCTCAGGGAACAGAGCAGAAGCAATTGCCCACAACTCTCCCCTTTGAGTCCTGGTATAGCAGAATAGTTAAAAGAGTGCAGGGTTTAGACACAGACTGCCCAGGTTTCACTCTTGGTCCTAGTGGTGCCTCCTTGGGCAAGTTTCTAAATCTCTGAAAGCTTCCAGTTGCTCATCTGTAAAATGGGTACAATCAGAATACTCACATAATAGATGTAAAGCATGTGGCAGAGTGCCAAACACATAACTAATGTTCAAGATAATGACGCCCATTATTGTTCCTACTACAAATTGTTATTGAGCATCATTTGTAAAACTATTACCAACCTAATTTCAATGAAGGGATGTAAGGACACAGCAATAAAGATTCTTTGATCTCAAGTAGGTTATAGCCTAGTAGAGGTGTTGTACAGGTTTGTATATATTACAGGTTTGTATGTGTATATTATATCCCCCCATGTTCTTTGATGCAGTCTTGTGGGGGCAGACATATTAGTGGGGATTAAGTTGGAAAGTTTGGATTAGGTTATTTCCGTGGAAATGCACCCCACCCAACTGTGGGTGATGACTCTGATTGGATGGTTTCCATGGAGGTGTTGCCCTGCTCATTCAGCATGGGCCTTGATTAGTTTACTGGAGCACTGTATAAGCTCAGACAGAAGGAGCGAACTTGCTACAGCCAAGAGGGACACTTTGAAGAATGCACAGGAGCTGAGAGAGGAACTGCAGTTTACAGAGACATCTTAGAAACAGCCTTTGAAAGCAGACTTTTGCTCTGCAGAAGCTAAGAGAAGACAAATGCCCCAAGAGCAGCTGAGAGTGACATTTTGGAGAGAAGCTGAAGCCTAGAGAGGAAAAGCCTGGGAGAAAGCTATTTTGAAACCAGAACTCTGGAGCAGACGCCAGCCACATGCCTTCCTAGCCAGCAGAGGTTTTCCGGACACCATTGGCCATCCTCCAGTGAAGGTACCCGATTGTTGATGTGTTACCTTGGACACTTTATGGCCTTAAGACTGTAACTGTGTAACCAAATAAATCCCCTTTTATGAAAGTCAATCCATTTCTTGTGTTTTGCATTCCAGCAGCTTTAGCAAACTAGAACAGGTGTCAAAGCACATCCCCAAGTGGAATATTAAATAGCAGTATGAATGTTTGTTGTTGTTGTTGTTGTTAAAACTTCCACAAAAATATAAGATAGATCTTGGTTACAGTATGTGCCAACAGGACTAGCCAGTAGATACCAAAGCCAGCAGAGGTGGTCAAGAAAAAAGTCTTGGAGGAAAGATTGAGGGAAAGGATAAGGGAGGCAGGAAGAGTTTGAAACTGGGGAGTGACAAGATACAATTGGTGCTTCAGAAAGATTCCTCAGGACACAGTGAGGAGGGTCACAGTAGCAGAGTGCAAGAGAATGAGCTACAGCCTTCCAGGCAGCAAGATGAGCAGAGCCGTGAGTACGGCTGTGTGTGACAGAGGAGGCTGGATGGGCTGCCAGGGGCTCCCCAGCAAACAGGCACATGTGAATTTATCTTTTGGGAAGCGGTTATCATTATGAACATACAGTAAACAGGAATTGCTTACTTCCCCAAAAGCCTTAGTTAAGGAGATGTCTCGGGGTTCTGCCAGAGCCTCTGAGGGACCTTCCCTCTGAGCAGTGTACTGTGCGGGTTGTGGCTGACACGTTCTCAGGAATGTTTGATACTCTTATTTGTTCTGAAAGCCCAAGAGAGAAGTCAGGTATAGTTAGACCCTTAGAGGTTATTTGCAGTGCAGGAACTTTCTCTCATGGTTCGAAAAGAAAGGAGTGACAACAACAGGAAGCTTCTTACCATTATTTAAGCCATACTGTAGGAGGTTCTCATTTTAAAAGATATATTCAGTTGCATTCAATAAATACTGACTGAGTGCTTACTCTGGCCAATGGCCATGCTGACCACAAGGGCACCTGGGTCTCTGCCTTCCTGGAATTCACCACCAGGCTAGAAAGACAAGATAATAAACATTCACATAAGAAGAAGGTCTCATCATGAGGGAAGTAGAAGATGCTATGAAAAATAAAATTGGGAGATTTTAACCTAATTTTGCAATTAAGGGAAGTCTTCCCAAAGGAAGTGATAATTGAAGTGTGACCTGAAGGATTAAGGAATTGGAGGTAAAGGGAGTCAGAGGGGCTGCAGGGGAGCTGCTGTGTCAAGCATGTGGGACAGCATGTACAACACCCTAGGGAAGCAAGGCCTGAGAGAGTTTTGAGGTCCAACATGGCCAAGGGTAGATGTCCAGGAGCACAGTGCCAGATGTGAAAGGGGAGAAGTCATAATTACAATTAACTTTTATTAATGCCTGCTATGCCAGGTGCACTCTAATCCCTTTACATGTGTTGACTCAATTCTCACAACAGCCCTTTGATAGAGGTTTTATTATAAGCACTTTACAGATGAAAAAACTGAGACAGAGAATTAAGTTCTCCAAAGTTATGTATATAATATGGCAGAAGTGAGTTGCAAACACAGGTGATCAAACTCTAGAGCCTACATTCTGTTTTGTTTTTAAAACAGATTGAGATATAATTCACATACCATACAGATCACCCATTTAAAGTGCACAGTTCAGTTGTTTTTAGTATAAAGAGCCTATGCTTCTAGCAAATATCACATACACAAAGACACAAATATACATATGTATCATGTTTTATGTGTATATATTATGTATATTTTTTGCAATTTGATATGTTATATATATACATTGTTATATAAATAGAGATAAATATATATAAATCTATAGAAATACATATGTGTGTCACAATATAGTGTGTACTGTGTGTCATATTAAGACATTCTCTTATGAGTAATCAGATGTTGACAGGTTTCAACTGGGGAGTGACAAGATCCAATTGGTGAGTCAGAAAGATTCCTCAGGATACTCAGGAGGATCAGCTAGTGGGTTAGTTCAAAAAAACATTAAAAAAAAGTTATGCAAGCTGCTCTGAAAGATTTGTAATGCTCACAGACAGCTCACATTGCTTTTTTTTTCTTTTCCCTCTCAGCCTAAAGGAAGCTGGCTGGGCGTACGATGAAGAGAAAGAAAGTAGTGATTGGAAAGAGCCTAGGCATGGCAAATGAGTTTTGAACACACTGCGTCATTCTTCCAACTAAGTTGCTTGATGTGAGCTGATCAGAGGTCAAAGCACAGTTAAAGTACTTGTCTTGTGTCACGGACTCGTGGAAGGTTGCATTTAACCGAACAAAGGAGAGAGGTGATATGAAATCAATATGCAAGATGTCTGTGAGGTATGGAGGAAGGCAGTGAGCTTTCCTTCTTTGGCTGTTAAATGCATCTCAGCCGCCAGGGAAAATGACTTCCCCTTTCAACTTCCTCTCTGTCTAGCTGACTGGTTATTGGGGAGTGTGCAGGCTGTAGTGGTTCAGCTGTTGGTTTAATGAGGGCGTTCTTGCATGAGTACCTGTGCAAATTCCTCTGCCCTAATTCTTCCTCCCAGGGCTCTGAAAATATGTCTTGCCTTAGCAAAGACTGAGCAGAGACTTCTGGGGGAGCATGGAAGGTGCCAGGGCCCTGGATTTATAAGACACAGTTTCTATCTGCCTCTGGAAACTTATGTCATGTATGAGATGTGAGAAATGTATAAGTGAGACTCACCGTGTGCAAGGCCATGTGCCCTAAAATGTGGCCCAGAGAACTGGGGGCCACTGAAATTCCAAGGAGAGGGTTTCACCAAGAAGAGGAGATTTGAAATAGCACTTAAAGAATTTCAGTGGGTGAAGCTAGGGGAAACAGGAAAAGCTGTTCATGTTGGATCAAAATAATATGTGTAACCACTCATACTCTTTTGTCTCAACCTTGTAACGGAACTTTAGTTAAAAATGACTTTAGTTCTTTCATCTGAACAACTAAGGGATAAAAAATGAATTTCAGGATAAAAGTTGAATTGACTGGTTTTTGACATGATCCTTTTCCTCTTCCTCTCCCCATCTTCTCTCCACTCTCTATTCCTTCTTTACTTCCATGATTCCTAGATGGAAAAATTATACAAGTGTGAGAAGCCAGTTACGGACAAAGACTGTGCTGCCACAAATCATGAGTGTGTTTATACGCAAGCTGTAATGAAATCCTAGGGAATTGAAAATATATCACTGTGTGTATAGTGGCATTTTAGTTAGATCATAATGCATGCACTTTTTTTTTTTTTTTTGCTATCATCTTATGTGATTCTCAAAACCATCCTGAAAGGTACTCAAGATGGAAAAGAGAAAGCTTCGTTTTAGAGATGAAGAGACAGACGCTGTAAAAGCAAAATAGTGTGCTGAGACCCACAGCTAGGGTGTGTTTCTGTCAGAGCCTCACAGCCAGGCTCTGGCTACAGGAGTCACCTGAATCTTCAAGTCATAGTGGTGAGGCCCCTTCTGGGGATGACGCAGGCAACTGTAAGAGATGGACCATGATCTGGGAACCCTTACCTGGAGTTCATGGTAGGTGCTCATTTTAAAGCAGGGCAGTCTTCAACTTTTTTTCTGCCTGGACCCTTTTGTCAGTCGGTGGAAATCTACGTCCCCCCTCCTCAGAATTATACTTTTAGCTGCATTTAACAAAATACCCAGGCTTACCAAGGGAAATCACTTACACTGAAATACAGTTATTAACATGTAAGGAAACAATTTTGTGATATAGTAATACATGTCTTTCTTTGTTAAAAAACAGTTTTAAAATCTAGTAATAGGTCTAATAGCTACCATCATTTCAAGGTTGTAACAAGCATAAACAATGTTTTGAGATATATGCAACAACTGTACTGTGATATGAAATATCTGATTTCTGTTGGTGACAGAATCACAATTACGGGTAGTTACTTCAGTTCATTGTCTGCATTCATAATTAAAGGAAATGCTAGATGTTAGTTGGAGATTAGTGAAAATAATGTTGTAAAGTATATCCCCTTCAAGTTTACAGACTCAGTGAACCCTACCCATGATTCCTGGCATCCACTGTCCCCAGAGAAAGCCCCCCATTCTAATCTGAGTGCTTAGTAAACACCTATTACATATGATCATTATGATAAACCGGGGGTTTGGCTAGAATATAGCAATGAGTGGGACATGACCCCAAACCGGAGGTACATCTGTGTCAGTTCATGTTCATTTTCACAGACCAGACCGGAGAGCCTCCTTTTAGTGTGGAGCTCTATCATTAAATTTTGAGGTGTGGTTAACATGGAGTTGGCAGCACTCTAGCATCAGTCAGGGGTTCGCAAAAGGGGGGTGGTTTTGCTCCTAAGAGACACTTAGCAAAGTCTAGAGAGAATTTTGGTTGTCACAACTGGGGGAAATGCAACTGGCACCCAGTGGGTAGAGGCCAGGGATGCTACTCAACTTCCTACAATACAGGAAGCCCGCCCCCCGCCCAACCCCACCACCCACACACAAAGAATTACCTAGCCCCAAATTTCAATAGTGCAAAGATTGACAAACCCTGGAGCACAGGAAGTGTGTAAAGAACACTGAGTGGAGTGCCACTGTAAGTAAATATATGCATCCCTGGTTCTGTGCTCTCTATTCCCTTGGATGATTGTGTGTCCTTCTTTCAGATTCTTCAAGGGCACAGATTACATTTGTTCCTCTTGGCTTCCCCCTCCATAGTGCCTAGTGTCAGGACATGCATATAGCAGGTGCACAATGTATGTTAGCCACTGGTAAAGAAGACCCTGCTGTCCCTCCAGCTTGAGCTTTGGACCCAAAGTAGAGGCAGAAGCAAGAGACTCAAGATGCAAGGTCTGTGGCAGATGGCTCTTTGGAATACAGAAAACAGAAGCAACAGAAAAGGGGTTTGAATCTCTGTTTCCCATTTAGGGCAGTGTGAGCACAATGGCCTGTTTTTGTCTGTGAAGCAAAAAATGTGTCAGCCTGGACAACAGATTCCTAATGGAAATTCTCATTTCTTCTTCTTTGTACAGCATAAAGTATGCCTATCATAAATGATGGATATCCTGCCCCCTTAAGTATATCCTTTTGGAGCTGAAACATACCTTAGATGGCATTTATAATACTGACATTTATTGAGCACCTAATATGTACTTAACATGCTTTATACTCTTTCCATTCATGACTTCACTCAACCCCATGACATAGGACTTATTTTTGGTACTTCCCCTACATCCCTTTACATTGAGGACCAGGTTCATTTACTCAGTTATAAATATCTACTCTTCTTAAGGCAAAGAATAGGATGGGCTGGGCCTGTCATCCCAGGCATTTAAAATGGCAAATGCTAAGTTGTATGCTATGTGAAGCATGCCTTACAGCCTACTACAATGCACAGGTGTGATCTCACAGTTAGATCTGATTCTTTAAAATTCTGAATTTTGTCAAAATCTTTGATGTTTCCTTTTCTTCCTTTGGGGCTGATTTGTCCAAATCCTGAATTGATTCTTCAAGTTATAACCAGTTGCCCTGTGGTAATATGATTTCCTCGGTGTCCTAGGGTCTCTGAAAGTCCTGTGCTCTAATGGATTAGGGGAAATGTCAGCTCCATCCATTTACTGAGCCTTCCCCTTGAGTTGTTTCCATTCGTCATGAAAATCTAGAAGGAGTTTTTTCATTGCCTGAATAAGAAAGTTCAGAAAAATGAGCCTAGTCTTATTGATTTGTTAGTTTCCAATGTCTCTAAAATTGGGCCCTGGGGTGGGATATTTTGAGAGCTATGAAGACATAATTAGATTGTGTTTAACAGGCTTAGATGGAAACCTTGCCTTTAATCTTAAATCATTCGTATTTAGCTTCTTCTTCTGACTTAAGGGGTTTTACTCACAAAGGGGGCAGTCTTTAAAAATTAAAAGAGTCTAGTTGACCCAGGGAGACATCCCTGAGTGGTGCCATTTATCAGTAACATTTGTATTTTGTTGTGTGGTTGGAAAACCTTGTTCACCTATTATTTGGTCTTCACAGTAAACCTCAGCCATAGGCTAGGCAGTGGACTGTGCCCACTTTATAGATAGATAAACTAATCCCTGAACAGTTAAGATACTTAGAGTCAAACAGTAAGTTTTTTTGGAAGTACAAAAGAGAACCTCAGTATTCCAACATATTAACATCTAGGCTACAACGTGTAATAGAAAATATGAAATCATGAGTCAGAAGGTGTTGGTTCTACTATCAACACTACTGTAAATTAAAGTTACACCACTGCTTGGTAAAGTACAGAATCAAAATTTGCAATTTCTAAAGACTCTATATTTTCTTCCTTTTTTGGATCCAGATTAGTATATTTATTTTCCTTCTTTTCATGTGTACTGTAAACTTTTATCATTTGGATAATGAGTTCTTTTTTATTTCTTTTTGTTTTCTATTAGAGGATTTGTAAGTTTACAAAAAATCATGTATAACACACAGAATTCCCATATATTTTCTATCACCCACAAAAGTGAAGTGGCAAGAGCCAAGAGTGGCTTCACTCAGCTATCAAGTGATAGGATATGAAATGCCTTGGGAATGTGGGATTGAAAGGGGTGTCCCTTGGAAATGTCCTTTGTCAAATTCAGTGATTCGTTGGTAACTCCTCATTTAGAGCATACATTTCTTAATACACAGGAGCTCCAATCAAAATACAGACTGGGACTCATTTTTAACATAAGAGATAGTGAAGAAATAATTGGGATGAGACATCCTTGAGAGCTTAAAGCTATTTCATATTTGAGTAGAAGTCATCATCATGCCAACTTTTGTCTTCTCCTTCTGCATTCTAAGCACCAAACCATGGCAAGGAAATAATCAAATTGTTTTAATAATTTAATAATGAGGGAGTGAAATACAGGCACCATATTTGATTCAGTGTGGAGGGAAAAGGGAGGAGATCTGTATTCTTGTAAGTCTGTTCTTGTAAATGAACCTCAGGTTAGGCTTGAACCAAGTGTCCTAAGCACACACCTTCCTGACCTTAGTCAGATTTTAATATCAGGTCCTGGTTCTCCCACTTACTAGAGGTGGAGTCACACACAAGTCAGTGACCTCTCTAAGCTTCATGTGTACAGTAGAGATGTCAAAACTGTGGTCCCAGGTAGTTACTGTGGGAATTCAGTAAGGTACCCCATAAGAAGCTTACCACAGTTCCTCATATATACTAAGTTCTCAGTAAATGTAACTGTTCTTCTCATCATTTTAAAAATTAAATTACCTCTCTCAAAACCCATTTCCTCATCTGCTAATGGAAAGGATAATAGTGTCTATCTCCTGGGTGTCGTATTGATTGAGTGGCAAGTTATATATGTAAAGTGCCTGGCATGGAGTAAAAGTCAATCATTATTTGTTGTTAGAATCTTGAGTGTTTCCTGTAAGTCAACAGCTAAAAAATGAATCCTTAAAACATGATGATATACTCAAGCAAAATAATAATAATAAAGAAAACTTCTAACTGCCCAATGACATTTTTAAAAAATCCTAAATAACAGTGATCAAAAAGAATTCTAGCAAGAAATCACAGGAATGATATTCTCTGCCCACTGAGTCCCATAGTGGGGGAAAAAATGGGCCAAACATGAGATCATAAGGGAGCCAGGGATTACTGTGAAAGTTTAGGGCATAATAAGGAGAAGATAAATAAAAACAGAGCAGTGGGACCCCAGAGGAGTGAGTTCATAATTGGGTAGAATGTTTACACAAGGTCACTCAGCCTTCTATGGAGGACAATGGAAAGAATTGCCCCAGGAAAATCAGCAGTGTCAAAATCATAAAGAACTTTTCTGCATTTAGGGTTGTCATCAGAAATAAGCAAGCTGATTGGTTCATGCAGAGAAGCTAATGCTTTTTTATTACTTCAATTCCAAGGGATGATAAAGTGGAAAAGTTAAGGGAATCCAAAAATGTAATAATCCAGGCCAGCAGTGGGCAAACTTTTCCTGGAATGTGCCAGAAAGTACATATTTTCTGCTTACGGACAATCAGATCTCTTTTACAATTCAACAGCTCTGCCACTGTAGTGGAAAAGCAGCCATAGATGATATATAAAGAGTGAGCGTGGCTGTGTTCCAATAACACTTCATTTACAAAAATGGATGGCAAGACAGATTTGGTCTATGGGCCATAGTTTGCTGACCCCTGGTCTAGGCTATGGTCCCATTACCTTGTCACCATACGGTGTGTTGGAAGACTGAGAACAATTGTAATGTGCTACACTGTGAGCCTCCCCTGCATTGAATCATCAGCATCTTTCATAGTGCCTAACACATGACCGGCGCTCAAAAAATGTTTGTTGGACAGATGGATGGATCAACGTATAGACAAACAGATGGACAAGCTGACAGAGTATCTTGGGATTCTCTGGGGACAAGAACATCATCACAGTTAACATTCACTGCATTCTTACTGTGTTAAGTATTTTACTTGTATTATTTCATTCAATATTCATAACAACCTTTAAAGGAGAGGCTATCATAGTTCATCAGGTACTAATAGTATGGTATGGTCCTGGCACTTGTTAGCTGTTCAGATGCAAAGGAATCCCTGAAACCCATCTTCTCTGTTTCCTTCATATAGATGTTTGAGACATGAAAGTCCTCATAAACTGTGAATTTATATTCAAACATTAATTTTTGCTTTAGCCCACCTCAAGAGTAACGTGATCAGACTTAGACAATCCACAGTAGGAAGATTTGACCCTTGGTATGTATTGACCCAGTGAAATGTGGACAAATTGGGAAATTTTAGGGAAAATTGTGGGGCCTAGAGATACTACAATTATTGTGTACCATTACATCCCCAATACTTGGACAGTGCCTAATCCATAGCAGAGACTAAATAAATGTTAACTGAATGAAGAAATGAAGAAAGAAACTTACAAAGGCACAAACAACTGAACATATCTACCTACCTCAGTCCAGGAAGGGCAATATGACTAGAGATTTTCTGAGTGTTAACTTAATAGGTCCCTTGAGAGACTGGGATATAGATCACAATATAAAATAATGGGAGATGTCTGATCTACTTACTGCTACCTTGAAAGCTGAAACATTTTCATAATAGGCCAGAAAGGAATTTTTCAGGACAACTTGGTAATTCGTGTTTATTTTCTTGTATATACAATGCACAATGCATTCCTTTTAAAAAAAGATGCCAATACATTTAGGTGAAAGCATATGAGTTTACAGCCTGGGATGAAATATATTCATAGATAGTATTCCTTAATCCTGTTTAGGGAAAGGGACGAATCAACTTGCATGAGATTAGTATTGATTAATTGTCACTTGGATTGACAAAGCAGCAAATGATACAGTTAGCAAATACCCAAATCAGGCTAAACAGCACTGAGGATGTGGGTTTTGATGTTTGCTCTTCACTCCCTCCCGCCCCCCCCTTAAAAGATAATCTGTTCAGATCTAAGAATGTACTCTTTGGCACTGAATAATTCAAACCTCATAGCCATCGTTTTTTTTTCTTTCTGTGTGGCATTGATGCTATTTATAAGAAGAGAGGAAAAAGCTATAAACGCTCGCAAGAAGTGCCTGCTTCTGGATTGTTAAACTGAGTGAGATGCTAAAGGCTCTCAAAGGTGTCCTACACCATTCAGACCCAGAGAAGACTTCTGAGAGCACTCGTTTTCACAGCTCTTGTCTAGAGTCGTGAAAATTGACTGGCTTCTGTTGCCCTGTGGATTTCAGTTCACATTAAGCAGGCATTTGAAGCCAAATAATGGTCACTATCAAAAAACAGACTTGTTTGTGGACAACCAGAGAAGAATTCTCCCTGCTCTGGTGAGGTGGATTGTTAGGGACAGAACAGTCAAGGCAAAGAATTCTCTACCCAGTGAGGAAAATAATGCATTGTTCAGGATGCGTTCAATTGCAAGTGACAGAAAACTAAATTAATCTGGTTTAAGAGAAAAACAAGATGAGAATTTGTTCATTTTGTGATATCTTCTGAAGATCTTTCTTCAGACTTTGCTTTTGGCTAAATCTGGAAGAGTTGCAGTGACAATGGGCACAGTAGAAATGAAGCTTCATTTTTTAAAAATTTCTCTATAGCTGTATTCTTTTAGTATCCTTGACTACTAAACCAAAGATGGATGCCTCTTAGGAAGAATTGTTGACAAACAGAACTTGAGACCGTTACAGCTGCTGTGGCTTGGGCTTAATGCAGTGAAGTAAGAGAATTGGAAAACTTTTACCATGTTCCAGAAGCCTTCATTCACTGAAGAGCTAGCTAATGGGTGGAACTTTCTCTTCAAAGAGGCCACACTCAGTGATGGCTGCTTGACACAGGCATCTCCAGGCTCCAGGAAGGAGTGGTAGATATGGTTGTGTGGAGACGCAGGAGGCAAAAAATAAATAGATAAATGGTTATGAAGACGTGTTTGGCAGGTCTCTAAGGCCACATTTGTTTTTATAAGAAACAGATTCTACCACCACCCCACATTTCCCCATCCCCATCCTAGCTAGGTCATGGGAAAAGTGAGTGTGTCTGTTATAAAGTTGTAAGAAGTAGTACAACTCTTGAGTAGTCCATCTACAGTCAAGCATCTTGAGACCTTCAGCAGGGAAGCTTCCAGAATAAAGCTGTTTCTGTCTGACTTTCAGGGGCCATGTGGCCTCTGTCTGTGCTCTGCATTGTCACATTTCTCATTGGGCTGCTACTTCTTGCCCATCTTTCAATGTGGCTTCTAGCCCCAAATCTATGTTTAGCGTTTAAAAGTGTGAGCCATGAGACTGGTTTGTCTGAGTTCTAATTCCAGTCTCATTATTAACTAGCTTTGTAACTTGCTTATTACCAAACCTACCTAAACCCCATGTTCCTCAAACCTAGGGTGGTTGTGAAGATGGATATGGATGATATCTATAAAAGCATTTAACATAATACCTCACACACAGGAGATTCTTGGTGCTAGTTGTTATTGTCCAGGGCCATTGTTCACTGACACTGTCCTCTGTTTTGCTTAGTTTCACTTCTCAAGTTAGAATTCAGTTGGTCCGGTATGGACAGGCAGCAGTTCAAATAGGACCTCCCAGACTCCCCTTCAAGAGAGAAATAGACTGTGAGTACTATCTGCACAAACAAATGTTATTATTCCATGATGATCTTTTCCTGGAGAAGATATGTGAGTCTGATTTATAATTTTCAAATTCAGGAGTGAAGAAGTAATATATTTAGCAGAGTATTAAGAGCATGGGTTCTGCAGCTAGATTTGCTTGGGTTCAGATCATACTTTAGACACACTCTCTGTAAAACATTTCTGAGCTTCAGTTTCCTTATTGAATCTGAAGCAC
This sequence comes from Choloepus didactylus, assembly GCF_015220235.1. Taxonomy (NCBI): domain Eukaryota; kingdom Metazoa; phylum Chordata; class Mammalia; order Pilosa; family Megalonychidae; genus Choloepus; species Choloepus didactylus. The sequence goes on along the minus strand of NC_051317.1, from coordinate 16,842,903 downwards.
TCAATAGATACCAGCAATTGATGTTACTTTTTTTCTCTAAATCTGATTGTGAGCTCACACCACAATAATCTGGTAGGAAATTTCATCTCAATCATTTCTAGGTTGCTCAGGAATTAAGGAAGCATATATGATACCAAGAAAATATGGGCAGGTGTGTCAATTCTTGGTCCTTTAAAATCACCTCTGATATCATCGTTTCCCAGATGCATGCGGTTGATTAAGGTATGTTGACTCTCAATTTTCATGCCACAGAAAGGGCCTCAGAATCTTTGCTAGGGCTGCAGGCCCTTTAGCCCAGGGTCTTTCCTCCTAGGGCCACCACACAGCCGTTCACTCTGAGAGTTGCCACCTCCCTTGGAAGGAGCCAGGACACTGCACAGTTGAGCTTTGTTCCTCAATGTATCCCAGATCTCTAAATTCTTCTAAGTCAAGGACAAAATCTCCCTCTTTCCTTTGACTCCCTTCAAGGTATTCCTCTGTCTCCCCTCCCCTGCAGGACAGGCAGCACCTTCCCCACTAAGGTTAGGCTTTTATAAAGGGAAGGATTAATTGTTGAGTTAAGGTAGCTTCTGATTTTGATCCAAAAAAAACTCTCCATCATGAATCTCAAATGCATTTTTTCTGAGTGTAAGAAGCCAGACTCAAAAGACTATGTACTGAAAGATTCCATTTACATGACACTTGAGAAAAGGCAAAACTGTAGCAGTAGCCAGAGGTTGGAACTAGGGGAAGGGGTTGACTACAGGGGGTAGCACTAGAGGATTTTTGGAGTGATAAAAGTGTGCTGTATTTGTTTATGGTGGTAGACACATGACTCAGTGTATTTGTCAAAACCCAGAACTAGACACCACAAAGAGTGCATTTTACTGTATGGAAACAAACCAACCAACTTCCATCAAAGATATGAAAGGGCCTGACTACCTGCTTGAAATGGAGGAAAGGAAAAAATATGGGGAGAATAACACAAAGGTTTCAGAAAATTATCCCACAACAAACAAACCTAACAAGTTTTTTCATGTTAAATATGTTTACATGTCCTCTTAAAAAGTTGGACATTCAGAGGTGATGTCATCAACATGGCAATGTAAGACAGCACCTGGAAACGTCTCCCATCAGAAACAAGTAATGAAAGGACAAATCTCACTTGCTTGAAATTCTGGAGGATGATAGAACTGGAGAAGGACTCCATAAACACTGAATTACAGAAAAAGAAAAAAACACCAAAAAAGGCAGGAGATCTATGACCTCGGCCTGCCAGTCTGGACCTCCCCCCATCACTCAGTCCCACCCAGGTTAAGAAGCATACACAGCACAACCAGGGTCCCTCCTGCTGCAGATGCACACTGTAGAGCCACTCACAGCAGCAAGTCAGAACCCCACACATACCCAGCACAGGGACCCAAGTCTGCAGAGACCCAGGGAGGAACACAAACAGCTGACTAGCATGTACAGACATAAGTCCCCTGGAGGATATAGGAAAAAAATGTACCTATTGTAAACTGTGGTCTATAGTTAACAGTAATATCTTTATTTTTTAATTTTTATTGGGATTGTTCAGATACCATACAATTATCCAGAGATCCAAAATGTACAATCACTTGCCCCTGGGTACCCTCATACAGCTGTGCATCCATCACCACACTTAATTTTTGCTCAATTTTTAGAACATTTCATTACTCCAGACAAGAAATAAAGTGAAAGATGTAAAAAGAAAAAAAAAAAAAAGGAAACTCGAATCCTCCCATATCCCTAACCAACCCCCCTCAACTGTTGACTCGTAGTGTTGGTATAGTACATTTGTTACTGTTTATGAAAGAATGTTGAAATACTACTAACTGTAGTATATAGTTTGCAATATGTATATATTTCTTCCCTGTATGCCCCTGTATTATTAACTTCTAGTTGTATTGTCATACATTTGTTCTGATTCATGGAAGAGTTTTCTAATATTTGTACAGTTAATCATGGACATTGCCCACCATAGGATTCAGTTTTATACATTCCCATCTTTTGACCTCCAGCTTTCCTTCTGGTGACATATATGACTCAGAGCTTCCCCTTTCCGCCTCATTCACACACCATTCGGCTCTGTTAGTTATTCTCACATCTTGTTACCGACACCTTGTTCATTTCCAAACATTTAAGTTCATCCAAGTTGAGCATTCTGCTCATATTAAGCAACCATTCCCCATTCTTAAGTCTCGTCCTATATCTTGGTACCTTATATTTCATGTCTATGAGTTTACCTGTTATACTTAGTTCTTATCAGTGAGACCCTGCAATAATTGTCCTTATGTGTCTGGCTTATTTCACTCAGTATATTGCCCTTGAGGTTTTGTCATCAACCCGTTTTTTTTTTTTTTTTTTTTTTTTTAAGATGGTTTTGTTCACACACCATACTTTCCATCCTAAGTAAACAATCGATGGTTCTCTGTATGGTCACATAATTATGTGTTCACCACCTTCACCACTATCTATATAAGGGCATCTACATTTCTTCCACAAGGCAGAAAGGAGAGTCGAAGGGAGAGAGGCAAAAGAAAGAAGAAAAACAATGACAGCTAGGAAGTAGCAAAAGGAAAAGTAACCTTAAATCAAAGTAAAGAGTCAGACAACACCACCAATGTCAAGTGTCTAACATGCCTCCCCTGTCCCCCCCTCTTATCTGCATTTACCTTGGTATATCACCTTTGTTACATAAAGGAAGCATAATACAATGATTCTGTTAGTTACAGTCTCTAGTTTACGTTGATTGCATTCCTCCCCCAATGCCTCCCCATTTTTAACACCTTGCAAGGTTGACATTTGCTTGTTCTCCCTCGTAAAGGAACATATTTCTACACTTTATCACAATTGTTGAACACTCTAGATTTCACCAAGTTACACAGTCCCATTCTTTATCTTGTCTCCTTTCTTGTGGTGTCTCACATGCTCCCCACCTTCCTCTTTCAACCGTATTCATAGTTATCTTTGTTCAGTGTACTTACATTGCTGTGCTACCATGTCCCAAAATTGTGTTCCAAACCACGCACTCCTGTCTTCTCCTATCACTCTGTAGTGTTCCCTTTAGTATTTCCTGTAGGGCGGGTGTCTTGTTCACAAAGTCTCTCATTGTCTGTTTGTCAGAAAATATTTTGAGCTCTCCCTCATATTCGAAGGACAGCTTTGCTGGATACAGGATTCTTGGTTGGTGGATTTTCTCTTTCAGTATCTTAAATATATCACACCACTTCCTTCTTGCCTCCATGGTTTCTGCTGAGAGATCCACACATAGTCTTATTAAGCTTCATTTGTATGTAATGGATCGCTTTTCTCTTGCTGCTTTCAGGATTCTCTCTTTGTCTTTGACATTTGATAATCTGATTATTAAGTGTCTTGGCGTAGGCCTATTCAGATCTATTCTGTTTGGAGTACACTGCACTTCTTGGATCTGTAATTTTATGTCTTTCATAAGAGATGGGAAATTTTCATTGATTATTTCCTCTATTATTGCCTCTGCCCCTTTTCCTTTCTCTTCTCCTTCTGGGACACCAATGATATGTACATTCTTGTACTTTGTTTCATCTTTAAGTTCCCGGAGACATTGCTCATATTTTTTCACTTTTCTCCATCTCCTCCTTTGCGTGTAGGCTTTCAGGTGTTTTGTTCTCCAGTTCTTGAGTTTTTTCTTCTGCCTCTTGAGATCTGCTGTTGTATCTTTCCATTGTGTCTTTTGTCTCTTGTGTTGTGCCTTTCATTTCCTTAGATTCTACTAGTTGTTTTTTTGAACTTTTGATTTCTGCCTGATGTATGCTCAGTGTTTTCTTTACAGCCTCTATCTCTTTTGCGAAATCTTCTCCAAACTTTTTGAATTGATATAGCATTAGTTGTTTAAATTCCTGTATCTCAGTTGAAGTGTACGTTTGTTCCTTTGGGCCATAGCTTCATTTTTCTTAGTGTAGGTTGTAGTTTTCTGTTGTCTAGGCATCTGACTTCCTAGGCCACCCCAATCAGGTTTTCCCAGACGAGAACAGGCTCAGGTCACAGAAGGAGGTAATATTCAGTATCTGGTTTCCCTGATGGTTTTTCTTAGAAGGTTGATACACCTGTGCTTTTCTGCTCAGAAGGTGCACCTGTCACCGCCTGTGTAAGAGGGTGTGGCCTGTGGCTCTCCTCCCCCAGGCTTTGGGGTCTGGTTTCAGTAAGGCAGGCAGTAGAGCTGGGCCCCTCCCTTTCCTCTTGGGAAGCTATGCCCCCTCCAGAGAGGTCATCTGCATATCAATAAGTTCTTTGTTTCTCTGACTCTGCTGATCATAGTGTTTTGATTTTAAAATGGCTGAGGCTGTCTTTACTGCAAAGCGCTGTGGGCTGAAAATGGCTGAGGTTTTCTCCACAGAGAGAGAAAGGGACAGAAAGCTCCCAGATTCACCTGTCAGCCAGAGATAGCACCCGATCCTCTGGACTCCCCATCCTGAGACAGATATGTCCCCCGACTCTCCCAAGGTCAGTTGTCACCAAAAGCCTCTGTCTGCTTGTTGAGGATTCACTGTCTGTATTGAGCAGTTAACATTAAAATCCCAGTTGGAGCTGAGCTGAGAGAGTGCTGCTCTCTAGCACTGTGAGGCTTCCTTAAGGGGGAGGGGCTCTCAGCTCTCGGCTCTCAGCGTGGGTCTGCAGTTTTACTTATAGATTTTATGCTGCGGTCTCAGGCATTCCTCCCAATTCAGGTTGGTGGATGATGAGTGGACAGTCACATTTGTCTCCCTGTACTTATTCCAGGTTATTTACTAGTTTTTTTGGACATTTATGAATTATTCCAGTGCGGGACTAACAGTCTTCCACACCTCTCTATGCTGCCATCTTAGCTCCTTTCCAACAGTAATATCTTAATGCTCTTTCAGTAACAGTAACAAATGTACCACACCAATAGTATTGGTCAGTAATGGGGGGGGGGAATAAGGGGTATGGAAAGATTTGGGTTTCCGTTTTTATCTTTATTTCTTTTCTGAAGTAATAAAAATGTTCTAGATTTTATCACAAGGAGGTATGCACAACTATTTGATGATTCTGTGCACCAATGATTGTATACTTCAGATGGTTTCTATGGTTTGTGCATAATAGGGATATCTCAATAAAATTGCATTAAAAAAGGCCCCTGGCAATGAAAAAGACCACAGCAGAACTGTTGGCAAGAGGGGCACAGCCTCAGCCCAGTTGCTGACTGCTGGATCATCTAAATGAGAAAAATGGACCTTTTTGGATTGATCCAATCTGGCTCCCCAGGCAGGGATACCCTAACAGGGAGGCGACTAGGAGAAGACAAGCCTCACAGGAAAAAGGAGGGTGGGACTAATCTCCCCTTGGCAGGACAGGGATCAGTCAGATAGATCATGAAAGATCATCTGCAGAGAAAGTATAATAAAAAGAGAGCACTGAGTGAGGGAGGAAAGTTAAACAAATCATAGGAGCTGGGGGGAAAAGTTGGCATAAAAACAGAACAGGATAAGGATTCCTGGTGAAGGAACAGAGGAAAGGAAACTTTCTTCTGGAGGTGAAATGATTGCACATAAAAAAAAGAAACCTTAAACGTTGTACTGCCTAACAAGGACAACAATCAGGAGCAGAAGACCTGAAAAAAACCTGAATAAACATGGGCTACTCTCAAGGTCCAGTATAGCTTGGATCAAGTGTCAGAGAAGAGCCTTAACACATGGCCAATCTGAAATAAAATCCTAGACAAGAGGGAAAAACTGACCTTCAGAGTCAGCACATCAAAATAATCAGTTGCCTAGACATCAGCAAGAAATTACAAGCTATACTAAGAAACATGAATTTATGACTCAGGCAAGGGAACAAATTAAAACCTCAGAGGAGACAGGCTTTGGAACAACTAATCAAAGAAATTCAAATAAATCACCAAAATCAACTCAAAGAGTTGAAGAAAAATATGGATTAAAAAAACTAATGGTGGATAAAGATCTAAAGGATATTAAAAAGACAATGTATGAGCCAAAAGAAGAATTAGAAAGTCTAAAAAGAAACAAAACAGAAATTATGGGGATGAAAGACAATAATAGGGATAAAAAATTTACTAGAGGCATACAATGGCAGATTTAAACAGAAGAATCAGCAAACTAGAAGATAGGAAAATCAAAATCGTACAGTCAGGAAAACTAATAAAAAAATAAAAAAATATTGAGTAGTGTCTATGGGACTTGAGTGATGGCACAAAGCACACAAACACATACATCATGGTTATCCTAAAAGGAGAAGAGGAAGGAAGAGGGGCAGAAAGAATATTTGAGGAAATAATGGCCAAAAATTTCCCAACTCTTAAGAAAGACATGTATATACACGTCCAAGAAGTTCAACATACTTCAAACAGAATAAACACCAGTAGACCTACTCCAAGTGACATACTATCAGAATGTCAAATGCCAAAGATAAAGAGAGAATTCTGAAGACAGTAAGGGAAAATATATTCATCATATATGAGGGACCCACAGTAAGACTAAGTGCTAATTTCTCATCAGAAACCATGGAGGTGATAAGGCACTGAAAGAGAAAAAATTGCCAGTCCAAAATTCTTTTTCCAGCAAAACTGTCTTCAAAAATGAGTGAGAGTTTAAAATATTCACAGGAAAACAGAAACTGAGAGAGTTCATCACCAAAAGATCTGCCCTAAGAGAATTGCTGAAGGAAGTTCTTTAGGTTGAAAGAAAAGACAAGAGAGTGGCTTGAAGAAGGATGAAAAAGTGAAGATCTTCAGTAAAAGTAACTAAATGGGGAAATCCAAAACCCAATAGTACTGTATCCTCATATATAAGTCTAATCTTTAATTCCTAGAAGAGTTAGAATACAACTGTATAAGAAATAGTCAAATCTCCTAATAATGGGCACACCAAATATACAGAAGTACTATGGAATGAAAACAACAAAAAGAGGGGTAATGGAAGGATAAGGGAGCAGAAAGCATGTATGCTATTGAAGTTAACTTGTTATCCTTTCAATTTAGTAGGTTATTGATGTAGGTTGTGTAATTTAAAACCCCAGGGTAACAACAAAAAAAGTATTTTAAAAATCTACAGAAATAGAAATGAGAAAGAGGTCAGACCCTGAAAGATCAACTATAGAGAAAAGGAGGCTGCAATAAAGGAAAAGAGAGACAAAAAAGATATGACATATAAAAACCAAAGGACAGGTATACTGCCTTTACAGTAATTACACTGAATGTTAATGGAATAAACTCCCCAATCAAAAGACAAAGATTACCAGAATGAATAAAAAAGCACAATCCAACCATATGTTGTTTACAAGAAAGTCACCCTACACCCAAAGACACAAATAGGTTCACAGTGAAAAGATGGATAAAGAAAATCTATGCAAAAAGTTATCAGTAGAGACCTGGGATAGCTATACTAATATCATACAAATTAGACTCTAAGTCAAAAGCTGCTACAAGAGAAAAGAAGGACCATATATACTAATAAAAGTGACAATCCACCAAGAAGGAATAACAATCATAAATATTTATGCATCTGACAGGATGCCCCAAAATACATGAGCCAAACACTGGAAAAGCAGAAGGAAGAAATAGACACCTCTACAATAATAGTTGGAAACTTTTGTAAACCACTTCCATCAATAGACAGACTATCTAGATAGAAAATCAATAAAGAAACAGAGAACTTGAATAATATGAGAAACAAGTTAGACATGAGATGTATACAGGACACTACATACCAAAACAGAAGGAGACACATTCTTCTCAAGTGCACATGGATCATTCTCTAGGAGGGACCACATGTTGGATCACAAAATAAGTCTCAATAAATTTGAAAAGATTGAAATTATAAAAAGCATCCTCTCTGACCAAAATAGAATGAAACTGGAAATCGATAAAAGAGAACTGGAAAATCCACAAATATAGAGAAGTTAAATAACACACTCTTAAACAGTCAGTGGGTCAAAGAAAAAAGCAAAAGAGAAATCGGTAAGTATTTTGAGACAAATAAAATGAGAACACAGCTATCAAAACTGATGGGATGCAGCAAAGGCAGTGTTTAGGGGGATACTTATAGCCCTAAATGTTTACATTTAAAAAGAAGAAAGAGCTAAAATCAAAGACCTATCTGCACACCTGGAGTAAACTGAAAAATAACAGCAAACTAAACCCAAAGCAAGCAGAAGGAAAAAATGACAAAGATTAGAGCAGAAATAGATGACTGAAAAAAACAATAGAGAGCATTAACAAAACCAAAAGCTAGTTCTTTGAAAAGATCAATAAAATTGGCAAACCTTTAGCTAAAATGACAAAGAAAAAAGAGAGCAGACACAAATAAATTAAATCACAAATGAGAGGGGGGATATTACTACTGATCCCACGGAAACAAAAATGATCATATGAGGGTAATATGAACAACAGTATGCCAACAAATTAGACAACCTAGATGAAATGGACAAACTCCTAGGAACACACAAACAACCTGCACTGACTCCAGAAGAAATAGAAGATCTAAAAGGTTAAGAACAAGTAAAGAGATTGAATCTGTAATAAAAAACCTCCCAACAAAGAAAAGACCAGGACTAGATGACTTCACAGGTGAATTCACCAAACATTACAAGAAGAATTAATACCAATTGTGCTCAAGGTCTTCCAAAAATTTGAAGAGGAGGGAACACTACCTAACTCATTCTGTGAGGCCAACATCACAATACCACCAAAGATAGTCAAGTACACTACAAAGAAAGAAAATTATAAACCAATTTCTCTTATGAATATAGATGCACAAACCTTCAAAGAAATGCTAGAGAACCAAATTCCACAGCTACTGAAAGAATGTTACACCATTTTCAAGTGCATCTTATCTTAGGTATGCAAGGGTGTGTCACCGTAAGAAAATTAATTAATGTAGTATGCCACATTAACAGAATGAAGGGGATAAAAAACATGATCATATCAGTTGATGAAAAAAATGCTTTTGAAAAAAATCCAGAACCCTTTCTTGATGAGCACCGTTTAAAAATAGGAATAGAAGGAAACTTCCTTAACATGATAAAGGGCATGTATGAAAAACCCACAACTAACATCATACTCAATTTTGAAAGACTGAAAGCATTCCCTGTGAGAGCTGGAACAATACAAGGATGCCTACCATCACCACTGTTATTGAACATTAAACTGGAAATTCTAGCCAGAACAGTTATGCAAGAAAAAGTAATAAAAGGCATCCAAACTAGAAAGGAAGAAATAAAACTGGAAGGCATGATCTTGTACATAGAAAATACTGAAAAATCTACAACATAGCTACTAGAGCTAATAAACAAATTAAGCAAAGTGGCAGAGTACAAGGACAACAAAAATCAGTAATGTTTCTATACAATAGTAATGAACAATCTGAGGAGGAAATCCAGAAAATAATTTCTATTTATAATAGCAATTAAAAGAATCAACTATCTAGGAATAAATTTAACCAAGGTTATAAAGGACTTGCACACAGAAAACTAAAAAACAGATTGCTAAAAAAAATCAAAGAAGACCTAAATAAATGGAAGGACATTCTGTGCTCACAGATTTGAAGACTAACTATTGTTAAGATGCCAGTTCTACCCAAAGTGATATACAGATTCAGTGCAAACCCAGTCAAAATTCCAACAGCCTTCTTTTTCAGAAATGGAAAAGCCAATTATCAAATTTACTTGGAAGGGTAAAGGGCCTTGAATACCAAAAGTCTCTTGGAAAAAGAATGAAATTGGAGGACTCATACTTCCTGACTTTAAAACTTAGTACAAATCTACAGTGGTCAAAACAGCACAGTACTGACTCAAGGATATAGGTATGGTCAAGGGAATCTAAGAATTCAGAAATAGATCCTCACAATTATGGTCAATTAATTTTTATCAAGGCTGCCAAGTCTACTCAATGGGGAAAGAATAGTCACTTCAAAATAATGTTGCCAGGAGAAATGGATGTCCATCTGCAAAAGAATGACAGGTGACCCCTATCTCACACCATATACAAAAATCAACTCAAAATGGATCAAAGACCTAAGAAAAGAACCAGGACTATAAATCTCCAAGAAGAAAACATATGGAAAAATCTTCAGTATCTTGTGTTAGGCAATGGTTTCATAGACTCTATACCCAAAGCACAAGCAGCAAAGGAGAAAACAGAAAAATAGGACCTCATTAAGATTAAAACTTTTGTACATCAGAGGACTTTATCATGAAGTGAAAAGACAACCTACTCATTGGGAGAAAATATTTGGAAACCACATATCTGATAAGTGCTTAATATCCAGAATATATTTTTAAAAAATCCTACAACTCAACAGTAGATAAACAACCCAGTTAAAAATGGACAAAAGTCTTGAGTAGACATCTCTCCAAAGAAGATACACAAATGGCTAAATAGCACAGGAAAAAATGCTCCACATCACTAGCTTTTAGGGAAATGCAAATCAAAACCACGAGATACTATTTCACATGTACTAGAATGACACTACTTAAAAAAAAAAAAAGAAAAGTGTTGGAGAGGATGTGGAGAAATTGGAACACTTGTTCATTGCTGGTGGGAATATAAAATGGAGCGGCCTCTGTGGAAGATAGTTTAGCATTGCCTCGGTAAGTTAAGTATAAAATTACCATATGACCTGGCAATCCCACTTCTAGGTATATACCCAAAGGAAGTGAATGCAGGGAGTTGAGCAGATTATTACACACCAACGTTCATGGCAGTATTATTCACAGTGGCCAACAGATGGATGCAACCCAAGTGTCCATCAACTAATGAATGGATAGATAAGTGTGGTATCCACGCATGCACACACACACGCACACACACACACAATGGAATATTATTCAGCTGTAAAAAGGAATGAAGTTCTGATACATGCGAGGACATGAATGAATCCTGAAAACATCATGTTGTGGGAAATAAGCCAGACACAAAAGGACAAATATTGTATGATCTCACTGATATGAAATAATCAGAATAGGCAAACTCAGACTCAGAATCTGGAGTATAGGTTACCAGGGCCAGGTTGGTGGTAGGGAATGGGGAGTTAATTCTTGAGTTGTGTAGAGTTTCTATTTGGGTTGATTGTAAAGTTTTGGTAACGGTGGTGATGGTAGCACAACATTGTGAATGTCGTTAGCAGCACTGAATCGTATATGTGAATATGGTCAAAAGGGTTATTTTAGGTTGTGTGTATGTTTCTAGAATAAAAGTTTTTAAAAAACTCAATAACATAGGATTGAACAACACAAATAGTGAACGCTATTGTAAAGGATAGTCTATAGTTAGTGGTACAATTATAGTTAATAGTACAATTATAAAAATATTCTCTTATAAATTGTAACAAATATACCACACTAATACAAGGTGTTAACAATAGGGCAGTGTAGGGGAACTCTGTATTTTATATATGTTATGCATGACTTTTCTGCAAACCTACAACTTCTTTATAAAAAAAAAAAAGTGGAAACAGGAAGTCATAAAAGATTGAAAACCAGGCAAGAGACCTGTTAACACTTGGGCTTTGGGTAGTTGTTTTGAATGCAGTAATTTAATACAATTGAGAGCTCTTAGAAACTGGAAGAACATTTAGGAGATTCTTCCACTGAGACCTATAACAATAGCCTGAACTATTTACTTTCCTGGCCAACAGGTTATATGGTATCACAGTGGGTATACCAGATATGGACCAACTCGTTTTTCTTCCGTTGAGAGGCTTCTTTTGTATTCTGAACCTTTTCCTGCTTAAGTGAAATCAAATGCAAAACATCTTCTAAGTTCATACTACTTGTGTAAATTAAGCACAAAGATGCCCATTATGTGCTCCTTGACTTTCAGAAACTTACATTTGGTAAAGGCAAAACACAATCATTGACTTACCCACATCACTAGATAGAGTACAATAAATTCTCACCCAAGAAATTAGTTGTATATTTTGGGAGCACAAAAGAAGGAGCAATTAGTGATAATGGGGGGGGGTCAGAAAAGTCTTTATTATGGAGGTGTCATTTGAACTGATATTAAAGGATTTGATGCACTGAAGAAGAAAATAAAGGAACTTTCTTTGCTGTGAACTTCACAAGCAAAGGCAAGGGAACGGGAAAACTGAGTTACTTAGCAGTCAATGACGAGGTGCTCCAGTACAGTATAAAGGTACAGTAATGGTTATTTTCAACTTTTGGTAATTTGGAGTGGTTCAGAAAATCTCAATATGAAGAGTATGACCTTCTTGAAGGATGGTTTGCTTTTTTCTCCTTGGTCTTTAGTAGAGTAATATTGAACCTGAAGCAAGTGCGTTTAAAAGAATTCTTACAAAGCAGTTCAAACAAATACATAAATAGGGTCTTCTTTTTGTCCCATAAGAATAAGTCCAATGGTAAGCAGTTGCTGGTGGCCATCTGAAATCCTCTTGGCCTTTCTCTCGTGGTTGGAAAATGATTCTTATAGTTCCATCTATCATGTTGGTCTTCAGGTAGGACAGAGGAAGAAGAATGAGGTCATCTACATCTATACTCTTGTAATAGGGTAGGAAAAGCTTGCCCAGTGCTCCTCCCCTGTAGACTTCAACCTACATCTCATAAGACAAAATTGTGTAATATAGCCACCTCTAGCTTAAACAGAGGCTGGGAAGGTGATTTTTTAGTTGGATATTTTGCTCCCATGAGTATTACTGGGATTTTGTTGACAAAGGAAAGGGGAGAAATGGATGCTGACCAAATTGGGGATAAAGTCAATGGATAAGGTAAAAATCATATAATCAATGGGTGGTCTCTTATATTATCATATAATAATGGGTTGTCTTATGGGACCACCCATTAAATCATCTGTAAGTTGTGCCCATTCTTTCATAACAAGATTGTATCCAGAAATTAAATCATTCAAGTGTTTCAGTTCTTTGAAACTGTAGCACTTTTATTAAGATTTCTAATTGCTGGCTCCTACTTTTCAAGTCATCATCTTCATCTTCTGCAAATGATTTTATAAGTTTCTCCAATTATTTTTCTGACAATGTTTCTCTGTGGTCCTCAATTAATGTTTTAATTTCTTTCTCCATAGGAAGACATCATCACCCACTTGCTTGGCCATAGGAACAGAGAGTTCTACTTCTTTTTCAATAACTAGGAAACCCTTAAAATCATGCACCTGTTGTTTTCTTAAGTCTCTCCAGCATCTATTGATGATCTGAATCTTAATTGCTCTTCAACTGTGAGAGACACTTGAGAACTGAGATTTCCACTGAGGAAACAGTGTATTCAATTCTCCCATCTTACCCGCACTCCCAGGCCTGACCTCATGCTGTGGAAGGGCAGGCAGAACCCCATTCTGTTTAACATGGTTGCATTGTTCTTACTCATTCTCTCCCTCTCCTCTGCACTGTTCATCTGATTCTGGCCACCCATCCCACAGAGGCTGGGAAGAGAGTATGGATGGAGCAACACATTCATCTCAGTCACTGGACATACAGTGTATTATGTTTGAGAACCAAGGAGTCTGCCTAGTGCTCTATTCTCTCCCGTAAACGTCAAAGCAGCCTTCTCAGCTGCTTCTCGTATACTGTCCTACCTTAGAAGCTTCTTTGTTCCAGAGTATTTCATCAATGCTGTACACAATCTGTGGGTTAGAATTACTTGCTTTACCCTGCAGTTTTATTTACTATCAAAAATAATGTAGTCATAAGAAACTTGAAATGAGGTTGCTTGCTGCTTGAATGGTTCCTTTTATTTTTTCCAGTTTTGGCTTAATGATGCACCAAGCATGAGTTCTGGTCTATTGGTTTCTAGAGTAGATCTTGTTTAATTAAACTTCTCATCTCTTCAAATCTTGCCAGGATGTTTCTATATGTGATTGTAATTTTCCCTGGCATTTCAAATTCTATACAAATTCTTAAACTGTGAAATTTGATGGTATCCACAATTCAGTTAAGCTTTAGAGCATTTGAAAGAGAACACATCTTATTTTATTCTTCTCCATTGGTAACGTTCAAATAATTTAAGGACATCCTAATTTATCTTTCTGGCCTTATCTTCTGTTATGATAAATAATATCTACCATTTATTGAGCATTTTGATGTACTAAGCATATAGTACTGTATTTATAAATATGCTATATATATTTTTAAATATATTCTACAAACACCACACACACACATACATATAATCCTTACAGTGGCTTCATGAGATGTGCTATTGTTATCCCCACTCCACAAATGAGGAAATTGAGTCTAGAATTAGCCAGATAACTTACCCAAAACTGTATTTCTCTTCACAATCTTCCTGCACAAACTTGAATTTGTTACACTCTCTTTTCAATGTATGTGTCTGCCAATCCCCCAGGCTACATGAGCCTGTATCTCCACATTAGATGTGTCTGCATCCAGGCAGCTGAGCACATGTATATGTCTTTATCCAGCCTGTGCCACTGAGTAGACTGGCACCTCTGTGACTGTGGTTACTAACCATAGCTTGGCTTTCAGTGTCTAAAATCCAATATCCATTCTATGCAGCCATCATACAATATTTCTCTTGTTCAAAAAATCTACTCTCGTCTCAACCTTTTCTTCACTTCCACTTACTCTTCTGCCTGCAACAGTCTGCCTCCAGCTCTTCAGAAACTGGCTCTTAGGAGGTTAATGAGCTCCAACTTGCTAAAACCTCTCCTTATTTCTCAGTACCATTTAACACAGTCACTTCTGCCTTCTTGGAATATTTTCTTCTCTTGGCTTCCTGTGTTACCCTATTCCTTGTTTTCCTTTTTACCTCTTCAGTCATTTCTTTTCGGTTTCTCTTGGTGGCTCATCTTTCTGTACCTAAACTTTAAATGTTGGAGTCTCTTAAAATTCTGACCTTCATCTCTTTTGCATCTCTCATTCTATTCATTCTTTTTGTTTCAATTGTTGTCTGTATTCCAATGACTCTCAAATCTGTACACCATAATTTCGACTTCTACCCTGAGCAGTACACCTGTTTATCCAGTTCCCTATATTGCTTCTCAGTCTGGAAGCTCCACAAATACTAATTTAGCATAACCAAAATCAAACTTGTAGCTTTCCTACCAGAACCTGACATCCCATGCTCCCTTACCCCTCATATCAGTTTCATCCCAGGTCCTTTCAACTCTACCTCCAAAATAGATCTCAAATCCACCCTTTCCATTTTCCCACTATAACTTCTTCAGTTTAGACCACCTTCGCATTTCACCTGGCGGCCAGCTAGCTGATTTTGTTGCATGTTCTCTTGACTCCCTGTAATCCATACTACACAATGTAGTCTGGTCCTTGTAACTGTTGGAATTCTATTTGGCTGGTAAGAGACAACCTAATAAACAGTGGCTTAAATTAGTCAGTGAGCTATTTTTTATGTAATAAGAATTCTGCATATAGGCTATCCAGGGCTGGGATAGAAGATCAACCATATCCTAAAATAACCACTTCCTTCAACCTTCCTTCTTTCTCATCTTTAGTATGTGGCTTTTATTCTCACAGTCACATTTGGCTGCTGGGCTTTGAAGTATTACATCTGTATTCCAGAAGAAAGGGAAATTGTAAATAGTAAAAAGACTTTTGATTAGGCTTTGCTTTTTTTTATTATTATTTAGGAAGAAAATACTCTCCAAACATATCCTCCTATCTTTATTGTCCAAAACTGTGTAACACAGCCACCTATAACTACAAGGAGTTCTGGAAGATTGAGTATGTCAGCTTTCTAGTCTCTATGGGAGAGAAAGGCAAGGGAAGATGGGGCTGGGCTCAACCTTTGGGTAGCTAATACATAGTATCTGCAACAGTAGTCTTTTAAAACCATATGATCATTGTCCTGTCAAAAGGTTTTCAGTGACGTCCTTTCTTCTTAGGATACAATTTCCCAAACTTGAACATGGTCTACATGACATTACGTGATCTTGTCCCTGACTACCTTGCCAGTCTCATCTCATGCTATCCTTTGTCTTGCTTTCCCACTCCAACTATGCTGTTCCTCCTAGAATTCCTTAAAAGCAGCATGCTACCTCTTGTCCAAAGGCCTTCACACTTGTCCTTCTTCCTGGAAGGCTCTCCTTATTCCAAGAGGAATAAGTACAGGAAGACTAAGTTGTCCTCTTCCTACAAGTCTCAATGTAGTATCACCTCCCCAGAGAAGTCTTCTCAGATCCTCCCATGGTAGGGCACTGGGACTGAAGCTCAGTGTTCTACTAGCTCCCCAACAGTGTTTCTCAAACTTGTTTCTCAATATCACGCTTCTAAGATACCTTTATAGACATCATTTCCCTAATTGTCCCCCATGAAATTTTTAGATCACAGTACACTGTGTGTGTATACATCTGTGCTATATACATTTGCCCCCTAAGAACCAATTTTTGCCTTCTTGAGTGTGACATTGCCCTCATTGAGACTGTGATTTACAGTAACTGTTATTAGAGAATCAATTTAAATGTATTCTCTATATCTGCCTCTATGGCTATAATAAAAATCCACAAGGGCAGAGATCAAATCTTATTGAACACTGCCCTAGCCTGATGTCTCGCTCACATTAGGTCCTTATTAAATACTTACAGACAATGAATTTTACAGTACTTGGAATGGCTCTATCATGCAGGATAGAGTTTATATACTTTCTGAACATTTTTATTAATTTGTGAGCCTATAAATGGGAAACTCTGAGTCTGTTTTTCCCTCAAAACCATTAATGGAATAGACCATCCATAAATATTTGTTGAAGGAATTAATCATCTGTACTTTTTAGGTTTCAAGAATCCATCCTAATTCCTAAAAAGAAAATATTTGATGCGTATCCTAGAAACAACTTGCAATCACTACAGATGTTTTGCATTAATTGTTTATTAAAAGACACCACAGCCTGGGGAGACACAATGGGATTAAATTACCACAAGTGACTTTTTTCACTGAAAGTTGCTGTCTAGCATCTGTGTCATGCTCACATCTGGGGAAGTTTTCAGAAGCGGACAGCCACCTACAGTGTGCTTAATCCTGAAACGTGTGCAAACTGTGCAGCCTCCTCAATTACTCGGTTTTAAAACCTTGATTAAATATAACCCAACTCACCTTCTTAAAAATAAGTTTTTCACAGCATATGACTTTTCAGAGAAAGCCAAAAGTTTGTTAGGAATTAAATACAAAACAACTGTTTCTGAGAAATTTCCTCTGATCAGTTTACCTACAATCCACTTACCTACACCTTTCACATGTGCATGCAATAGAGGAGTAGTGATTTTCAGAAAAAAAGGGCCTCAGACATAAAATATTGAAATATCAGAATGTAACCAGATTCCTTAGTCTGGATTTATAGAGGCATAAACAAAATTTCATGTACTTTACAAAGATGTTTTTAAACACGGGATACATGAAAGGGTATTTAGCAAAAATTTTGGAGTAATTTTATCTTACCCAGAAGATAATTTTCATTATTTGAGGCATTCTGTTATTCATAATGTTTAAAAATATATTGTTTGTGTATACCATAGGGGGACTTAATTTAAATTTTCTTTGTCGTGTTGCCTGCTCCTTCATAGGAAAAATATAGTTGGATTCACATCAGCTTCCTTTGTTATGTAAAGGCACATTCAATGGTGATTTAAAATATCACATATCAAAAACTCTGCATTTTATTTGAGAAGTATAATTTTCCATGGGCACAGCTGGCTTTGAGCATTAATCCTTTGACTTTGACAATCTATTTCAGCTCTTCCCCTGGGCCCTGTCATGCATTAGTCTCTTTCTCTCTGCCACTAACTAGATTCAACTCGTTTTCCTCTTAAATATCTCCTAGATCCATCCACTCTTTCCCATCTCATTCCAGATTCTCTAGTCCAACCCTGGATTACCTCCCCAGCCTCTCCTTATTTACTCTTGCCCTCCTCATATCTCTTTTCCATGATGCAGCCACACTGATCGTTGAAAAAAATTTGATCTTTTGGAAAGATATGATCAAGTTATATACCCTGCAAAAACCTTCCTTGTGGCCTATATAGTGCTCTGCATTACTGGGTGTATCAGTCAGGGTTCTCCAGAGAAACAGAACCAACAGGAGAAATATAAATATGAATATGACTATAAATAAATATATATGTTTATTATACGAAATGGGCCGATACGACCGTTGGGGCTGGCAAATCCAAACTCTGTAGGGCAAGCCACAAAAGCTGGAAACTCTGAATTAGGTGATATTGAAGTCCATAGTCCAAATTCCCCAAGGAAGCTGGCTGGCTGGAAATTTTGGCAACAGCCAATGCTAACACTTGAGTCTGAATTCTTTCTCTGCCCTCTGGAATCCTCAGTTCTGGCTTTTAAGTCCCCAAACTGATTGAATGAAGAGACTCCCTACATCGCTGAGGGCAATCTCTTTTGTTGATCATAGATGCAATCAACTGATTATAGATGCAAACCCAATCTATTATTAAATACCCTCACAGTAACAAGCAGGCCAGTGCTTGACCAAACAACTGGACACTGTAACCTAGCAAGTTTCTGGATGAATCAACCATCACACCAAGGCCATCCCATCTCTCCAGTTTCATCCCACGTTGCTTGCCTCTTGCTAATTAGGTCCAGCCACACTGACCTCCATTTATTTACTTGAACTTCCCAACCCTTTGTGTAATATTTTCCACCTCTTGACTAGTTCATTCCTAATAACTTTTCAAATATCACTCAATCTTTACTTTTTCTGGCAACCCTACCTGCCAGTCCTGCATATGACCCCAAGTTTTATACTTCTAAAGGCATGTTAGATTTTCTTTGGAGTCTTTGTCACCATTTGTCAGTACCATATATTTTTCTTTGTGTGAGTATTTGATCACTAATTATTGAAACTAGTCAGTGCACACTCCTGGAGTACACCGCACTCTACTGGAGTCTGATCTCCATTTCTCTTTGGCTCACCACTGGAGTCTCCTGCTTCTGTAAGATGTATTGAACTCTGAGTTTATCCATCCTTCCATCACCCTCTTCCCCTTGTCCATAGATTAGAAGATTGTAAAATAGCAAGAGCTGGAAGGGTCCTTACAGATCATCTATTCTACTTCGTGCCCACTTTGTATAACAGATGGGGTAATTTGGCTAGAGAGCATAAGCAAATTGCCCAAGGCCATATAAGGGGTTTCTGCAAAATGAGAGCTAAAAAGTAGGTCTCTGGCTTAGCAGTTCTCTGATATGTCATATCAAACCATTCCTTCTCCCATTATCTTACAAGTTTTAGATTGACTTCTTTCCCATTTTATAATCTAATATTGGTGTAAAAATATATCTTCATTTTATCAAGTAACAGTATGGTTGTTATTAAGGATTGGTTATTATTCAGGTACTAATTGTCTGAATTAGAAAACTTACAATATTTTGACTTCAAACAATAGCCAACCAATCTGCCTTTTGAACCTATTAAACATGTTGATATTGTTGTTTAAACTAAAAAATGATTTTCTGTCCATTTTTATTAATACAAAAGAAATAATCATAATTATGCCAGTGTTAATGAATGCTCATCAACAAAGCATTTATCAACGCAAGCTCCACTGTTAGTTTAATTCCTTAACCAATTTTCTAACTAGTACACTTACACCAATTCTGATCAATTTTCTTGAAATGATTATTTTTAAGATCATTCTTTTTCATGTACAACAAAGATTTGATTCTTCAAAACTTTTTCTACATCAAATTTTACTGATTATTGCTTCTACCCTAACAGTTTTTCTTTTGTTTCCAGTGCTTCTCCCAAATCCAGTATTCCTTTGTCAAGTTTTGCAGATCTAGATTTTTCTTTCAGTATTTAAATAGTCCATAAATACTTTTGTGTATCATTGTATGAACTTTGTTCCTTTTTTTTTTTTTTTTTTTTTTTTTTAACAACATTTAATGTTTCCAGGTCAATTTTTCAAGTTTTAAAGGGTAACAAACACATTTTTTTAGTCTTTTTTAGAAGTTAGTTTAGTACACAATAAATTGTTTCCTCTGCCATTTTATCTGTTATGAAGTTGTGTTATTTTTGTTGTTGTTGTTGTTGTTGTTTTCTGGTGATTGTCTACCAGTTAAATGCAGTTTTAATGAGACAAAAGTCTGTTTGCTTTTATTTCTTACTTAAATACTGAAAGAATTTTTAGCAATTCCCTTTCATATTCCAGGGTTGCTCTGTTTTCCCAGTAGGGAAAGTAGATGACTAAAGACAATCATCTGCTTCGGATTATAACCTCAGGAAAGTTTGTATTTGGGAGAAAAAAGCCTTAGCCATGATACTTCTTCTTCCGCCACTTGTTTTACAGTTGAGGAAATGAGGGCCAGGGAGGTTTTTGCCTAAGGTCACAGAGGTAGGTCTGGATTTCAGGTCTCTTGACTTCCGGGACACTTTGAGGGGAAAGCATGAACAAACTGAGCTCCCTGATTGCGCACTTTTCTGACGGGAGAGGCTAGCTTTTGTTACTATGGCAACAGAGTGCATTTGAGATTTTTTGACAAGTGTAGCCCCTATCTGTGCAAGTAGGAAAAAGAGCCATTGAGCTGAACTTTATGGTGATTCAAAACACTTTAGATAGATCCTGTCACATGCTTTATAAGTTCCTGATTGATTGCGTGGAATTAAGTTATTGGGCAGAGAACCAACTAATGGAAACACGTTGATGGAATCATTTTTGAGGGACATTAAATGGAACTTAAAATAAAGCAGAAATGGCTTTATGGATTTTTCACTCAAACTGTTTATGAACATTTATTGCTACTAAATTATGTTGTGTCAAAAGAGAGAATCAGTAGGTATGGCTTTAATAGTAACCTTTTTGAAATAATAAAATTGAGAATAATTTATTATCCAAGACTGGCTAGAGGATAGGATGGGGGAATCCATCCTGAAGGATGGTTATCTATTCTGCAGCTTCTGGGAAAGTGAAAAAATGGTGTGCACATCAGACGCCTGGTGGGGCTTAGAAAGAAATGGTCTTTTTGAAAAGTGTAATATCTCATTTCACTGTCACTGTGCATATGAATTGTTTTTAAAGAGGGATGATTGGGAATTTAGCAAACATTATTTGAGGGTAAAAGTTTAAGTGTTTGTTCACGTCTCATAAAAGGATGAGCAAGAAGAGAGAATGACTTTGTCTGCTGAGGGAGATAGATAGTCTAGAATAGTGGAAAAGGACGTCAACTCCAGAGCTGAAAGATTACAGTTCAAGTCTCGACTTCCTCTTTCAGCTTTGTGACCATAAGGAAGTTGCCTGACTACTCTGAGCCTCAGATTGCTCATCCATAAAACAGATATTCAGAGTTCCTACCTCATAGGATGGTTCAGAAGATCAAGTGAAAACCTGGAGGGTTCAGCACAGTTCCTAATTCATTGTAATTGCTTTAATAATGTTTGTTTGTTGTATAAGTCACAGAGGATTCAAATAAGGGGAGGAAAGGTGAAGGTTAAGTTACTTTCAGTATCCCTGCTTTTCAGAGAAGGAAATTGAGCATCAGAGAGATTGAGTTTCTTGTCAAAAGTCACTCAACTAGTGAATACCCTTGATATCTTCCCTGAGAAGTCATATCCTTGAGTCGGCCCTCCAATGTGTGCACAACATATGGGCCCCAGTGGCCAAAGTACAACAAAAACAAAATCAAAGGGCATCTGCCTGGAAGGTGGGAGAGGAGGGAGCATGAGTGTCTTGCCCTTCACTCCATCCAACATCTGGAACCTAACAATTCATCTATCTCTTCCAGCTGTCAGCACCAAGCTCCTCTGGTTTTGGACAGTGTGCCATCTAACAGGTGTTTAGCAGGGACTAAGGAACCATGTTGGCCTGGCATTGAGAAAATAAGGTAGTAGGGCACAACGGCCCAAAGTGGGCCTTAGAATCAGGTTCCTGGATGTGAATTTCAGCTCTATCACTTGCTGCCCATGTGAACCCAAGCCCTACATGTATTTTAAGCCCCATGTTCCAGTTTGCTAATGCTGCCATTATGCAATACCAGAAATGGATTGGCTTTTATAAACGGGGTTTATTTGGTTACAAATTTAGAGTTCTAAGGCCATAAAAGTGTCCAGACTAAGTCATCGGAAAGAGGATACCTTTACTGATGAATGGCCGATGGCATCCTGAACCCCTGTCAGCTGGGAAGGCACCTGCCTGGTGTCTGCTGGTCCTTTGCTCCAGGGTTCTGGTTTCAAAATGGATTTCTCCAAAATGTCTCTGGGTCTCTCTTAGTTTCTCTTGGCAAACTCTGGGCTTCATTTCTTAGCTTAGCATCTCCAAATGTCCTTCTGCCTGCAACCCCAAACATCTTCAAGCGTCAGCAAGCATCTGGGCCTGTGCCAGCTCTTAGCTTCTCTCTTAAATCCTCCAGTGAACTAATCAAGATCCACCCTAATCAACATATTAATAAATGTGCCCCCACAAGATTACCTTCAAGAATTTGGCTTTTTGGGGGACATAATATATCTGCACTGACATACCCCGGTTGTCTTCTCTTTAGAATAAGTAGATTCCTTGGTCTGGAAGAGACCACAAGCCTTTATACCTCATTCTGCTTTAAAGATCTGTTTGTATTGAGGTCAAATATCATTCTTTTATTAACATAGCTGTCATTGCAGAGATGAAATTAAAATACATTTTTGGATTGTGATCTTGGACATCCATTAAAAATGTAATCCAATGTGTGAGGAATTTTATAACAATAAATTAGTTCTCCCACAGAAATGGCAGTACCAATGGGAAATGAGTCCAGTAGAAAATGTAGACTCCTAAGGACAAATCTGGCTGTTTTCATGTGTGGCCTTGTCACTGGCCTCAGAAAGCTAAAGATCTAGGTGAAGAGATGAGATAAATGTATGCCGGGCAAATAAACATCGCAGGTAAGTGTACTTAGTGTAAAATGAGCGTTACAGTCATTGTACAAAAATTGGTTGAGTGTTTACTCTGTACTAGGCATTGTGCTAGACAGTGGGGATCTGAAAGAGAGCTAGACACACTCCAGGCTAGAGCCGAGCAAACAGCACGTGACTACAGATCAGAGAAAGCTGAGGATCTGAGCCAAGGGGTTCACAGGAGACCGCATTCTTTTCACAGACATGCAGTGAGCACCTCTAATGTGCTGGATGCCTTTATTGAAATCTTTTGGGTTTTTTGTTTTTTTTTTTTCCCATGGAGTCACTTAGAAAAGTGGCAGCATCAAGGGTACCAGCTATGGTAGAGTAGTTCCTTCACGAGCCTACATCAGCCAGATGTAAGAAGGAAAGGTGCAGAGGAGTTTTTATCACTGTAACCGACAAAAGAAGAAACAGGCTCAGCCCAAAGTTTGGATGGGATAAGGAAGATGGCTCAGATTTTTGAGGTTCCTTTTATATGAGGAAATGGCATTCCTCATTTTTGGATAATCAATCTGAATAAATTTAACATAATCCTACCATGTGCAGGTATTTTGCCTAGTCCAAAGTTATGGTCTTTGGCTTCAAGGGCCTTATAAAATGATGGTAAGAGTGGGCATGACAAATGACGGAACATGAAGCTTCACAGTGTTACGATAACAGTTGAAGCAGTAAAAGTTGTCCTTGAGCAGGACTAACTGCTATATGGGTTAGTCTGGATTATGGCTATGGCAATGAAAAGAGGACATCATCTTTCTATTACAGTATTCATAGAATTCTTGGTTGAAGAAGGGGTGATTTGAGCTGGAATAAAGCATTTAGACAATATAGAGAGACAGAAATAACTGCCCTTCCCATTCTTAGAGAAGATTAAAGGAACAATTACGTATATTTCAAAATAGGGTTCAAATAGCTAAGAACTAAGCTTCTCTAAGAATTTCAAGGGTGAGTCCCTGCTATTTGCAGTAGTGACAGATGGGAGGTTTTTGAGGTGATATGGAGAGGTGGTTAAGGGTGTGCTCCTGGGTCTCAGGCAGCCTGGGGCCACATTCTAATATGTCCTGGTCTGTCCTGTGACTTCAGCAGGTCTGTCTCATCCATTGGGCAGCCTCCACAGTGCCTCTGGCCTTGGTCCTTCTCAATGAGCCACAAAAATGATGGAGACATAAAATACACACACACACACACACACACACACACACACACACACACACACTGATACACATGTATTACATTTATTTAATTTCAAATGTAATACGTCTAACAAAAGCTGCGTTGTGCTCAGCAGTCAACTACAATTCAACCCATTCTTATTTAGTCATAGACGGCACAATGAAGTTTGAATCACAAGAGCAAAATAAATAAGTTATACGTAACAAAACAACTATGAATATTCTAATGAAATTTAAATGAAAAAAATATTGTAGGTCATGAGGACTATGGGTGCATTTTTATATGCTTGAAATGATGTGGGTTGGAGTCTTGAAGAGCAAGAGTGCACACAGGTCAAGAAAAGTCTTAAATGGCCCCTTGCCTAATGCCCCTATGCCTTCTGCAGCGGCCAGTTTTATGGGTTTTTGCAGGAAGGGTTAGACTCCCGCTCTCTCAAGCCCCAAGGATGCAATGTCATTCTGTAAATGACTCTCAGACTTTGAAATCTAATGGAGTTTGCCTTGCGGGTTTTAGGAACTGTTTTGGTCCTGTTAACCCTGTTTTCCTTTCAGTTTCTCCTTATGGCAATGGGAATGTTTACCCTATGACTGTCCCTCCTTTGTATATTGGAAGCACATAACTTGTTCTAAATTTCACAGGTCCACAGCTGGAGGCAAATTATGCTTTCTGACAGACCATGCCTGTAACTGATTTTGATGGGATCTTGTACTTAACTATTGTTACTGAAATGATTTAAGTTTCTGATATTGTTATGGGATGAATGTGTTTTGTATATGGAAAGATCATGTCATTTTGGGGTCCAAGGTGTGGAATGTGCCAGTTTGAATGTATTATGTCTCCCAAAATGCCATTATCTTTGATGTAATCTTGTGTGGGCAGACGTATCAGTGTTGATTAGATTGTAATTCTTTGAGTGTTTCCATGGAGATGCGCCCCACCCAACTGTGGGTGATGACTGATTGGATAGTTTCCATGGAGGTGTTGGCCCTACCCATTCAGCATGGGCCTTAATGAGTTTACCAGAGCACTATATAAGCTCAGACAGAAGGAGCAAGCTTGCTACAGCCAAGAGGGACACTTTGAAGAACACACAGGAGCAGAGAGAGAAGCTTCAGCTTACAGAGACATTTTGGAGACGGCCTTTGAAAGCAGACTTTTGCTCTGGAGAAGCTAAGAGAGGAAAAATGCCCCAAGAGCAACTAAGGGTGACGTTTTTGAGGAGCTGAAGCCTAGGGAGGAATGTCCTGGGAGAAAGCCATTTTGAAACCAGAACTTTGGAGCAGACACCAGCCATGTGCCTTCCCAGCTAACAGAGGTTTTCCAGATGCCATAGGCCATCCTCCAGTGAAGGTACCTGATTGTTGATGCATTACCTCGGACACTTTATGGCCTTAAGACTGTAACTATGTAACCAAATAAACCCCCTTTTATAAAAGCCAATCCATTTCTGGTGTTTTGCATCCCTGCAGCATTAGTAAACTAGAACACCAAGTGAGCTAGTACATGTGAATTATATAAGATGGTGTCTAGCATATAATAATCACTCAAAAGATTAACATTAGGATAACAGTTATTATTCATCAAGACATTCCTTTAATGACCGTATAAAAGGTTAAGACCAGACATTATGTCCTGATTTTACGTGTGGCAGTCTCATTCATATCAAAAAGATTAAACATTTCTATAGCCTGCTACAAAAGTAAGAAATGAATTCATTTTCCTATAATCATCTAAATGCAGTGATAAATCCAGATTTGGAATAATTGAGATCAATGGGGGATTTATAGACATGATATCAATGCAAGAGGATTCTGGAGATTCACACATGAATGCAAGATATTATTCTATCCTTCCATGCAGCATCAAAGAAATATACCAAATGTATAAAAATAAACACCTTTGCTTTGAAGTGCAGAATACTGCATCAGCCAAGTTTATTTGAAAAACTAGTATCTAGTGCAATTGTGTGTGATAAACTGAGGCTTAAATGGTTTGGAAACACTTTGAGCGGATAAATCAGATAATAACAATCTTTATGGCTGGAAAGATTCAGCTGGTGTTGACAAGTTGTAAAGATGAAAACTTATAGCAAAGTTGACGGCTGAATATTTAGATTGGGTTGGGAATCAATGTTAATACGCAAAGTGTAAAAGCACTGACCTTCAATGATTTCCCACAGTGTTCTGTTTGGTTTAACTTTTCAAGATAATAGAGTAAAACCTAATTTTAAAACTTTTGCTTAATTGTCATTAGGTGAACACCTGACAGTGTTTCTACTACCGAAACCACTGTTTAGATGTTGAATATGTTGGGTGATTTTTGCCCTTCATTGCAATGAGAGGGCTTCAGTTGCTGAATTTTACATTTCATTTGGGTGACTGTATAGGGTTTATGAGAAACAAGCATCTTCTTTTTTTTTTTTTTTTTTTTAAGATGGACTTTGCCTCATGGCCTCATTCTGATCTCGGCAGGGACACTTTAAAAAGAAGTTCCTCATTTTTTTCAAAGGTGGTTTGCATGAGTTGATTTGATGCTTTCCTCTCAGGAATTCCTAATGCTGATGGTTAAATATATGTGTATTGGGTTGTGAAAAGGCTTCACTGCATTTAGCTCTTCTCAGTGTG
Source organism: Choloepus didactylus (assembly GCF_015220235.1). Classification (NCBI taxonomy): domain Eukaryota; kingdom Metazoa; phylum Chordata; class Mammalia; order Pilosa; family Megalonychidae; genus Choloepus; species Choloepus didactylus. Next base: position 16,816,270 of record NC_051317.1, on the reverse strand, counting down.
TTGATTGTGGCCCCAGGTGACACGTGTTTGCTTTTCTCTTTTGTTCTTACAGGAGCAGAGGGCACCGTGTTCCCTAAATCCATAGAAACACCTAATGTCAGGGCAGATCCCTTCAAGGAACTAAGGTAAACTTTCTGACTTTGTTTTACATTGATTAGTAACTTTTTCCTTTGTGTGCAACTGACTGATGATTTATTTTGATAAACAATGTAACAGTTTCACAACATGAATACATAGCGAGGAGAGACGTGGGGGTGAAAATAAGCTACAACCAAGAGAAAATTTTCTCTGAGAGTTTAGAAAGATGGAAAGTCTAGTGAAAGAAGTAGCCAGCCTTGTAATAGTGAGATTTGGGATTAATTTATTTGCAATGTCTGCATCCCATAGTAAAACAGGAATGATGCAGAACTAGTCACTAATTAGTTCTAATCAACCCAAAGAAAAGTGTTGTCTAAAAGAGGCTGATTTCTAAATACAATGCAGAATTTTCTTCTGTGGAACAAAGCTCTCCATTACCTGGGGTGATGCAGTGCCCCAGGTATACTGTGGGGAAAGTATACCATGCACTGGTGTTAACCTTCAGCTCTTCTAAGTGTGATGCTTTAGCAGAGGACTCTGAGGTGCTGTGTTCTTACAACTATGAAAAACAAAACAAAAAAAGAACAATATAGCCCCCGAATCATTCCAGCCATCAAAAACCATACCCCAATCCCAAAAATACACATAAAAATGATAAGTTGATGCAAATATAACTGAAATTTGTACTATATAATAATAGCAGTGAGGAATTCAGTGAATACTAGCTTTTCTCCTTTCTGGTACTTCTTTTAACTAAAACCAGCCAAACCATAAATCACCAAAATGACCATAAGTAACAGTTACTTCTTCATAATAAGCATCAACCATAGGCAAATGTATTTACATTGCACAAGTCTTATCCACTCTGTCATGATGCAACCCAAGATATGTTCTGCTAAAATAGCAATGGCCATGTTGGTGCTTATGTTTCCCCTAAACAGAAATGTGTTCTCAGTAAGTGGAGAATATACCACTTCATTACAAATCCCATAGCAGTCTCGCAAAGCCTGTGACTCTTTATAAATGCAGGGAAATATATTAGGCCAGAGTAAGAGGATAACTGGTGGGAAATGAGAACCTTTTCATAGCAAAATACCATATACAGTGGGCTGTATTTTAAGACTATACAACTTACTGCAAAATTTTACTTTCTACTAGCATGACTGTTTTCAGCAGGGACTCTGTGTGTCAGAAATTACCTGGCTCTCTGGCAAGTAGACCGTGTGTTTCATGTAAGGTACTGTCTTAGTTTCCTGGCTGCTATGACAAATACCACACAATGGGTTGGTTTAACCACAAGAATTTATCAGATCACAGTTTCGGAGGCTAGAAGGGTCAGTTGTGTTCTGGCTGGCCGGGAATCCCTGGCTGTCTCGCCCTGCTGTCACATCATGGTGTCCTCCCCTTTCTCCTCCAGGTCCATTGACTTCCAGCTTCCAGCTCCTCCCTGGGGCTTTTTTACATAAGTCTGCAGTGATGGGATTAAGGCCTATCCTGACTCAGTTGGCCACACCTTCACTAAAAATAACATCTACCAAAGGTCCTATTTACAGTGAGATCAGGCCCACAGGAATGGATTTAGATTAAGAACATGTGTTTTCTGGGGTACATAACTCAATCTGCCACAAGTACTAAAGCGGGAATGTTTTACACCTATCTACCCAAGGAACCCTGTATTTTAGGAATCTCCAAGAACTCATTCTCTATGAGTTCAATGAATCCTCATGCTTGTGATGCCACTGCCCCCACAAGACAAGCTAGTGGGTGGCCTGGTTCCCTTTCTTTTCACAGTTCACCTTAGGAGCAAGTTTCTTCCAGAAATAGTTGAAATTAGTGCTGATAAATCCAAAGAAAGGCACTGTCTAAAATAAGCTGGATTCTAAATACAGTATGAGTTTTTTTCTAAGGAACAATCTCTCCCTTACCTGGACCTTGGGAAATATAAGAGGAAAGGATTTATGCTAACTTGGCTTTAATCAGAGAAATTTTCTGTAGTTAAAAACAAACAAAAAACAAATCTCCATGCATCAGCCCACGTTAGAGATACCTATCCTGAGGAACATAGAATAGAGTGTTTGATCATAGACGATGCTATAGACATAGTCATGGTCTTCTGTACAAAACTGTGGGAAACTCTGGAACTTGCCTGAAGAAAAAAATCAATCCTCCCAAACTCACAAGTAAATCTCATTTGTCTGGTGCAGTGAAATAAAGAAAGACATCAGGTAGCTGCTACATTTTCATCACTTATTCTGAAGTTACGGGCATATTTCATGGAGGCTAGAAACAAAATTTTCTTATAGGAATCATCCAAATGTTTTAATATGTAATTCTAAAACTGTTCATTTGTTTCACCCTGTTTTTCAAATTATGCTGAAACTTGATAGCCTGGACTGAGTTAGGGGCCTGGAATATGGTAATTTATTCCCTTCATCCTTCTGGAATTTTTTTTAAGTAGTGCTTTGTGGGAGAGTCTCTGACTGCTTGAAAAGATGATCAAATATGATTGATAGATTATCCCAGACCATGTGCGTCTTTTAATGATGCCACATTTTTCTCTGTGCTGTTGATTGGTATGGACCTTGGAAACTGAGTAAATAAGGTAATAAACTTGGTGATGTAGTCTCTGGCCTTTGCATTTAGAGTTGAATCCATTTTACTTGGCCGTATCTGTGCTAGTGTGTCTTCCAGTCTTAGGAAAATACAGTATCTAAGGGAGGTCCCCAGACTTGCACCAGGTTGTGGAGAAGAGTGAATGTTCGGGTGAAGCAGAAGCAGCCATCCACTTCTCAGGGGCAGCACAAGGGAGGCAAAAGAGCTCTGTATGGGGATTCAGGTGCCTACTGCAAACATGATCTTAAGATCTTGAGCTAATCCTGCAGCCTGCTGTCTGTATAAAGCCACATCACTTCTAGCTCCAAACAGTTAATTCCATTGTATAATTTTTAACTTTTTATTTTGAATTAATTTTAGATTTACAGAAGAGTTGCAAAATTCATAAGGATTATTGCCATGAATGCTTTATCCACTTTTCTCTAATGTTAACATATCCTTGGTATATTTATCAAAAACTAATTAACTATAATTAACATTACAGTCTCATAATATTTTACTTTACATAAGATTTGTTTAAAAAGAATCAATCAACTGGTTGTTTTATAGGTAAATAGGTAAAAAAAAAAAAAAAAAATCCAGGGAACTGCACGACACAAACCGTAAACTCTAAGTTAAACCATGGACTATATATAATAGTGCAATTATAAAAATGTGCTTTCATCAATTTCACAAATGCAATTTCACCAATGCAAGGTGTTAATAATAGGGTGGCCTATGGGTACCTTGTATTTTATGCATGATTGTTCTGTAAAACCACAATTTCTCCAATTAAAAAAATAATAATAGTTAACGGTTCAACAGAAAAGCTATTTGTTGAGACCTGACTTTAAAACTGCAGTGGTTAAGGTGAAATGTTTTTAGTACTACTGTGTGCGTGTGTGTGTGTGCGTGTGTATTTTAAGGTTCTATACCCAGACTTTTCTGAGTTTTATTTGTTATTAGTGGACAGGAAAAGAAATTGAGTTCTATACATAGACAAACTTAAAAATAAACCAGCAAAATTTAAATATCCATGTCTCTCACTTGCCCAGATGATCAAAGCTCAGAAAATACTGCCTGCTTTGTAGAGCTTCTCCTTTGGGATAACTTTTGTTTCCTTAAACTTCCATCATTTATTGTTTTTAGTTTGATTTTTAATGAGAACCAAATTTGAAGCCTCCAGCACTTCCTCTTAAAAAATCCCAGCTGAAGGAATGGTTGCTTCTTGTGTCTGCTGCAGTCTTTGGTTCACTGCTTTTCTTTACAGAGTTACTATAGTTACTATATTTGCAGTCTTGCTTAAAGTGTTTGTAAATAATCCAAGGCTGAGCTCAAAATCACAAAAGAGGGCTGCTTCTCTCCAGACAAGTAACGGAACGTTACAAAAGTCTGTGCCAAACATCCGTCTCAGGCAGTAGTTGTTGACTTTACCCCTCTGGGTAATTCTGCAACAATGACAAGTTGTTCTAGATTCAAAACCATACTTAAAAATATATAAGGCACTATATCCACTCTTAAAAAAAAAAAAAAGAGAGAAAATCTAACCTTGAATAGAAATGGGATGTTAATAAATTCACAATCTTAAAATGCGAATATATTAAACGTTCACTTTTCACTGCCCCCCCAACCCCCTGCCCCTGGAGTCTATAAAGACAAATGGAAAAATCCCTGATCTTAGGCTGTTCATGATCTGAGACAGGAAATAGGCCATTCTGTTTTGCATATGTATTTTCTGTAAGAACAGAGGATAGCTTTGAATGCCTACCTTGCTCTAAGGATTCCTTTCAACTGTAAAATTTCCTTGTAGGATTCTAGTCCCACAAGAACAGGATATAGACTGTGAAATCTAGTTTCCTGGACTTAATCCATGGCGAATATGAAAAAAAGGACGGCGGTTATACAGACCACCGTACTCATAGAGCCAAATCAATTCCCCCAAAGATCACCAAAAGCTTGTAAGAATCACAAAAGAGCAAGCTAAAAGGTTTTTATAAAAGAATTCATCACATCCTCACTCAGCAAATGTTCTGATGTGCTCGTACTTCACATATAGTTATGACAAGGGGAGTGACCTGACTATCCAACTCAGGATAAGGAACAGTTAGTGTCTGCTGGGCACATATTAGAGGCAAGATATGTGCTAGACACTTGGAATGTAGAGATAAAGAAAATGAATACACAAATAATTTATAGGTAAGGGGAATAAGGCAGAAATTTGACCCAAAATACAATGTGTTGTGATAATGCTAGGATGGAAGTATGAGCAAAGTCAGAGAAAACACAGGGGATGATGAAATCTACCTAGAAGAGTTAGATAAGGCTTCCCAGGGAAGAGACATTTTAGTTGCAAGAAGGAGGAAAAGATAAAACCCCATAAACTGGTTCTCAGAGTTCAAAAAGCATGGTTTTCTGGGACATTTAGCATAGGGGCAAATAGCCCAACATATTTTTGTAGCTCCCAAGGACTTTACTGTGTTATTTACAAAAACCAGGGTTGGTAATGAAATTTTCCTTATGACAATTGTGTTCTTTAATAAATTGCATGGAAGCAATTTCTGGTATGGTTGTGGACAAGTTCAAAAATTGTTACAAGTTGTATAGCTTAGTGTATAAGGTACTTCAGGACTAAAAAATTCTCTGATGTAAATCTTGTTCTACAGCTACCCCTAATAAAGAAGGCATTACTTTGTTATTGTTTATTTTCCATAGTATAACCATGGTTTTCGTGATAAAGCAGAAAAAATTATAAGACATACACTTGAACTTTCTGAAAATTTTTTTTTAATGAAAGGCCCTAAATCTGACTTCTGTTGGGAATGTGTGAGATTTAAAGTATGTGTACATTATAAGGAAACAAGGATTAGATGAGGCTCCCACAAGGTGACAAAAAGGAATTCTTTATTTTTATTTTAAAATGTCTATAGCCAACTGAATATTTATTGGCTCTCAAGAATTTATACATTTAAGTTGTCAGAACTGTCTATCAGAACCTAAGGGTTCAATTAACTAGATGTTTGGTGATACTCTTTTTTTTTTCCCCAATAAAGCCAAAGTACCAAATACATTAGGTGGAGAGTCTAATTTAAGAAGTTTGAGTATATATATTGGGTATATATTGAGCTTTTTTAGATATGGGTATGTGGTATATGGAGCAATTCCATTGTGATAGAAAACCTTAAATCTTTTCCCCTTTGAACATTTTCCAGACTGTTCTGTAATTTTTCTTTAGCCCACCCTACCCCTCTGCACACACACACACAGATACTCCATGAGTTAGTTTGTTTGTTTTTACCTCTATAGGATTCAGAATTATTTGGTCATTTAGCACAAATACTGGAGTGATTTAAAGGAGAAATGAAAAAAACACAGTGAACCAAATTATAGTACAATGAAAGTAGCCTGTGTTGGTTACTGTAAGAAAGGAATAAGTTTAGTTTTCACATAGAGACAGCGTGGAATAAGGGAAATGGAGGCAAAACCAGTTTAAACAAGCCCCAGACAAAGAGAAGAGAGAATCTGCCTGCTCCTTATATGGAAAAGTAACCATAGTTACTGGAATGTAAAGAGATATGAGGTAAAATCAGAGGCAGGAACTTACAGAAAAAAAAAAAAAAAAAAAAAAAAATTGAGGGGGTTTAGGCTGATCAGTTCAAAATCTCAATAATGAGCTAGTTGGCTCTCTGGGATTGGCTGTACAAATTAAAATCTCAAAAGATGAATTAGTTAGTGTTCTCGGATAGGCTGTAACCTCTATAGTACCCAGTCAATGGGGAAACGGGAGGGACTTGCGAATTAGGAGTAGGAGATTTAAAGATCGCCATTCTCTTCCTCTGGTGCGCCAGCCTTCCATGTGTTTGGCTGGACGCCCTATCTTGCAAGATCGTAAATAAATTCTTTTCTCCTCCAGAACCGAGTGAGCGTTTATTCCCTTACAGGTACCGCTTTATTTCTGACATTACCCTTAGGGACTTAGAAAATAGAAGAATCATGAACCGTTGTCCATACTGGTGGACAGCATTGATTTGAAGGTGTCCTGAGCTGGGCTGAATCTCACCCATAGGCCTATCTCCTTTGTAAGCTTGGGCAAGTCTGTTAAGCTCCCCTAGTCCCAGTACCTAGAACATAGAGAAAACTCGGTGAACATTAGTTGAACAAATGTTAGCTAGTGGGAAGGGTATGGGAGAGTACAGCTCTCTTTAATCAGGGCTCAAGAACTCAGACAGGAGTTCTCAGCATTTTAAATTTCATAGACTAGTAAAAATTTTCCTTCAATCACAGCAACCAAAAATGTATTTTCAATTAAGGATAGAAAAATAATTCTGTATTTCCATCTATTAACAACATTTTGTAAAAAAGAAAGATTTTCAGTTAAAGTAGAGAAGACAACCTTAGAACATTATCATCATTATCCAAGTGGCTTTTATTTAAAAATTCAAATTATATCCTATGGATTATTTTTTAACATGAGAGTTTAAAATGAGGGGGGAGAATCATTTAAAAAATTGGGGGGTGTGGTATAAAATTGTACTTTTACCCATGTTGTCAGGACAGGCTTGGTATCTTAAAATAAGTGGTAACCTCTGCATTTTGGAGCAGAATGGGCATGTGTGTATATTTGCTGAAACCCCTGAGTAGGGGCTACCTTCTGCCTCATACAGAGTCTTGTGACCTTATCATTGTTTTTAATCTTGATTAAAATGTCAGTTGCTGCCATTTATTATGTAAAGTATGGGGGGTATATTGTTCTATTATTCTTGAAAAACACACAGTTGTTTTTGCATCTCCTTCCCCTTCCCACCACCCCAGAAGGATGGCCCCACAGGCAGGATGAATAGGCAGAAAATCTTGCTTAATTACACTCTTCCTGATCCTGGCTGACAGCCAGCCTTGTTTTATTCCAATTATAACCTTTTCAAAACAAAGAGTAATGGGAGCTTAGAGGAACAAGCTGACATCAAGTTTTACCTGAAAACTAGTTGAGAACTAGAAGGGAATTTAAAACATCAAACACACATACACTCACACCAACCAATGGATGTCTTTTTTCCTGATCAAGAATTTTCCATGGTTGGTTAGAATGTAATGTAAACAAGGGTATGATAACCAGATCCCAGAGAGAACTAGATAATTTCTGGTCATGGACCATGCACCAAGCGGGGCCAAATGTCATTCCTTTGTTTGCTATCTTTCGGTGGCTACTGCTGACTTGAGGATAAAATTTCAAAACAAAAACTCTGTCTCTCTCTCTCTCTCTCTCTCTCTCACACACACACACACACACACACACACACACACACACACAGAAACAGCCTTAACATGGCCAATCGTGGTCTATCTTCTCCTGCTACCCTTTCCCCTCTCCACTTTTTATCTTCTCCCCCTACCTTCTACTCTCTATTTTCCATTCCTTTGAATTTTTAATTCCTGCTCTCATATTTTAATTTCCAGGAGTTCATTTTTATTCTATTATGGTTCCTTTTTACAGCATTCTGTATTAATTTCATAGATGTGCTGTCCTGTCTTCTTCCTTTGATTATATTTATGATAGTTTATCAAGTTTCTTCTGTTCTCCATGTTTATTTTTTTCAACTTAGGTCTCCAGCCTTGTTGGAGCTTTTTCAAATGTTTGCTGATTCATGACTGTCTGTTCATTTTTCTTTTTATTGTGGAATATAACATATTTACATAAAAGTGATAACTTTCCAAGTACAATTTAACACATAGCAAATTGCAAAGAATGTTGTGGGTTATAGTTCCACAGTTTCAGTGATTAAACTAGAGAAAGGGGTAGCCAACAGACAACATAGAACTTAACAAAGGATTTATGAATGTTATGAATACTGAATCTTCATATAATTTCCTTTTTCTTCGTTGCTACGGTCTTGGAATAGCTGGAAGGAAAGAACTGAAATGCTAGAACTATAACCCATAACATTCTTTGAAATTTGCTATATAACTACTTGTTAAAATGTAATTTGAAAGTTATCTCCTTTTTTGTATGTTATATTTCACAATAAGGAAATAACTGAAACTATGCTACTGTAACCCATAACATTCTTGGAAATTTCCTGTATACTACTTGTGAAATCATATTTTGAAAGTTATCACCTTTTTGCATATACATTGTATTTCACAATAAGGAAATAACTATTTATCCATTTTTAAGAGAGAAGCACCAAAGATCTATTGGGGCATTTTGCATGCATGGATGGTGCTTTGAGGTAGGGTCATCAGGCTGGGATTTTTGGGTAGGTGACCCCCCATGTCAGACTCAGGTCTTTTCTCTTGTGCTGGTCAGTTCCCCAGAGAGGATTCCTAATTCCTTGTCTAGGATAAGTCTGGTTACCAGTGTGTTCATAGGTTTTTGTTTGATTGTTTGTCTTTTGGGTTTTGTGTGTGTGTTTTGTTTTGCTGTTTAAAGATAAGCTATATGAAGATGTAATAACAGACTATCCAAATATAAATTTATATCTTCACCAATTATAACTGGTGTCAAAACTGTTGGTTGTCTGATCCATGGTTATTCCCAGTCTCCTCTTACTTTTCCACCTCCCACTAGAGAGGCTGGAAGGGCTTACAGCTTCATTTCCCTACCTTCCTTGGAGCGAGAGGTCGTCGTATTATATATACTGTGGCCAATGGATGAACACAAGCCTGACGTGGATTTCTGGGAAAGGTTTTGCTTTTATGAGAAGACATCAGATGTGGAAGGTTCTGCCTCCTTTCAGTAAAAACGGGTGGCGGCCTAGGATTGGTGGCTGCAAAGGCGGGTGGTGGTCTAGGATTGGTGATTGCTGTTGCTAGGGTGAGAGGCAGATGTAAGGTTAGCTTTTGGCGCGAACTAGCTACTGCTTAGGCGGGAACTACTGTTACTTCCTAGAAGAAGGCTAATTATAGCTTAGGCTGTTCTTGCATCAGCCCTGGCGGCCATGTTGCATGTTACCGGTATCGCTGAAGGTGAATATTATATATGCTACCTTAATTGTCCCCAACACCTTTCCCCCTTTTTTCTGTCTTAAATACAAGTGCCCCTGTTACTTCCTCTGTTTCCAGTATAGTGCTGAACCCTCGGCTATCCTGGTTTTCACAAAGACATTTTCTCACATCGTCTTCTACAATGAGGTAGGCTGGTGGCCTGGGTGTATGACAGTGAGGCAAGTCTAGGGGCCTGACAGTTTCCCATATAGACTCAGCCAGTCCTCCTGATTCAGCCCCACCAGGTAATCCCAACTTCAGAGGTAAGGTAGCTGTGGAAAGGATTCTGCATCTTGAGTCAACTTGCAGCTTTTTCTTTGTCAAATCCACAGGCTCTTAGCATTCAGTTTCCTGTAATCTTGCTAATTCATTTACTATTTGTTGTTTGTGTTCCAACTTCCAAAGCTTTATTGACATCTTTCCTCTGCTCTCCTCTTTTTCTTCATCCTTGTGGGTTTGTGCCTTTTTTAGGTCCATTTACATTCATTGCATTAGTGTTTCAGGAAGGAGCAGGTGAATGTGTCTTCTCTTTGCTGTTTAATCAGAAATCCTCTCTCCTTAATCTGAATGCTTCAGCCATTCTGCCCTTTCTAGAGTGCCTGAGAGCCTGTACATTGTTTTTCCCTTTTTTTTTGCAACACTCTCTCCTCCTCTCTTTCTGGATAATTCTATTAACACCTGGACTCTTAGGCCATACATCCCTTCCTAAGGAAAGCCTTTTTGGCTTGCCCTGAGGCCTGGTTTGGTCCCCTTTTGCAAACACACATAGTACCCTACACTTCTCCTTCATTTTTTGATTCACTGGCTGACACAGCTACCCCCTTTGCCATTGCCCACAAGGGGATTCGGGTTAGATGGATCATTACAAATCCTTTCCCTCAGCCAGCAAAAAGATCATTTTTGGGGTTTGAAGAAGAACTAACAAATCTTCTTGGAATCTCCCATTTTTGTCCAAGCACTTAATATCCCATGCCTTCCTTCTATCCATAATGAGAAGTCACTTCTAAAAATGAATAATCCATTCCTTTCTTTAATGCAGTTTCAAAACTTCAACTTTAGATTCCTTTTTCATCCATGGGCTGTGCAATAGTCATGCTCCACAGGAATTGTACTTAACTTAAAGCTTGTCACCTGTAGTTCCTATTCATGTTCTCAGCCATGATTGGACTGTTTCAGAGAGGAATGCCAAGTAGTCTTTCATCTGCGTACACATTTGATCACTGCTTCCTAGTCACAAAGGGAGATGAGCTTCCAGTTCTTCGGGATTGTTTTACAAATACAACCTGACTCATTAATGATAATTTTCTTTTCCTGGTGTCTGAAGTTAGACATACTCACTCTGTAATAGCAAAGCAGAGAGAAGTTTGAATCCTTTGACAATCCAAATGCCATATCCCTAACCTTCAATAGAAAATAGATGCTAATAAATTCAGGGTCTTAAAAATGTGAATTATAGTCATTTCACACTTCATGGCAGCTTCATGTTGAAGAAATTGCTTAAAACTTAATTATGATGCTTGTCTCCTCTTTAAATGCAGTTGACATTCCACAGACAGATTTTTGCAATGACATCTGAGGAAAGGACTTGCGAAACTAATTAGTTATTCATGATGAAAAACATTGGCAACATACTGATAAAAGAAAAGTGTTGACATCGTTCCTAATATGATACATATGTCCATTAGTTCAGGGTTCTCCCTATGGTCTCCATGGAAAGCTCGTTGAGAAATGATGAAAATGCCCTTCAGCCTTTGAATGCAGATGTATATAGAAAATATGGATGAAGGGTGAGAATAAAGTGGCGAGCAGGAGGCATTGGGCCTCTTCTGATTACCTGCCCCTGCAAATGACTGGGTTGTGCTTTGAGGACCATTTGTGAGAAATATGACAATAATGGATTGGCCATGTCCCACTCTCAGCAACTGGGAAGCTATTACAATACATTCAGTACTTCAGTGCCTCATTGTAAAACTACAAGTTGGTTCTTAGAGGATGATGTGTGGTGGATCCTGTCTCCTATTACCTAATGATCCCATACTTGAGCAGTGCAGCAACTATGGATAGTTAAGGTGCGATTCTCATCTCATTGTGCAAGGCGTGATATTCTTGCAAGAGAATATAGCTCTTTTTTCTGAGCAAAGCTAGTACAGCTAAGGAGTGAGGGGAGCAGAACCCAAAGAGAAGAACACAGTTTAGTATATAAAAAAAGCAGTTTCTAACTGTCTGAACTGATAAATTGTCTTCCTTCATAGTTGTGAGGTTCCCGTCAGTGAAGGACCCCAGCCAAGTCTCGAGGATCCTATCAGGACTATTATAGAGGTGTGTCAAGCATCAGAAGGAGTAAAGACTTAAACTCAGTGACCTTTCAGATCTACTGTAATATGAAGATTCTTTAACTCAGGCTTCAAAGTGTCGCCTGCAGATACGATTTTTACCAGAGACCTCTTATTAAGTTGAAATTCCTTATAAAGCTCTTTTCATTGAGTAATTGAAGGGCAGAACTGGGGACCAGCATCGATTCCCTTTTATTCCTTGTATTATAGGTGTTTGTAGAACACTTCAAATTCTTATGGTGCTTTGTGAATTTCAAAGTATTTGCACAAAAACTCCCTAAAGCAGGATGGGAGGGATTGACTTCATTCCCACTGTACAGACAGGGCAAGGAGACTGAGGGTCAGTATGAAACACTTCACCGTTTGGCACAATGAGAAGATCCTGTCTCTTCTCACAGCTCAGTAAGGTTTTAAGGAGTGAGGATGTGGAGCAGAAAGTCCGCACATTAGCAGCAGCACGGGGGAAGGGTTAGGAGCAAAGCTCTGCAGCCAGACTGCCAGATACTGAATTCTGTTTCTGTCACCTGCTAGGGTGTGACTCTGGATGTGATTTAAATACCTCCTTCTCAGTTTTCTAGGTATCAGAATGGCCTAGGAATCTGCGCCAGTGTCTAGGTAGTTTGTATGATGTGCCATAGATAATGGGCAGCAACGGGTTAATGGCCTCCTTCGAACAAGTCAGTATAACGAAGGCAGCAGTGAGAGTAATTTGTCAAGTTAGTCACAGTATTAAAAGTGAACTTTAACCCTGCTTTTGAAACATTCTTGTAGCAAAGGTATTTGCCTTCTACATTAAGGCATGCCAGAGGCAAACCTTTTCCTAAGGAGGGAAGAACTGAGAAATGTAAGCACTAACCAGACAGGATGAAGTAGTAAGCATTGTGGTTTTGAATGAAAATACTGGTATTGTGAGCACTGAAGCCACAAAGCCCTATTGAACTTTTTCTGAATTTAAATCAAAGTCTTCTGAAGGTTGGGGGTGGAAATCTACTTAAAAATGGAAAAGAATAGCATTTAATTATCAAAATGTTTTAAAATCCATTAACTCTAACACCATAGTGACCAAAATATTCTCCTTCCTGGCTCTTTCAGCCATTTGTGGGAGGGAGATGAAAGCTTAAATTGACTTCCCTGGAGGGCCAGACCAAGCAGAAAATCCCAGAAACAAGATGCTTTGTCTGGATACATTTTATTTCTGTTGCAGACTACCACCAGGGATCAATAGCTTTCTTATAACCATAGCAAGAAAATAAAATTTCACATTAACCTCTAATGAGATTTTATTTTAATTTTTCAAATTGAATATTTCATATCATTCTAGAGGTTGCCTTTCTATTTTTATGTATGTTCATGAAGTTTTTGATCCTCCATTAAAACTGCACCCTTATGGATTATATAGATAGAATAGATTTTATCTCATAACCACAGGTGTCTGTACCATTGAACCCTTTCTTCCTGCCTGCAACCTCTTATTGGGCCAGATTAACCTACAAGATGTAATGGCTACTGTGTTCTTCTATAAAAATTAATTATTTTTGGTAATAATAGTTAGACACCCCTCTGGTCATTAAAAGCAAACCCCAGCAGTATTTTTCAAAGGTCTGGTGTCATTTGAGCTGACATTACTAAGGAGGTCTCATGGATTAAAAGCACCCAGATCCAAATGCTGTTTCCATAGGCTCTGTGGGACAGGGTTGAGGGACTCCATTCTGGGGAGTGGTGGACTGTGAGTCAAGCCAAACAGTGATGACACCTTGGTTCACCAACACATCCATGCCCCACCTGAAATGCTTGAAGAGACCTGGGAACACATGCAATGAAATGGGATAAGTTAAACCACCAATAGCTTTGCAACAAGTTGAATCCATCCAGAAGGCATATTGTTGACATTTGCCGCCAGAATCTTCCGTTTCAGCAGATTAGGATTCTAGCTGAGCCCTAGCAGTCTAGATGCATAAATATAAACCAAATGAATGCATTCCTTCCACCAATGGTTGAATGCTAGCTATGTGCCTGGAATATGTGTGAGGGATACAGTGATGAATAACACAGATGTCTTGACCTCGCAGCATTTGCATTCTAGCAGGGGAAGCTTTGAATACCTGGGCAACGTGATCAGTAGTTACTGAGCACTCTCCTATGCCTAGCACTAGTCTAATTCCTTTGAGTATCTTATGTCCTTTAATCCTCACATCAGGAGAACCTCCACTGGGACAAAGAATTGTCATCATCCCACTTTATAGATGAGGCACCAGACACTCATAGAGGTTAAGGGACTTTGCATCAGGGAGGTGAAAGAACCAGGGAGGTGAAAGAGCCAGGGAGTAGACCTCAGAGACTGTATTCTCTTCCTCCTTATCATATTGCCCCACAAAGGGATCTGTGCTTACTTATGGGACAGAAGGGATTTGGGTGCCCATACTGCATTTCTTATGCTTTCTATTGCATTTGTTTACAAAAGGCTTTTAGACATTCTGATCAGAAGAAGTAACTTTTAAGGACATAGCAAGAAAAGCCTGAAGTAAAGCTTTCTGGGCATTGCCTCATGCAGATATCCTGCCACAAGGGAAGTTTCTGTTACTACAAACAAAACTACACCATGGGGAAAATGCTTGAAAAAAAAGGTTAACAAAATTTGCTTTTCAATCACAACCTACTAACCTTTGGGCCTTATCTCAAAATGGAGATTTATTAGAGTGAACCAAAAAGAGTGCAACTTCCAGGCTTCATGGCCTTTTGCATCATGTAATTATTCATCTTTTCACTTGTTTGTTGTTTGTCTTCCTTACTGGATTGTAAGGTCTAGGCCAGTGATTTTCAACCTTGGCGTCTATTAAAATCACCTGGTGCCTCAGTTTTCCAGGATGTCATGGCAGATCCACCCAGTGAGTTGGCTCAAACCACAGGAATTTAGTGTCTCATGGTTTTGGAGGCTGGAAGGCTTGCTTCCTCTTGGGGTGAGTAGCATTTCAGCAGACCGGCAATCCTTGGTGTTCCTTGGCTTTCCAGTCACGTAGCGATGTCTTCTCCTTTCTCTTCTGGGTTCCTGCTGACTTCCGGCTCCTCTCTGAGGCTTTCTCTATGTCTAAAATTATTCTGCTGATAAAGGACTCCAGTAATCCAGATTAAGGCCCACCCTGATTCAGTTGGCCACACCTTAACTAAAATAACATTTTCAAGGATCCTATTTACAAAAGGTTCACACCCACAGGAATGTGGATTAAAATTACAAACATGTTTCAATTGGGTACATAATGCAATCTACCATACCAGGAAAGCTTAAAAGCATCCCGATTCCCCAGAATAATTAAATTGGAATCTCTAGGGTTACAACCTAGAGATTATGGTTTAAGGCCCCAGTGATTACTGTGTGTAGCTGAGGTTGGAAACTGAGTTCTGAGAGGACAGGTACATGTCAAATGCCCTCATCACTGTATATATACCATGTATTGTAAATTGTATCTGTGCCTAGCACCTTAGTGAACCCTCATACATGTGGATTATGTTTGTTGAATAAGTGAGTGGGTGGAGAGGTGGAGAGATGTTGAGTGAGTGAGTGAATATTAAACCAATGTTTATAACAGTTATTGGAATGCAGTTCTTAAAATAACT
The DNA here is from genome assembly GCF_015220235.1 of Choloepus didactylus. Lineage (NCBI taxonomy): Eukaryota > Metazoa > Chordata > Mammalia > Pilosa > Megalonychidae > Choloepus > Choloepus didactylus. The sequence goes on along the minus strand of NC_051317.1, from coordinate 16,800,677 downwards.
GTTATTAGGCAATTATGTACAGATGACTTTATGATTATTTAGAGTCTACATACTACTGTGCAAAAAAAGAATCACTAGTATATGAAAAAGTAAATGGCAAACTGCAGGGTGCTCACCTCATCTAGACATGAAATTCACTTTGCCTTCCTTAATACTGCATTAATCTCCAGGCCTGGTACACACTCATCTCAACAGTGCAGCAGCTGTTAACATCAAAGGTAATGGTTCATTATTATTTCTTCTTCTGTGAATCATGTTTGTCTGAAGGAAGCAAAGATAACAAAGAGGAAATTATAGTTTGAGTGGAGAGATATGATTACTTGTAAACCCAGCAATAAAGGGGAAGTCTGTGTGAACAATTGAGAATTCCCTGTCTTCCAAATGCAGAAAACACACAGAACCAGCCATTTATGCCCTATTTGCATTTTAATCAGGGGTGGGAGAAAAACACTGAAGTATCTTCCACACCTGTGCAACCCACAATTTCTTTGTTAAAGCATTACACCCTTGGAGTGGAAAGAACAGTGAAGAAAGTAGTATTTCTATGAATTTCTGTTGATGTGCCCATTACTGCTTGGTCAATACGTTACTTGGATATCAGCCAAGATTATCCTGTCCCCTAACATCTACATAAATGTGATTGATGCAAAACTCTTTCTGACAGATTCTAGAAAATGTAGTGCCCTCCCTAAGGACCAGCTTCTTGTTTCACAGTCACCTCTGATTTTGAACTTTTATTCTGCAGAATGTATTAAGACCATTTGTCTGCACCACTAAGCCGTATATTACCTTTGGCAAATTAGGAAAAGAAACCCCTATCCCAGTTCACTTTATTTCCATCTGTCAGAAAATTGTCATAACATAGTGATTTTGTTAGAAGACAACACTGTCTATACTGGAAAATTATCATAGTAAATATACACATCTATGATGCCTAGATATGAATTACCCCTCCACATATACAGGCCGCCCTTGAGCAGTGCACAACCAGTACAACAATGTATGGAGACCCTGAAAGAGCATCTCCCCATCCTTCTCGGGTTGTCCATGTAATAGCAGGTCAACTGGATTTGAAGCTCAGCACTTTGCTCCTGATTTCCCCGAAAAATGACAACTCAGCAAGGTTTTAGTGTTTAGACAAGATTCTACTGAAGTTTTAAGAAAGCCAAACGAGCTAAAATGCAATAGTAAATATTCTTGTTCCTAAAAGTTCTCAGGCCACGTTACCTAGTTTCTCTCTCAAGCCTTCATTCTTTCTTTGCTTCTCTCTACACTCTCTAACAGTGATCCCTAATTTCTGAATTCTTTCTAATGCATCTTGGTTAAATTATCTTACCTGTTGCTCAGGATCCTACAGACCCATGAATTTAGGGACTTACCTTTTCCTCAAGCTCCAAACAAAAAGAGTTCCTTCCCTAAGAAAAATTCTAGAGTAAACATTAAGAATATTTCTTTAAATTTTGCTACAAATATTTAAACTGTGACTAGGAGTTATTCAGTATGGTAGCTTGTTCCTATCCAGTAAACATTCTGTAGGCTGCAAATAGGAAAGAACCACTAAAGGAAGGGAATTTTTAGGAATTGAAGATGCAGATCACCCTCGGATATTATTGGGTCCAATCCTTTCATGGTATGAATGGGACACCTGGGCTTAGAGAAATGGGATGACCTGCCTCAAGTCACACAGCTAAGTGGATTAGGCAGGCCTGGGTACTTTTGGTACAGGACTACCTCTTACACTATATAACCCATAATCTCTCATCTGCTCATGTGCCAGCTTAATATCACAAGTATTAGAACCTTTTCATGAATCAGACAATCCTAATTCTGCCACTTATTACCAGGAACTTAACACTAAGAGCTACTGTTCTCTTATTTGCAAGATGGATGTTCCGGTATGCTAATGCTGCCAGGATGCAAAATACCAGAAATGGACTGGCTTTTATAAAGGGGGTTTATTTGGTTACATAGTCTGAAAGGCCATAAACTGTCCATCAACAAAGGGTACCTTCACTGGAGAAAGGCCATTGGCATCTGGAAAACCTGTTAGCTGGGAAGCACGTGGCTGGTGCCGACTTGCTCCCAGGTTGCGTTTAAAATGGCATTCTCCAAAATGTCTGCATCAGCTTCCAACGGCTGTCTGCAAAATGTCTGTCTCATCTACAGCTAGCTGTGAGCTCCTTCTGTCTGAGCTTTTATAGAGCTCCAGAGAACTAATCAAGGCCCATGCTGAATGGGCGGGGCCATGCCTCCATGGAAATTATCTAATCAGAGTTATCACCTACAGTTGAGTGGGTCACATATCCATGGAAACAACCTAATCCAAAGGTTCCAACTTAATCAACACTAATATGTCTGCCCTACAAGAATGCATTAAAGAAGATAGCTTTTTCTGGGGGACATAATATATACAAACTGGCACAATGGGGGTGCTAATATCATTGGTTAAGGAAATCCAGCTTGAAATATCTTTGCATTTTGGGAGGCTTGTCAGTGCTTTAGAGTGCGGTACTTAATCCATTCAACCAGGAAGTGTATCTTAGGCAAGCGTAGATATTAGGTATGCAAAAATGAATATCATAGTCCCCACATCAGTCAACCCATCACCTAGTAAGTTTTATACTAGGGCTAAGGTGCTGAGACAACACAGAAGAGAAGACATGTGCTGGAGCTCAAGGATGAGCATGCATTTACCAGAAAGAGAAGAACGTGAAAGACATTCCAGTAGGGAGAGGCAAAAGCCCATGGAACAGCATGAAGTCTTGAAAGGATATGATGTGTTGGAAACTTGATGAAAATGTCAGCAAAGCATTTGGGGGAGAGAGTGGAGACACACAGTACTGGAGAGGTATGTTAAGACAGGACAAAAGGGACTTGAATGCCATGTTAGTAAGTTTGTATTTTAATCTATAGCTCTAGGAAAGGACAAACATGAGAGCAAAAATAAAAGAAGCTCAACCACATTAAGCATTAGAGGGATTTATTAGTGTTTTATCATTATCCATGTTCTTGATTTATTCTCAGTTTGAGATTACTGATGAAAAATATTCTGGTTCTAAGCTGTCCATCTAAAAATGGAGTACCTCATTTGAGGTTGCCAAACCAAGTATTGTCATGAAGGTGAAAATATAATCTCAGCAGGCTTTAATTTAATTGAGAGCTGATGTAATGAAGGAGTTCCCCATAGCTAAAATCACATGTTCTCTGCCACTGGATTTAATGAAAACCTGCTTAGAGTAGGCGTAAAAGGGGTTAAAAAAAAAAAAAAAAAAAAAAAGTTTTTTGCCTACAGTCCTCCCAGGATTTTATTTACTAAGGATCAACTGTGACACATGTTGCTGATTTATTGGAGGATTGATAATTTACAAAAAGAGAAAAGATAATGTAGAATGTCACTTTAATTACAAAAAACAGATTTGGTGCCACTACCATAATGGCATAAAACACATTAGTAAGTTTTTAGATCTTTTCTCTTTGAGAAATAAAATCCTATGTTTTTTCACAGGTTTTCAGAGGTACCTAAAAAATTTCTAAAAGGCAATTTTGGAAGTCATCAGTGAAAAGTGTCTATGTTGAATAGCTTCTAATGTGGGAAAGTAACAAGAGTGTTCTTTGGAAAAACATTTACTGTGGAATAGCTTTTAAAAAAACCAAAACTATTGTCTTTTGCTTTCTCCCTATTCTCCAAATGCCAACTGCATAAATACAAAAATCTTTTTAGCTTCTGACAAAAAGGCAGTAACTTAAGGCTATACAATAGCTTGCTTCAGAGTTTTACACAGTGACCAAGATAAAGAAAAAGGATGCCGTATAGACAATAAACATTAAGTACTAGGCAGAAAACTAATTGGAAATGTAGGAAGATAACCAGCATGCCCACCTGTGAAGACAGAGAGAGGGCATCATTTGATCAGCAGGGGCTGGGCTCTGGAGGGCTTTGAGGGATTAGGGGTAAAGGCCTGGGGGAAGCTTAGTTTTACACTTGAGAGGGCTTAATAATGACTTTGGGTACAGCATCGTGCAGAGGGTCCCCAAAGCATCAACACACAGTGTGCAACACACACAGTGGATTAGCAGGCGCTTAACAAAGCTGATGCCAGTGTTTCCCTTCCTTTCCCCGTGGAACCTCCTCCTGGCACACATTCACACAGGAAGTTTAACTTGGAATTCCCAAGAAGGCAAAAAGTATTAAAACAATAGACACATTTCAGTGCAGGAGGTAAGGCATCAAAGCCTGAGCTGAAAGCAGGATTCCATTAATGTTTCTCCCGTTGGAGAGAGTGAGGGTATCTGAGTGAGTGACAGCCAAATGTGAGTCTTAAAGGGACAGATGCCCAAGATTTAGGGATGTTTTGTTTCACCAAGGGGACCACACTGGATTGTATGATATACCTGAATGTGGGTTCCTTCGTTCTATAAGATGCTGTTGAGTTGATAAGCTATATGAGCACTTGAAACAGACACAGACCCTCCCATCAAAGACTTCATTAGATCCCCCTTCTGCCACCCTTCTGCCTAATTAAATTCTAGAAAGATCGTAAGCGTCACTTCTGCAGGCCTACACTATGCCCTAAATTCTTACAGGCCCGATGTTTTTCTTTGTAGTATTCACATCTGTTTATATTGCACATTCATTTTTAGACACAGTCATGATTTTATCACTGATTAGCTGAAAGCACCATGAAGGACGGGCAACTTTCTTTCCTCTCTGTTTTATTCCATGTCTGACACAGTGTCTAATACAAAGTAGTTATTCCATAAACATTTGTTGAAAGAATGAGACAAATGGGAACAAATCAGAGCCAGCTGATGTGGTTTACTTTAGGAAAGAGAGGACATGGATGATCTTATAGACACAATTACATTTTTGCTGGATTATAGATCCTCATACATTTCACGATGCCTGAAACAAGTCTAAACGTCTTTACTAGACAAAAACAACTCCCTGGAAGTTTAATGAACAACAACAACAAAGCCAGCATTTACAAAGCACCTCCACAGTACCCTGAGCTTTGGACTTACATAAACCTGAGTTAAGACCCTGGCTGTGCCTTCTACTAGCTCTGTGACCTTGAGCAAATCACCTAACTTCCTGGATACTCAGTGACCTCATCTGCAAAAGACAAATCATGATAGATTCATCTTATAAGGCCTCTATGAGATTTGGTATACAAAGTACCAAACACGTAGAGATGTTTAATATAATAAAATAGACTAATTTAAGGAAAACTTTGGAGAGCTTAAGATTGATGCAGCGAGACCAAACAGAAAGATGAGACCAAACTGCAAAAATGGCAGTTCAACATATTTTAGCTCAGTTTGTTTACTAGTTGATTTTCTCCTGCATAAAACTATACAGTCCATAAGCTAAGGATCAAGTCTCTCTTGCTGCATTTTTGGTACTACAAACAAGGCCTAGTGCATAGGTCATTAATAAACATTTGATAAATGAATGAATGGATGGTGAGTTCCATGGAAAGACATTATGAATTGCCAAAATGAATACTTAGAGTATGCACCGAGTACTTAACAGTATGCATTGTACTGTAGTTCAGAAGAAAAATAAATTATGATGGCTTGGAGAAGTCAGGGTTGTCTTACCAGGAAGGAATGATAATGAGGTGGGAGGAGCAGACCATGAAGTGTTAGAGAAGCCCTGTAAAGAGTGATGTCATACTAGATGGGAAGGGTGGAAGGATGGTGGAGTACACATGCAATGAGGGAAAGAAAGCATACCATTGTTGACTCCCATGTGGTTATGATCATCGGTGCTTTAGATTGGGAAATAAATAGACTCTCATGATCTGATTCCCGTTTTGCTCTCCTGCACTTTGGACTCCAGCTATGGTGAATTATTTCCAGCTTCTCAGAAGCTTTGTCTTCTCACTTGCATTTGAATAGTATTCTGGCTAGGACAATTCTGTATTCCCTTTCTGCCTAACTCTTCCTCATTTGTTGGGTCTCAGTTTAGATACCATCTTCTCTTGAAAGCTTCTCTGAATCCCCAAATGGGTTTTGATCTTTAACACAATTGTAGCAATTATTCCTCTTGGTGTTTCCCTGCCGATATGCTCATTTCCCCCTAGCAGATTAGGAAAGACTGGGACAATCCGTGCCTCATTCATGCTTCTCAGCCTCCAGCATGTACTAGTCAATATCTATTGAATGAATAACATTTTTCCAAGATTCAAAGCCTAAAAAATCGTAGGAATATTGCTATGAGGTATAGGAAGGTTCTTTGGGATGGTTGCAGCTGGATAATTTCAGTTTTTCATTTTCTTTGAAGTAATAGAAAGCCATATGAGTATAGAAACACCTAGTAAGCAACAGAACAGGAATGCAGAAGAGAAAAGGCAGCACTGCAGTGGGCTGCTGTCTCTGCAGGAGTTAGAAGACAAAGAAAAAAGATAGACGTATGTTTCTGAAACAGAAGGATGAAAAGGAGCTGACAAAAGGAGTGAGTTTTAAAAGCCAGGAGGGGAAAAAATATGTTTCTCAAAGTGGTAGACATTGTCAGACCCTGCAACATAGAATATTAAAAAGAAATTAAAGAAAAGGGGCAGATGCTGAAAGGAAATGGGTGGTGGGGTGGAGGCAACTGCTCTAGCATTCCAGTGGGGAGAAGCATGGCAGGATGAGAAATGAAAGGGCTAGGGGGCCAGGGCAATTATTATCAAAACAATTTATACTTTGTCTGTTGAAGGCAATGAAAAAGAGAGAGCTGTAAGATGGCAGGGGAAAATCTGAGGGGGTGGCGGGTGGATTGAGACAGAATATTATTGGTGCTATCCCAGTTTGTCTCTGGATTCTTTCATTTTCTTAGGTTACTTTCCTGCAGGGAAATAGAATTAGGAATAATGATTTCACAGTTTCCCAAACATTCAATGAAGCATGCAGTGGAAAGGTTGGGGAGGAGTGGAAAGGGCCATCGGTACTCCTGTTGAGTATCTTTTTGCGTTTCTTTGTAGCTCCTAGGAAATGAGATATTTCAATATGCACAGAACCTACAGCTTGTCTATTTTATGCTGCCTTGGAATTCTTCCTAAGCTTTCCTTGTGCATGCATGCCTTGTCAAGTTTATAGTACAGTTGGAGAGACAACAGGGATATTGTCATTTACTTTAGTGTTTTGGCAGTAACCAGTATCCTCAGTAGCTCCTTAACAAATGTTTATTGAAGCAAAGACAAGCTGGGCCGATGCTCATTTATGCAACAAGGATAGGCTTTCATGTTCTTTTTTCTAAGTGGGTAAAAAATACTTTAGAAAGAATTTTACTCTTTTCTGAAATACTAAGAATAGTGGCTAATATACTGAGCACTGTGTGAAACACTCTGCATGTATTCAATCTTCAGAACAATCTTGAGGTAGGCACTATTTTTTCTCCCAATTTCATTGATGTGAAAACTCTGAGGCATGGAGAAGTTCAGGAATTTACTAATCCAGTGTTATACTGCAAGTAATTGCCACACCACCATTTGAACTCATGTTGTCGAAGTCCAAAGACCCCTGGGCTAGGCTGCTCCTCTCAAGGTCACCTTCTTTCTCAGCATCTCCACAAAGGCTATACTGAGGAAAGGTAGGACAGTAGTAATCTGGCTCACTGCAAAGGCTCTGTTCTCTTACCATTTTCCCTCCACTCCTGGTAGAAGCCAAGGTTGCTGCTGTAATTAGCACAGGCACTGCCTCATTTGGCAGTAGACTGTGATGAATGTTCTCGGTAGGCAGGCTAGTCTCTCATACACGGGGTCCCCAGCTGTCTTCATCCTTAAACAGCATCCCTGCAGAAAATAGAATAGCTAGAGTACTTGGTACAAAGGTTACAGAGTTGCTGAAGGTTTTGTGTCCATAGGACAAAGCTGCAGCTGATTATTAAATTTGCTTTAGAGCCATCAAATGATTTAAGCAAGATACTTCAAGATAACCTATATGAGGAACTCCTTTAAGTCATTGGGGGTGGCTCTGCTTGAGCTATGATCAGCCTTCCTTTACAGAATTCTCCAGGCAAAGCCAAAGCCACAGAGAAGTTTGATCTTGAGGACTTCACAGGGCCAGTCCTTAAAATTGACCATTTCTTCTCCTCTCTGTTAGCCTCTGTCAGGATTTAACAACCATGGCTGTGATTTATGACTGTGTCTGATTCACTGAAGAGGCAGTCCCATTTTTCAGAGCTATCCCATGCTCCAAGCAGCTCTTTGCACATTGTCCATCAGAGGCACCTGCTCATGAAATCAGCAGCTCCAGATCTGTTTATACCTCAGCAGACAATGCACCAATCTCTTGGAAAGTGGCACACAGAGCAATAATGGATTTATAGAAATACACCACTGTGACAAAGGAAGAAGGCAGATTGACAGAAAAGGCAAGGCAGGCCAGAGGCTGAGGGACATGGAGAAAAAATTCCAGGAAACCAAGCAGCCCTTTACATGACTGTAGCATCTTGATGTGCCCCACCCACACAGCACGAGGTGTTGGCATTTAAGCAAACGGAGGATCTGCAGGATTGTGAAATGGTCTCAGATCTAGATTGAGGCCATCTGGAAATCAGCAAAATTTAAAAGATACACATTCAAGTGGAACAAACTTCCTTCACTTCCTATCTTTTCATTCCATCTTATTTTCTTTTCCTCCTTAAAATCTGTTTAGCAAGGATCATGAAACAGAACAAGGAGAAACAGGAGGTGAGCTATTTATTGGAGGTAGAAAGTTCAACTCTTGCTGACATTATGTCACAGAATTGAATAGCTAACTGAGACTCTCTTTCCTCTACCTTGAATGGACCCAAAATGTCACTGTTAACAACGCTGTACATTGAAGAAGACAGAAGATAATGTGCCTAGTAAAATAGACATCCCAACCAGGGAAATATGTAACACTTTCATTCAATGGCCCTCCTTTTCCTCTGTACCAACTTACTTCTTAAATCACTATGTGCTGACAAGTTGTGCCGATATGAACCCAAGATTGGTTTGCAGCACAAGATACCACATGGCATTCACTAAGCACCAGCAACTATGTCAGCCTGGTTCATTCCTAGCCCATCACCATGTCTCTGGCTAGTGGAGAGAGGGAGGGTGATCACCATCATCATTATAGGGCCAATTCTCAGATATGTTCTTCATCGACTTCAGTGACCAAAGGAGAAAGATCCAGCCACTATAGGAAACATGAGAAATTCTGCTGACATCTGCCTTCAGCTCTCCCCAATACCCCAATAGTAACACACACATTAACTCATACATGCACGTACCCACATACCTGTCTTATGGCAGAGCAGGAAATATTATAGAACGCTTTACCTTGAATTGCTTTGATAATTATTTTGAAACATTAGCTATTTTTAGCATAGTGGCAATCATATAAATATTTGGTATTGAAATATTGATATAAGACTGACTGACCTAGATTTTACCAACTATCATAATAGTTGCAGCATATAATATACTGTCATAGACATTAGCTTATTTGACGTTTACAACAACCAAAAGTAGCAGCTAATCTATCATCTTACTTAGGGTTCTCATTCTGGCTTAACTACCAAAAGACATTTTTGGAAAGGATGTCCGAAAACTTCCAAAATCAATATGATGATGAAAAATGAGACCTGGTAATAGGAAAGACCTGCAATGGCTTTCAAAGGCCAGGAAGTAGAAATTCTGTGAACCAGAAGAGTCTGATCAGGAAGCCACTGCCAAGATGGAAGAATTCCAGCTGGGTTCCATCTCTTCCCCTCCTCAATTTCATTTTCTGGGGAGGGAGTGCCAGGGTATCCTCGCCTGGATTCTGTGCCCACCCCTCGTCTAGAGAGTGTGGGCCCCAGATTATAGTTTCACTCAGTTGTAGTCTGTGAGACAAACAATTACTCAAAAGGAAATCGGTGCTCTAAAGAAGACAAAATGGATGCTGGGCAACCAAAAGATCCCTAAGTGTCTACCTTATCTCCTTTACAGATAGAAATACTGAGGCTCAGGGTGCAGTGATTGCTTCAAAGTCATACATGTTGTTTCAAAAACTGACTCAAACTCAGGTTTCCTACTTCTAGATTCCACATTCTTTCCTTTATGCCACAGTTACGTAAAATACCCATTTAGACTTCAGGTCACTAAATGCAGTGTCGTGTTCTAGATTGGATCCTGAATAGAAAAAGGATACGGGGAAAACTGCTGAGATCCTACTAGTTAACAGAATTGTACCAATGTTAATGTCTTAGTCTTGACAAATGTACTATGGTTATGTAAGATGTTGATATTAGGTGAAGCTGGATGAAAGATATTAGAATCTCTGTACTAACTTTACAACTTATCTAAACCTAAAATTTTTCCAAATTTAAATATGTTTTTAAAATATCTGTATAGTTCTGGACAGGCTTCTTTGGCACAAAGCGACACACATTTATTGATAGCTGTCTAGATTCAAGGCATTCGGGAATTCCCAAAGGCCTCACCATGTTAGCCTCTGTACCAAAGGGACAGTCAGGAAAGGGCAACCATATCAGAAAGGAATGAGAGTCACGCAACATGGTTAGAAAGCTCAAAGGAGGCAAGGAAATTTGGGGGTAGGGTTATGGGAAAGGTGATATTTGAATGGCTCATCAAAGATATAGTGAAATTTGGATTTCAAAGGACAGGGATGCACGGATCATATTCCCAGGACCACAGAGAGCAGATGAGACTGAAATGGTTAATGAAGTAGGCATATGGAAGATTTCACCATCCAGACTGAGAATGTAGAATTTTCTTCTGTCTGTTGGCAGTTTGTTGAGGTTATCATGGCTGGATGTTTGTACTTGATATATAGAAGAAATTCAGGGTAGAGAAGAAGGAGGGAGGAATTGTACAGTGGGACAATGATTTAAAATTCAAGATAACAGTTCACTCAAGCCAATTCTGTGTCTTAAGCACTGAAAATGGTCAATGAATGTTTGTGTTTGTCCAGATATCCAACACTATCTTACAGGGGCACCAAACCTTTGCTGCTATTTATGGCAATATATAATATGAGTTGGGAGTTTAAAATCTAGAGAAACAAAAGAAGTTTAAAGAAAAAGAAAACACCTGAATATGGTGTTTGGTTTATGGCTTCTAGTAGTCTGTGATATCTTAGTGAAAGATTACAAAAAGATCATCCCTCCCATTGTATGAAATAGTTCTTATTTTCAAAAAGATAATTTTTATGCTTAAAAAGTGACACTTTTATTTAAATGCATATTTAACACTTGCTAATTCCTGAGCACTATCTTAAATGCTTTACAGATGTGAATGCATTTAATCATCATACTGTGCACACTTATGGGATAGGTGTTATATTACCCCTGTTCTGAAGATGAGGGAACCAGGGAGTAAGGAGGTTATATAACTTACCCTAAGGTCTCAGAGCTAGTAAAGGGTAGAACGGAGATCCAAACCTGTGACTCTGGCTGGAGTCCACGGCCTTAATCAACACAATGTGTTTTTTTTTTATTATTATTTAAAAGCTGTGATCAAAACATAGCAGATGAATGTTAGAACTATGTGGGAATAGAGAGGAGGGATGAATGGGAGAGGTTGTATATGAAGGATCTAAGGTCTAACTCTCTGAATACAGTTGGGGTTAGAGGTAGAAAACTAAAAGATGACTCCATGCAGATGAGCTTGCAACTGGAAGTTTTTCTGGAAACTTTAGGAGAAAGAGATTGCTCAGAGGAACAGAGGATGGTGGTAAAAGATGAACTTGGGCTTGCGTACTGGTGAGTCATTTAAGAAGAGATGTACAGCCAGCAATTAGACTTGTGGGAACACTGCTCAGGAGTTACGGATATGGAGGCCATCTGCTTATATGTGACAGTTGGTGCCACAGGAGTAAAAGGCACTGTCGGGAGCAATTTTAAATAGAAGACATGGCCAAGGCATTGGTAAATGCCTACTTTTAAGGGGAGGAGAAAGAGCTTATAATAAATAGAGACAGGAAGCAATTTCAGAAACATAGGAAGGAGAAAATATTGGTGTAATGTGCAAGAGATGTTGAGGAAAATGAATATACCAAGAACAGTATCCTGGATTTGGTAGCTTGAAGGTCCATGAGATAGGGGGAAATAGGATGATTGGTAAGGTCAGGAGGTTAAGGAGATGACAGGATAGTATTATCTTTGAGGGTCAAAACTGGACCCAAATTGCCATTATAGACAGACTAGACCTGCCGTGCTCATTAGCTCATTAGTTTAAATTAATTAAAATTAAATAAAATTTAAAATCCATTTCCTTGGTCACATGAGCCACCTTTGAAGTGCTCAATAACTGCATGTGGCTACTATGGTGGACAGCACTGACAACATAAAATGTACTGCTGTACAGTGTTGAACTAACCTATGTATAAAGGGCAAATAGTAAATATTTTAGGTGTTGAGTACCATACAATCTCTACTGCAATTACTCACCTTTACCATTGTAGCTTGAAAGAAGCCATAGACAATATGTAAACAATTGGGTGTTGCTGTGTTCCAATAATATTTTCCTTTTGGACGGTGACGCTTAAGTTTCATATAATTCTCACATGTCATGAAATAGTATTCTTCTTCTTATTTAATTCCAACCATTTAAAAATGTAAAACCTATTGTTAATTTGTGTCCCACACAAAAGCAGGTGACGGATCTGGCCGATGGGCCATAGTTTACTGACCCTGGGACTGGAACTTTATGGATACCAGTCAGTGTCATGCCTGAGCATCTGTCTGTGCTAGATTGGCTGGGCAGGAATAACAGTGTAAAATAAATGTGTATCAGCAGTGAGTTTCATCTGCTCTTCATCATCCAGATAGATAATGCAAATCAGATAAAAATACACATCAAAATTACATGAGCTGTGGTTAAGAGAAGCTGTTAACATGTAATGATGAAAAGGAAATTTTGATGTGTGGATATTAATATGCTAGAATCTCAACCTGTGTCTAGGTAACTGGATTTGTTGCCATATAAAAAAGTCAAATTAGAAATTCACTGGGGAAAAAAATCCCTGATTCAGCTCAATTTCCTAAAATATCAGTATTTGCAATCCTAAGCATTAATCATCCCAAGACTCTGCAGTTAAGTACAATAATGATGTCTCTTTTAAAAAGAAGGTATTGGTAGTAACAAGTTTTCTTCTAGTCTACAAAGTCTTGTCAATTGGCAGTGGCTGCCTGGAGCCCTGAGATGAGTGTCATAAATGCTTATTAATGTCTACCCTGGGTGAGAATGTGGGGAGATATGACACAAGTGCTAGGAATACTCCATTCCTGTATAAGATGGGAAAAATAATAGATTTTGAAACAGTTGAAGATTTGGCTGTGCCATCCATGAGGTTTTTTGTGTGTTTTTTTGTTTGTTTGTTTGTTTGTTTTACTTTTTATTTTGGAAAATTTTAAATACATGCAAAAGAAAAAATAGCGTGCTGAATTTCCATGTACCCATCACCCAGTTTCAACAATTATCAGCTTATAGTCAATCTTATTTCACTTTCCCATCCTCATATTATTTTAAATCAAATCACAGGCATCTATAGCATGTAAGAGCTATTTTTTTTTTTTACCAGTTTCTAACCCTGCCTTATATACTTCAGTTTTTATAAAATAAATGCTTTTCAATTGTTAAATGTTATTCAGTGTCTAGTGTTAAGGCAAAACAAGACTGAGATATTTAAAAATTGATAATTAGAAAAACCTTAATTAACTGCATTGTAATTTAATAAACCAACTGTACTTCTGCATGTGAGTTTGAAGGCATAATTTATAAGGTATGCACTGCTAACTATTCCCATACTCTCAGGATTAGCGAGCAATTACCTATGCCAGGCACTATATTCTGCGTAAGTCACCTCCTTTCATCTTCTCCAGAGCCCTATAAGGCACTGTTATCACAGCGAAAACTGAGGCACAAGTGTGCTGAGTAATGTATCTGAGGTCATTTAACCAGCCAAAAGGGGAGACAATTAAAGTCATAATTTACTGCTATAATGAAACATTGCTTTCTAATGCACCTAAGCTTCTTGTGTCTCATTCGACCAGACCTTTTAATTCTCTGATACCTCATTTAGTAGAGTTGACTTTTTCTACTCAAGTTATCTTTGAAACCTGAATCCAGTAGCTACATGAAGTTTTGATTTGTCTTCTCAAAACCATGAAGAGAGACCTGGAGAGGAACAAGTGAGTTTAGGGCTAATATTTATGACCATGGAAATAAGGAAGACAAGAAATCTCATTACATGCTCTGGCTGCCTAGAAGAAAAAAGAGACCAGTGTAACTTACATGCCAAGAGTTTAGAAAAGAACTGTGTGATCTGACCTCTGTACCTTCTTTATGCTCTTCCACAATAGTGTAACTTCTAAATTAAGAAATGGACAGGGAGATGGGAATAAGACTAAGAAATTATTTTTAACTTCACGAAGATTTGGGGGCAGTTACATATCTGTGTTAATAATTAAAATGTGGGAGGATTCATACATCTCAGCAGAGTGTAGAGTGAACGGAAATGGTTAGAGAAGGAGGACTTCTGGATGACTGACTGCACCTGAGTGAGTTACTTCTCTGTGGTCTTGTATCCTCTTCAGTAAAATGAGAAGGGTAAGGCTCGATCAGAAATTGCAAGTGATGTCCTATAGATATTTATTGTAGAATATGGATTGTGGTGTGTTTGTTTTTTTTTTAATTTGAATTGGTTGCTGTTCCTGTTTGCTAATGCTGCCATTTTGCAAAACACCAGAAATGGATTGGCTATTATAAAGAGGGTTTATTTGGTTACAAAGTTACAGTTTTAAGGCCATAAAGTGTCCAAGGTAAGGGAGTACCTTCACTGGAGAATGGCCAATGGCATCCGGAAAACCTCTGTTAGCTGGGAAGGCACGTGGCTGGCGTCTGCTCCAAAGTGCTGGTTTCAAAATGGCTTTCTCGCAGGACATTTCTCTCGAGGCGTCTGGGGGTGTTCTCTTAGTTTCTCCCAGGCAAACTCTGGACTAGCAAAAGTCTGCTTTCAATGGCTGTCTCCAAAATGTCTCTCTTGGCTATAGCTAGTGTCTGGGCTTGTGTGGTTCTTTTTAAAAACCAGTGATTTAATTAAGACTCACACTGAATGGGCAGGGTCACACCTCTGTGGAAATAATCTAATCAAAGTTATTACCCACAGTTGGGTGGGTCACAGCTCCATGGAAACAACCTAATCCAAAGATTCCAACCTCATAAACATAATACATCTGCCCCCACAAGATTACATTAAAGAACATAACATTTTGCTACAGTGATTCCCATCTTCTCCAAGAGACTGAGATACAGGCAAATATTTCACATTTTACATCCTGATCATTTGGTATAGCACCAGCATGAAAAGGTTATACCAAACCTTTTCATCCAAACCATCACAGTTGCCAATATCTAAAAATTGGCGGATTTCGCATCTTTTCTCCCCTCACCCATTCTCACATAGCAAGTATTAGAGATATATGAATAAAGCTGTTGCCTTCAGAAAGGATGGGGTAGTCTCTTGTTCTCCTCAGTCCCCACCACTCCTTATTGTCTCCCTGAGACAGAGGGTCAGTTGCCATTTCATCATATTTGCAATAACTTGCCATTTTACTCTTATATTCCTTGCCTGGTCCCTGGAGACATTTGCATGTATAACCTGGGCTGTATGAAATCTAAGATCTCTTCAGGCTGGGAGGTTCTGTGGTTGTCCCAAATGGCTAAGACTGCAATATGTTGTCTAAAGATTTCCAGCAGTGGGGGCTTTGGAGTCCAACATGCAGAACTAACCTTTTCACCCAAATCACTGTGATTTTCAGAGAAAATGCTGACTCCTGGATCTGGGAGTTGAGGTGAGAGCGTTGGAGTTCTGTATTTGGTTTAATTACGCCGTATTCCCTCTGCTTTGGCTTGGTATCCAGCCATTCACAGAGGTTTTTGGTTTGTTTTGTTTTTTAATTTCTTGGGTATTGCTTTATCATCTTATATTTGTGTAGTCATCTACAGTTTTCAAGATTTTAAATATTTGCTTTTCAAACTAACCTTGTGAGAGAGATAGGGCAGGTATTTTTATACCCACTTTAAAAAACTAAGGAAAAATAGGATTTATTAGCAAAGATGTTTACATTTCAGCCTTTTCACTTTAAATCCCTGGTACTTTGTTTCTGAAGCTGTTTCCTAATTACAAAAATTAAAATGTGCTTATTTAATTAAAATATCATTGTCTGGGCCTAAAGACTTCCAGACTGCATTATTCTCCCTCCCCACTGAGACATAATTGAAGATTGATATGATACATTTTATTAATTAGGCCCATCTGGTTTTCCCACAGAGAAAAAAGGAATGTGTCATCTTTTATGCCAGCTGATTTAAATAAAAATCTACTTGGGTATAGCCTTTTCATGCTGATGCTATACCAAACGACCAGGATGTAAAATGTGAAATATTTGCCTTTATCTCATTCTCTTGGAGAAGATGGGAATCATTGTAGCAAAATATATTCTTTCTTGGAGCAGTAACTGAATATTATGCAGGATTTGTATGTTCTCTTCCTGATTGAATGCAAACCAATCAAAAGAAGTTGAGTGAAACCTTTAGAAGGATAACAGGGGAAAGAGTGCCCTTTTCTTCATTTCAGAGGGCATTGCAGGGGTGTGTGTGTGGGGGGGGGGGGAGGGAGGGTGGGTGGGTGTGTCTGAGAGCGTGTTAAGAGATAACCTAAAACAATTAAGACTCTACACCAAGCTTGGCAAACTTTTTCTGTAAAGAACCAGATAACAGATATTACTAGACTTTACAGGCTATATGTTCTCTGTCACAACCACTCCTCTATAGCTACAAAGCAGCCATAGACAGTGTTAAAACTAATGGGCATTACTGTGTTCCAATAAAACTTTATTTACAAAAACAGGCAGTAGATCAGATTTCACCCACAGACCGTAGTTTACAGACCCCTGCTCTATACTCCAGAAGTGTCATCTAACATAGTATGGCAATAGCTATTGGCTGATTGTTAAAATGTTAAGCATTTATCATGAGCCTTTTTTTATCTGTAATGACTTAATCTGACCCTCATTCCATCATAGTGGCGGAACTTGCACTACCTAGTTGGAGCAGCAATATAATTTTCCTAGGGCTTGTCTTTTGCAAAGGGAGCATGCCTGTAAGGTAATTGAAGTCTTCTGATATCCAGCAAGGTGTCCATTGCTCATCTGGTCCCTAGTCATTATAAGCCACAATTGAGATATCCCTCAGTCTTTTTTTAATGCAATTTTATTGAGATAGATTCACATACCATACAACCATCCAAAGTGTACAATCAAGAATCATCATATAGTTGTGCAGTCATCACTACAATCAACTTTAGAAGCTTTTCATTACTCCAAAAAAAAAAAAAGAATAAAAATAAAAGTAAAAAAAAGACACCCAAAACATCCCATACCCCCTATTATTCATTTAATTTTTGTCCCATTTTTATACTCATCTGTCCATACACTGGATAAAGGAAGTGTGAGCCACAAGGTTTTCACAATCACACAGTCATACAACATAAGCTATATAGTTAGACGATCGTATTCAAGAATCAAGGCTACTGGATTGCAGTTCAACTGTTTCAGATATTTCCTTCTAGCTATTCTAACATGCTGAAAACAAAAAAGGGCAATCTATATAACGCATGAGAATAAACTCCAGAATGACCTCTCAATTCCATTTGAAATCTCTCAGCCACTGAAAGTTTATTTTATTTCTCTTCCCCCTTTTGGTGAAGAAGCCCTTCTCAGTCCCACAATGTCAGGTTCAGGCTCATCCCAGGAGTCAAATCCTGCATTGCCAGGGAGATTTACACCCCTGGGAGTCATGTCCCATGTAGTGGGGAGGGCAGTGAGTTCACCTGCAGATTTGGATTAAAGAGAGAAAGGCCACATCTGAGCAACAAAAGAGGCTCTCTGGGGGTGACTCTTAGGCACAATTATAAGTATGCTTAGCCTCTCCTTTGCAGTAATAAGCTTCATAAGGGCAAGCCTCAAGATTGAGGGCTCAGCCTTCTAAATTGGTAGTCCCTAGTGCTTGAGAGAATGAGATATCCCTCGTTCTTGTCAGCCAGGCCCCTTCAGATCCAAAGACTCTTTGTGTTATCTGTACTTTACTTTTGAGTGCACAGAAGTATTTATGCTCTTATCACTTCAAGACACTCTGTGGCCTTGACCATCTAAATAAACCAGTTAGCCAGTTTTACCCAGGGTCCTACCTCTCCTGGGCTCTTTCTAGAATTGGGGGTCAGTTGGATCCCATAAACTTTTCCTTCTCTTTGTTTCCTCTTCCCCAGACTCAGCCCATGAAGCAGAACTGGGAACTGACAAATGTCACAGTCACCCCTCTATATTTTATGCCTCCCCAAGCACAGTAAACTTTTCTTTGTCCATGAGTGAGGAAAATTCACTCTTATTTATCATGTCTTGATTCCTTTCTATTACCTTCTTCTGCTAAGCATTTCAGACTTAAAAGATAGCAAGAGACTCCTGTTTTCTCTTCTCTCTTTCATGATATCTCTTCCCTGAGACCAAGTGGAAAATGTGCCAAGCTCCTGAATTGCAGGAAGCACCAAATTGACAAAGAAAATACAAGATAAAACGCTGATGAATATTTCAAAATACTATCCCACCTCATTATAGGTGGTAGGCCTTGAGAGGAAGGAAACATGAGTGTTTGATGTACCTGTAATAGGTGCTGCTTCCTAAAACCAAGGCTTATCTCAGAGATGGACAAGTACTGATGGTCAGGGACCACAGCACAGAGAGTGAAATGAATTCCTATGCCTGTTTTGAAGAAACGGAAACTAGTTGGAGAGGCTAGAACATCTGCCCAAATAGTACAGCCAGAAGCCAAATGAAGGTCAGCCTTATCCCAAAGCCAGGGTTTTCAACCTCTAAGGGGTTATATTAACCCCATATTTTCAAAGGATGTTCTGCTGTTGTAGTGGAATACAATTCATGGAATTGGACATCTAATTTGTGAGTCAAGACCAAAAAAAAATGAGCAATGCAAGATAGTTTCTTGACAAGGGCGATCAATTTAAAAAGAGCAGAGATTACTGTATGCTAGGATAAGGCTTCTAGAAAAAGATAGCAGTTGAGTTCAGTCTTCAAGGATGAATAGGATTCCGTTGTTGGGGATGTAAAAGACCCCATATCGTCCTGTCTTGGAGAAAGATGTCTGGTCCCTGGCCATCAGTACTTGTCCGTCTCTGAGATGAGCCTTGGTTTTAGGAGCAGCACGTATTCTAGGTACGTGAAACACTCATGTTTCCTTCTTCTCAAGGCCTACCAGCTATGAGCTGAGACACTTATTCCCCTCCATTGGGTACACTGGAAATTTTAGGATACCCCTTACCTTTAGACTCTATCAGACTGTCCAGTGGGGCTGGGGTTTGGGGGACAGGAGGTGCAGAGCTTTATCTCACTAATTATACAACTCAGTCATCACTACTCAGACACCAAGAAAGAAAAGAAAGGCCTGGAATTATTATTCTCCCTGATACCTGTGAGGCTAAGTAATGATTGATTTTGCTCTGGGCATCCACCCCAAAACTTTCATGGAGTTCCAGTTTACTGACTCTACATTCTTTGAACGTGGTGCCGGGGCCATAGATCATAGGTAGTATCTACATTTTGAACATAATCCTTTTCCAGCTTTTCTCCTGACAGCCATTGGTTGAACTGTTACCAGCTTGAGGGTAGGAAAACTGCTCTTATGTAAGTATGCATGTTTTTCATTTTATGTTTTGGATTCTCAAACTTTTTGCCTCTTACTGTTCCATATGTTAGGGCTTAAAAACAAACCAGCAAACAAACAAAAAAATCATCTCACAAAAGATCAGTTCTTGAATGCTTCTGTTTCTCTGCTTTCAAGAGCCTATTTTAGAACTAAAAGTGAAGAATCTGATTCATTCTAGGATCTCTTAGAACCATCTAACTGCCATCCCCCACCTCCATGCACACATAGACACATACAGACTGCACCACAACAGTGGACACAGAAAGCCAGCACTGATTCCAGAAGTTTTGGTTTCTGGCTGTTTACTTTCTGGAACTATAGATGGCAATTGACACTTAAGCCTTTTTTACATCTAAAGGTCATGAGCATCTTTAAAACGGATTGCCTTGTTGGAGAAGGGCTACTGAGTTTCTTTTTGGGGTGATGAAAATGTTCTAAAATTGATTATGGTGATTGTTGTACTACACTGTAAATACAAAAAAAAAAAGCTGTTGAATTGTGTACTTTTAATAAGTGGCATATGGTATATGAATTATACCTCAATAGAGCTATTTTTCTTTAAAGGGCATCAATCAAAAAAATGTGAAACAAAACTGATAGCTTTTGCTCCTTGGCACAGTTTTCCAAGACTCTTCATTGTGTTTGAGGAGGCAGAACAGAAACTATTTGCAAGTGTTGTGTTCCCTGAACACTGCAATTTTTGTCCTTCTCACATGTTTCCCATACTAGAAAACTCTCCCTAGTTCATTGCTAGCCTCTCTCCCCCAATTCCAACACATATGTACTTGGCCTTGAGAACTCTAACTCATCCTTTGGGAAACAATTTAGATATTAGCTATCTCCAGGAAGTTTTCCTTGACAGCCAAGTGTGCATAAAGGACCCCTGCCATGTACTTTGTGCCTTGTACTTCCCTGTCCCAGCATGTTTCACACACTGTCAACATTGCCTCCTCATCAGACTGTCAGCTTCGTGAGAGCAGGAATTGCATTCATTGTGTCTGCAATATATCCCCATTGTAGATGAATGGAAGGATGGAAGGAAGACAGGAAGGGAGAAGGAAAAGAAGGAAGGATATATAGCTTAAGATTTTATTTCCATGAGATAAAACAGATGGGGGCTACAAAGAAGGCGTTTTTCCCTCTTAGGTAAGAAGAGGAGAGAGGTAAGGATGTTACCACTCAGATTGGTGATTTTGTTTATTAGAATCATAGTGTTTTTGAGTGGTATGTAATGAAGACTTTCTCTGGGAATAATGGCTCATCCACATTTGCTACTATAATTGACCTAGCTCTGGTGTCTTGCTGTTCTCCCTGCTTGTGTATAAATTAGAGAACATCTTTCAACTTGGTGGGGGAGCCATATTCTAACTCAGGAGCAGTGAGCTGGCAGTATCTGTAGGACGATATAGAAACATCGCAGAAGCTTGAATACAGCGTCCCACACTTTCTTTCCAGGTATGAAATCACTCACCGGGACAGGACCAAAGAATGAGTTTATTTGCATGACTGGCAATTTCTAATCAGGCGAAGAGCAGGAATAACATATTGTAAAAGTAAAGATTTCCATGGGTGACCGCCCCTCTCAGTTTGTTCTCTCCCTAGTGGCTGCCAAAATCATCAAATATGGCCCCCAACTCAGAACCCCAATCCCAGCTCTAAAAGTATGCTCATCATTTACCAAAATGTAACAATCAGTTGGAAGGAGACTCAGAGGCCACCTGCTACAACTTGCTACTTAGCTCTGGAGTCCCTTCCAGTCTTCTGAACAGATGGTATTCAAATTGTTCTTTGTGCATCTCTAGCGATGATAACTCATTACCTCAGAAGGCAACTGATTTCCCTGTTGGATGATGGTGTAGAGCGTTCATTTCAGAGGAGCCCGAGTGGTTAAGTGCACAGGCCTAGAGAGTCCTGGTTTTGCCCCTCACGGACTGGGTGCCCTTGAGCAAGTGACTTAGCCTCATTAATCCTCATTTCTCTCATCTACAAAGAAGAGACATCAATAGTATCTGCCTCGTTAAATTATGATGTTCTCTAATTTATACTTAGGGATTAGGAATTATTAAAGAGACAATTTTATATAGAAAAAGTCTTGCTAGTTGTCTCAGTATAGCAGTGTTCATTGTGTGGGAATCATGGCATAACCAGACTACTCCATTTTATTAAAAGAGAAAAGTGGAACAAATCAAGGTAAAAACTCCTTGGGAGATTTTAAAATCAGTCCTTTCAACTTATCTGATCATCTTGTTTTACCAAGCCTGCTGTTACTACAGTGAACGCTACTGAATACCACCACACAACAAAAAAATCAAGAAAATCGGTTAGTTCGGAAGGAAAGACCATTTCTTTACTATTAATACCTGCATGCAGAGTTTGATGGTTCCAACTGTGATTTGTTAATTTTTTTTTTTTCTATTTCTAAAGCTTGAAATTACCTAGCTCATCAAGGTGGTAATTGGAATCTCTCTCTGATCTCTAAAAGCAATTGGCTTGTTCTTCTCAAACAAAAGAACATTGTTCTTGATTTTTCTGTATTACCTTGTATTATAATCAAGAAGTATGCTTACAATATAAGAGGGCCATGACTCACGGCCTCGTTCTCAGTTCATCAAGCCTAAAAGCAGTAAAGTTTTGTAGTGAGTCCACAAGATCAGCAATCACTCACTTTATACTTTCTGAAAGATAAATGAGCACCAGAACCTGTTTCTTTAGAGTGGCCATGAGATGCAGTACAGGGCTCTTGAGAAATATCCAATACTTTTCAGCAGCCAAGGACTTTTTAGCAGTTCCCACAATGGCATAGATCCAGATCTCAGACAGAGCTGTCGTCTGATAATCAGGAGTCAGGGCTTCCAGGTTTCTTTTTTATGTCCATGGGGTCAGTACTTTCTGGTCACCAACTTTCATCTTGTCACACCATTGTCTCCATCTGCAAAAACATCCATCTGGGTCTGATTCCATGGGAGACATCTTCAAGCTCTGGAAGAATATGACGGCTTTATTCTGAATGAAAGAACTTTAGGGAAATCTAGGTTTATTTCCTTCAGTGAATTTAGCTTTGCAGAAGACATAGAGCAGTTGAAAGGACTGATTTTATTTTTCCTAAACTCTGTGCTTTTCAACCACTTTCCTTGCCTGAAATACTCTTACTCCAACCCGGTGATTCTCTTTATCAGGATAACTCCTACTTGTCTTGAAACATCACCCATTCCTGAACTTCCCTCAGCATCTCTGCATCTTTGTATATAGTCTGCATTGTTGTCTTGTAATTTTACATGCTTGTCTACCTGTCCCCAGGAGACTGTGGGCTCTATCTTTGTACCTTCTAGTTCATGTTGTCAAGAGCTGAGCTGACAAAGCTGAGCTGAGCTGCCAGTTGTCAAAAGTAGTCAATTAAGACACAAGCCAAAATGAAAATAACATTCAAGCCTTTAATCACTGTGACTGTATAAGCAAGGGAGTAACACGGAGAAAGCAGAAAAGTGCTAGTTCCCCCTTTGTTCCATTGAGCGGCACTGCTGGGGGAGGGTCAGATAGATGAGCACAGACACGAGGATCATCTGACTGCCAAGGCAGCTCCAAACATTTTATGAACCCAGGGAGTGGTGTAAGGGAAAAGGGGCCCAGACTAGGAACGGAAAAGTACTGAGTTCTGAGAGTGGAGAAAAGTGTCTTCAAGGTCTTCCCCTTGTCTTCCTGTTCAGGAAGTCTCAGCAGAGGCCCCTAAGAAAAGCCTTTGTGATTACCAATGGCTAGGCCTGAAAAAACCACGCATAAGATTTTGTCCAGGATCTGGACTCCTCACATGGCACATAATAACTTCCCAATAATGGTTTTGTTGAGTAACTGAACAGAAAGCAAACTACTCTAATCGAGGGATTTCTTTTTCCTTTCAGCACAAATTTATTGAGTTATTATACCTAAGGAGTAGAAAATTATAAGGAGCAAGGTTCCAAAGCCAGAAGGACCAAGAGAGCAAATTTCCCTTAGAAATCTCTTAAATTACACATATTGTAGATGGTTTTAAATGTTCAATCCTGTAAAACGATTCTAATGCACTATAAGATTTGATAGCTACTGAATTAAAAAGAAGGGACAAAGGGAAGGTCTAAATACACATGTCTAGGCAACCAAATCATTCCACTATTAAAGTAACGATAAATACCCAAAGGTAATTGGGGGGTGGGTGCAGCATTCTTGCTCACCTGCAGGGTCGCTGCCAGTCACTTAATATTGTGTCTCAGTCATCTTCATACATATCAAGATATTTGTTGTAAGAATTAAATGAGATAGTAAATGAAAAAAAAAATACAGCCTGGGTCCTAGCACCAAGTAGAGGCTCAATAAATGTTTGCTGGATTTACATTTAAATCTTACTTGATTGGAACCTCAAACATACCCCTTTGAAAGGAATAGAGAAGTTAGCCACTTGATTTTTGGTCTTGCTTGTGGCTGGCTTCCACTGTCAGGCCCTTGGACCTTGGCATCTTGGAAATAAACAAGCAGGGAATTTGGTTCTAATGATGGTGCTTGAGTTAGAAGCACAAATCACATGACTGCCCAGCACATGGCCATCCGTGCTCTGGGCCAGCTGCTCAGGCAGGACTGGTGGGTAAGGCAACTATGCTCCTGGGCTGGGAAGTCCTGGTCTAGTGTGAAAGCCATGCATTGGATAAAGAATTACCAGGGGATCCCTGTCAAGGAAGACGAAAGTCAGGGTGTCCACGAAGCCTATTACAAAGGAGAAAACTCTAGTTTGAGGGTCAGTGAAGACTTCCCTGAGGAAGTGACACTTAGAAAAAGTAGTAATTAGCTAGGTGAACAGTGAGGGAAATTGGTTAGCAGGGGAATTAAGGAAGGTCCAGGGATAGGACAGAGCATGAAATAAGTAAGTCTAATCTAGAATGTGGAGGGGTGGTCTGACCCTTCTCTCCCCACCTCCCCTGCCACCCCACCCCGCTGGCACTCCACACTGTTATGTATGCCTCACTAAACTCCATCCATGTTTATTCTAACTCTCTGCATACCCTCTGTGTTCACTGGGACAGCAGACAACGGCCAGACAAAAACACCAAGTCATACTAACCACATTCTCTGGAAAGTCACGAGCCCTAACCTCAAGTGTGCTGTAAGTGCAGTCCAGAAATGCTTTTGTGTATCCTCAATCTCTTCCCTGCCATATTCCCCCAGACAGCTGTATCATACTTCTCCTTTCTCTTCAAACTTTCAACACACACCATGCATGTGTCTCCTGATGGACTAAATAGATGCAATTAAAAGGGAACTTCCACACATTCTGACCATGGCATCATGGTCCAGCCGCAACCCACATACTCCTCCTTCCTCTTGTCTTGGAATGAACTCTTCCTCTGCTCTCTGTTCCAGCACTGATCCCATCACCTTGAACCTATTCAAGGATATTACTCCACCAGCTGACCAGCTTCCCCTCACATGAGTCTTCAGCTTTTTCTTCATGGTTCAAATATGCTCTCATCTCCTATCAAAGAAAAACAAAAGAAAAGTAAACGAAAGAAACTTCTCCTTAAACTCTGTAATGCCTCTGGCTACCACCCCATTTCCCTGCTCCCCTCTGCAGGAAAACTCCTTGGAAATATGATTGTCTCTACTCACTGTCTTCATTTCCTTCCCTCCCATTTTTTTTTTTTTTTTCAATCCACTAACTAGGCTTTCTCCACTCCTCCAGAGAACATTCTTTCTACATTCACCAATGACTACCATCAAGGGTAGATTTACCTTGAAGCTATTAAAGCTTAAGCTTTAAGAACCCCTATTTGCACAGGCCCTTGTGATCTTATACATAATTTTCCATTCTCTTTCTCAAAGAGAGACCCCCAAAGTATAAGCTTTAGTCCCTGTAAAACCCAGATCTGCCCCTGACTTCAACACTGCTATATCCAACAATAAAGCTTTTGTTGTTGTTGTTTTAAGACCTTTCTTCCTAAATCTCTCAGCAGCATTTGACAAAGTTGATCACTCCTTCATTCTTTAAGAGAGTTTCTTGGCTTGGCTTCATGTGCTCTGCCTATAGATTCCCTTCCTATTCCACTGGGCTCTCCTCCTCAGTGTCTGTTTCTTCTCATCTTTTTGCCCTCTTAACTTTGTTATATGTCAGGACTCAACCCTTGGTCATTATCTACACTCACCCCCTTGATGATGTCATCCAGTTTCATGGTTTTAAATACTAATCTCTACAATGATGACTCAAAAGTGTTTTACCTATAGCCCAGGATTCTCCCCTCAACTCTAGATTTGTATGTCTAATGAGTGACTCACTTTTCCTCCTGGATGTCTCATAGATACCTGAAACCTTATCTTAGAACTCCTTATTTCTTCTTCCAAACATGCCCTCCTACATTCTTTCCTGTTTCAGTAAATTGCAATTGCATTCTTCCACTTCTTCAGGCAAAGACATCTTCTCTCTCTTCATGCTTTACATCCTATCTGTCAGAAAATCCTGTTGGTTCTATCTTGGATTAATATCCAACAGCTGACCACCTCTCACTATTGTCACCACTATTGTCCTACTCTAAACTAACACTATGTCTTGCCTGGGTTATTTTACTATCCTCTTAACTGGTCCTGCTTCCACAATTGGCATTTTATATTTTCTATATATCAACAGATCATATTATTTCTTTTCTGAAAATCATTGTGGTGGGGGGTTTGAGGAGGGCAGGGATACAGATAGAGGAGGGGAGGCAGGGGAACCCAGAGAAGACCAGGTGGTGAAAGGGCCCTTTAGTGTGTTTAAGGTTAAATCACCATCCTCAGTGAAGTGGGAAGTCTCTGAAGGTATTTAACAGGGGTATTAGTCAGATTTTCATTTTAAAATGGTGTGTTGTTGTTTTGATTTTTTGTTTGCTATTAGAGAAGATGTATTAAAATGGTGTTTTGTTAATACATTTAAACCTGGAAGAATCCAGGCCCAAGATTTACAGTTCCCTCTACAATTTGAGCTCTTGGAGATAAGCAATACTCAATACTGTCATTTATATTTATAAGGAAAGCTAAAAATGGTTCAGGCATTAACTGTTTTCTTTTGGACAAATTAAATAGATTCAGTATCTCTCAATTCTTTACCATTTTACAAAAAAGGAAAACCGAAAAAATTCATATAGGTAGATAGAATATCTATAGAACCAATCAGTTTTTTTTTTTGAGATTATGTCATGGTTGCTTCTGTAATTTGAGCCTGAGAGATGTAAATGATTTTGCTCCTTCTGTTTGCCATATTTGTGAATGAGGCATCCACAGGTAAGTTTCTTACCAACCAATGAAATCTCCTGATCCTTCTGTGCCCTAGATGCATTTGTGTTGCATATTTAAGGATGCTGTTGGTACCAAAATGGTGACTTAGCACTTCAAATGTTGTTTAAAACCAATTTTTTAAGGGCTGGGTGACTGAAATGTGCTTCATTCATGTCATTGCGTCCTCTGTTGGGGGTTAATTTTCCACTCCAAAAGAACAGCCCTGCGTTTCCAGCCCTCATACCAACTGCTTAGTTCTCAGCTCAATCCCCTTCTCTCCATGAACTCTTTTACCCTTTTATCATAAATTCTACCTGGGCATCAAGTTACTGGTCCATCAAACTGCAGAAACTTTCTCTCCCTAAGACATTCACACAAACACACTCAGGAAGAAATGTATTGAAACTCTATCTAATGAAGCCAAAGCCAAAATAATCTTTCTCTGGAAAATGACTTCAGTAAGCTCCAGAGTCAAATGGACTTGATACAACTTCTCTTTCTGATATGGTAGTATTTCTATTTGAGAGGAAATTAAATATCCTAGGTTAATGAAATCAGACTGTAATATGTTTTGAGTTTTCTGTCATTTCTGTTACTAATGGTAGGAAATAATTCTCCATGAATCTCTCACATTTCTGCAAGTCTTGTGAGTGAGGGACTAGGTGCCCACTTTTCTGAACTATCTTCTCAAGGATGTTTATATTGGGACCAGCTTTAGAAGATATAATGTCTTCTAAAGCAAAGAGCAGCTATGCTTACTGTCCAGTAAAGTAAAGATATCATCTCCCTCTGGAGCAAGAGGCAGGCATGTTACTGTCCATTAAAAAAGAGCCAGGCTCCCTAAGTTCAGGGTTCCTCCCCTTAAAACAAGCCATCCATCTGGGCCCATCTATGTTGTCCTCTGCCCCATGGAATTTTTGGACAAGAGAAATTGACATTAATTATGCTGATGCTTACGCTTCTTGCTGTGCCATGAGTAATAAAGCCCTTTGTCTCTGAACTTGGAATCGCATTTCTTTAGCCCATATCCATTATACTGTCGCAGGCTGCCTTGTTCCCTTGCATGTGGGATAAGGTCTCATACTCTTCACAGTTATTATCAACTATGAAAAATATACTTTTAAATAGTGCTTTAAAAAGTATAGTTGGTTGTTCTGGAATATGAAACATATGTCTCTGAGTTTTCCTGTGCTTTTCTCTCATTTGACTTGACTCGAAACTGTTCTCTCTACCTGCAATTTCCTTCCCTCCTCATGTTTATCTAAGTCGTTCAACAGCTGTTTTGAATTTAAGTTGGATTTTAAGGTTGGGTCCAAGTGGAGGTCAGGTATGACACAATGGAGGTCTGAAGCCATAATGCATGAGAAAAGATAGTTTATTACTCACTAGTCCTAGAGAGGGTTTCAGAAGGGGTCAATGGGAAGCATGACTGGCTCAACCAGTGGATGGGGAGCACACAAGCAGAGCAAGCGGGACCCATGCTACACTTCCCTGGAGAATCACACTCCCTGTCTATATCAAGAATCATGTGATTTGCACTGACCAATAAAGCAGGAGCAGAAGTGACAAGTACCACTTCTGAGCAGAAACTGCCATGTTCTCTCTTCCTCTCTGTCATGATACCAGCAAATTGTTTTTGTAAGCCATGGAAACTCTAGGTCCTTATTAATGCAGCATAACTTAGCCTAAGTTGACTGATAAAATTCCAAAGGTTCAAAAGGATGACATATCAGCTTAAATGTGATTACCCTTTTGATCTACAAATAGAGAGCCTGATAAGCCCCTCACATTCTGAAGGTCACAGAGATACGGCCTGTAATAATTAGGGAGAACTCAATATTTGGAGTATTGGTAATGAGTTTAGTGACTAGCTTACATTGATTCTGCATAGACATTGCATAAATCTCCAAGAGAACGAGTTTTGTCATGACTCCATGACTATATGTATTGAATTGTCTCTATTACTTTAAAGAATTATCTCTATTACTTTACTAGTATTTGATTTTGTGTCTTGGCCAATCCTTTAAAAGTGATGTGATTTAGATTCTTTCCTTCACCACTGTTTTGTAGCACCTTGCTTTTATTAATGGTGAGTTCAAATATGTTTACTAAAATGTTCCAACTTAAAATGCAATAGAAATCATTTTTAAAGAAATACTAAAGTAAAGGTTGCTTGAAAGAGATATTTAAACCCCTACCTTCTTCCACAACTCTATGAAACTACAAAATAGATAGTATATTATTTTCTTCTGGGTGTGTAATCTCAAATTATATGTGTTCATAATAGATACAACTTCCAATCTGTAAAGATGAAATAGAAAAAACTTCCAATCTGTAAAGATGGAATAGAAAACAAATGAACTTTTTTATTTATACAGAACATCTGTTCTTCTTGATAGGATACATTTACTTTCAATTAATTTGGGATGTCACTGCCTTCCACCTGACTCCCTCCCTGGCCCTGACTCTGTGTTCTCATTATGGTTGGAGCGTCATCACGTGAAAGTTTCTGGGTAGCAGGAGTTGTGTCCTTGTTATTCTCCACCCACACTGGCCTCCACCAAGATGTCTTTATTTCCTCCTTAATATCAGTCAGTAGTCTGGCAGAATGTTGCTGCTCCCTGCCCCAAACCTTATAAGATCCCCACACTCTGTGCATTCTTCCTGTCACATTCCTGCTGTCTTTAGGTTACTGGAAAACAGTTTGCTTCTTCCTGTCCCTTGCTCAAAGAACAATGAAATGTCCTCAGTCTGTCTACTGGATTCCTCAAGCAGCTATTTTTTTCTTGGAGTCTTGACACTTTACTAGCCTCTTCCTGGAAAGAGGCTGGAAAGTATCGAATCCCTTTGTTCTCAGATTCCCTAGACTTACCTGGAGGTGTCAACACTCTGTACACTCCTTGCACTGGGACTTTTCTGGGGGATGGAAATAGGGACTGTGACCCCTTTTCAGGAATTCCTCATTGTCTAAACATTCTTCTTAGCTTCTGGCTTACTCCTTTCTTCCATCAATCCAGAGATTGTTGATTCAGTATTCTGGGAAGTTAGTTTGACTTGTCAGCTGTTCTTTCAGAATCCACTGTTTATACCCTGACTAGCCCTTTTGAGGGTCAGAAACCAAGAAGTTAACTGTCGTATTACCTGCAGTCTATTGTCATTTCTTACTTGAAATAGTTGACATAGAATACAGTACTTGTTACCTGAATAGGGGGAAGGGTTACTGAATAAAAGGAATAACATGTGTTCCAAAAAGCATAATTATTATATCAAAATATTAATCTACCATAGATACAATCTAAAAATAATATATATTCACAGATTAAACAACACACCAAAGATTGGACTTTGGTTACAGCATCTTTTCATCAAAGGCCAGACATTTTTGTATGAAAATTAATATTTATTTTCATTGTGCTTTCCATCTATTCCTGTCTACAGGCTAGGATGGTGTTCTAAGAGTATTATAAAACTATAAAAACCAACATGTCACGGAACACATGAACTGGCTTCATGTCATCTATTCAGTAAAACTATTTCTCTAGAATGACATCCTCTTCATTTATTGTAATTATTACTCTCAGTAAAGAGTACTTGAATGTGCTTAAATTTTACACATTTTAATGCACTATCAGATTATACAACAAGGCTACATTTTTTTTCTTTTAATAAAAAAAGTTTCACAGTGAATTTAAAGAACATGCTCTTCAGCTAACACAAAAGAACACAACCAAAATGAACACAAGCAAGAGAAGAATCCAAAAGAGTATAACCAAATGAATGTGAAATATTTACTCCCTGTTTCTGATACTAGTCTATATTTATCTTTTATAATAAACAAATTATTCCTTTCCTTTTAGGGATTATCTTAGCATGAGAGGAATTCTGAGCTAGATTATTGGACGAGTCATTAAAGATGTAAATTCAAGCAATAATTATCTCATAAATGGCCATATTTTGGAGACTAAAAACAATCTTTAAATGCCACTATGTTTTCCAAATGAGAATTGTTGAGAAAAAGCACTTACTTAGGAGTCTAGAAAGGGTTCTAGATTCAGCTCTGCCATTAATAAGCTATTCCCTTCATTTCTCTGAGCTGTGTTTTCTTCAATGATGAAAGAAAGGATTGGACTGTCAGTATGAAAACCATACCATGGGTGTCACTTGAGATGATCTTAGTTAATACAGGACAAGACATTAAATAATACACTAAGAAATCCACTCCCTTTTTAATGCTAGCATCCTATTTCAGCAAAGGATAGTATCTTGGTGCTAGCTTTAGAATTATTTAGTGTTATTTTGGTGTAACATTTTACACTTTTTTTTAATGAAGCTAGAGTAGACCGTGCATTCAGAGCTTTTTGGTATGTAACAATTTCTAGGGAAAAAAAAATGATGTGTTTGTATTGCATTAATTTTTTTTTTTAACCTTCTTTGTGACAAGGAATGTTGACTTCCCATTTATGGTAGTAGAACAAAGTTTCTTTTTAAAATTTAAGGATAGAATATGCAAGACAAGATTTTTGATACCGCTGGAGGGTGATCTATAAGGACTTTTTGTGTAGATACCAACTTTAAACTTTTGTTTTTATCTTGGTTTTGGTCAAGGTGAAAGACAGTGTGGTGTAACCTATGTTTCCCATCCCTGGGCTTATGACACAGTGTGCATACTGGAAAAATAAGCTGCAGAATATAGAATATAAACATGACTTATCATCTGGAGCATCAATCTTACCTAAAGATTTCAGCAGTTGAATATATATACCTAACGATAAAAATAAAGGTATTCAGGAGTGGATGCCAAATTTACATGAATTTGCAGGATAAAAGCACTGGTCTTCAAATAGATTACTTGCTTGTTTTTGAATGGGTAGTATTGAGCAAATGGAAAAGTCCATTGTTTGGGAGAATGAGAAGTTGTCAGTGTTAGCAGAATAGAATCTGGAAAGTCCCTAAATTCAGAACACTGTGCAGAGGTCATCAAGACCATGAGTCCCAGAAACAGTAGAAGAGTCTGAAACTGCAGAATGTTTTCACTGTGAGCACAAAAAAGAGTTGTCCAAGAATACAGCTTAGAGTTTGGCCAAAAGGAGCAGAGGGTCTGAGTAAGGCTGAGTTGCTCTTGCCCCACCTCTCAGTGAGTCACTTGGTAATGACCCCTCTCACCATGTTGTCAATATTGTACATGAGAAATTGCATGCAAATAAAGTAATTAGCACTTAGAAGCAGAGATACTTGGAGTCTAGCCAGCTCCACCTTGGGAAGAAAATCTGGGGAGGAGCAGGGGGGAAGGAGTTTGCATTGAAGACAAATTGAGGAGATGGAGGTGTTGAGGGAAGGATTCAAAGTAATAGGTAAAGGATTAAAATGATCTTGCAGACTTGAGAGCCTCTGGGAAATGTTTTTTCCTCCCTCTGAGTCACAACCAGTGTAAACAATGAATTATTTTCTTACACACCACGTTCTCTCCTCTTTTGCCCATCAGTAACACTGCCAGGCAAGAAACTTGGATTTGGAAAGAGCACATACTCATTCTTTGTTACAGACTTGGAAAAGAACAACTGAAACTTTGGACTGCTTATATCATGCCCCTTTGCTTTATTCTGTGGGGTCTAGCCAGGGAGTCAACATAAAAGCAGTCTTGATCTTTAAGCCCCAACTTCACACTCCACCCCTCAGCACCCCCCACCCCCAGCCATCCGTGTCTTTATTTTTATTAGAGAAATTGTAGGCTTACAGAAAAATCCTGCAGAAAATAGAGTCTGCATTTACCACTCCATCACACGCAATTTTCCCTATTAACACACTGATTGCATTAGTGTGGTAACTTTGTTACAAGTGATGAAACCATATTATTACAAATATACTGTTAACTGTAGTCCATAGTTTATTTTAGGGATCACAGTTTGGGTTTTACAGTTCTGTTTTTTAAAAAATTTCCTTCTGGTAACATATGCAACCTAACTTTCCCCCTTTAACCACAATCAAATATACTATTCAGTGTTATTACTTACATTCATAATGCGGTGCTACAATCACTGCCATCCATTACCAACACAGAAACTCTGTACCAATTAAGCATTAAATCCTCATTCTCGACCCCAATCCTGGCCCCAAAAACCTATTCTGGTTTTTGACTCTATGAATTTGCATTTTTAATTATTTCATATAAGTGAGATCATACAATATGCATCCTTTTGCATCTGGCTTATTTCATATAACACAATGTCTTCAAGATTCATCTGTGTTGTAAAATGTCTCAGAATTTCATTCATTTTTATAGATGAATAATGTTCCATTGTATGTATGTACCACATTTTATCCATTCATCTGTTGATGGACACTTGGGTTGCTGTTACATATTGGGGAGGAGGGGGTGGAATTTGCCACTCGAATAACCAAAGAAGACACCAAGCATTTTCTGAAACATGAACTTTATTCAGGACGTACTTACAGGGAGGCAGAAATCAGCAAAAATCAAATAGCTTTTCTCTTCGCCAGGCGGGTACAACATTCAGCAGGGAAGTTGACCATGCAGTCAAGCTAACCAGTCAAGCTGGTTTTAAGGGCTTTCTAGACAAAAACATTCTCGTGACGTCAGGTGATCAATTATGTTGTGCAGGAAGGGAGTAAATTATAGACTAACTCTTGACGTCTGAGGTCTGGTTTCTATACGTACATAGTCCAGCTGCACGTTCTTTTCAGGACACAGAGGTGGCAGGTTAAACATTAACTGGCCTAGGTCACAAAGGCTACTGAGCCCCAAGTCTCACAGGCCACAAGTTAAGCCAGTGGCCCTCACAGTTGCTTCTACCATTTGGCAGTTGTGAATAATGCCTCTGTGAACATCGGTGTGCAAATGTCTGTTCAAGTATCTGCTTTCAGTTCTTTTGAGTGTATACCTAGGAGTGGGATGATTGGTCATATGGTAATTCTATACTTAGCTTTATGAGGAGCTGCCAAACTGTCTTCCACAGTGGCTGCTCCACCATTTTACATTCTCACCAATAATGAACAAGTGTTCCTATTTCTCCACTTCCTCTCCAACACTTGTTTTCTGTTTTTTTAATGATAGCCATTCTAGTGGGTGTGAAATGGTATCTCATTGTGGTTTTGATTTGCATGTGAATAATGGCTAATGATGTTGAGTATCTTTTCATATGCTTATAGACCATTTGTATATCTTTGGAGAAATATGTATACAAGTGTTTCACCTAATTCTATTTGGGTTGTTGATCTTTTTATTGTTGAGTTTTAGGATTTCTTTATATATTCTGGATATTAAATCCTTATTAGATATATAGTTTCCAAATAGTTCCTTCCATCCTTTTATTTTCATGATGAAGTCCTTTGCACAAAAATTTTTAATTTTGATGGAGTCCTATTTTCTTTTTGTTGCTTATGTCTTCGGTGTCAAGTCTAAGAAACCAATGCCTAATACAAGATCATGAAGATGCGTCCCTGTTTTCTTCTATGAGTTCTATAGTGTTGGTTCTTATATTTAAGTCTTTGATCCAATTTGCTGATTTTTATATATGGTATGAGGTACGGGTCCACCTTCATTCTTTTGCATATGGAGAAATAATTTTCCTAGCACCACTGTTAAAGAGACTATTCTTCCCTATAGAGTGGACTGGGCACCCTTGTCAAAACTCAGTTGGTCATATATGTGAGGGTTTTTGTCTGAACTCTCAATTCAGTTGCATTTGTCTAAAGGTCTATCCTTGTGCCGCTACCATGCTATTATGATTACTGTAGATTTGTAATAAGTTTTGGAAGTGGGGGCCTCCAACTAGGTTTGTCCTTTCCAAGATGGTTTGACTATTTGGGGCCCCTTACCCTTCCATATAAATTTGATAATTAACTTTTCCATTTCTGCAAAGAAGGCTGTTGGAATTTTTACTGGGATTGTGTTGACTCTGCAAATCACTTAGGATAAAATTTATTATCTTTAAAATCTTTAGTCTTTCCAATCCATGAACATGGAATGCCCTTCTATTTATTTTGGTCTTTGATTTCTTTCAACCATATTTTGTTGTTTTCTGTATACAAATCCTTTACATTTTTTATTAAATTTATTCCAGAAATTTGATTCTTTTAGTTGGTATTGTAAATGGAACTTTTTTTCTTGATTTCCTCTTCAGATTGCTCATTACTAATGTATAGAAACACTACTGGTATTTACTTGTTGATCTTGTACCCTGCTAATTTTCTGAATTTGTTTATTATCATGAGTGGCTTTGTTCATTTTTTCCAGAATTTTCTGTATATAGGATCATGTCATCTGCAAATAGGTAAGCTTTTACTTCTTCCTTTCCAGTTTGGATGCTTTTATTTCTTTCTCTTGCCTAATTGCTCCAGCTAGAACTTTCAGTACAGTGTTGAATAACAGTGGTGACAGTGGGCATCCTTGTCTTGTTCCTAATCCTAGAGGGAAACCTTTCAGTCTTTCATTATTGAGTATGATGTCAGCTATAAGTTTTTCATATATTCCCTTTATCATGTTGAAGTTTCCTTCTATTCCTGGTTTTCTAAGTGTTTTTATCAAGAAGCAGTGCTGGATATTGTCAAATGCCTTTTCTGCATCCATTGAGATGATCACATTTGTTTTTCTTTGTTCTATTAATGTGGTATATTACGTTAATTGATTTTCTTATTTTTGAACCACCCTTGCATACCTGGGATAAATCCCACATGATCATGATGTACAATTCTTTTAATATGCTGTTGGATTGGGTCTGCTAGTATTTTGTTGAGGATGATGCATCTACATTCATACAATACATTGGTTTTCTTTTCTTGTGGGATCTTTATCTAGGTTTGGTATGAGGGTGATGCTGACCTCATGGAATGAACTAGGAAATGTTCCCTCTTCAATGTTTTAAAACAGTTTAGGCAGGATTACTGTTGATTTTTCTTCCATTATTTGGCAAAATTCACCCAATGAATTTCACCAATGAATAGAATTCACCAACCAATTCATAGGGCCCTGGCCTTTTTTTTATTGGGAGTTTTCTGACTATCAAGTCAATCTTTATTTGTTACTAGTCTGTTGAGATACTCTATTTCTTCTTAAGTCCATGTAGTCGTTTCTGTCTTCCTAGGAATTTGTTCATTTTATCTAGGTTATCTAATTTGTTGGCATACAGTTGTTCATAGTATCCTCTTATGATCCTTTTTATATTTGTGTGATTGCTAGTAACATGCCTCCTTCCCCCACCATTTTCATTGCTGATTTTGTTATTTACATCCTCTGTTTCCTTTGTCAGTCTAGCTAAAGGTTTTTCAATTTTGTTGCTCTGTTCAAAGGCCCAATTTTTTGTTTCATTGATCTATTTTTGTTTTATTTTCTATTTCATTTATTTCCACTCTAGTCTTGTTATTTCCATCCTTCTGCTCACTTTGGGTTTACTTTACTCTTCCTTTTCTCATTCTTCCAGCTGTGAGGTTTGGTCTTTTTTCTTTTTTAATGTACACATTTAGGGTTATAAATTTCCCTCTCAGCATTTTCTTTGCTATATTCCATAAGTTTGGGTATGTTGTCTTTTCATTTTCATTTACTGTAAGGTATTTCCTAATTTTGTTTGTGATTTCTTCTTTGACAGATTGGTTAAGTTTGTGTCCCTTAATAACCACACATTTGTGAATTGTTTATTTTTCCCTATGTTACTGACTTCTAGCTTCATTGCATTGTGAGCAGAGAAGAAATACTGTATGATTTCAATATTTTTGAATTTATTGAGATTTCTTTTGTGACCTAATATGTGGTCTATCGTGGAGAATGGCCTGTGTCCACAAGAGAAGAATGTTTATTCATCTGTTGGCTGAAATTTTCTATATATGTCTCTTAGATCTAGTTGGTTTATATCATTCAAGCCTCCCATTTCCTTATTGATCTGTCTAGATGTCATATCCATTAATGAAAATGGTGTATCATAGTCTCCTACAATTAATGTAGAACCATTTATTTTCCCTTCAAATTTGTCAAATTTTGCTTCATATATTTTTGGGCTCTGCCATTAGAGGTGTGCATGTGTGTGTGTGTATTTATAAATGTTATGTCCTCACTTGTTGAATTGTCCACTTTATCACTATATAGTGTCCCTTGCCCTTTAGGACAGTTTTGAACTTAGACTGTTCTACCTGATATTAGTGTGGCTACCCAGCTCTCTCTTGACTACTCTTTGTATGGAAATTTTTTTTTCCATCCTTTCACTTCCAGTGTGCTTTTGATTTTGAATTTAAGGTAAGTCTCTTATAAATAGTATATAGTTGGTCACACTTTTTTATCCATTCTCCCAATCTCTACCTTTGGACTGGAAAGTTTAATCCATTTCCATTTAAAATAACTACTGATAATGCAGGACTTTCTCCTGCCATTTTGCTACTTTCACATTTATTTGATTTATTCTTGCATTGTGACATTGTGATTATTTTTCAAATAGTTTCTTTTTGTTTACCACAGTGCTTCAATTTAGCATCCTAAATCTGTAACAGTCACATTTGATTTGGTACTGAAGCATACACATACACTGTTCCCGTAACCCTACAAATCCCCACCTTTTTTTTGTCCTTGTTACAAATTACATCTTTATACATTGTGGGTCTAAAACCACATATTTATTATTACTTTTTATGCATTTGCATTTAGAAACTCTAAAAAGTAAAAAGTGGAATTATATACCAAGAAATACAATACAATAGCTATGAAGATTATTATTTTTAAGCCACTTTAATCCACTGTCTAGTGACCTTTTCTTTCATTTTGAAGAACTCCCTTTTGCATAGCTAATAGGGCAGGTCTATTGATGACAAACTCCGTCAGCTTTCATTTATCAGGAAATGTCTTAATCTCTTCCTTATTTTTGAAAGATAGTTTCAAAATTATTTTCTCTTACCACTTTAAATCCTTCATCCCATTGCCTCCTTGCCTCCGTGGTTTCTGATGAGAAATTTGCACTTAGAATTATGGGGGCTCCTTGTACATAATACAATTCCATTATTTTGCAGTTTATGGAATTCTCTCCTTGTCTTTGGCATTCAACAGTTTGACTACTATGTGTCTGGGTGTGCCTCTCTTTCAGTTTACTCTGTTTGGTGTTCATTGTGTGTCTTAAATGTATATATTCATGTCTTTCATTAAATTTGGTAAGTTTTCTGCCATTATTTCCTTGAATATTCCTTCTACCACTTTCTCTGTTGTTTTTTTTTTTTTTTTAATTCTCTTTCTGGGACTCCCATAACACATGTATTGGTATGCTTGATGGTGTTCCACAAGTCTCTTTGAATCTGTTTGCTTTTTTTTTTCCCCCATTCTTTTCTTTCTGCTGCTCAGTCTGAATCATGTCAATTGTCTTATCTTTGATTTCATGGATACTTTCTTCTGCCAGCTCCAATCTGCTGTAGAAACCCTCTAAGGAATTTTTATTTCGGTTATTATGGTCTTCAACTCCAGTATTTCTGTTTTTGTTCCTTTTAAAAATGTCTTTTTTTATTGGGAGTCTCATATTGTTCATTCATCATTTTCCTGATATCCTTTACATTTTTCTTTATCTCCTTGATCATTTTGAAGACCTTTTTTTTCCAGAGTATTTGTCTGGTATGTTCCAAATCTGGTTATCTTCGTTGATAGTTTCTTAATTTGTATCTTGTTCCTTTGGATGGGCCATCGTTTCCTGTTTCTTTGTCTTCTAATCCTTTGTTGCACACTGTAAATTTTAGTATTTCAGTGCATTAACTTTGGGATTTATTCCTTGGACTCTCTTATTCTTAACTTGGTATCCAGCTAATTGATATGACAGGGATTTCTTTGAGTGTCAGGAGCTAACAAAAGCAAACAAACTCAAGATACACCTTTCACAGTCTTTGAAAATTGGTTCTGCTTTGGCTGAACCTTCAAAGTTTAGCCCTCTTATCAAGAAGGTTAGCATGAGGCAAAACTCCAGGGTCTGCTCTCCTTTTCTGAGCCTCTCTCTCATCCTGGGTATATGCTTCTGGATTTAGGAATTCCACAGTTTACAGAAATCTGAATGACCCCTCTACTCCCTATGAATTGGACTTCCCCCATCCCCTCCCAAGTACTCTATTGCATGTCTTAAGGATGGTCATCTTTTTCTCCAGTCTTCTTTGATGTAATTGTTTCTTATGCTGCTTTGGCTATCTGCAAGCTGCTTTGCCCACAAGGCAACTATGATTGTCCTGGTATAGTCTTTCAGGCTGACCCGTGATAGACTGGCCCAGATCTACATGCACTCCAGTTATTGTGCAGTATCTGCACTCCAGTATGTACACAGCAATTACTCTGCTTCCTCCAGAATAGGGCCAAGGACCCACAATGAGAGCACTGGCCACCTCCACACTGTGCTGGGGAAGGAGTTGGGGAGGGACCAAGAAGGGTACTGCAAGCTTCTCCTACTGTTTTTTTAAGTTGCATTTTCTTGATTCAGCACTTGCCTTTAACTGTTTTCTAAAGTTTTGAGGAACATGGATTTGCCACTTTTTCGTAGTTGCTCAGAATCTGTGGGGGAACAGCACTCCAGAGCATCTTATACTGCCATCTTGCCCAACTGACCCATCAAGGTCTTTTGATAGAAGAGTTTTAAGAGCATAGAGAAAGGGCCCTGGCTTTGCAGTCTTTAAGCCCTCATTTAACATTGTTCTTTGTGACCTTGGGGCATTTTTCTTACTTCCTGAGCCCCCATTTCTTCATCTGTCTTATCCACCAAGGATTAGAGAAAAAATTATCAATGCCCAATAAATAGAAGTGCCTGGGATATAAAGATTTCTCTCTGTAGCCTCCTCCCACAGTCCACAAGAGCAGTAGTGGTCAATAAGGCAAGCCTAGGAGATAAAAACACATTCGAAAGAGACATATATTTCTACATAGACCAAGGCCTGATACAGAACAGATGCTCAGTAAATACACAGTGGGTGATTGGATGCTATTGCCAATTTCAGTACTTCCTGAAAATCAAGCCAAAATATGCCTTTTTCGAGAAAACAAAGGTTGTTTTTGTTTTTTGTGTGGGTTTTTTCTGTTGTTGTTTTACATTTTTTTTTCTTTAATGCCATAGCTTCTTTTTTTCCATGTTTTTTAATTATGAACTTTAACATATAACAGTGATAACTTTCAATGTATGATTTCACAAGTTAGAGAACAAATCTCAAAGAATGTCATGAGACACGGATCCACAAGTTCAGCCATTTCCATTATTGTAAAATATAAATACATATAGCAAGCTGTCATCTCTCGATGTTCAGCCCAACAAGCAGTCATATAGGTAATTTCAAAAACTGTTATGGGTTACAGTTCCACAATTTCAGTTCTTTCCTTATGCAGTACAGGGTATATACAGGAAGGTGAAGACCTTCAAGGCACAATTCAACAAGCAGCTACAGAGCAAATCCCAAGGGATGCTAAGGGCTGCAGATCACCATGTCATTTACTGCATCCAAAATATATATATATAATTATACAAAGTTTCAGTATTCATAGACCTCTGTTCAATCTTATCTCGTTTGATGCTCCTCCTTCCTCTGACTTAATCTCCTTCTTCATCTTCAGTGGTGTATAGGCAGAGAGCACCCTAACTTGTCGAGAGTATGGGGAAGGGGGCCACATCTGATAGTTGATCTTAAAGAGGCTGTTGCTGCTGGGTTTTAGGCTTGTCTGGTGTAGGAACAGTCTGGTGGATTTACGTTTCTGAAAGATTAGACTTAGTGAGTACATCTTTTATAGAATCTCAGGTAGGGACCAAGGTATATGGGGACTACATTTGGTAAGGGCATGGCATGCTGTGCCCATTTGGGATGTCTAGCTGGAGTGTGCATAAGAGAAACCTCCAGGGTAGCCTCTTGACTCTATTTGGGATCTCTCAGACACTGTGACCTCACCTCATTACCTTTCTTTTTTTCCCCTTTTGGTCAAGTAGGTGTTTTCAATCCCTCACTACCAGGGCCAGGTTCATTCCTCAGAATCATTGTCCCACATCACCATAGAGATTCATTCCCTAGGAAGTCATTTCCCTCATGGGAGGAGGGTTAATGAATTTGTTTGCTGAATTGGGCTTAGAGAGAGAAAGGCCACATCTAAGCAACAAAGAGGCCTGGAGGTGCCTCTTAAGTATAATTATAGGAAGGCTTAGCCTCCTATTTACAACCCTAAATTTCATAAGAACAAGTCTCAAGTCAAGGGCTTGATTTATTAAGTAGTGGTTTTCTAACTTGACTTTATCCTAAGATAAACATTCAGTTTCTTACATTACCTTCACTTAGTTGTACAGTCATCATCACTCTCAACTTGAAATAATTATCATAATACATCCCAGAGCTCTTATCAGCTGCTAATTATTCATCCCTAGTATTAGTGTAGAGTTGGTAAGATATTCCTATTAAATATAGTCATTACTATGTAATGGGTAGTTTTTCTACACCACTCTGTTGTTTACCCTCTGCAGCAGTGTCATACCTTTTAGGTATATCATGCTAATAATTATTTAGGTTTGTGGTACTACTCTGTGGGTTATGTGCCTTTTAACAACCGTTTACAAACATGTAGACCTCAATGCATCACCATTAAGATCACCCTGAATATAGAATCTGTACATAGTAGATTATTGTTCCCCCTTCACTAGGTTCTAACTATCTCTAGTTCCCCTATATCCTACATTATAAAACACTTAATTTACATTTTTTACAGAGTTCACATTAGTGGTAACATACATTGTGTCTGGCTTATTTCACTCAGCATTATGTCTTCAGGGTTCACCCAGGTTGTCATATGTTTCATGACCTTGATCCTTACTGCTGTGTAATATTCCATCTTGTGTATATACCACATTTTGTTTATCCACTCATCTGATGAAGGACATTTAGGTTGTGTCCATCTCTTGGCAATTGTGAATAATGCCGCTATGAACATTGGTGTGCAAATATTTGTTCGTGTCACTGCTTTGAGGTCTTCTGGGTATATAACAAGAAGTGAAATTGCTGGATCATAAGGTAACTCAATACCTAGTTTTCTGAGGAACCACCAACCTGTTCTCCAGAGTGATTATACTGTTATACAGTCCCACCAGCAATGGATAAGAGTTCCAATTTCTCCACATCCTCTCCAGCATCTGTATTTTCCTCTTAGTTTAATGGCAGTCATTCTAAGCGGTGTGAGATGATATCTCATTGCAGTCTTGATTTGCATCTCTCTAATAACTAGTGAAGCTGAACATTTTTTCATCTGTTTTTTAGTCATTTGTATTTCCTCTTCAGAGAAATGTCTTTTCATATCTTTTGCACATTTTATAATTTGGCTGTTTGTACTACTGTTTTTGAGTTATAGGACTTCTTCATATATGCAAGACATCAGTCTCTTAGGTACATGTTTTCCAAATATTTTTTCCCATTGAGTTGGCTGCCTCTTCACCTTTTTGATAATTTCCTTTGAGGTTCAGAGGCTTTTAAGTTTGAGGAGTTCCCATTTATTTTTTTCTTTCATTGCTTGTGCTTTGGGTATAAGGTCTAAGTCTTGAAGATGTTTCCCTTCTAGGAGTTTTATGGTACTATCTCTTACATTGAGGTCTTTGATCCACTTCAAGTTAATTTTTGTGTAGGGTGTGAGGTAGGGGTCCTCATTCATTCTTTTGGATATGGATATCCAGTTCTCTCAGCCCCATTTGTTGAAGAGACTGTTATGTCCCACTTCAGTGGATGTGGGGGTCTTATCAAAAATCAGTTGGCAGTAGATCTGGGGGTCATTTCTGAATTCTCAATTCAATTCCATTTATCAATATGTCTATCTTTGTGCCAACCATGCTGTTTTTGGCTTTATAGGCAGCTTTAAAGTCTAGAAGTATAAGTCGTCCCACTTTGTTCTTCCTTCTTAGAATGTTTTTGGCAATTTGAGTCTCCTTTCCCTTCGCAGTAAACTTGATAACTAGCTTTTCCAAGTCTGCAAAGTAGGTTATTGG
Source organism: Choloepus didactylus (assembly GCF_015220235.1). NCBI lineage: Eukaryota > Metazoa > Chordata > Mammalia > Pilosa > Megalonychidae > Choloepus > Choloepus didactylus. The sequence continues at coordinate 16,757,713 of NC_051317.1, read as the reverse complement.
AATTTTGATTGGAATTGCATTGAATTTATAGAGTAGTATGTGTAGATTTGACATCTTAACAATCTTTAGCCTTCCTGTCGATGAACATGGAATATCTTTCCACCTATTAGGTCCTCTTTGATTTCTTTTAGTAGAGTTTTGTAATTTTCTGTGCAGAGGTCTTTTATGTGCTTGGTTAAGTTTATTCTTAGGTACTTGATTTTTTTAGTTGCTACGGAGAATAGAATCTTTTTTTGAGTGATACTTCAGTTAGGTCATTTCCGGTGTATAGGAACATTACTGACTTATGTGCATTAATCTTGTATCCCACCACTTTGCTGAATTTGTTTATTAGCTCAAGTAGCTTGTCGTCGATTTCTCAGGGCTTTCCAGATATAAGATCATATCATCTGCAAATCATGACAGTTTTACTTCTTCCTTTCCAATTTGGATGCCTTTTCTTTCTTTGTCTTCCCGAATTACTCTGACTAGAACTTCTGGCACAATGTTGAATAATGATAGCGAGAGACTGAAAGCCGCCCCTCTAAGATCAGGAATGAGACAAGGATGCCCACTGTCACCACTAAGTACTATGATGGCTGTGGATTTTTCACATATGCCCTTTATCATATTGATGACATTTCCTTCAATTCTTACCTTTTGAAGTGCTTTTATCAAAAAAGGATGCTGAATTTTGTCAAATGTTTTTCAGCATCTATTGAGATGATCATTTGATTTTTCCCTTTTGATTTGTTACTGTGTTATCTTACATTGATTTTATTATGTTGAACCATCCTTGCATGCCTGGAATGAACCCTACTTGGTCATGGTGTATGATTTTTTTTAATGTGTCTTTGGATTTGATTTGCAAGTTTTTGGTGAGAATTTTTGCATCTATATTCATTAGGGAGATTGGCCTATAGTTTTCTTTTCCTGTAGCATCTTTATCTGGTTTTGGTATTAGAGTGATGTTACCTTCATAAAATGAGTTAGGTAGTGTTCCATTTTCTTCAATTTTTTGAAAGAGTTTAAGTAGGATTTGTGTCAATTCTTTTTTGGAAAGTTTGGTAGAATTCCCCTGTGAAGCCATCTGGCCCTGGGCTTTTATTTGTGGGATGCTTTTTGATGACTGATTGGCTCTCTTTGCTTGTGATTGGTTGGTTGAGGTCTTCTATTTCTTCTCTAGTCAGTCTAGATTGTTCTTATGTTTTCAGGAAATTATCCATTTCCTCTAAATTATCTAGTTTGTTGGCATACAGTTGTTCATAATATCCTTTTATGATTTTTTTTTTTTATTTCTTTGGGATCTGCAGTAATGTCCCCCTCTCATTTGTTTACTTGGGTCTTCTCTGTTTTTGACTTTGTCAGTCTAGCTAAAGGCTTCTCGATCTTGTTGACCTCCTCAAAGAACCAACTCCTGGTTTTATTTATTCTATTGTCTTTTTTTTCTATATATCATTTATTTCTGCTTTAATTATTATTACTTTTCTTTTTGCTTTAGGATTAGCCTATTCAGTTCTACTAGTTCTTTGATTTTCTTTCTTTCTTCCTTTTTGGTGTATGTGTTTAGAGCTATAAATTTCCCCCTCATTATCACCTGTGCTGTTTTCTTGTTTTCATTCATCTGTAGATATTTTGTGATTTGTCTTGCACTTTCTTCTTTGACCCACTGATTGTTTAGAAGTGTGTTGTTTAACCTCCAGATATTTGTGAATGTTCTAGATCTTTGATGGTTATTGATTTCTAGTTGTATTCCACTATGATGAGAGAATGTGCTTTGAATAATCTCAATCTTTTAAAATTTATTGAAGCTTGTTTTATGTCCTAGCATATGATCTATCCTGGAGAAAGTTCCATGAGCACTAGAGAAGAATGTATATCCTGAAGGTTTGGGATGTAATTCTCTATATATGTCTGTTAATTCTAATTCATTTATCACATTGTTTAGGTTCTCAGTTTCCTTATTGGTCCTCTGTCTGTTTGATCTATCTGGGAGAGGGTGGTGTATTGAAGTCACAATTATTGTGGAAACATCTGCAGCTTCCTTCGGTTTTGCCAATGTTGTCTCATGTACTTTTGAACACCTTGATTGGGTGTATAAACATATATGATTGTTATTTCTTCTTGGTGAATTCTCCCTTTTATTAGTATATAATGGCCTTCTTTGTCTCTGATGAAACTCTTGCATTTAAAGTCTATTTTATCTGAGATTAATATTGCTACCCCTGCTTTCTTTTGGCTGTAGCTTGCATGGAATATTTTTTTTCCATCCATTCACTTTCAATTTCTTTGCATGGCTGGGTCTACTATGAGTGTCTTGCAAGCAACATATTGATGGTTCACATTTTTAAATGCAATGTGTATCTTTTAATTGGGGAGTTAAATCCATTCACATTCAATGTTATTGCTGTGATGGCAGTTCTTGAATGAGCCATCTTATCCTTCGGTTTTTATTTGTCAGATGTATTTTCTCTCCTGTCTCTATTTCCTTTAAGGTACCCTTACTACAACTCTTTAATTCTGTGGCCTTCTCCAGACCTCCCTTTCCTTTCTTTTATTCTCAGCTGATAGGGTCCCTTTAGTATTTCTTGTAGGGCAGGTCTCTTATTAGCAAATTCTCTCAGAATTTATCTGTCTGTGAAAATTTTAAGCTCTTCCTCAATTTTGAAGGAAAGCTTTGCTGGATAAAGAATTCGTGTCTTTCAGAATTTTGAATATGTCATACCACTGCCTTCTTGCCTCCATGGTGCCCACTGACTAGTTAATACTTAGCCTTATGTCGTTTCCCTTGTATGTGGTGAATCGTTTCTCTCCTGCTGCTTTCAGAACTGTCTCCTCCTCTTCAGTATTTGACAATCTGGTCAGAATATGTCCCAAAGTGGATTTATTTGGATTTATTCTATTTGGAGTTCTTTGGGCATCTTTGATTTGCTATCTCTGTCATTTAGCAGGGTTGGCAAGTTTTCCCCAACAATTTCTTTGAAACTCTTCCTAGTCCTTTACCCTTCTCTTCCCCTTCTGGGACACCAATGCTTCCCCTGAGATCCATTTCAAATTTTTCGATTTTTTTCCATCACTCATTGTTTTGTGCTTTCACTTTCCATCACACTACCTTCAACTTTGCTAACTCATTCCTCTACTTCTTCAAATCTGGTGTTATATGTCTCAAGAATCTTTTATTTCCATAAGTTCGGCTATTTTTTTATTTACTTTCGCAATTTCTTCTTTATGCGTCTCTAGGGTCTTCATGTCCTTTATATCCCAAGCCATGATATTGATGTGTGTGAGTACTTCTTTAATTGCTCCAAGTTCTGTGTCCACTCTGGTTTTTTAATTTGGACTTTTGGGTTATCCATGTTGTCTGGTTTCCTCATATGCTTTATTATTTTGTTGTTTCTGGCGTCTTGGTATTTGCTTATCTTGATAGGGTTATCTTAGGATATGCAGGCTTATGTGAAGATTTATCTATAATTTGACAGAGCTACAGCTTGGTGGAGTGCACTTTCTCTGATTGACCAGCAGATGGTGCGCCTAAGCCACTTCCTACCCTCAAGCCAGTCCTCCCCCAACTTTGTGCACAGAGAGGGAGCCCAAACCATGTGGAGGTCCAATCAGTGCACCAATTTTCCATGTGCAGTGGGGAATGCCAGCCCTGTGGGTGGGGGACATGCCTGTGCAGTTTCGTAGGGAGTCCGCTCCATGACACAATGGTCCCGGTCATTCCAGGGCTGCAGGTGGAATACCCTGGGCTGCAAAACTGCGCAACTCACCCTCCAGCTCAGATTCCCCACAGTCCCTCTCTGCCATGGGCCCATGAGTCCCTGGGATTGGCGGAGGGTTCCTGGCACTTCTGTGTGGCACCCCTGCCTCTAGGCTGTGCACACCGTGGGCTTCCATGGAGGAAGAATGGGCACCGTCACAAGCTTGTTGAATCTCAAATTCCCTCAAGAAAACTCTCCCCTCTAGAAAACTCTCCCCTCTGGCACTGTGAAAGGGGTGACTCCCAGCCAGCTGCAAAGGTGGCTGCTCGGGGCATGGAAACTACCCCCTACCATGATCGTCTGCCTGTTCCAATGGCCGGATCCTGGCACTGGGGCTCTTCACTGTGGGTCTGCAAAGGGCTGTCACCCACACCAGGTACTGATGAGGGTACCCAGGGCGTGGAAATGTTCTCCTGACCACGCTTGTTTGTGGTTCCGGATGCTTTCTGGGTGGAACACTTACCTGTCTCAAAACGCAGCCTCTTGGTTTCTCTGAGTACACAGTCACTATGGGTGTAGAAGTCCCTGCCCAGCTAGTGGAACCCTGGAGCACTTTCTGTCCTTTATCTAGTGCTTTCCATGAAGGATAATTTTCCTCTGTCTCTCCTACTCCGCCATCTTGGATCCCCCTCCTGTTGTTGTTTTGATCTACAGGCAATATCACTTGAATACAACTGCATAGTATCTTTTCACTTTTAAAATCCAAAACAATATTCTGAGAGGCTGTTACAGTGTTTCCCCACATGGAAAGTACATAGAGGCAGAGTTCCAGAACTTCCAACTTAAGTGCTGTTGATGTACACAGTCCTCCTTAAGGCAACATTAGTGGCTTCCTGCAAATGTATGCCTCGATATCTTCTTCACATAGCAGGCAGAGATAAAAGGGAAAAGAAAGTTGGGGAAAAGAATAGATTTTTGATGCAAGCAGCTCAGACAGCCATTAGCATCTACATACTATTTTTTAATCTCTTGTATTTTGCTGGAGGATGACCCTCTCTGTCAGGAGTGATAATTGCTGCACTTTACTTGCTGCTCTGACTGCAGGGAAAGATTTTCCCCAGGCCCTGACCTGGTTGTGCTTGGTGAAAATCCCTAGGAGCTACTATTTTAGCTTTAATCCAGTACATGGATTATGTTTATCAGGTTTTATATTTTAATGACTTCCTGAAACTCCTTAAAGCAAAAAATGCATCGTAAATATCCATATCTGCAGAGGTGTGATAGCTGAATCCTGTGGCCACTATTACTGGAGGGGGGTAAGGTAAACTGCAGGCTCTGCAGATCTTTAGGAAACACTTAAAATGAGCTGTTGGAATGGGAGAGTTATGTGAGACAGGTAAGATAGTCATTAAAGTTTATTTTCCCAGCTAAGGTAATATTCTCATTTACCTATTCCAGCCAACTTTCCTGTTAGATAGAAATCATGGGATGTAAATATTACAAACTAGACAAACTCAGGTTAAGAAAAAGAGGAAAAAAAATGATGAGTTTACTGGGTTTCCTTCAGCATCTAAGCACCAACATGCATTGGGGCCTCAGGAAACTCTAGGACCAAGGTCTGGGCTCCACCCCATCCCAGTCTCTGTATCCTTGGCTGCCAGTGGAGCTCATGTCCACATGCTGTACTCCAAACCTTTGTCCTCCATCCTGGCCCTTGCACATGCTTTTCCCTAGGTCTGACATGCCCTCTGTGGGCTCCTGCTTATCCTCCAGAAAAGAATTTCCCATTCCCTTTTCCAGAATACCCTAGTTTTCCACCCCAGTTATTCTCTATCCCCTCACTATTTTCTACATAGCACTTAAAATAAAGGGTAACACTCTTACTTATTATTACTTGCTTATTATCTCCCCCAGCACTTGAATGTAACTTCCTGAGGAGCCTGTTGCCTTCTGTATTGCCAAATAGTCATTGCCTAAAATGCAATAGATACTCAATAAATGTTGACTGAATGAATATATAAATACAGTTTCAGCTGTAAGGGACCCACTAAGGGGAACTAGGGATTTGTGCAGAGCTATTTTCAGCTAGGAGAGACTCCCCAAAATTTCCACTAACACTTGGTTCCTTTAACTAACATCTAGTATTTCCTCAATTTTGCAGAGGTTTGCGTTTCACACTCCCCTTGCATCTTTGCTGCTTGGTCCTAACCCCTTCACCAATCCAGTTATTTCACCAGCTCAAAGAGCTAAATAACTACAGTATTCAGAGAGAGTCAGGGCATGTGTGGGTGGGTGAGGAGCCCAGTCAGGTCAAATAAATGCTCCAGTTACTTATTCACTCCAACATGTATGAAAGGAATCTCAAACTGAAAGTGTGTGATTAATATTATATATTAATCCAATGAGACTGTTAGTTCCAGGGAGATGTTTACCTGAAAATATCTTTTTTTTCCCCCAAGCAAATAATTCAGAACACCACTTATCTAAGTTCATCTCAGGTCTCTGGTGTCAGGCTTATGAGAACTTTATATGTACCTGTGAATACTTGGGGTTGAACATCTGTGTTGTTCTACTGTTGACTGAAGAAAAAGAGACTGTACTTCTAATGGTTCACTGTCGACAGGTTCCAGAAAGGGCTTAATGAACTGTGAAAGTTGACATTTGGTACCAGCAACTCAACCTCCACGACAGTAAAGCTGCACAAAAGCATGTTACATTTTTTCTAACATATCTAGTCAGTCATCGTGTTGCCTGCCACTTGTTTTGATCCTAAAATTAATTAAAAAGTAATAATGTGTGTGTGTGGGGGGAGATGGGTAATAGATGAGTATGAAGATTAAATTCCACAGAATCATTATAAATTGACTGACTCTAGAGTAAGTGGAAAGGACAGGAGATTACAGTCTTTAAAGCTGATAAAAGCTCATCAGCAAAGAGCAATTTGGCTGTTGAAGTCAAGCTTCAAATTCAATGAGGATTGTTCAGGGGACAACTGAAAAGAGAGGTGTGCCCATAACACTTGCACATTTTGGATTTGCAAATTGTCTTCTTTATGGGCTGGTTTTGGCTTGCTCATCAGGCTGGCTTCTCCCCATCTTGAGTGATTAATCCTTGTTGGCACTTCATAAATCAATCTGTCCTTCATTCAACATACATCTGCTTAGAGCAACTACAAGATGCCAGGCCAGGTCAAATTTGAGGATGCAATATAGTATAAATTAAGTGTTTGGACCATAGTGTGAGAGTGCCTGTGTTTGAATTACAACTTCACCACCTATTAACTGTGTTTTCTTGGGCCAGTTACTTAACCTGTCAGGGCTCAATTTCCACAACTGTAAAGCAGAGATAACACTAGTACCCCCTCACAAGGCTATTGTGCGGATTAAATTAGATAATCTACCTATCGGGGCTCAGCACAGTGCCTGGCATAGAGCAAGTACTTGTCTGAGAGGCAGAAGGGAGACCAGTGTGCCAAGGAGTCCTTAGCAAAGAAGAAGAGCTAGGCAGGCTAAATTTTACAGGGCCTCAGAGGTTGCCAAGGTAAGGAGTTTTAATCTCATTCTTAAAGTGTGTTAGGAAGCCTTTGCGTAGTTTTAAGTAGAGCAGTGGCAACATTGTTTGGAATAAGATTATATTTGTACTACATATAGTTTCTGCAATATACCGTCGCTTTTTAACTAGAAAAACTTGGTAGACAATCTTAATTCTTTAATCTCCTTCAGTTCTGACTGGCCTCTGAGGCCAACAGTGCTCCCCACTTCCAGTTGTAAAATCCTGCCTGGACACACTGATATTGAGGAAGCAAGTACTGATGGTAGAAGGACTAACAACAACTCATGTCAATGATGTGCTTACTCTTGCCAGGCTCGGGCATTCTTTTATACAAACCTTCCAAGGTTTCATTATCCCCATTTTATGGATGCAGTATTGAGGCTGGAAGTGTCACAGCTAGAATGTAGCTAGGATTCAAAGGCAGGTTTTCTGGTCCAGTGTGCACGAGCTTCTTACTGATTTCCAGAGGGAACTGGAATGTAATGAAGAGAGGGCACTGAAGTCAGGACAAGCTGTCACCCTCTGATTCATAAACGGAAAGTGGAACCAATACCACCAACCACACAGGTGGGTGTGAGGAATCACTGGAGTATTAATGCAAAATAGCACAGGGCTGGGCATATGGCAGGCACTCTGTAGATGTGCCCCTGTTACCGTTATACTGCAGCCTTCCCAGCTTGCCAGTGTGTTCTCTAGTGCTGAGTGCACAGAAGCAGTAGAATGATTTGACTTCTTAAGAGGCTCTGCCTTTCTGTTCACCAGCCCCCTTCTGTCTCTGAGACAAAACTGTGTTGTGCAGGAGGAATCCACAGCCCTGGCTCCTCTGTAAAGGGTCGGGTTGCATCATTTGTGTGTCTGTTTCCTCCACCCTCCAAAGAGGAGGAACCGGGAAACTCTGTGCTCGCAATCAGCTTGCTAAGCCTCAATTCCTCCTAAACTAGTTTTCTCCAAATTATGCTCTTTAATTAATCCTCTCAAGGTTTAATTAGGAAACAACATGAGTCATCTTTGTTACTGAAAATGTATTTGTGGTTTGGCTAATTATGTAGTGAGATTTAATATGATTTCTCCTCATGTGTGAAATTAATACATTGAATATTTTAAAAGGAAAACATCTAAAGCATTTACCTGGGCGTCAGGTTGGGAGTAAATAAACAGCTCAAAGCAGTTCTGCTTAAAATACTCCTAAGAAAAGCTGGGCTGGTTTTAAATTGGTCATTTTAGATGGGATGCCTGATCATGTGCCCTTTACTGGTGCCTCATTGCTTGGATATAAAAATCTAGTTTCCTTATCAAGAAACTTGACTCCAATTCCAATACCTACTCCAGTTCTGACCCCATGTGTATCATGCAGGCTCCTCCATGCCTCAGAGGCTGAGCTTGCTGTGACTCCTCCTCCAGTGCTCCTTCCCTTGTTTTCTGGATGAATGCCTGTACATCCTGCAAAGCGTAGCTCAGAAGACACCTTCTTTGTGGCGCCTATCCCATTCCTCTTGCAAAAATGGTTACTCCCATGCAACCTACATCACATTGTAATGCAGAGATAGCTGTCTTCCCTAACAAACTGAGCTTTCCTAGCTCCATGTCAGATTCATCCCAGAATCCTCACTAAGGATGAGGCCCCTGGTATTTATGATTAGTTGACTTGAGGAATAAGTGAATGAACTGAAAATAATGCACCCTTTCAAGCTGAATCCATTAGTTGCAGATGGGTCAGAAAAGAGTACAGGATGACTGTTCCCCTAATTCCCCCAAATATGAGTGGTACCCCTGCAGCTTGGGGGTTAAGCACACAGGCTCTGAAGTCAGATGCATGTCCCCAGTCCCTGCTCTGCCACATCCTTGCTCTGTGATTGAAGAAAGATACTAATAAGAATCAAAGGAAAAAGGCCACGTTATCTGTTCACAAACTCTTTCCTCTGCCTGTAATGCTCTTTGCTACCCCTCCCTTACCTGTGCTATCACAGCTCAGGGTCACTAAAGCAACCTTCTCTGACCCCCTTTAACTAAGTCAAACTCCCGTCTTAGATTTCTTTAATCCCACGCACTTCTCCTTAGAAGCGCTTGTCGTTATTGTAGTATTAAATTGGCAGTCAAGACTCTTGAATTAATGTTCATCTTCTGCGTTACACTGTAAACTACCTGAGGGCAGGAACCAGTCTGTGCCAACTCTGTTGAAACTAGCACACCATCTGTTCTTATTAGCAGAGTGCAGTGTCTAAATGCTCAATCTGTGGTGGATGGTGTTATTTTATACAATAGAGACTTTTAGTAGTGTTAACGTATAGAGTCAAGGAAAACCAGGACCCAGGATTTTAAAGAGCTGTGCTACAATGAGAGGAGAATTCCTGGAACATCCACTAGTCAGAACCATGCCCATAAGATCTCCAAGAGGGGTGATGGATGGATGGATAGATTGATAGGTAGACAGTATAGAAACAAGGCGGAAGCCCTTCAGCATAGCTTCTAGGCACAGGGACAGGGAAGTCAAAAGAACATTGCAGCTATAGCTTTTTGTCCCCAGACCACAAAGTAGCCTTTTAATAAGCCAGAGCTGGATCACAGTTGGGTCATGGTGATCCCCAATTTACCTCTGTACTAAAAAGTTCTCTTTGATCCCTTTTGCCCAGAGTCTACACAAAGAGAAACACATTCCAAACTGGGATACCTCCCTGTTCCAGGTCACACTGATTCCGAATGCTGAGGCTCCTACCCTGAAAATCCCAGAATCTTCACCCCCTAACTCTGCATGAGGTGGGATAAAACCCTGATGCACAGGATAAGCCTGCAGGGACCACATTCATATATCCACTACTTTTTTGTTTTTTAAACCTTTTTTATCGTGAAATATAACATATATGCAGAAAAGTGATAAATTCAAAAGTACAGTTTGACAAAGGTAGTTATAGAGCAAATTTCAAAGTATAGTATGGGTTACAGGTCCACAATTTCAGGCATTTCTTTCTGCCTGGTCTAATGCACTAGAACCTAAAAAGAAATATCTGTATAACGATTCAGTAGTGATAAACTTCACTGTTACAACTTGTCACAGCCCAAGAGGGCTTTTGTAGCCAAAGGACTAAAGAAAGCACCAGACATGTTCTAAGACATGAGCCTTTATTATGGGGCTTACTGACAGGGTGGGAAGTCAAGTCATGTTGCCCTGTACACAGGAGCTTCTCTGAATGGATTCAGGAGCTGCTCTGAGTGGCGGCGGGCTCAGAGCTCAGTGTGAAAACATTCTGCATTTGGTGGGGGGCTGAATACGCTGGTTATGAGGGCTCAACATTCCAATGCATATGAGAGCAAAAGGCAGGCTTGCAAGGTAGGGAGAGATTGATTGTAATCAACAAGGAGGAGGGGAGCTTGCAAGGTAGGGAGAGATTGATTGTAAGATTGATTGTAATCAACGAGGAGGGGAGGATCATAGATTATCTTGTAGATAACAATATCTCAGGGCGTCTCAGGGAGGAGGTAGTTACAGATTACATTTAGCACAGAGGCCTGATTTTACAAGAATAGGTCAAACATTAGGTCAAGCAAACTGCTATGTGCAGTCTTCAAGTCACTTGGGGGCCCTGGGTTCCCACACAACTCCTCCCTCATGTTTTTCATTCTCTCAGTCTTCAGGGATATTTGGGCAATGACCATTCTAACTTCTTCACATTGAAAATTAGACCAATTTTTAATCTAAGCATTTGAATTCATAGACACTGAGCATCTGCTAAATGCCAAGTAGATGCAACAGAGCTAATATAAGTAGAGAGAAAACTAATATAAGTAGAGAGAAAAATAAAGTAGGATAAGCATCATGGTGAGCACCTAGGCAGGATTCTTTTGTATAGGGTGGGCAGGGAAGGCCACTCCGAGTAGTTAACATTTGAGCAGAGACCTGAAAGAAGTAAGGGAGTGAGCCATGTGGGTATGTTAGGGGAGGAAACGGTACAAAGGCACTGAAGCGGGAGTGTGCTTGATGTGTGCAGGGACAAACCAGATACTGGATGAAGCTAGAATATTCAGAAAGGTAGGTGGAGAAGCAGCAGGTACTATAAGGCATTCCAGATGACTGTGAAGACAAGCTTCTGCCCTGTCTGAGACAACTATCATCTCACGTTTTTTGAGCAGTGCAGTGAAATCTGGGTTGCTAAGAATCAGTGTCCTTAGCAGAAGGCTGCATTCTACTCCTGAAATCTGCAGTCTCCAAAGAAGGCTTGTTTATTTTCTAATTCACTTGAAGGCACACTCTGCTCATAAGGACTGCATTCCAAGGATCACTTTCAGCCCAAATGTGCCCTTTATAAAACTCCGGCTCCTATGAGAAGAGACTGTGAAGGGAGTGGAGGTGGGGGTGAAGCAAAGAGACTAGTTAAGAGGCTCTTGAAAATCGAGGGAATTGATGGGGAAAGATGATAATGGCTTGGACCAGGGAAACAGTAGATGCTTTGAGAAGTACATCGATTACAGATATATATTGAAAGCAGAGACACCAGGATTTCCTGACATATTGGATATGGGGTGTGATAAATAGAGGAATCAGTGATGACTCCAGTGATTTTGGCCTGAGTGACTGGAAGAATGAGGTTGTTGTTTACTGAGATGGGCAAGGCTGTAGGATGAACATGGGAAGTGAGGGGAAGGGGAGCAGAACTAAGGAGTTCAGTTTTGAATGTGTTAAGTCTGAGGTGCCTATGGATATGTAGATAGAGAAATTCAGTAGGCCATTAGATATGCAAGCCTTGGCAGATTTCACTGTGATGGTCATCATTGTAGATGGTAACCAGGTCAGAACATTGCTTCAGAGCACCTAAGAAGCGAGTGTAGATCAAGGTCAAGGAGATGAGAAGGTAACCCCGAAAATGAACTGCCAGTGAGATAAGAGTCAGAGAAACCAAGTGTTGAAAGTTTCAAGGTGGAGGATGATGAACTGTGTCAAGTACTGCCAAGAGACTGACCAAAGAGAATGAGACTGAACCACTGGATGATGGAAATGGTGAGAGCAAAGATAATCAGTGGAGCTTTGATATCAAAGGGAGAGAAATGAAGTAGTAGCTAGAAGAGTGTTGGGTATCAACAGAGATAATACAGCAAGTTTGTTTTCCAATGAGAAAGATTCAGAAGAGAGGGGTAAATTGATGATATGGAAGAGAGGAGAAGATAGCAAGATGATATGTTGCCTCTCCCCCCCACCCCGCCCCCTGAAAAACAGAAGTGATTAGTCACAGAAGTAATTTATTTCTTGAATGCCTGAGTGCCTTATAGTTCATCCCTAGAGTGGAATTACGTTCGTTAACCAAGGGTAGTTGGAAAGGAATTCCATTCTTTATTCCCATCTCTCAAAGTATATGATGAGGAACCAGCTACACAGTCCACCATATCACACAGTAACACCTCTGTCTTCTCCCAGCAGTCACCCTGACCTGGCAGCTACTGGGCACTTCTATTCCCAAACCTCCTCTGTTAACACGACAGCCCACAGGGTAGTTGATTCTCTTTCGGTACCCCTCTGTTTTTCATTAGTTAAACCAAATTAGACTCTCCTTTCAAGTTCTGTCTCCTAGTTCTGAAAATTTTGGAGAAAGACAGACAGACACAGGGCAGCATAGACAAATTCTGTGGGTAAGGGAGTGGGATAGAGAAGAGATGCTACATAGGCAAGGCCAAGTTTATGTTTTGGAAGACATGGGGAGGACGAAAAGCTGTGAATACTCACACATTAATACTTTTTGTCTTGTCACAACCATAATCAAAGCCTTGATGAGATGACAAGGTTGTCATAAAGTCTATACAACCACTCTGCTGTACTTAGGATTTACACTGTATCCTGGGCTACTGGCTCGGAATTCACCACGATAAATCATTATGTGGCTGTTCGGCCTCCCCTTATCGTACTGTGTTTTACTAACTTCTTCCCAAGTTTTAAATGCAACATGTACTTTATACCAAATATAGAATCTCAGAGAAGAAATCTTGGCAGTCATTTTATCCATCCTGTTCTGAAATTATTCTTATAACTTCTCTGACAACTAGCCATTTGGACTTTTGTAAACAGCCTCAGGTATAAGTTTTCACCACATGGTGAGACAGCCTGTTCCAGGTATGACAAGTGCTACCATATAACAAACTGAAATCTCTCCTTTCTATTTCTAACCCTTGATTACCCTCTGGGGCCACACAGAACAAACCCATTGTTTCCCTTTTTTTTATGAGGAACCAGCCATCTTGTTTCTCCATATTTCCCTCTGAATGTCTGTTTGGACTCTGAATCCCAAATACATTCACATCCAGAATAAAAGCTTTTTGCCATAGGCTTCATTTGCTAGTAAATTAAGTATTAAAGGAAGAGAATACACTGACTTGAAGTACAGTTTCAAATATCCCTTTGCTTAGAGAGGATTAAAATCTCCTTTAATACAATCACTATCAAATCTAATGTAAAGTTTAGAGTTGGATGGAATTATCTTTTTAAATGATTTGTCTTCCTGGATTCCGACTTTCTGCCAGGAATGAAAGAGGATCACTGTCATTATCTGAAATTGAGAGGCAAGACGAGAGAGAGAGAGTGGTTCACTTGCATTCCATTGAGCTGTAATCACTGTCCTGCTCTACGTCTTTCTTTCATCACATTTTTATTCAGTGCCTTCAAGTTTCCAATCATTGAGCTAGGTTCTAGGACTTCGGCAATGAGAATTCCTCCACTTACTCATTCAACAAATATTTACTGTGGACCTGCAAGGTGCTTGCACTGTCCTGCCAATGGTATATAACAGTGAACAAAATCTATGGAAAATTCCAGCCCTTGTGTAGCTAATATTCTAGTGAGGAAAAGAAATTAATCAAATAATCCCACAAATATATGTAAAATTGCAACAGTTGTAGATATTATGAAGGGAAGACTCAGGATGCTAGGAAAACATGTGTTTGGGGGGAACCTGAGAATTAAAATGATGAGGGATGCCTTCCCTGAGGGGATCTAAAGGATGTAGAAGAGAAGGCCCCTGGTAGTGGGGAAAAGCATGTGTGAGCACAATATATGGTGGAGGGAACATGGCATGTAGGCAGGCAGTACGGAGGATTGAGGCCAGAGATGAAGCTTGAGAGGTAGGGAGATTCCAGATAATTTAAGGTTTTGTGGGCCAGGCTAAGAATATCCATATTTCATCTATGAGTAGTGAGAAGCCACTGAAGTGGTTTAAGCCAGGTAAGTGTGAAGTGATAAAATTTATATTTAGAAGAGATCACCCTTGCTGCAAGGGGGAGAATGGATTGGAGGGGACCATGGTGAAGACGGAATTAAGAAACTATTAGACTGATCCAAAGGAGAGATGTCAGTGACTTGGGCCAGGGTGATAGCAATGGTGGTGGTGGGGAGGGGGGCAGGATTTGCAAGAGTTGCAGCTGATTAAAGACCCTTAGGTATCAAGGTGATTTGGATCTGGGAGGCAAGGGAGAAGACTAAAGGAATCCCTGACCAGGCATGCCATGTCCACCACTTCCAGGTCATCTAACATGGAAGATAGCCTACTGCATATGTCCAGGCACTGAGCATTGTTACAAATTTGAATGCAGTGCTCATGCAGGACACACAGGTGCCCTTCTGGACAGGGTAGCAAGATGGAACCATGGCATAGGAAAATATAATTGGGTGTTAATCCAGGTGATATGGCATATGGCTTTCTAAAGCCTTTTTTTTTTTTTGGAAAACAGAAAGCACTATAAGAATAGACCTGGGAAAGAAACACCATGGTTGAATTGGGGACATGTCAATGTTGGATCTCTGCGATAAAGGAACCCAACTGAGGTGTTGATAAATAATATGAGCCATGAGTTCTAATAACTAGAACATTGACACTAAGAATTACTTAGGCTGTCTTAGGGAAGGTCAAGCGTGATAATAAAGAACCATTTACTAAAGAAGGCTGACAAGAAGCCCCTCCTATGAATTTCTATGATTCATTAATAGATGGCCATAAAATTACTTGAGTTTCTGATTAAAGCTGGCTTAGTACTGGATCAACTGATTATGAAGAAACTGGTGGATCTGTATTAGGAGGATATAAGAGTATCAGCTAGAACCCAAAGACAGTTGGCCTTCATAGAGATGGTCCTTCTCTTTAACAGTCCTACCATGTCACTCTGGAAAGTCAGTGTCTGAGGAAGGAGCCCACATGCTGCACCTTGGCCAATAAGGCCCACTATTCCATTTCTACCCATCCCTATCTCTACCCTTCATCCACAGCAAACTCAGGTGTTGACTCTGCTTGGAACAGTCTCCTCGCAATCTCTTATTACTTTCTCGCTGAGAACCCTCCCTACGATTCTCACCAAGTCTAGCTTAAGGAACCCCCCACTCCCCACTTCAAATAGAATCCTCCACCTCATTCTATTTCTCTTACTGTAATTGTCTCTTGTTATATTTCAATTGTCAGTTTACAGGTTTGTCTACAAGCACTGATTTTGGAGCTAGAGTACCTTAGTTCGAATCCAGGTTTTACCACAACCTACTTATGTGAATATGGGCAAGTTTCTCAACCTCTCAGTTGAGTGCCTCAGGTTCCTCATGTGCAAAACAGGATAGCAAATCGTTCTGTTATTAAATCCCCAGCACCAATTCCAGTGCCTAGCATTCACCTAGAGCTCAGTAAACATATAGAAACTGGATAGTCAGGGTTCAATATTTGATAATATAGGTAAAGACAGACATGGTACAATGTACACAGACCAGTACTATCTTGTCAATTAGCACATTCAGAACTCAAGACTATGAATACTCATGTTCTTAAAATGACTCATAATGTTGATGATAATTCATCAGCAGCTGACAAAAGAATGTCACAATAGTAGTATTTCCAGGTATGTGCTAGAAACTAAGTTCTTAAGCATACTGGAAAGAATACAAACTGTGAATTTGGGTTTGGGTCCTGTCTCTGTACTTACATGTCAGTACTAAAAGAAAAATTCCTTTTCTTCTGTCTCAGTTTCTACATGTATCAAATAGGAGTAATAGTAAGACTTATGACATATTGTAAGACATGGGGTAAATATGATTGTATGTATAAATTACTTAAATGGTGGGGAACACAGGGAATAATCAATGCATTGTATCTCCCTTGAAAAATCACCTTCCATCCTTCATAGGAATTTTCTTTTGATGTAAAATACAGAAAGTAGTTCGAGGAAAGAAGAACAGGTGAAAGTTTCTTAAATTGTTTAACCCCATCAGGAATACTAGCTAACTTATTTTGAACTGTTAACATATCCCATGCACATTCACTCTCTCATTTAATCCTCACAACAAGCCTGTCTTTGCAGTTCTAGGTTCATCCTCATAGAGCTGCTGGTCAGCCAAAGCTTAGAGACACTGTTAAGAAAATCAACTGATAATCAGCAAGGAAAAATGACTTAATGACACATCCCAGAGTCACTTCCGAACCCCATGGTGAAGTATTAGCATAGAATGGGGAAGGAAGCCATTTGAACACCAAGATCAATCGATTTTCTTTGCCCAGAAACTGGGATGCTCACAGTAAGGGTACTTTTGTTCCTTCTCCCTTCCCAATTCCTTACTAATATAATAGCCCATTCAGGACCGAGTTACTGTAAGAGGTGGACCATTTCATGTGCTCCACGCTGGGGGAAACCTGGTTTTTCTTCATCCAACGTTGACATTTTCCTGTGCTAGTTATTCACTTGTCAGCCAAAAGATACATCGACATTTGCATAAGGGCATTATTTTTTCAACTTCACTGTGTCCAACAGCCTTCGTGACTTCCTCTGTAGTTACCCCAGGATCTGACCACATTAATAAACATGCTTCAAAATCAGCTGGGTCACAGAAACTTGCTTTTATAACAGATGTGCAGCATAACTGTTGGAAATTACCTGATGATTAACACTGTCTAACCCTTAGAACTGTATTACAATGAGGTTCAGGATTTATCGATAAATGTGATAATACTCCTTTATCTTTGTTTATATCAGTAATTAAAATAGTTCAGGAGGGAGCCCTTGAAACCTCATATAAGTAAGATTTCTCCCCACTTGAATAGACTGCAACCATATGTCACCATTCAAAAAGTAATTGGTAATTTCATTAGAAAGTAATTGAAAAAAAAGATTTATTTTAATGGCTTGCAATAAATAATCTTGATCACCATTATTGTTAGCAGAGACATCTGCATATGTAAAGAATTTGCTTTACATCTAAATATGGTATATATCATTCTTGGGTTTTTCTGAAAAGCTTTTATTTATTCTCTTGTGACTGAGTAAAAAGTTAGCTCATTATTATGCTATGATGTTTCCCTGGAGAACAAGACCTCCTTACAGCCCCATGCCATTACTGTTCTCATGATTTGCCTTGGCAACGAGACCCTAGTTTACTCCATATCCCTCAGCTGAACATTTCCCACACATCTGAATAGAAATATTTCTAATCATGGGTCAGACCAGCAACAGGCCTCAGATGGAGCAAGACTAGGGTCTAAGGCCTGTCACTGTGGCTGTCTGAGGACAAGAACAGAGCATATGTATTAGGATTGCAGCAAGCATTACATGAGAGGGCACACATAAAGGACTTAAGCAAATGCCTGGAATACAGGAAGCAATCGAGAAATATTATCATCATCACCATGACCTCTATCAGTGTCTTGCTGCCCTCCTCTTTTAAAGAGACAGATTTTTTTCTAGGGTGAGCTTTTGTTTAAATCTCATTTTAAAAGGGAGTGTGTGCAGGCATTCTTTTCTCCGTTTCCACTTGTTATGTTATAAAATTAACAAGAACATGAAAACAGATAAAAGAGCAGTATTTTCAACACCAGCCATAGGCAGGACTAGAAAGGACTCCTGACTCCCTCAAAGGCTCTGAAGTAAAAATAGAACAACAGTTATTCCCAGAGAGTTCTGAGTTTTTGAACTACCGTATAGATTAAAGCCATTACATTTACTTCCTCAGTAAACTAAGGTTAAGTGCAAAAATCCCATAAAGTCATGCATAGACTGAAATGAAACTGTACTGTATGCATCTCCAGTAATCAGGCTTTTCTCCACCAACCTTCACAACTGCATCATCATAGAGTATTCTAGAACCTAGGCTAAATACTCTACAAGCACGCAATAAATGATACCAAACAACCCAATAAGAATTATCATGACTTCTATTTCACAGATGAGTAAACTGAGGTTCAGAAAAGGTGGGCACTTCTCCAGGATCACACAGCTACTGAGTAGCAGCTCAGACCCCAGATTCCGTGTGTTGCTCAGTCTGCTTTTCTACAGTCTCTGTGGAGTATATGAAACCATAGTACAGTCTTGACATATCTTCACAGAGAACGTTTTGCTCAAATATTTTAGGGTAAAAATCAATAATTCAACCAATCAGGAATTGAATTATTTTTTTCCACTAAATATGGATACTTGATGTAGTACAACACCAAATTAAATTCTTATATTTTCAGCTTAAAAACTTATATGACACTTCAAAGAAACATTGGCATTTAATGCATCTGTACTCCAGACCCCCATAGGAACATGCTAATCCTCTCTAATAGGTAGTAATTCAATAAAGTTTTGAAAAGGCCACTTTGAAGCCAGACAGTCCTAGTTATCTGAGTGCCACTTTGTCAGTCAGCCACTGGGGTGGCTCCATCTTTCTGAAACTCACTTGTCTAACCGTGAGTCTACCACATACTGTGTAACTGCCATGAGAACTTCCCAGCCCATGTGAAAATCCTAAAACACCGTAGGTGCTCAGTAAATAGTAATCATTATTATACACGTATTTTTAAAATGCCCTCCAGTTTGTTCAGCTGTCAGCATTTCACATCCACCAGCTTTGAAACCTCAGCTTCTGAGAATGCGCAACATCAGAACCATCACTGGTCTCTCTTGATATCACTTTTAAATACCATTTCAGGCTTCCCATGCTATCAATTTAGCTAACAGAGGATCCTGAAATGGGTTATGCAAAATGGCAAAGTATGTAGGCTAGCTATGAACAAAATATTTATGTATGTCATGGCTGAACCAAAATAGACATTTTCAATTAGTATCAAATGGAAAATGGTTTACTTTCATTTTAAATGGATACCTTCACATTAACCAAAATGTCTTTCAACATAAATAAGGTACTCTTTATTTGATTAAAATTTGCTTCTCTCCCAGAGCTCTAATATTATTAGTTGCTGGCTGCATGGCTTTAGGCTTAACGTCCCCAAGCCTCACTTTCCCCATTTAAAAGGTGGTAATATTAATCAATAATATTAATGACTTTCTCCTAGAATTGTTTCAGTTATCACATTGCCTAACACAAGGTACATGTGCAATTATTTTTAGTTACAATTATTTTATTAGTGTCTGCAAAATTAAGCTTGAATGTCGTACAGTTGTTTCCATACGAGACATTAAATTCTTTTTCAGCGTTCTCAGAGCTATGTGGATTCCCACAGACCAAATTATGTTATTTATCTATGACATAAATAAGCAAATGCCAGTATTCATGAGGAGGTCTACTGAGATCACCATGACCATTTGACCCATGTAGGAGGTCTCTTTCATTATCATCATGCAGCAGGCAATAGGCTCATTTAATGTTTTAAAACCTTTATGCTGATGAGAAGTATAAGGTGTGTCTCAGGGTTGGGAGAGGCACTCTTTCAATTGCTAATCCTGTCCTCCCCTTGTCTTGAGAAGTGGGAGCCCAGGGCAACACTAGGCAAATTAGGAGCAGACCTGGTGTCAAGAATCCAGATTCCTAACAGCTAGTCCAGTGCTGCTTCTTGCTACAAAATACAACCTCTGGGGCTGAATTGGCTTTCAGTCCTGATCAAAGCTAGAGGTTTCATTTAAACAAGATATCCAAATAACAATTTGTGAATTTCTTAATTTTCATTCTTAATTAAAATAACTGACAGCCCAGCTCTCTGTTACATATGGAATTAGGCTAGTTGCATAGCCATTGAATGTTCCATCGAGTCTAGGGAATATTGGAAGACTTGAAAGTTATTACTTGCATTAGGAAAGCTGGGAGTGTGGAAATGTACATCATTTCTTTGATATTCAAATCATTTATTTAGTTTTTATCATACTTTAGAGAGAATTACAGTGTGAAGAAAGTAATGGTTTGGGGGCTGGCAGGACAGAGAGAGTTCCCTTGGGAACTGCAATGATGATGTCTGTAGTTTCTTATGCAGTCACCTTGGAAACCTCAGCTTCTGAGAAATGCGATTTGCTACAAAATCCAAGTTTCTAATCACAGTTCAGAAGCCCATGTTAGACTGCCAAGGCACAGTATTTCTGATCAGTTTGACCTCTGGCAAAGATAACTGACAAATTCTACAGAGAATCTGTCAAGCTTTTCCCCTCTCAAAGTCATTGAAGTTTTAGTAACAGTCAAACACAGAGCATGGAGGGAGATGGACTTCTTTGGCCACTTGTTCTTGAACATTTTTGGATTGAAATTACTCTCCGTATTGCAACATCTGTCATGTGTCCATTCTGACCAGTGGGATGTCTCTTGTGGATGAGGAAATGTTTAAAAAGCCAGAGAGGAGACAGGGGATGAGAACAAAAGAAATCTTCAATTCTAAGCAGTTTAGGAGGGACAGTGACTAGGTACGATTGAATTTTTAACAGGATGAATACAATTAGAAAAGCTATTGCTTAGTGACACGTGCTAGTGCCATGCACTTGACTACACCTTCACTGACATTTTCACATCCCATCTTCAAAACAATCCTATGAGGGAGACCGTGGTATCCCCCATTGGACCCAAGAAAGAGCTGAGCCTCAAGAAAATCAAGCATCCAGCAGCTGGAGGCGCCAACTCTGAACCATTATCCTCCCTCCTTCCCTCCCATCCCAAGAAATTCAGATAAAAAGGTTACAAAGAGACATGAAATTGCTGTTAGAAGAAAGAATCAAGAATTTAGGATTTAAGTCAGAAAGTGTGGTCTAAATGTAAAAAATAAAATGTATTACATGTGGCAAAGATGGAGGATTTTTTCTTTCTTAAGCTCGGTATGAGATACCAGTAATGTGGCCACTGACTCTAATGTGATCAGACTGCAATCATAATCTTGAATTCTCCAGAATCATACCGCAAAGGGGAAAGAGTGGTCCTGGGCCTTGCTCTGAACATAACAGAGTATTGTATTCAATGCTGGGTAGCATTTTGATTAACAGCAGGCAATATCCTGTTGCTGAGCATAAGTCTAGCAAATTGTTGCCCTCGTGGAGCTTATTCTACAGGAAAGGAGAGAGTAAAATAAGCAAACAGATAAATAAATAATTGCCTTCCTGTCACTGAACAAAATCTGCAATGTCACTGAGTGATCGAAAGGTAGTCAAGGAGGGCCCCTCTAAACAGATGACATTTAAATGGGACTTGAAGATCAAGCAGGAAAGAAATATACCAAGCCTGGGAGTAGAAGCTGGGGCAGTCTGGAGCACTCCAGGGAGAGAACCTGCAAAATCCTGAGATGAGAGAGATGGGCATGTTTTTCAAAGAAAGAAAAGACCAGCCTGGCTGGAGTGAGAGGTAGACAGGCCTACCCTCTGCCTCTGGGAAACGGATCCGACAGTCACTTGACCTGGAGTCCACTCGCTGGAAAAGCCTAGAGGAAAAAACCCTCAGGGGGACCAGGATGCTTGTCTTTATAAATTTGGAATGTTTCCCTGTAGAAGCTCCAGAGGACATAGCAAGTTACAGGAAGACAGATTTACACCCACACATGGAACTACTTCCAGTAATCAGAATCATGAACTACTGTAATACATAGTGGGTAGGAATTAGGCAAGTTGATCTACAACTTCCTGGGCATTTGGCCTAAGCCATGACACGCAGCCCTTCTGAACTTCATTGTCTCTTCTCACAAATTGGGCTGGTGGTGAATGACAGAAAGGACAATATATGTGAAAGTACTCCATATGCATGGCATATAATATGCATTCACTAAATGGCACATGAAGCTAAATCTGTCACTGGAACCTGACACTGGATTTTCGTTTGAAAACCCTAGGCCTCTGAGGTTCCTTTGAATCAGGCTCTGTAAAAGCCTTACTCAACAATACAGGATGAATCATAAGAGCTGCAGGAAAATGAGGTCAGAGGGAGCATCATGAATTTTCAAGCCAGAAACTAATTGGACCACAGTGTTTAATGTGATAGTAGCCAATACCTTGCATTTAAAGTTGTCTAGTTTCAAAATCTCATTTCCATTGCTTTAAAGGGCCCATTACATTGATAGAAACCAGGTTCTTCAAAATGGCTGTTGTTCCTTTAGTGTTTATCAAACAGCAGAACTGAAATATGGGAGCAATTTTTTAAAGCACTTTCTTGGAATAGAAATTAAACTTTGAACTCCTACAGATTCAATGAGAGCTAATAATCTCTGTAAAAGTTGCAACAGATAATGCTACTTCCTTAGATATATATACTCTTTTGAATAAGGAACCCTACTGATTTGCTAAACTTTTATATATACAGTAGGTATTTAGCAACCTAGCAGTGCCATGGGCGCCCATGTAGTAGGCACTGAGAATCTTCATTTCACCAACGATACTAACTTAGTCTCCATGGCTGCAACTTGGTTTACTTTCCCCCCAGTTGCAATATCATAACATGCTGTTACAGAGCCATCAGTGGAGTGGTAGGGCTCTGTATTAAAGTTCACAAATCTGTAACACACACATAGATCTGCTAAATCAGTCTAAGTCAGTGGTTTTAAATCCTCTCCATGTGAGAAATTTAAACATACGTAGATGCCCAGACACTCTGACTTAATTACTTCTGTGACATGTGGCCTGAGTGTCCACACTTCTGCCGACTGAGCTTGAGCTCAGGCAATCTAAGAACTCACCACATGCAGCAACTTGGATTGACCAAGTCTCATCAACATTATAACTCCTCAACCAGCTCTCTCAATTTTTTTCCTTTCAAGAAGACCTTTCTCTGATTTATTTTTTTCTCAAACTTCTAACCCCCACAATAATCCCAGGTGTTGGTCTTGCCGTGAATCTCTGCTATTTCCTAGGAAAGACTGGAGATAACCCTCTTTCATTTAGTTACCACATATATTACATGGTTTTTATGATGTTCTGAAGGTCACTCCCCAAAGTAACAAAAGCCATTGTTTCCATTCTGTGAGGATGGGAGGGAAATATGATCTAAAAGCTTGTCTCGGTTTGGGAGTGATTAATGTAGATTCTTAGGATGAAGGAAATGAAAACGAGAAATCTGGATAAGTAATCACTGTTTCAACAAAAACAATTTCAACAAAAAATGAGCCTGAAATGGAGAGAACAAACTGATAATGCCAACAGCAAATAAATTATTCCCTGAGTTTTTAAAAACAGACCTTGTGGTAGCATTACAAGTTTTGTGGGTTTTTTGATTCATGAGACTTCCGTGTTGCACAGGTACTTGAAATGGAATTTGCACAGAGAAGGAAAGATTTCAAATGAATGCGCAAATGTGCCAGGAAATGATGGTCCGCTAGAGAAAAATCTCCCCAGGGCTGCATAAACCTGGGAGACACCGCTGATTTTCTCCTTGTCATATTCCCTGGCCGCAGTCTGTACTTTTTCACACAGCTACTCTGAAACCACCTCAGAGGGCCACAAACAAAGCCTGGGCACTTTCATCCTGTAGAATGAGAACTCCCAATTTCTATCCAGCCCTGTTCTGCTTGCAGGTTTCCCTGTCTCAGTGATTAACCCCACCATCTACCAGTTACAAAACCCAAAGTAATGGATTTCATCCTTGACTCATTCTATCACTGAACCCAAGTCACTGTCTTATCCTGCCTGGATAATGACAGATCCCGTGTTGCTCTTCTTGCCACTCTCCACTCCTTGGCCCGAGTACTCTTTACAACACAGAAATCAGATCATGTGGCCCATCATCATTTCCCTCTCTCCGCCACTTCATGTAAGATCCTTATTGGCCCATCATATTCTGGAAAGCCATGTCTGACTTACCTCTTATAAATATCACACACACTCTCTATTGATCATCTTTCAATTTCTTTAACCCTCAAAACTCGTTTTCTCCTAAAAGTCTTCGTGCATGCTGTTCCCTTTACTTGTAATTTGCGTATTTTATCAGCCTCACTCCTTTCGTCTTTCAGACATCAGCATCAGCCTTCCCAGACCCCGAGTCTTCTCTCACCCAGTACCTAGCTACAAGCTCTTATAAGCCCCTGCACTTCTCCACCAAGTTACTTCTCATCGCCATCAACAAATTTTTGCTTAATACATCTCATCTTGAATAGCATGTACATTCACTAGGACAGGGATTAGATCTATCTTGTTTACAGCTGTAGCCACAGTATTTTCGTATACATATATCATTAAATGTTTGTTGGCCAAACAAATGAGCCAATTCCCAATGACCTATAAGACCAACCCAGTCTCTTCTAGGGATGCTGGCCCTGCTCTTTGTCTTTTAGGCCTACTGTAATAAATATTTATTAAATAAAGCAACATGCTCTACATTGAGAAAGAAGGATTGATTCAAAAGAATGTTTTGTGACTGTCTGGTTTGCCTTTCACAAAATCGAACTTCAGTATCACTACTTTTCTGAGAGAATTGGCCTTCAAATGAGGATATCCAATCCATTTCTTAAATCTTTAGAGCAGAACCCTCGAATACTCTGCATAGATTGTTCAGCTCAGAAATTAAAGACAGATCTCTTAAAGCACAGCAGCTTCATTTGTAAAATTTAAATACCTCCTATAGATATGAGGGGCTTGAATTTCAAAGTAGTCTTGCTCGACTTAAAAGTAGAGCCTATATATCATTAGAGAAGCCCAAGTTTCTCCATACAAATTTGCAAGTTCTTATTTTATTTCAACCAGTTTCTGTACTACAAGTTGAAATTGGTTCCACTGAGTGCAGTGCGTTCAAGGCAAAGCAATCATTTAAAACAGGGTTGACAAGGCATGGTGGATTTGTAACCTATCAAATTAGCTAAGCAGGAAATGTATCTCCCAGAATTCCCTTCCCTGAGTTAGCATGGCCTCATGAGGTTTGGATGGGAAGTGAGCATCAGCCATTCTCGCTTTCTGCTGGAAGGTCGGTGCAATAACCAGGCACTGTGGCTGCTCACCTGCTGGCTCACCTTGTTCCATGGGGCAGCAGCCAGGTCTTTAGCTCCTCCAGCTCCCACTGGAGCCTCCTTTAGCTTCCCCAGCTGCTGGGCTAGGTGTATGCTCGGTTTCATTAAGAGGGGCAGAGTTTCTCCTGCAGGACCCCCACAGCTCTGAATTGGAGACTCGGATGTAGTGAAGGACTGTCACAGGGCCCAGTCCACCCTGGTGGATTCTAGTTCATCCTTGCACTGCCCCACTTCTCCATCTTCCCTTTCTGCCTGCTTGTCTTGCTGATGTCAGGCTCCTGCATCAGATAAAAAGAAAACAGCCTGATATCGACTGTTGAACCAGTACCCAATACTTGTATAAGGTCAAATCCTTATAATAAAGTCATATATCTCACTCGTCAAGGTTTTCTTTCAAGGCCAGACCTATCTCTTAGAAAGTTGGCACACCCATGATTTAAAGAAAAAAAAAAAAAAAGAAGTTGCCAACCTTTATAGATTACGTGATGTCACAATGTAGTTTTAAAAACTCAGAAACCTGGACCTGTAGTTCAGCAGCAGGGTACTCTAAGTATCCTAACCAGGCCAACCACTGAAAACAATTAAAACTACTGAATAAGATGTATTTTTAAATTATTTTAAATGCATTGTTGAGCTGGAAATTGGTTAGAACTATTCAGAGTACAAATATTAAAATAAAATGGGAACACAGAGAAGTAATCTGAGCATTGAGGCCAGCTTTAACTTTACAGATTTTGCTAAACTAAGATGAAATTCAGCTTCAGTTGTCATGACCTGGTGGGTCATGGGAATAAAACAAATCTCCGGGCCCACATGAAGTGGGGAATTGAATGAGGGATTCTGTGGGTAAAACTGGAACCCCAAACTATCACATCCTATTTATAAAGGTGAGCTAAAGTTCAACCTACCCAGCCTTCCCTTGAATCTTTCACCCAGAGAACTGCAAGAACATGTGCCTGTATTGAAATTCAGCTGTGAATGGAAAGAAAAGAAAAAGGTTTCTTCAAGGCTTGATAACTTCAGATTGGCTCTAACTCTGGTTTTCAGCCTGACTTAATATTACCTGGGTGGTCCTAAAAGCCTCAAGCATAATAGATTAATTTACAGGGGTCCAAATGGATGGTGGCACCATTTGATGGAAATTTACATTTGATGGAAACAAATGTAAATGCTTTCTAGAGCAAACCAGCTTAAATGCAGGCCTCAAATAATTCTTGCAGATAAAGATCCAAGAAGTCTGAAAACTCACACTCAAGAAGTATAAAACCTACTTGGAAACAAAGCACCATGAAAAAGGCCAAATACAGGGAAAAGGCAGCCCATGTAGACCCACAGAGGCTTCAGAATTGGTAATTATCAGAGAGAGAATATAAGATGAGTGTGTTTACTCTGAGTAAGGAAATAAGGAATACATTGAAAGAGTAAGGATGTAAAGATGGCTAACAAATTAGAAAATGAACAAAACTTCTAGAAAATATAATCTCAAAAAGAAAAATCCCAGTGGTTGTGACCAGATTTTGAGAAAAAATAAATGAACATGATCTGAAGAATTATCCAGAAGGCAACTTAAGGAGAGTGAGAGTATCTAATCCAAGTTTCCAAATGAGGAGAGGGAGAATGGGGCAAAAGTAATTTTCAAAGACACATTGGCGCAGTGTTGTCCAGAGTGATGAATTCACAAAACTGCACATTCATAGAATCCGAAAAGATCAAGCAGAATAAATAAAATGAAGTCTAATTAGAGACACATCATAATGACACCACAGAACATCAAAGACAAAAATCATAAGAGAAAAGAACGAAATTGAACTTCTCAAATTGAAATTAGACAGACAGCTGACTTCTTAATCACAAAAATGGGAAAAGAACCCAGAGGAATAACATCAATTGGTGAGAGAAAAAGCTGCCAACAGAGTGGCACATCCAGCCAAAATCTCTTTCATAGAGAAGGACAAATTAAACATTGATTTCCTGAAAACAAAAATTGAGGGCTCACTCCCAGCACACCTTTACCAAAAAAAAAAAAAAAAAAAAAAAATTGCAGGATTTTCTTGAATGCCAGGAAAGAAAAGGTGGGAAGTCTAAGATGCTAAAAGGAGTAAGGGAAGAAAGTAGTAAATGCACGGATATATGTAAATAAATATTGCATGACAATAATCTTGCAGGATTAAGGAAAGAACACAGAACCAATCTACTTAACAATGATAGCACATAAATTAGAAGTAGTAAATTTGAACTGTTAGATTAAAAAAGAAAATCCATTACAGACTTAATATTGTTAGGATATCAAGTCTCCCCCAAATTATCTGTGGATTTAACACAGTCCCAATCAGAATTTCAACAGGCTTTTTTTTTGGTAGAAATTGTCAAGTTGATTCTAAAATTTGTATGGAAAAGCAAAGCATCTAGAAAAGCCAAAGTGAGAGGATTCACATTGCCTGATTCTTAAGACTTCTTCTCTAGTTCCAGTAATCAAGACAATCTGGCATTTGCATGAGGCTAGACAAATAGATAAATAGAACAGACTAGAGAGTCTAGAAATAGATTGGCAATTATATAGTTAATTGATTTGCAACAAATGCTGACAAATGCTATTTAATTGGGAAAGGATTATCTTTTCAATAAATAGTGCTGGAACAACTGGATAAACTTCAGAGAGAAGATGAACCTCAACACTATTCTAAGAAATTAATTTGAGCTGGATCATAAACCTAAAGGCCTCTAGAAGAAAAAGTGGGGTGCTATTTGTAACCTTTGGGGTAGGCAATGATTTATTAGAAAAAGCACTAAATATAAAATATATTAATATATTAAAGTTCATCAAAATTAGAAACTTCTCGTCAAAAGACACCATTAATAATAAGGCAAGCCATATACAGGAAGAAAATACTTTATATATATATATATATAACATACAAATAATTTTTACCAAGAACATATAACAAATCAATAGCAAAAAAATATAAACAAACTGGTTGTAAAAATTTGGGCAAAAGATTTAAACAAGCCATTCCCAAAAGAACATATTTGAATGGTCAGTAAGCACATGAAAAAGTACTCAACATCGTTAGTCATCAGGGAAATGCAAATTAAAAGTGTAATAAAGTACCAATTTGTAACTATAATGAAAAAGGCTGTCAGCATCAACATTGGTGAAAGGAATGTAAAATCACACAACTATCTGGGAAAACAGTTTGACAGTTTATTATCTTATTATTTATTTACTGTTGTGTAACATATTACCACCAAATCTTAGCAGCTTAAAATAACAGACATATATTATCTCACAGTTTCTGTGGGTCAGTATTCCAGATATGACATAGCTAATGCCCCTGATCCAAGATCTCTAATGAGTTTGCAGTTAAGCTCTTGGCCCAGGCTTGAATGTTTGATTGGAAGAGGGTCCACTTCCAAACTCATTGCCATGGTTTCTGGAAGGCTCTTAGTTCCTCACGCACTACTGGCATCTCTCAATTTCTTGGGTTTAACATGGTGGCTGACTGATATACCTCAGACTGAATGAATGAGAAAGGGGGCCCAGTATCAAATCCACAGTCTTAATCACAGAAGTTCATCCCATAACTTTTGCCATATTATATTTGTATAGAAGAAAATTACTGCATCCAGCCCCCATCAAAGGGAGAGAATTAATTACATAAGAGAATGAATACCAGGAGGTAGGAATCATTGGAAATCATCTTAGGGGCAGCCTACCACACTTATTAACCAACCATATACCTATCCTTTAACCTAGAAATTCTGCTCCTAGCTACTTATGTAAGTATTTTTGAGGACAAAGTTCATTTCTCTTTCATGAGAATGTTCATAGCAGCTTTAAGCAATATGCATAGTAGCCTCAAACTGGAAGCAACCCAATGTCTGCTAGCAAGAGATATGGATAAATAAATCATGGTCTACTCATGTAATGGAATATTCCTTGCCAGTAAAAACAATGCACAACTGATTATTGCAACCATATGGAAGAATCTCAAAAGTTTCAAACACCATGAAAGAGTGTAAGTTGTGATGCTGTTTATATGGATTTCAAAAATAGGCAAGACTATTCAATGGTGATAGAAATCATAAGAGTAGTTCTTCTTTAGGGGGTGGGGAATGATTGCAAAGAAACATGAGGGAACTTCCCAAGGTGGTACAGATGTTTGATGGGAAGGTGATTACATATTGACCAAAATTCATCAAATTGTATAATTAAGAGCCATGCATTTCACTGTATGTAAATTTTACCTCAAAAAAAAAAGGTTATCTGGAATAGAAAAAAATCCAGCTGAGACACATTTAAAACATAATCTTACAGATTAATAGCTTAAAAGTATTGAAAAATATATCCAAAGAGAATGCTAATAGCTTAAAAGTATTGAAAAATATATCCAAAGAGAATGCTAAATCACAACTATACGAGTATCAGGCCAAATGGATTTTAAGGCAAAAAAGCATTATAAGAAATAAAGAGGATCACTATATGCTGATAAGAATATAAGGAAAGATCGGAACAATTCTAAATCTACATATACCTAATAACATAGTTCAAGACCAAATACAACCAGATCAAGCAAAAAAAACAAAAACGAAAACAGAGGGATTTAAAAATTCAAACAGAATAGTTAAGTGTCTTGAATTAATAAACATTGAAAATGACATCAACAACTGCAGAACACATTCTTTTCACAAAGGCATGGAATATTTATAAAAATTGACACATTTTGAGCCAAAAAAGCCAGCCTCAACCATTTTTAAGCAATTCGTTTTAAACAGAAAACATTCTCTAGCTACCATAAGATTAAGTTCAATAACAATGAAGAAAATATAATTATCTAATCTTAAACAATTAGAAATCAAGAAACACCATTTATAGAATCGGACCACAAGAGAAATCATAACTAAAATTGGAAAATATTTATACCTATATTATAAATTCTCCTATGGGATGCTGTTAAATAAGTACTTAGAGAAAAATGCTAAAAGGAAAAATAAAATTAACAAAGCAGCAAATTTTAGAACTTAGAACAGCTGTAGAACTATAACTAATCTAGAAAAAAGGAAAAATTAGCAAATGATTCAAGAAAATATATATATATCTCCAAAATTTTAAGTAAATACATTACATCTTGGGAAAGTTTGGTTACTCCTAAATCACAGAAGTGGATTACTGTTGGAAAATAAACATAATTCGCCATATATATTAAGGATAAATATATTTTTTCAAAAAATAAAGAATAAAATAGTATTTGATAAAATTCACATTACTTAATAGAAACTCTTAGATTAAAAGAATAGATGAAAACTCCCTTATCTTAATAAAAATTATCTGGGGTGGGGAGTAGGAGGGGTCCTAGAACAAAATCATGGTTAAGAGTTTATTGTTGAAAGCTTTCTCTTTAAGGTAAAAAAGAAGCAAAACTGCTATTTCCCTCCTTCTAGTCATTGTTGCATTGGATGCTCTTAGACGTTACAGTGTGGAAAGGAAAAGAAAAAGTGTAAGAAGTAAACAGATATACAACTGTCATAAATTAAAACAATGAGTACCTAAAAGGAAAACCTAAAATAACCTTATTGCATGTTGAACTGCGTCCCCCAAAAAGAGACATTGAAGTCCTAGTCTCCAGTACCCAGAAATATGACCTTCTTGGAAATAAGGTCATTACAGATAGAATTAGGCTAAAATGAGGTCATACTGAAGAAGGGTGGTGCCTTACTCCACCATGACTGGTGTCCCTAAGAGAAGGGGAAAAGGGCATGTGAAGATGGAAGAGGCAGAGTGACGCATCGCCAAGCCAGCAGACACCAGAGTGGCCAGCAAATGCCAGACGCTAGAAGAGGCAAGGAAGGATTCTTCCTTGCTGGTTTCAGATGGAGGGCTCTGCTGACACCTTGATTTTGTTCCATTAGCCTCCAGAACTATGAGATAATAAATTTCTGTTGTTTTAAGTTATCCAGTTCATGATACTTTTGTTATGGCAACCTTAGGAAACTAAGATAAACTTGTACACAGATTATGAGAAATAAGGTAATTGACCTAGGTATTGACTATGATCAATATGCAAAAAAAAAATCAATCGCATACCTATACTCAAGGAAAAAGAAATAAGACAATGCTTTTTTAAAAAGTCTTTTCAGTAGCCACAAAAGATATGCAATACCCACATAGAGAAAATTATTAAACTCTATTGAAATACATGGGAGAAAACATAGATACAGACACACTGTTCATGGATTGAAGTCTCAGTAGCACATAAATTCAGTCCAAGTTGCAACAGGTTTCCCCTGTGAAACTTGATTCTAAAGTTCTATGGAAGACCAAGAATAGCTAAGATATTCCTGAAGAAAATAGGAGGACTTGTCTTATGAAATATGAAGAATTATAAAACTGTAATAAGTAAGCTAAAGTATTTAAAGTATTGTTGCAGGGGTAAACAAATAGAATCATGTAACAGACTAGAAAGTCCATAAAGAAACCCATATATTTATGAAAGAGCTAAGTATGGACTGTTCAGCATCTTATGTGGAGGAAGTTGATCTGCATCTGTTGAGATATTCACCAAAATTATTACCTGGTAAAACAGGTTTTGTGGAAAAGCAAGACATCAAAGCTTTTGAAAACAATTTTGAACTTTAAGACCTCAGGATAGGAAAGGATTGCTCAAATAAGATGCATAAATCACAAAACCTACAGCAAAAATCATAAATTCATCTACATTAAAACACAAAACTTCTTTTCATCAAGACAATATAAATCAATTGAAAACACATAAAGGCAAATTGAAAGAAGAAATTCCCAATGCACAGAACTGTTAACTAATTATTTTTCAGAATTTATGAAGTATTCTTACAAATTAAAAAAATGACAAAAATATTAAAATAAATGACATTTTAATGAAGAAGAATCCCAAACAGAAAGTTGCTTAACTCCATTACTAATTATGGAAATACAAATTTAAAAGACAACATCATACCATTTCATATTCATTTCATACTCAACAAACAACCAGAATTATATACCTTAGTAACGGGAAAGCAAATTGGAACACTTTGGAAAACAATGTTGTGTTATCTAATAAAGTGGTAGATATGCACTCCCTAGGAGCTAGCAGTTCCACTCTTCTATATGTGCCCTAAAGAAATTTTGCATATATGCACCAGAAGCCATGTTAAAGAATGTTCAGACAAGCACTGCTTATAGAAGCAAAAATCTGGAACCAGCCCAAATGTCCAATAGTGGAACGGACAAATAAATGTTGTATGATAACTTCAGGAAAGCTGAATAAATTACAATTATGTGCACAACATGGATCAATCTCAGGAACGTGATGTTGAGCCCAAAAAGAGCAAGGTGCTAGAGAATAAATAAGCAGAATTATTTTCTGTGTAAAGCTCAAAAACTTGCAATAGTAAACAATATACTGTTCAAGGAGGCAAACATAGTATTTTAGAGAGAAGTAAGAAAACAAACAGAATTCGTGATAGTAGTTATTCCTCAGGAGGGAAGGAAATGGGATCAGGAAGCAGGGCTCAGGGCACTACAGAGGTCAGAAATTTTTTTTTTTTTTTTTTTAAAAGAATCGTGAGCATGCAAAGTCCATTTCATTATTATTATTTATGCCCTATTTATTGTTTATAAATATTCTTTTGCATCTATTCCAGAAATTTAATAATTCAGAATAAAAGATTACAAATCTGAAGCCCTGGCAACAATTGGCCAGATTAGAACATCAGCTGCCCACGTAAGAGAAACCAGCATTTTGTAGTTCTCAAAAGCCTCCACCAATCTTTTTCCGTCTCCTTCACATACATGCCTAGTGTCACTTGCTAAATATTATGGTGCTTGAACTGTTGTCTTCCCTACAGTTTTCATTTATATCACCCACCTAGTCCTTGCAGGCGCTTGAGTTTATGACTCTTGTTCTAGAGTGGCGGTTCTCGAAGTTTGGTCCAGAACCAGCAGCATCAGCACAGCTGTTAGCCTGTTAGGAATGCAAAGAATTGGGGACCACCCGAGACCTACTGAATCAGAAACCCTGGGGGTGGAGTCCAGCAATCTGTGCTTTAACAAGTCAGCTGATGCTCACATCTGAGAACCACTGTTCTCTAGGATGTGGCCAATTTTCAGTTCTGAGTCTCTCCCGTGAGACTCTTCCCTTTCCTTCTCCATTTTCTAACTGCTACCCAGCAGGAGGAAACATTCTTCTGTTTTACCTTGCTCAATGCCACCTAAGCCAGTTTCTGTTGTGGTTGTTAATCTATGGTCAGGAATTGACTGGTATCACTTCAGGAGGGCTTTGTCTACTCTCTGCAGGTGCCACAGGACTTTTTCCTCAGTGTAGAGATTAACATGTGAACAACACTGTATTAAGTCTGCCTGAGCATCAAAGAACACTAAAGTGGGCTGTGAAACAGGAAAGACAGTTACCTTTTGGTCTCTGCTTTCAGGAAACTGTCATCCTCACCTTGTGCTAACTTTTCACAATAGGAGTCTGTTTCAGAGTAGCTCCCTTTCCCTGGGACTTCCAAGGCAGCAGCCAGGGAGTCCTGCTGATCTCAGAGGCCATGGGAAGTGGACAAGAGTAAGGTGACTTTTAATGCACGTCTGAAATGCCAGCACTCCATCGATATAGTTCTACAAGCTCCATACCTTCTTTCTATTTCAATGTAGAGCTCTCTCTTCTCTCCTTTATCTTTTCCTAGTGAATCATTCCCTTTGACTGCTATGTACCAAGTATGGACATATTCAACAAATCTTAAATTTCATGTAACTGATGTAAGACTTCTAAACAGGTATGAAAAATATTGTGCACTGTGCAGTGCACATCAGTGAACCATATGTTATTCTGGTTCATATTCACAGAGCACTTGGGTTTCCAAATTCAGTCTGATTCCATGAAGAAAAGAGGTAGCATTTAATTAATGCCACAGGATGAAGATGTGATGAACATGAAAGATGTCCAGTTTTTCTGGAAGTGATTTAGTGTAATGACAACACACTGGCTTTGGAGATCACTAACCAGAGTATGTATCTTAGCATAAACGTGAGCAAGTTCCTTGACCTCAGTTTCTTGTTTGTACAAGCAGGAATACAGAAGTACTGGATTCATGGGGTTTTTTTGAGGATTAAATGAGATGACACTTTGTGCTGTATCCATCACCTAGAAAGCACTCAATAAAATTTAGCTGATGTTTGTGGCAAGAAATAACACGAACAAAATAGGTCAGACCAAATTTCAGCGACTGAGGGAACTCAATAGTTCAGAACTTTTCTGTAGCAGTTGTGAAGGTTTTGATAAGGGAAGTGACATGTTTAAACTTACTTCAGGAAGAAATACTTTTGTGTGAAGTATATTGGAAAAAAAAATTAAAGACAAAACTTATGAGGCACTTACAGTTGTCCAAGTTAGAGATGACCTGGTATAATGAGGGGAAAAGAACTGACTTGACTGATGAAATAAAGGAGGGAAGGAGGGAAAGAGGAGTAGAAAGAAGGCAGCATGAGGACTTGCACCTGGGGAATGAAAGTGGTGACATGCCATTGATAAAAGTGTGAACAAAGTTGGAGTTGACCAAACAATGTTATCTTAAGTCATGTTATATTAAGTCAGCCAGACCTGATGGGACAGAAACAAACAAGGACATTTCAAAAATGAAGGTAAGGTGGTTACGAACCCACGAGGGCCTGAACTGAGCTGTCTTAAGCTCATAAGGCAAGGCAGCACTTGAACAAACTTTATTCCCTATTGTCAAGACCTCCCCACCCATCCCCACCCTCACATTTCTTATTCTGATACTATAGTGAGAGAAACCACATGCAAA
Source organism: Choloepus didactylus (assembly GCF_015220235.1). NCBI lineage: Eukaryota > Metazoa > Chordata > Mammalia > Pilosa > Megalonychidae > Choloepus > Choloepus didactylus. The sequence goes on along the minus strand of NC_051317.1, from coordinate 16,722,549 downwards.
TGAAGTGAACCATAAGTAGAGGTAGAACCACACATGGCTTAGCTCAAGCTTGGTGAAAGTCTTGTGAGGAGGAGAAGGTAGAGATAAAGGGGTTTTGCCACCCAAAAGGGAAGAAATTGAGAAGGAAAGAATGAGTTAAATAGAAGCTCAAGCCAATCCTTTTGTAATACTATAGACCTGTTCCTTTTCTTTATGACTGGTTAAGTCATCAGAGGTGAAAGAGGTCAGGGGAGGACACTGCTGCCTGGAAGCAAGCCTGAGCCTCATCTGAGCAGTGGTGGAAGCACCCTCCCTGGGCTCCTGTGCATTACTGGGATCAGCACAGCTAGCATCCTAGTGGTGGTTGCTTACTCTTCATGCTACTTATTGAGGTCCAGAAGGACCGGCCCTACCCGGAGGGAGCAGTGGAAGCAGAACAGGGAATCAGCAGTTGGAAGAGAAGATGATTTTAGTTTTTCACATATTTGCAGTGTCCAAAAGTTGAAAATGCAGGAATAAAACTCAGGAAATGGAACAGAATCAGAGCCATTGCTGAGGCTGATACTTTCTTTGTAACAAGGAACACCTTCATACATTCATATTGGTAACAATATTAAAATCTAGGATACTCAGGAGATGGGTGAGTTTTAGTACATACTGTTCTTATTAGAAGAGGTAGCAAAATACCCTTCTAAAGAGCATCATCCTCTGTCTTGCCATAATAAATAACATGGTGTGTATGGCTGATTCTTCTCTTCATTATTGTTTACTTTACACACAGGAAAATTCACTCTTTTGGGGGATATGGTTATGTGAGTTTTCACAAAACCATAGAGTCATATAACAACCACTTCAATGGGTGTTACAGATACAGAATAATTCCATCACCCAAAAACAACCAACCCCCCATGCTGTCCCATTGTAGTCAAGCTACTCCCCTTTTCTAACCCTTGGAACCACCTCATTGCAGAGTTGCAAAATAAGGCCTGGGCTTTCTTTATGATGTGCTGGTGTAACAACAATAGGAATATTGATAGGCCGGGCACTGCTTGAAGCTCTTTATAGAGGAGGAAACTTGAGAAAGGAAACAGGAAGAAAGGAAGGAACGAAGAAAGCAGACTTGCCAAGGAAGTAGCAGTCCCATGACTTGAGTCCTAGCTTGTCTAACTCCAAGTCCATTTTCTTAACCTCTATCTTACTCTGCCTCCTTGGAAAGCACAGAAAGTAGAACAAAGTGGAAGGAATACCACTTTGGAAGGAATTCCAGGAAATTCAGTTTAGACCTGGGGATGTCTTACTCTAAAAATAAGCAAAACTTAATGCCTAAGAATTTGGTAAATGATACCAATAAAGCAATAATTGGGTATAAAATAAAATGAAGCCAGGATCTCAGAACATCTTCCTTACCACCTTGGTGATATGTAATGAAGATAAAGCCCACACCTCTCATGTTCCTCCTCAAAAATTTGTATAGGGCTGTGAAGCGAAACTAGAAAAATTCCCTGATTGAATACTGAAATGCTTCACTCTTTCAATGCCCTGAGCATCAGCTTCTCCTTAAATTTATGACAAAGTGAAGTGGAATCTCTAATCTCTGCCTTATATATATTCCAGGTTGGAGTCCCCAACCCGGTCTCTGGTGATGGAAGCCCCAAAAGGAGTAGAAATAAATGCAGAAGCCGGCAATATGGAAGCCACCTGCAGAACAGAGCTGAGACTGGAGTCCAAAGATGGAGAGGTAGGGGGCGAGAAAGAACTCCAGAGAGATATGGCTCCAACAAATCAACCTTTCCTCCAATGGTTGCTACTCCCTTTGCCACTGAGGTCGATCCTCCACTGTACCAAGAAAGGAGCCAATGAAAAGATTTTATTTCCTAGAGTGAATGTTGAACAGGATGATTGTAAGCCAAATCCCCAACATAAAAAAGTTATCATTATTTCTAAAGTGCTGCGATAATAGCATATACTGCAAGCACAGAATTATGCAGCTGTAAAAACGAATGCCGTTTCCAAATTTTCTCTCATCACCTTAAAATTAGATTTAGATAGCTTGCATAATTAAGCCACTATCTGACTAAAGATGAACTTAATTTACCTGTAGTTATTTTTAAAGCTTTCTGTTTCATGCTTCTATTTTCACTGGGAATGGAGAGTCATAGCCAACCATTAACTCAAACCAGAATAAGCCAAAACTTAAATAGGGTAAGACTAGGCAATGAGAAGATGAAGGATTATAGATATTCATTCTTTCACTCCAACAAAATCCAAATTTGGTAGGCAGCATAGCTGCTTATGTTTTTGCAAACAAGATAAGTCAAACCTTGAAAGTAAATATAATTTAACTGCAAACTTATTTAAGAATAAAAATGGGAAAAACAGTTTTTTTTTTTTTTAAAGCAAAATTCTGTACACCAAGCCAGCCTTTTGATTGGTTTGGCATTTGCTATAATTGTTTTTAAAACAGTTAATCAGATAGAGCATTCAATTATCAGAGCTGTTTCTTCAAACAGCCATAAATTCCAAACCACGCACTTTTACAAATAGTGACTACATCGTATATGCAGTTGATGGCTATCAGAATGTGCATTCTGGAGGAATCAATTATAGTCATAAATCTAATAGCACCTTCCCCACTGCTCATTTTTTAGGCCAGTATTTCACAAAGTATATTCTCTAAAACATCAGCCCTGTAAATTGTCCTGCCTGATACACTTCTGCAAAATGCCAGTATAGATTTTTCTTTATGCTAGAATATAAGCTCCATGAAGGTAGAGACTTTGTCTTATCCATCTCTGAACTCCCAGTGCCTAGAAAACTCATTACATATTAAGTGCTCAATAGATTTAAGTCAAATTGAATAAAGTGGTTATGCACCTACTATTTCTGAATGCCTAGAAAATAGATGACAGCCTCTGAATAACTCTTTCCTTCCTATTTACTCGCTTTAGATTAAGTTAGATGCTGCGAAAATCAAACTACCTAGACTGCCTCATGGATCCTACACGCCTATGGGAACGAGGCAGAAGGTCTTCGAGATCTGCGTCTGCGCCAATGGAAGATTATTCCTGTCCCAGGCAGGAACTGGTTCCACTTGTCAGATAAACACAAGTGTCTGCCTTTGAAAGACTATCCATAGTGGACACTGCAGGCAGCATAAAGGCCTCTTTTGGCTGTAGATGCTGGCTGCCAGCTATTTTTACTAGAACACAGAAAGCCTATCAAAGACCTTGTGTATGTGTGCGTGCGCTTGTGTATGCGTGGGTGTTTGCGTGTGTGGGTGGATATAAATATATATAAATATATATAAATAAATATATATATATCCTCTGTATAAAATGAGGTTTCAGTACAAAAGGAACCATGGGTGACCCTGTGATATCCACTGTCATTCTCCATCCCAAATCTAAACACTAAGTCAGGCCCAGTACTCCCCAGACCATTCATTATTACACAACGCGTAGGACACTTGCAGAACATTCATCTATCTACACGTGTGAGCAATGGTGTATCTTCTCCATTAGTGTCATTACAGGCAGTGATGGCGGGAATCTTCAAGTGACATTCAAGCGCTGAGACCCTTGTGTTAAAAAGAGACATTTGACTTCCTTTTTTAGCTTTACTAAGGCTAGCCAACGTCCCCCTTTAAGTCAGGGATGCTCAATGCCATACGAATCAGCCGTAGCGCCTCAAAATGGCTGTCCTACCTTGCAGCCAGATTTCTTGAAGCTTCTAGTAGTTGGATAAATGAGGATGATTTTCACAAATTTTGAACTGCTCACCCCACCCCTGCCTGCTCTCTTGCTTCCTTTAATCCCACCTATTCTTCCACAGTAAGAATAGGAGCTGTAAATCAGCACAAACATGGAACAGCTGCTCCCTAGTAGGCTGGAAGCTACTCAATAGCCTGACAGGCAAAGACTCAAAAGCTGTTACGTCTTCACCTCTCACTTTATTCAGCAGATTCTAGCTCTAAAAGGTAGAGTCAGTCAAAATCTAGAAGAGCAGAACCCCAACCCCAAGAGAAGCCATTTTGAGACAGAAGTTCAATTAAGGGTAGCATAGGGAACCAAACTGTTTTTCCTATGTTTCTTGGGACTGGTAGGTAATTTAGAGATATGCCTTTTATTTTTAAAGGCATGCACAAGCTCTCTGGCTTTGATCTCCTTATATATTTTTACAGTGCTAGGCTGTTCATGTTCCTAAATCCATCGCTGTATTTCTTCCCAAGAATCACAGCTTTGTAGTGCTACCTGCCCCCAGAATTGCTCACTGAAACCTAGTAGCAAACTGAGTCAAGTGTCTTTATCACAATCACTGTGTCCCCTGGGACTCAGCAGCCCCTGCTCCCCCACGATGGGAAGCAGCTCTCTCATTCCCGCCATCGGCTACCTCTCATCCAACCACCTTCACACTCATGCTCCAGGGTCACCCTGGCCGGCTCTTGTGCTGGGACAGGGGATTACACCATCTCTGTTCAAAGAGGGGGAAACGTGCCTATGCCTTAAGTCAATGCACTCAGCAAGGAGAAGCACATCCTATTTATCTTGTTATTACTTGTAGTTTATTTTGGGTGACTGGAGGGGGATTTAGGAATGACTGGGTGTCAAAAGCTGGTGGACAAACCAAGTGGCTAACAGATGTTTATTCTAAAGAGCCCAGAATGGAAACATAACTGGCTTAGTCAGTCCTGAATGCCATTTGGCAAGTTGTGGCCCCACCGTCCTAAATGAAGTCGTATTTGTCAGCCTGAATGGCATTTGTTTTTCCTCAACACGATTCTAATTGGTCTTATTTCACAAGCAGGGGAAGGTTTGCCACAGGAGATGAACAAGAAGCTTGGCATTTTTGAGATGACATTCAAGCATCAGTCAGAGGTTTGCACACGTGGGATGTAAAAGCAGTCTGGGTGCTACTTACTCACTTAAAAGTCAAGGTGGAGTGAGGGCTCCAGCCTCACCAGTGGCCCTGCTGGCTCCCAGACCCCAGGCTTTTTCCAGTCATTCTCACTCAATATCCATGTAGAAGAGTTGGGTTGTTCAAGGGAGAGACCATAAATGTGATTAGTTTGCAGCACTAGGGTCTAAAATGGAAAACCATAAAAGATGTATTTGGGTCAACATTATTAATATGCCAGAGGATCATGCTGCCAGAATCTGGATCTATCATATCCAGGGTTTTTCCAAGCCAGGAAAGACCCTCCTTGCTAAGAGGAACACCTACCCCATATCATACAGATAAACAGTGGTTGCTATGGGGTCCTTTGTGGATTAACAATTTAAGGCAATGATTTTTAAGCAGACAAATTATATTTGCATTTTGCCATCTGGTGTATATGAGAAAGCAAAAAGTTCCCTGCACCTCTTTCAGCTGATTTTCTTCTAGCCATTACACGAAAGTCTAAGATCAGCACCTGCAGAGTTTTATGCCATTAAAATACTGTTATGATACCAATTGCAAAATTTAACCCTAAGGGTAATCAGATCACAAATAGAATAAAAATAACCACCACCAAGAATATAAAGCAGACAACTCTGGAAGACAGACATGATACAAAATTCTGATTTTCATTTGTGCTAATTGACCATAATATATAAGGCAATAAGCAGGAAATTAAACATGGATTAAATTATGTATTTCATTTCAGACTTTAGAAACCTGTAAAACACATTCTGAGTTCTTCAATGTACATTTTTTTTTTTTTTTAAATCTCCCAACATCCTCCAGCTAGAGTATTTTTCCATGGTTATGAGAAAAAGTTTTACCTGAATTCTGGTGAAATAAATAGCTTTTACATTAAAATCTGCTAACCCCTAATAAAAAAAATTATATTTCTTCTAATCTTTATATCTTTTAGACAATCATGTTTGAGTATATGAAGCAAGTGGGATAACAAAGTGTTCAAATGAATCTTCAATATTCTAGAAGTTCTCATATACTTCAGAAGATTATTATAATTAAAAAAAAAATGGGTCTCCAAATATGTTTAGCATTTAGTTCTAGTTGATTTCTGCTAAGTCATAAAGATTCATTAGTGAGAAACTACTAGAGCATGACAAAGCTTTTCAAAAGCACTTGTGGCTGCATCTATCAAGGGTTGTATCTAGGTGGAAACTTGATACACAGCTTTCTAACTGTTGCAATACCCAAGGAATAGGTCTTGAAACTTGAATGGACTTTTAACTTTCTCAAGGTCACTTTTCTTTGGTTTATTTTCATTGTATATCCTAAATGTAGGCAACCACAGACCAAAGATTGCTTGAGGTTTGACCCTAGAGCAGGGGTCAGCAAACTATGGCTCATGGGTCAATTCTGGCCCACCACCTATTTTTGTCAATAAAATTTTACTATAACACAATAACACTTACTCATTTCCATATTGTATGGCTGCTTTTGTACTACAGTAGCAGAGTTGAGTACTTGTGACAGAGACTGTGTTTTCATTTCCTAGACTGTTCCAGCAGATACCATGAAATGGATTGGCTTAAATAATGGAAATGTACTAGCTTACAGTTTTCAGGTAGGGGAAGTGTCCAAATCAAGGCATCATCAAGGCAATGCTTTCTTCCTGACAACCTGCTACTAGAGATCTTTGGCTCCTCTGCCGCATGGTGGCATCTGCTGGTCTCTCCCTTCTCTTCTGGGTTTCTTTGGTTTCATCTTTTTGCTTCTGTGGCTTTCTCTTTCTGTGTGTCTGAATTTCATTCTCTTATAAAGGACTGCAGTAACAGGATGAAGACCCTCATGAATGAGGTAGGCCACACCTTAACTGAAGTAGCCTTGTCAAAATGTCATACTTACAATGGGTCCACACCCACAGGAATGGATTAAATTTAAAAATACAGCTTCAAACCACCACAGACTACATGACTCACAAAGTGTAAAATGCTTACTTTTGGCCCTTTACAAAAAAGTTTGCTGACCCCTGACCTAGAGGGAGGATATTTTGTGGTATGTGTTGGATATATCAGGAAAGAGAGAACAGATTTCATGATAGTGTAGAGTAAGACGATCTTTTTTGGGGTTTTGGGTTTGAGAATACAAATATTTGGCTGTAAAAGGATCTTCCACCTTATCTGACATGTAGGCATTAGCCACTTGTCTGAGAAATTTAGGTTCACAGGATTCTTGGGAACAGGGAAGATGGAAGGCTTAGGGGAAGGCTTGGAGAAAGAGGAAAGTTGTATCCTCAAACACATTTTCTTAGGACACTGAGAGAGAAGTGGTTCCTCAGATTAGCATCATTGGTGTGATAAGTAAAGCAGGGGTCCACTGACTTAAATTTAGACTCTCCTTCCTGAAGAGACTATTTTTCAAGTCTATACTCAGAGGTTTCCTTCTCACCTTCCCATATTCTAGAAAATCACTCCTTCCACGGTTCTCCAGAGAATTTTTTTTAACTTGGCTTGTCTTTTAGCAACCATCATCTTAGTTATCTATACCCCAGGTAGTTGTACTATTCCTACAGATATGCTAGGCCTTAAGGGTTGGTGGGACCTACAGATGATTGAATTGAGAGTATTGGAAGAAGCGAGTTAAAATATATAGGAAGAAAAGTACGGAAGATCTTTTTATGAAGCTTCTGCTGGGAGGAACCAGATCATCAAGTTGATTTTATTTCAAGAATATGGGGTTTTGTTTTTTGGTGAGGAGGATGTGCAAAAATGACCATTTTGCATTTCAGCATCTCTTTCTCAGCATAATGAGGCAGTGTCTGTAGTAAGACAAGTTCCTACCAGAGATTTGTCCAATCAATCAACATCCCTATTACAAAATCAGAGCTTCATAGTTATCAGTGTGGTTAAAATAGCATTGGTTATGAATGATTCTTTGTAAGTATGTGTGTTCATGGTGAGGAGGAAGTTTGTTTTTTGTTTTTGTTTTTTTTTAAATGAAAACGCTCACCATTCACTGGGCCCTGATCAATGTCATCTAAATGAGTCCCTGGACATTTTATCTAAATACAAAGGAAAGAGGATTAAATTGGTAACACTGGCCTGAACAGGGGTGGCTTACAAGGGAATATCTTGCTTTTATTTTAGGCAAAAAGTAGCATGATGCTTGGACCAAAGAGCCAAACAGATCCATTTAAGCACCTAATCCTTATTTCTAAATGGTCTGTGAAAGGAGGAAATCTCATTTAAGTAGGTTGTAAACAAGAGCAGATTCTTCTCTTTCTCCTGTACCAGAAAGTCTTAGACACAAAAATGATAAGGAAGCAGTTACTAGAATGATACATTTGCATGGTGATTCAGTGGCAGGTAGGGGGAAAAGTTACAATAAAAGAAATAACCTTAGAAAACAGGCCTTTTATCTCAAAGATAAAATGTCTTTCTTTCTCTTTTGGTCTTTCATCACCTTCTCCTCAGTGGAAGGTTCCCCCAGTTCCAACATATTTCCATTAAAATAATCAAAGCTATTGCATTGGACTGGTCAGATGCTTCTCTTTCTTTGTGGTAATCAGAATTTAAAATTATGCAGTTGCCCCTGAATTTCTCATTCACAAAGGCAAACCACTGATAAGAGATAAAGCAGCCTGAAGCCTGCTGCTTCAGCCCAGCATAGCACACCACACACATTAGCACTTTCAAAAGCAATGTGATTTCTATGATTCTTAAAAGCTTTCCTCATAACGGAGTCCTTGAAGTTTCTCAAGGCAGGGCTAAATGGCAAAGGGAAAATAATTATTGGTGGGAGTCCTTGCTTTGAGTATTGCTAGAGCAAAACTGTAAAAGAAAATACCCCCTTTGGGGCAACCCATGTCACACATGCTATTTTCTTTGGTGTTGCCCCCCTCCTTTCCTTTTATAGATAAAGAGTAGGAAATTAGCATCTTCCATGGAGAAAAAGAGAAACAAATTCAAGAATGTCATGAGCCCTTGATACAACAGGAAGTGTGATGTCATAACACAGTATACTTGATGCTACCAAATCAATAAACAGCCTCAACCATACCAACAGCAGTGCTATTACTCAACTTCAGCCCAGCAAGTGGCAATATCGGCACCCACTTCCATGAGCTTCACAATTGGAATAGCACAAAGTAAAAGACATTATAGACAAGAAGCATGTATTGAGTTCAAATCTATGGTCACCATAGAAAGCCAGAGGAGTGCTCTAAGTGCCTCATTAGGCGCGTAGACTCTCTCAGTCTTAAAAGAGGGGATTTTGCTTCATTGCTGACCATAAGCTAAGCCCAGCTAAATTAAGTATCAGGATACCTCTCTGGGAAAAGAGAAGAAAACGTCTGTTTGCCCTAAAATCTCTGTGGTCCTACCATTGTCTAGTAGTCTCTCTTCTTCCAGTGTCTTCAGAGCCTACTTCTACATTTGGGTAATTTCGGTGATATCAGAAAGAGCCCAGGTTTCATAAAGTGAGATGCTCCAAGCTGGTCTGTGAGGCTACATGGAAGCACTACAGCAAAGGATTATTCAAGGGCAAGAAGATGACATTTGTTGAAAAGGAAGACATTGACACTTCTTTTAGTCCCCGTATTAACCTAATTCATGGAATTCTAACCTTTTGGGTAAAGGGCTCCTTTGAGAATCTGAGAAAAGCTTGGACCTTCTTCCCCCAAAGAATCACACACACACATTTTTACATAAAATTAGGGAGTTCTTGGACCCCAAGTCTACCCTAAGATATGGAAAGAATTGGATGGAGTCTATCCTCTAATCATGAAAATACTTATCATTCTTTAGGAGCTATTATTCATTGAGCACTTATTAGGTGCTAGGCACCCTGGTATGTGTTTTACAGTCATTAGCCCATTTGATTTTCCAAACAATCCTTTCATTTAAGATTCTATTATTGTGCAGATTTAAAGATGTGGAAACCAAGGCTTAGAAAGGTTAAATAACTTGCCCAAAGCCACTAAGTGGAAAATGGCAGAGATGGAATGTAAGTCTGACTCCAGACCACCCTGCTGTGGAATTTCACTGGTCACCAACAAGTCAAGCACTTTTTCAAGGTACTGGGGGACTCTCCTACCAGTTTTTAGACTAGACTTTCTTGGATGGATGAAGCTATGGAATTTTTATCTTCTTGCTCTCAAGAGTCTCTCACCTAAGACGGTGTCTAGTATTAAAGTGTGTGTGCATGTATATGTATATATATGGGATAAAAATCTGGAAGGTCTGTCTAAATAATAGAATCTGGAACCAAAAATTTAGTATGCTGTATGTGTGATTCTTGTTAAGGCAGGCTTCCAGTTCTTACAAATTGGAAGACACCAAGGTTGTCATCCACACATGTAGGAGAAAATTTTAATACTCAATAATTTATAGTTTAGGCTATAACAATTCAGCACTTCTGCACCCATGCATCTACTTTCCCTACTCTTCACTTCAAAAGATAAATGCTGTCTTACTTTAGCTGAGGTCTTTGCACCATTTGGTTATCATTCTTCCTTTCTTCACTTGTGGACAAACTCAAAGGCGGCAACAAATAAAAGGGAGCCCAACCCCTACCACTGTCCTCTATTTTCCTACAGGAAGATGGGAATAGCAAGGATACAGTTAGCCCTGGGCATTAAATACCCAAGCTGGCCACTTTGGGTCTGATTCTGGCTTGAACCCCACACCCCACATCTTGTCAGCCATCAGGAGTGGGCCACACCCCTCCCCACGTTCAGAATGCTTCTCATCAAAGCACTCAGGCAATCACTAGCAATTGATCTGAGCTAGAAATGAGACCCATTTTCCAATTCTTGTTTAAACGGTGACATCCTTTTACCTTGAACCTGTTCATTTTATACTGGCATCCTACGTTCAACAACGAGGTTGAGGCCATTCCAACTGGGAAAGGAGGAGATGAGGGCATCAGAAGTTCCTCACAACTTTGTGGCTTTGGAACACTTTCATCTTCTGAGCAAAGGGATCAGAGTTTGATCTGTAAGAGCTAAAAGATAGAAAAACATTTGAAGTGTTAGCTCATCCACGGATTATCCAAACAGGTTACAAACTAATATGTCCTTGATAAGGTTCTGTGTCAACCTCCTCCCACCTAGAGGGCCACAGCAGCAAAAAGACTGGGGTTCATCCTGCTTTTAAGTGCTTTCTCAGTAGCACATATTAGATCCACTGGGGGACTGTGGATAGAACTTCTCACTGCTCCTGACAGACCCAGCCCCAGTGCCAGCCAGGGTCCTGTGCACACTAGTCTGGCCCAACCTCACTGTAAGACTTTAGCAAAGGGACAAGATAAAAAATTAAAGAACCTATATTAGAGTAAGTCAGTCAAAGATTTTCTTTCATACATGTATGTGTCCAAATGTAAAGCCAGGAATGTGTACCTGTAAAGGGTCTTATGGAACTAATGTTTCCAGAGTCAGAAACCGGGTTCCCTGATAGTGGAAGGAAATTCTAGGAAGTAAAGGGAAGGGCCAGCAAACCTAAATTCGGGTTGGAAATAAAGTTAACCTAGTTTGTAATCAGCGTTTTGGTAGGGGAGAGGGCTTGGCATTTTCCATATATTAATCCATCACCCCAGAGAAGTGTCCCCTGATGGGAGACCTGGAAGAAACAGAAACACAACTTTGGAGGAGGTTGGGGCACCTGTCATTGGGCTAAGGAGATGCACTCCTGAAGAGGCCCAGCTCTGGTGGTTTCAACAGAAAATATGAGGTCATAGAAGTTGCATTTGCTTGGAGATTTTTGAAAAAGGAATCCCATTTCCATAAAGGAGTTGAGTTCAGCCTGTGGGTTTTTGGTTTTGTTTTATTTTGTTTTGTTTTTCTCCCGGTTTGGGTGTGATATAAGAAGAGCTTTTTTTGTTTTATTTTATTTTGAATAACATCAATCCTTGCACACTCTATGCAAAAATTTTGTAAGCATTGCAATAATGCTATGAATTACAAGGAACTATTTTAACTTTATTACACTTTCTGTATAAAAAAATTTGTATTTAATATTATTTCAACTGCAGTCTTGTAAAATATATTAATAAAAATAATGATTGTTAAGAAGGAAAGCACACTTGTCCACTTTTTTAGGGAATCCTCTCTCACAGTTGGTACATCAGTTACTCCTATTGACTCTACCTCGGAAATAAATTTTCAAATCAACTTCTCCCGATCTCTTTGATCGGTGGCCTAACATGATGGCTAAGCCATTTTATTTCTCAAGGAAGAGATTCACAAGGCCTACCCTAAGAAAAGAGGATTTATTGCAGGGTGGCCTGGAATTGGGAGTCCCCAGGATTTGGAGCTAGGGGACAACCATCCTCTCCTGCATGGGCTCCTCTTGCTACAATCTACCACTCCTCTAAATCTTTGAAGATACAATCTCATTGGTTCCTGTTCATAAAGTTTTTTCAACCAGGCTGTTTTAGCATTCCTGACCTTTGAGTCAGGTGCCCATCCCTGGTCCAAGCAGTATTCATACTCATCCAAAGAACACCCTAGTACTGCTTCCCTGGATGGAGCCAAGGGTGAGACAATTGATGATAGAAGGGGAAATTGGAGTTGGCAGGCATTATGGAAGAACCACTCTTGTCTACCCACCACTATCAATCCTCCATTCTGAGCATCTTACTTCTCCTGGACTTCACAACACTGAGCTTTGGCATGTGCTATTCCACACACTTGGAATGCCCTCCCATCTAGTTCTACCTCTCCCTAGGAAATCATCCTTCAGGATTCCATTCACTATCACCTTTTCTCTATGGCCTTCATCATTCACCCTTGCTTCCCCCATTAATTTGTCCTAATTTATCTTATAATCCTACCTTGTTTTGCGATTTCTCTATTTGCCTACCACAGACCCTAGAATGTTTAAATCCATTTTTAAGGATCATTAAGAATCAATAACAGATATAAAATGATCCTCACATTTAACATTTTAAGGTAGATAGATTGTACAGATGAGGAAATACTCTAAGACAAATTTACATATCCAATAGATGACAGAACCAGTGTCCATACTCAGTTGCATTTTCATCGTGGCCAGCATCTCACCACATGTATCTCCTGACACAAATAACACTGAAGCAACATTACAAAATCCCCAAGGTTTTGATAGGATACAAATTTTATTCCGAGGCAGGGTGCAGTTTATTCTCAAAGTGTAGTAATTTTTTACTCGTTATCTTTTCTGGGGGAATGTTTTTTAGAATATCTGAATCAAAGAGTACGACATTAGAAAAATCATCATTCAAAAGACTGATACGTTGGTGAAAAAAATTTGGAGCTCAGATAAAAAGATAAAGAAATAGTAAAGAAAGAAAGGCTGTTACTAACAAGTCAAACTAATTGACATCACTATTGATACAAATTTAGAAATATCAGGAAGCTAAAAAGAACTCAATTCCGTGTCTTCTACCGAAGGAAATTTTTAAAATGACAAGTAGGTATAAATCAGCAACTTTTAGATTTCTTCTGATCTTTATCCCTTTAAAAAGAATGTAAGATTCTCTAGCCCATTTATTAACCTAGCCCCCACTTTATCATTGGAATTGAACCCAGAGGTGGAGAGTAGAGATCAGACACGCAGAAAAATAAACGTATTTCAGAAAAATTGTGAGCATCATATATGGATTAGCATCTTCAATTCAGTCCGATGATAGGCTAATTTTAATTGATGAACGTCAAATTTTAATTACCCTCAATACCAACAGACACTTGCAATTGAAGATCAATTTATAGCCCCCAAGGAACACTTTCATAACCCATCAATGGACAGACAGCAGATTAGCCTTTGAGCTCACTGGCAAAATTAATTAAGCGTAATTTTAGAATACTTGTGAGATATTTCAAGATAATTCTTATTTTAATTTAAAATATGAGTATAGAATCAACCAAATTATAGCATATTTTCATAGGAAGCATATCGGTTTAAACAGCAAAGTTTAGGATAAAAGATATAAAACCAAGGATAGAAATTATTACACTAAATAATCTATTTTATTCCATTGAGAGCCAGTCAACAGTTACATTTAAAAAAAATGGCCAAAATTAACCTATAAAATTTGAATAAAAGGAAAGTCAACATTTTAAAGTAGACTTTATAGTTAAAAATACTAGAGGAGATTCAGATTAATGATATATAATGATAAAATGTCCTGCCTTATCGATAACATATGATTGAATCCCTTTAATGAACAGGCAAATAACAAAAACAAAAACCTTAAACTTTGAAATATAAGAGTAAAAAGAAATTTTATAAACATAATTTTAGTGGGAAATTTTTAACCACTCTCTATCTTATAACCTTTCAGTTTGGCAAAACATACAAAATGAACACACATACACACACTAAGATTTATACATGGCAAGCAAAGAAAGAAAATTGTGACTGTCCATGCTCATATAAAAGAAATAAATATAATCTCAAACTGAAAAAGCTAAAAAAAATTCAGACTATATTATCTGAAAGTGAAAGTGATATATTTTGTAGTAACAAAGTCCCAAGAATTTAAGAATTTAAAAACAGTTTCCTAATTGTTGATATGAGAAAAGAACTCAACCATTCAAAGAATAATAATTAAAAACACTGTAAATTATGCAATTTGACCAAAGCAGTCTACTGACACAATAAATGCATTTAAACCTATCAACAGAGAAATAAATAAATGCAATATTCAACTTAAGATTCCAGACAAATCAACGAAGAACAAAAATCAATAATAAAAACAAGATGGGATAAATAATTCCAAATTTTACATTTTAAAAAATTACATAAAAACTAAAATAAAATTGATGACAAATCCTGAAACACATAAAAATAATTTTAAGGCACACAGCTAAAAATAAAAACGTCATAGCAACATATTATTTCCTTTTGATATAAAAAAATAGAAAACCCCAGTGATATGTATAATTAAAGATATATATTCCCAAATCATAGTGAAAATCAGTGTTTATTTCTTAAACAAAACTAAATTAGGTTTTGATTAGAAAATTCTGTCAAATATATATACTTTTCCTGATATAAATTGTTAAATTAGTAATATATCATGCACATGCATACATACATACATTCATACATTTAAGTGTAAATTAAAGGTAATAAAAAATCTATAACCTTTGCTAAGAAAAGTGAAAATTTTGACAGGGATAAATATGAAATGGAGAGTAACTCTTAGTTTTACAGGCGAAAATTGATATTTTCTTATTTCTCTTCAAGTTAATTCACACCATTAACAAAATGCCAGTCAAAATCCCAACAGAAATTTTCTGGGAAGCAAACAAAATATTGTTGTCTAAAATTTATCAGGCAAAGTAAAAAATGACAAAAAAATTGATAAAGACTATTCTCTACAAAAAAGCACTAAATGACAAAAACTAACATTTAAAATCACGAAATAGCAATCGTGAAGCAACCTCTTTCAAACAAAATACAAATCAACTGCATTTGCTCCTGTTTCCCTAGTACACATCTTTCTCATTTCTTTATCTAGCTTACCAAACCTCCTCACCCTCCAAGATTCAGCTCAGACATCCCCCTCTTCCACAAAGTCTTCTCTGACTTGCCCTCCTGATGAAGCAGATACCCTTTCTTGCGCTCTCAGGGCACCCTGCACCTCTGTCATTGCTTGCTATGTTGTGTTGGAGCAACCTGTTCATTCCTCTGCTCTCCCTTCTGTTCCCCATTCCAAGACATTAGAAAATGCAAAACAGAATTAATAACCACATTTCAGAGAAAACAAAGGAATGCTACCTAAACACTAGAATATCTGCTCAAAAACAGAGACACAGCTTCCTCATGATTTTATCACCAGAGCCTAGAAGAGTCTAGGCACCTAACTAGAGATGGTTGAACTGAACAAACCAGAAAACCCAGAAGTAGACCCAAGTAAATATAAGAATGTGTGTTATCATATCAATGTATCAGTTCAATCTACCTGTTTTTCTTAAGCATCACGAAACAGAGAGCAAGAACATGAGTGTGACTCGCTCAGCTCACCAATGGACTATCTAGACAATGAAATGAAGAGCCACAAGATATGAATATGCAGTAATGGGGAGGATGGGGTGCCAGGGTAAGCAGAGAGCTGGAATGCTGTTGCAAACCAATGGAAAAAATAATGATTATTGGACTGTTGTTAGGAAAAGTGGTCAGCAAGTTTTGATGGTAGTGGGGGAAATTTTAGTCACACCTTAAATTAATTCCTGTGGACCAGAGTTAAACATATTTTTTCATCTAACACCTATTGAACACTCTTACTCTGTTGTAACTAAATAGAACATACTCCTTGCTCTTGAATATCTCAGAGGAGTGGGACAGACAGACATCTAAAAAGCTCGGTTATAATACAGTCCGGAAAAACTACAAAAAAGATAAGAACAACTAACAAGGACTCAAATAACAACATAAATATGATTGGGTAGAAGAATGATAAAGGAAATCACAAAGAGGAAAGATTTTCAGATTCAAGTATCTGTAATTCTGAAGTTGTACACACACCCCCACACATCCTGTACACACCCCCATACATATATACACATAAGAACTTTCATAAAAAGAATAAAATTCTAGCATAAATAGCAGAAATGGTTAAAAATCGCATGCTTTGAGAGACTCATACAAATTAATAAGAAAACCATCAAGACATCAATAAATAAATGTACAAAAGAGATAAGAACGTAATTCCCACAAGGGAAAAAATCACATTCTGTTCCCCATTCCAAGAGACTAGAAAATGCAAAACAGAATTAATAACCACTTTTCAGAGAAAACAAAGGAATGCTACCTAAACACTAAATAGTCACCTTGACTTCAAGATGCAATCTGATTTCAGGAATGTTAAAATGTTAAAAAATGCAACTTAGAATCTCCTAAAATAAATATGGTTGAATTTATCCAGTGAACATGGTTCAACATGTTCATTCCCTTGCAAAGAAAATAGAATTAAAACAATGAGATATCTTTTTTACCTACCAGATTGGTTAAATAAATAAATACTGATGTACTGAGGGTCATGTATTAAGGCTGTGTTTAATACTTTATATTTAATCCTGAAAAGAACACTGTAAGGTAGGTATTATTGTCCCTATTTTACAGGTGAAAAATAATGCACAAAAATTTAAGGGACTCACCTTGAGTAATTCCACTTCCAAGTGGCAGAGCTGAGTTTTAACTTTAAATATAATTCTTTCCTTTATGTGAAGTTGCCTACCTGTCTCTGTTCACAAGGGGTAGCAAAATCCCATCTGCCCCACTGGTGCAGTGCATTGGTGTGCTCTTTGTAATTGGTCAGAATTTTTAAATAGTCATAAAAAGGTTCAGAACTTATGATCTAGTAACCCTATTTCTCAAAATTCATCTAAGGCAATGATATTTAAATGGAAAAAGGTTGTTAGTGACAGCAATATGCATTGCAGTATAATTTAAAGATGTGAAAAATAATAAATGCTACCCAACCAGATAAAAGGTTTGGCTACCTAGATACCGGTTATTTCAACTTTATGAGATATTATGCTGCCTTTAAAAAGGTATGTGAGGATTTTATTTCAGTACAGCAAAATGTACTGTTAAGCATGTTAAAAAGATATCACGTGAAACAGAACTAGAAGGAGAAAATGAAAAATGAAGTAAGCTGATTTATTTGGATGGTGAGATTACAGGCAATTATTTTATTATTTTTGTGCTTATATTTGTATAATAAACTGTTTCTCAAAAAAAGACTAGTATCTGCTTTTTTCTTTAAAACAGACTTAATAACACTTACTTTGAACACATAAATAATCTACAAGAAGGAAAATTTTATAGATTCACAGTTCTTCACTGCCTTGTTACTTATAAATAAAAAAATCTAGAATTTGCCTATTTTTAATAAGGGAAATAGGTAATTAAATCATGGCACATCCAATCAATGAAATATTGTAACTGTTAAAATAATTTTGGAAATCACTGAGCAGTGTCAAAATGTTTTCAAGAAATTAAAAAGTACTTATAATCACATGAAGCCTAACTGCAGCTACACCAAACAAATATGTATTGATAAGGATGTACAAGGACCGCAGATAATTTTAAGTTAGGGTGTTAAGGTAATATGACTACGGCTGTTTGTTTGTTTCCTCAAACTTTCTTAAATACGGTTATTTAATAACTATTAATTTTGTAAAATGAATGAACAAAAATAATTTTTTAGCTTAGCTAAAACAATTACCTAATTTCAAATTTTTGGTCCATTATTAAAATCTAAGAGTGAATCAAATTTGAAAAGACCCCTGAACACAGAGAATACCTGGAGATTGAAGGTTGCCTCTCCCTCCATTCCACAGAAGAATGAGAAATCTTTGAAAATGTCCTTTTGGTCCAGGTGATGGTTAGGAAGCTCTACTACAGATTTAATATCAAAGAACAAGCCACACATCTAAGCTCTATTTGGGCACCAAGATTGAATGAGCACAGTCCTCCTGCTGAATTTCAAGAAAGGACAAGGTGAGGAAGATCCCAACCCTTCCCCTTTGCAAAAAACATAAAAGGTAACCAAGGGAAAACTTTCACAACTTGAAATGGATGGCTGCCTCTAAATTGTGACAGTAATAATTGATGCAGTCAGTCTCAGGTAAGTCACTCGGAGATCCTTTCTGATCATTGCTCCTCTCCATTCACTCTTATCCCTCAAACTCCAACAACTCCCTCCTGTCTCAGCCCTTCAGGATTATTTTGTCAGGTTAGGCCTTACATTCTCTAATTTCAAATGATTTCATATAGACTTGACACATCGATTCCATGTCTCCCTTGTTTTCTAGGCTTCATAGCCCACATCCCTTGGCTACCATGATACTGCAGTTGATGGTTCCTCCTCCAAAATCTGACCAATCCTTCTCCTCTCTACAAAAGACTCCATAATAAATAACTCACCAGGGTCCCTGGAGCCCAAGTAATTAACCATATCTCCAGCAATCTAGCCAGTTATCACATGGGTCCTTCTCTTCAAAAGCTAAAAGTCTCTGATATACTGGAATCTGGACCAACTAACTTTATCTTCCTTTAATCCTTCCCCTTTCAACCAAAGGGTATTCTTCAACCAAAGAATTTCTTTTCTGAGAAAAGGACTTATCATAGTATAGTCATTGGGGAAGGATATTGGCTGGTTTGGGTGTCAGAAGCTGTATCCAAGACCAGTTTCCCTCAAAGAATACCAGAAAATTCTTATCTCAATAATTTGTGTACCTGAACCTTCAACCAGCCCCACTCAGTCTTCTTCTTTAGTTTTCCTTTATACAGTGTATTCCCTCTCTGCCTTGAAGAAGGAACTATTCATTCTCCTAAACAAGCCACTTCCTTTTTTCCTAGATCTTCTTGCATTTTATCTACCAAATAGTTAAATCTCCCCTGTAAAACACAACAGACCCAAAAATGTTCTTGTGAACCTGCCCACCTCAAGAAATTCACCCATCCAGATTTTTGAAAACATAGTCTATATTCATTTCTTCACTGCACACTAGTAGATAGCCTGCAATTTAGTTTTTGCTCCTACCTCTGATATGATATTACTCCCTGGAAGGTCACCATTGACCACCTTATGGTCAAATCTGAAGGATCTCCACTGGTCATTTTTCCATTTGACACAATCCAGTCCTGAGGCTGCTCTATAGTGGACAGAGTTGGTGGTCTACCCAGTATCCATTCACCCCATCCTTACAGGACCCCATCCAGGCCAGGCTCCTCTCTGCCCTCATGACATCCACACGACTCACACGTAAAGGACCATGAAATGCCATTAATAGATAATACATAAATTTAACCAAAGCACATGGAGATCCTTGGTATTTGTTTTCCATCTTGATGAAAATTCGGTGAATTCACAGCATCCCAGACAGCTATCTGATGTATATTTTACAAATTGTGTAGCTGATTGCGTTTCTTCAGACTGCTCTAACATAATACTGATAGTTACAAAAATATTTCCTCAGAAGAACAGAAAGGGGTCCTCCTCCCCAACTCCTTCAGCGATGACAGTAAGTTTATAACATCAGCCTCTACGCATACCTTTCTCCTTGCCTGTTAACTCTTCTTTCAGATCTTGTGTCTCCTATCATATCTTCCCCAGCTCTTGACTATCAAACGTTCTTTATTTGTACAATGAGTGCAGTTGGCACTAAGTCAGTGGCCTTCCTTTCAAGCTTCCTTTTGTATTATTGCTGACAGAGTCTTCATATGTATTGCCAAACAACACTTTAAAATTATCTCACATAATTGTCAGAGTAACCCTATAAAATAAGGCACAGATATCATCCTACGAATGGGGAAACCAGGTCCCAGAGAGGCTTGCTGATTCTCCAAGGATATGTATGTGAAAGCAGGAGAGGCAGCTCTGGAATCGTTTCATGCATCTATATTTACTGAGCACCAACCATGTGGCAGGGGCTCCACACTCAACAGCCAGTGCTTCTTCAACAACTCTTGAGGTGGTAAGAAAAAAAGAAAGCAAACCTTGTTTCCATTCTGGCCACTAGTTAGTTATATTGCTGTGAGAAACCTTGAGCCTCAGCTCCTTCTGCTAAAAAGTGATGGTGCCAGACAAATGATCTCCAGTGCCTGCTAGCCCTCACATCTCATGATTTTATGCAGTGTTCTGTAAACTATCATTAAGTAGCCAGTGCTAAATTATGGACAGAAGTAGTCCATTCATTTGTTAAAACCAAGTATTTAATGGTCATGTGTTGAGTTTGGGCCATGCTTCTCTCTGTTTTGGGATTATTATAAACAACAAGACAGGCATGTTCCCTCCCTTTATGGAGCCTACCATCTACCGGGAAGGGTAGGGAGACACAATGTGCAAACATGCAAATAAACAATCAAGATAATTTCCAAACCTTTGAAATCATGGTAAGAGAATTAAACTCGAGTAGGTGACATGTGATCGGAGATTTGATGAAAAATGAGACTCATTAAGTCTGACTTATGAATAGAAGACTCATAAAGAGCTAGAAGACTGGTCACAGCAAAAAAACAGAAAATTCATAGAAAAGTATAGCAGTAACTAGTTTCATTGCTTACAAAGACTGAACAGTCAACTGCTTTGTTTTTCCTTCATTCTGTCCTGTAACTAGACATATGGAATGCAATTACTGCCTTTCACCTGCTGGGAGAATATGAATATTAATCTGTCCTTCAGGAAAGGAGACCAGTTTGTTAGGTGCTAAGGACAGATTCTTTAATTGACTGTTAAGGGCTATAATGAAAGAACCGAAGGAACCAAGGGATAACAAGAAGGGGGAGTAGAGATCCTCTGAGGTTAACAAGAAGGGAACAGAAGTCAGAGTTCATAAACCACAGACCCTTCATACCAGCATGCCAAGGAGGGGCCAAAACTCCAGGAACAAAAATATGGCCTGTGTTGGAATGACAAGGAAGGCTGGATCCTAGGCACTGGCATCTCCCACTTCAGGAGAGGGTCCTGTGCTTCAAATTTCAGTCAAGATGAGGTAACAAAGTTATATGTTACAGCCTGCTATAAACTCATCAAAATTAAATCTTAAAAGAAGAAAAACATGAAAAAGGATAAGATGGTCTCTGCAACAAAATAAGCATCCATGTAAAGCAGAAACTGATGGAAATGCCCAAGTATGCAAGGCTGAAGCTGGGCCCCAAGACCAGGGGCAGACAGGGATTGCCTGAGGCCAATATGCTATACTCACTGCTTGAACTTGAGGACAGGGAAGGATCAAAGAAAAGGAGGAAAGCCTGCAGCTGAATGCCGCCAGCACAATGGGCAATAAAGAGCTTCAAGACTACAGTAAAAGAAGACTTCGACACAGAAACATCTCGATATTGCTCTAGGGAGGAGCCTTAGCAAGTAATACACAACCTGGTTCTGGACTAAGGACTTTAGGGGGCCCCAGAAAAGCCCAGACAAAAAATGATTTGAGTTGGAGAAAAACACCAAAACAAAATCTCAAGCTAAGGTGGGGCTGGGGGGATCTGAAATGTAAGTAGGAAGCTAACACTAAGATCAGCAAACAATAAGTCAACAAGTTAAATTATTTAATCCTGATGAATTAATTTTTAAGATAGTTTGAAAAAGACATTTAAATGTGTAGTTATGTTATCCTCAAAGAGAAAAGTAAAAGAAAACAACCTTAAAAAGAGAAAAACAGATATGAAGCAAAAAGAAAAGTCTTTTGGAAATAAAAAATACAGTCACTGAAACAAACAATGGAAAGAGAAACTCCAAAATGGACAGTCAAAAAGAGTCAGTGAATTGGACAATATTTTTAAGTATTCAGCTAGAGTACAGCATGAACAAGGAATAACCACTATTCAAGTATTAAGTGAGATGAAGGTGAAACTCAGAGGCACCAATATATGACTACCTGGAATTTCAAAGGAATGTAAGAGGAAATGTTGAAAAAGTAATATTCAAAGAGATACGCATAAAGGATTTTCTAGATTGAAAGATACATAAGAGTTCTCAACTTAAACATGCACTCAGAGTACTGAGCAAGATAAAAATAAATTCAAATGTAGATATATTAAAGTAAAACTACAGAAGTCATAGATAAAGAAATCAATCTTAAAAGCTACCTGAATGTGCTATTATCAATTGTAACATGTTTCACACCAATGCACTGTGTTAAGAATAGGGTGGTATACAGGAATCATGGATTTTTAAGCCTTATTGTCCTGTAAACCTACAACTTCTCTGATGATGATGATGATGATGATGATGATCATAAAAACATACCTGAGGGGGAGGGTATGGGAAGAGCTATAACTAGGAAGGAATAACAATGATAAACATGACCGGCTTGTATCATTTAAAGTGTTAGTAGAATACGGTTATTAAAATATAAAATTCTTTAAGCAATTAAACTATCATTAGAGATAGGGCTGGAGAAAATTAACAAAAGTGTTTATATATACAATGACTACGAGATGGGAAACTCTCTAGAAGATCCCTCTGGAGGAACTACCAAACTGAATTCATAGAAGGACAGTGACCCTACAAGGATCCTAGGAGAAATAAAGAAGGTAAGAAAGTAGAAAAAAAAGGAATAAAAAACCATATAAGACATAAAAAAATTAGTGAGAGTATAGACTAAAACCCAACTATATCAGCAACTATAACAAATATAAATTGACTATTATACCAATTAAAAATAAAGATTTTCAGACTGGAATTTAGTAAAATATGCCGCTTACAAGAGATACATCTTAAATATCAGGATAAGAAAGGTAGAAAATAAGAATTTGGGGTAAGGTACTCCATGCACACATTTTGCAAAATGAAGATAGTGTCATTCTCATAGTATTAGACAATGTGAATTTTAAGGCAAGAAATATAATTAGAGATGAAGAGGGATATTTCCTAATTTTAAAAGAGGTGGAGAAAGAGAAAGACAAAGCCTATTTAAATTTCTGTGTACCTAATAATATAACCTAAAAGTATATAAAGCAAATAACAGAACTGAAAAAAAAATGAATATAGACATAAAAATCATCTCTCACAGAAACTACAATGACAAATAGTTTAAAATCAGTAATAATATAGAAGTTCTGAACAACATAATAAGCTTGAAGTATTTGACATAGACAGAACACTTCATGTAACAACTACAGAATATACATTCTCTTCAAATACACATGGAACCTTTATCAAAGACAACCATATGCTGGGATAAAAAGAAATCTAGATTGTAATTAAACTACAAATCAATAAGTAAAGATAACTAGAAACCCCCCAGCTTCCTGGACATTAAACAATATACTTCTAAATGATCTATGTATCAAAGAAGACATCAAAACAAAAATTAGATACTATTTTACCTGAATGATGATATATTAAAATTTGAGCTTCAATAAATGATGCTGGAACAATGGGATATCTACATTCAAAAAGATGACATTGAAATCCCTACCTCACACCAAATGTGACAGCTAAAACAATACAACTCTTAGAAGAAAACATAGTAGTAATACTTTGTGACTCTGGGTTAGCCAATGGATTCTTAGATGTAACACCAAAAGCACAAGTAACAAAAGAAAATATAGATAATTGTAATGCATCATAAGTAAAAACTTGTATTTCAAAGATACAACCAAAAAAGTGAAAAGACAATCCACAGTATGGGAGAAAATATTTGCTAATCACATACGGTACTTGTATATAGAACTCTCCCAACTCAAAGATAAAGGCAACTATCCCAATACAAACTGGCTAAAGGATTTGAATAGACACTTCTCCAAAGAAGATATATAGATGGCCAATAAGCACATGAAAAAATGTCCAATATCATTAGACATTAAGGAAATGCAAATCAAAACCACAATGACATACCACTTCATACTCAGATGGCTATAATAAAAAAAGACAGACAATAACGAGTGCCGACTGGGATATGGAAAAATTGAAGCTCACATACATTGCTGGTGGGATTGTAAAATTGTGTATCCACTTTGAAAAACATTTTGGGAGTGTGTCAAAATGTTAGACATAGAGTTACCATATGACCAAGCAATTCCATTCCTAGGTATATACCCAAGAGAAATGAAAACACACATCTACATACAAACTTGTATTGGAATGTTCATAACAGCAGTATTCATAATTAACAAAAAAGTAGAAAAACCCAAATGTCCATCAACAGATGAATAAACACACTAAATAGTATATCCATTACACAGAGTTAGCCATACTGTGGGGTTTTAGGGCATAGTTTCCAGACTGCTAAGTCTGCTGAAGACTTCTGACACCAACTGTACAGAGTTAAGTGTCCAACTACAAAAGTTACAAGGAAGAATCCATGCAAGATCGTCCTCATTTCCGATGCTAACTGCAAGTTCAAGGAGTTTCCAAAGCCATCCACAGTTTTGATACTTCACTAAAAGGACTCACAGAACTCACTGAAAGCTATTATACTCACTTTAATGGTTTATTAAAAGGAAAGGATACAGATCAAAATCAGCCAAAGGAACAGACACATAGGGCAGAGTCTTGAAGGATTCCAAACATGAAGTTTCCATTGCCCTCCCCAGTGGAGTCAGGGTTCACTATCCTTCCAGCATCAGTGTGACAATATGCATGGAGTAGGACAATGAAGGAAGTTTGCCTGAGCATCATTCTCCAGAGTTTTAATGGGACTTCATAAAATAGGCATAATTGATTGCCCACATGGTTGAACTCAGTCTCCAGGTCAACTGAGACTGCACAACCAAAGCCTTGCACTGTAAATCACATGATTGGTGTTTCTGGCATGACCAGGCTCCACCCTATGATTATCAGATGTGGCTGGCCCCACCTAAGATCCAGTGTATTAAGCCCACTCTAAACCAAGGCACTCTTATTAGCTATGACATGCTACTTTCTCAAAGCAGAGGGCAAATTCTTTACTACTCAGCTATACAATGGAATATTATTTGGCAACAAAAGAAATTAATTAATAACACATGCTACAACATGGATGAATTTTGAAACCATTTTATGCTAAGTGAAAGAAGGCAGACACAAAAGTCATATATTGTGTGGTTCCATTTATATGAAATGTCCAGAATAGCCAAATCCATAGATACAGAAAGTAGATGGGTGGTTGCCTGGAGCAAGGGGGAAGAAAGGAATGAAGGAGTGTCTGCTCATGTGTACAGGGTTTCTTTATGGAGTAAGAAAGGTAATAAAATTAGATAGTAGAAAAGATTGCAAAACTCTGTTAATATACTAAAACCACCAAATTGTATACTTTGAAACGGTGAATTTTATTGCATGTGAATAATCTCTCAATAAAACTGTTATTTAAAAATCTGAGGGTGTTTAGATGGCAATTTCTAGCCTTAAGTGAATATATTTAAAAAGAAGAAATTCTGAAACCCAATTATTTAAGTATCCACTTCAAGAAGCTAGACTAAGAACAGCAAATCAAATCCACAAAAAGAAATAAAGATAAAAAGAGAAATCAATTAAATAGGAAACAAGCATACAGAGAAAAGTTAGGAAATCCAAAAATTGTTTCTTCGAGAAGATTAAGGAAAAGAGAAAGGAAACACAAATTAACTATTTCTAAAGTAAAAATGAGTCATTAATACAGAGCCTACAAGCATTAAAAAGTTAACAAGAGGGTATTATGGATGACTTTATAACAATAAATTTGACTATCTAGAGGAAACAAAATTCTTTTAAAATGCAATCTGTCAAAAATGACAAAAATAAATAGAAATTCTGAATAATCTGGTATCTCTTAAAGAGATTGAATCCATTATTTGAAGACTTCCCACCAAGAACATTCAAGTCCCAGAAGTCTTCACTAGTGAATTCTTCTAAACAAATAAGGAAGAAATAATGTCTTTTTTTTTTCATAAACTGGTCCAGAAAATAGAAAGAGGGAGACATTTCTTAACTCTTTTTATGATTCCAAAATGAAACAAGGATTTAACAAGAAAAAGAATTGCGGACCAATGCCTCTCATGAAGACAGATGCACAAATTCTTAACGAAATATTCAGATGTCAATTCCAATGATACACAAAAAGATAAATATATCGGAATTAAATGGGCTTTATTCCAGGTATGCAAATATGTTTTAATGTTTAAAAACAGATGACTGTAACTCACCGCACTAACAGAAAAAAAGAAGAAAGGCATGTGATCATCTGATAGATTCAGCAAAGTCATTTAAAATTTTTACACCCTTTGTGGTACAACAAGAGTTCAGCAACTTTGCTAAATATGTGATTAGAATATAAAAATAAACAGTGTTCTATATGTTAGCAAAAGACAATTTTAAAAATATGATAAAATGACCATTTAAACTAATAACAAGCTTATAAATGAAGTACTTGAATATAAATATAAATCTAAGTAAATATGTACTAATTCTCTCTGAAGAAAATTATCAAACATTATTGAAGAACATAAGAGACTTGAATAAATAGATATTCCGTGCCTATACCAGGGCAGATTCAAAATTATAAAAATGTTGAATCTTCTTCATAGTTATGCTGACCTCATAAAAAGAGTTAGGAAATGTCCCCTCTTTCTCCCCAAAATAATCTATTAATTCTCAATGCAATTTCAGTAACAATCCTAGAGTTTATCATTGAACTTGACAAGCTGATATTAAAATCTATATGGAAAATTAATGAACAAGAATATCTAAGACAGTTTTGAAGAACAATAAAGTAGGAGAAATCTACCTACCAGATGTAAAGTTATTTTTAAGGTGTAGTGATTAAAATACTGCTTTATTGATGCACAGATAGGTAAATTGATCAATGTAACAGAATAGAGCCGAAGCAAAATCCACATATATATGGAACATTGGAATGTGACAGAAGTGGCATTTCAAACTGGTGGAAATATCATTCATAATTCAATATCTACCTCAGGATATTTACTGAAATAAATTGTACAAGGATGAAGATGTAAAGGGGAACAGATAACCTTAAAACAGTTAGATGAAACTATAGGAATGTGTAGGGTTTTTTGAAACAGAATAAAAAATGATTTCTTAAACAATAATAATGAGAAAGCCATATAAATTTGATTGCTTTAAAAAGAGTAATTTAGTGCAATGAATAGCACCATAAATAAACTAAAAAGGCAAGCCAAAGGTAGAAAAGAGATATCAAAAAGAATTTACTCAACAAAGGACTGGTATTAAAAATATATGTCTATGTACCCTTCACCCAGTTTCTGTGAATGGTGACATCTTGCATAACTATTGTACTATATCACAACCAAAATATTGACATTGATACAGACAAGATACAAAACATTTCCATCACCACCAGGATCCCTTATGTTGTCATTTTTTAGCCTCACCAACTTTCCTTCCAGCCCATCGTCTCCTTATCCACTAGCAATGACTAATCTTTTTTTTAATAATTCAATTTTATTGAGATATATTCACATACCATACAGTCATACAAAGCGTGCAATCAATTGTTCACAGTACCACCATATAGTTGTGTGTCCATCACCAAAATTAATTTTTGAACATTTTCATTACCACACATACAAAAGTAATAAGAATAAAAATTAAAGTGAAAAAGAACAGTTAAAGTAAAAAAGATGACTGGGTGCTTCTTTTTTTTTTTTGCCCCCGTTTTTTATTCATCCATCCCATACACTGGACAAAGGGGAGTGTGATCCACGTGGCTTTCCCAATCACATTGTCACCCCTCCTAAGCTACATTTTTATACAATTGTCTTCAAGATTCAAGGGTTCTGGGTGGTAGTTTGATAGTTTCAGGTATTTACTGCTAGCTATTCCAATTCATTAGAACCTAAAAAGGGTTATCTATATTACGCATAAGAGTGCCCACCAAAGTGACCTCTCTGCTCCTTTTGGAATCTCTCAACCACTGAAACTTATTTCATTTCATTTCACATCCCCCTTTTGGTCAAGAAGATGTTCTCCATTCCACGATGCCGGGTCCAGATTCCTCCCTGCGAGTCATATGCCACGTTGCCAGGGGTATTTACACCCCTGGGTGTCAGATCCCACGTAGGGTGGAGGGCAGTGATTAATCTACCAAGTTGGCTTAGCTAGAGAGAGAGGGCCACATCTGAGCAACAAAGAGGCATTTGGGAGGAGACACTTAGGCACAATTATAAGCAGGCCTAGCCTCTCCTTTGCAGTGACAGTCTTCCCAAGGGACTAACCTCTTCTTTGTTTCTACAATTTTATTTCAACAGTCTACTGTAAATGGAACCAGGCATTATTTAACCTTTTGAGACTGACTTTTCTCAATCAGCATAACCCTCTGGAAATTCATCCAGATTGAAGTTTGTATCAATAGCTTGTTCCTTTTCTTTGCTGTAGTAGTGTTCCACTGTATGGTTGTAGCAGAGTTTGTCTAATCATTCACCTGTTGAAGTATAATTGAGTTGTTTCAAGTTTTTTTACTATTTTGAATAAACTTGCTATAAATAAAATATATATATATATATATGGACAGGAGGTGGGGCAAGATGGCCACATAGGAGGTGTGGAATTTCATTCATCCTCTAGAGCAGCTAGCAAATAGCCAGAAACTGTCTGGAACTACTGTTCAGGGGACTTCTGTGACCAGACACATACATATTATATGACAGTCTGAAATGGGTGGAAGGGCTGTGATCACAGTGCAGAACTGTAACTCAGTCTCCCAGTCTGTGGTGCCTGGTGACCTTCTCCCACTAACATGGCAGGCTGGTCTGGAATCACTTCCCCAAGGGAAAAAGCAGCAGTCTCTACTAGGCACAAGGGAAGGTAGCTCAACCAAGCTCCAACTGTGGATTTAATTAACAAATTTGGACTGCTGAATACAAGCCCTGAGCACAGATAATCCTCGAGAAAGCAGAAAATGAACCCTGAGGTCTCTCTGTGGCAGAGAGGAGGTGGGACTGATGGAGGGGGGAGCCAAAACAGAGGTGTTTGGAGCCACCTCAGTGC
The DNA here is from genome assembly GCF_015220235.1 of Choloepus didactylus. Lineage (NCBI taxonomy): Eukaryota > Metazoa > Chordata > Mammalia > Pilosa > Megalonychidae > Choloepus > Choloepus didactylus. The sequence goes on along the minus strand of NC_051317.1, from coordinate 16,693,254 downwards.
AGAATACTAGAAAAGGGCTGTGCCCAAAGAAAAGGAGCACATAAAACTGGATAACAAATCTTGCTCTTGACTGCCAAAAGGGGTGGCTGGGGACTGGCTCTGAAAAAGACTTTTTTCTTTTGACATTTTAGCATAAAGAAAGCAGCAGGCTTTTTCAGTTGCTAGCAATGCACAGGCAAGGGAAGAGTTAAGGAATATCTGAGAGACAAAGTAACTAGTTAGGTGAAGGAGATAAAAGGGCAAATCTTCCCTCAAGAAAGGTGGGGGAAGCAGGGCCCAGCACAAATAACTGCTCTCATTCAGAGAATTCAGGCCCCAAGGGCTGGAAAACAGAAACAGTTTAAGCCCACACTCTGCCTCAGCTTCTGTCTCAACCACGATTCTGGCCAGTACAGGGGCTGCTGAGAATTAAAGGCACCAAACCACTTTACACTGGTGGGGAGCTGGGGACTGACAAGCACCACCTCCTGGGAAGGATAGAAAAACACAGAATCAAGGGGCTCCACAGGAAAGACTGGCATCCTCCTGGATCCTATCCCCAGAGAACCTTGATACTGATGACACCATCTTCCTGAGTCCTAGGCCTCTCTTTTTTTGTGAAATTTTGATTGGAATCAATCCTATCTGTGGAGCTACTCATAAAAAAAAACCCATATAGGCAGGGCAAGAACTAGAAAAACAAGAGCTGAAAAATTCTAAGCAGTTACACAGAAGCTATGCTAGAGGTCTAGAATAAATTGAAGTGAATGTCAAAGAACAGAGAACAAAGTCAGCCAACAACAAAACCCTAGGTAAAAGAGAGAAAATTACCTCTAGAATAAACAAATCAAGGAAATCAGATGCTTAGACACCAGTAAAAAATCATGACTCATCCAAGGAAGCAGAAAGATATGGCACAATCAAAGGAAAAAATCTAACACTCCAAATGAGATACAGGAATTGAAACAACAAATTAAACTTGTTCAAACAAATCTTCTAAGTAAAATCAATTAGTTGAAGGATCAGTTGTGGCAAAAGAGATGAAGGCTGAAAAAAAGAATTTAGTGACCATTCAGAAGAACTTGAAAGCTTGAAGAAACACATGGCAGAACTTATGGGAATGAAAGGCACAATAGAAGAGATGAAAAACACAATGGAAACTTACAACAGCAGATATGAAGAGGCAGAAGGATTCAAGAACTAGAGCACAGCTCATCTGAAATCCTACACATAAAAGAACAGATAGGGAAAAGAATGGAAAAAATATGAACAGGGTCTCAGGGAAGAGAATGACAACATGGAAGTGCACAAATGTACATGTTATGGGTGTCTCAGAAAGAGAAGAGAAAGGAAAAGGGGCAGGAAGAATAATGGAGGAAATAATCAATGAAAATTTTCCAACTCTCATGAAAGACATAAAATTACAGATCCAAGAACCTTAAACAGAACAGATCTGAATAGACCTACTCCAAGACACTTACTAGTCAGATTGTGACATGTCAAAGAAAAAGAGAAAATTGTGAAATCAGCAAGAGAAAAGCAATCCATCACAACCAAGGGAAGCTCGATAAGACTTCCACAGAAACCATGGAGGCAAGAAGGCAGTGGCATGACATATTTAAGAAACTGAAAGAGAAAAACTGCCAATCAAGAATTCTATGTCTGACAAAACTGTCCTTCAAAAATGAGGGAGAGTTTAAAATATTTTCAGACAAACAGACACTAAGAGTTTGTGAACAAGATACTGGCTCTGCAAGAAATTCTAACAGGAGCCCTACAGGCAGATAGGAGAAGACAGGGGAGAGAGGTTTGGAAAAGAGTGGTAGAAATAAAGATTATCAGTAAGGGTAAAAAAAAAAAAAAAAAAAAAGGGAAAAATGATATATGAGATCCAAAATGACAAAATGGTATTAGAAAGTAGTGCCTTTACAGTAATAACATTAAATGTTCATGGATAATACACCCCAATCAAAAGACATAGACTGGCAGAATGGATTAAAACACAGGACCCATCTATATGCTGTCTACAAGAGACACACATTAAACCCAAGGAAAAATAAGTTGAAAGTGAAATTCCAGAAAAAGGTATTTCATGAAAAAAACAACCAGAAAAGAGGGGCGGTAGATATACTAATATCAGAAAAACTGGATTTCAAATGTAAAGCAATTAAAAGAGAAAAGAAGAACATTATGTATTAATGAAAGGGACAATTTCATCAAGAAGACATAACAATCATAAATATTTATGCATCAAGCCAGAGTGCTCCAAAATACATGAGACAAACACTGACAACAATGAAGGGAGAAGTAGACACCTGTACAATAATAGTTGGAAACTTCAATACACCATGTTCATCAATAGATACAACATCTAGACAGAGGATCAATAAGGAAACAGAGATTTTGAATAGTGTGATAAATGAACTAGACTTGACAGATATTTAAAGAACATTTCATCCCAAAACAGCAGGATACACATTTTTCTCAAGTGCTCATAGAAAATTCTCAAGGATAGACGACAAGGTGGGTCAAAAAGCAAGTCTCAAATTTAAAAAGATTGAAATTATACAAAACAATTATTCAGATCACAATGGAATAAATTTGGAAATCAATTAACAGGTGGAAGCCTGGAAAATTCAAATATAGAGAGGCTAAAAAACAACACTCTTAAATAACCAGTAGGTCAAGGAAAAAATTACAAGGGAAATCAGTAAATATCTTGAGACAAATGAAAATTAGAACACAACATATCAGAGCTTAAGGGATGCAGCAAAGGCGTGCTGAGAGGGAAATTTATTGCCATAAACCGCTATGTTAACAAAGAAGAAAGAGCAAAAATAGAAGACTTAACTGCTCACCTGGAGGAACTAGATAAAGATCAGCAAACTAATCACAAAGCAAACAGAAGGAAAGAAATAACAAAGATTAGTGCAGAAATAAATGAAATTGAGAACATGAAAATACAATCAACAAAACCAGAAGTTGATTCTCTGAGAAAATTATAAATAAAAAGAAATCAATGAACCCTTAGCTAAGCTGACAAAGGAAGAGAGAGAGAGAGAGAGAGAGAGAGAGAGAGAGAGAGAATGAATACAAATAAATAAAATCAGAAATGGGAGGGGGGACATAACTACTGACCCAAAGAGATAAAGGAGATAATGAGAGGATACTATGACAAATATATGCTAATAAAGTACATAACTTGGATGAAATGGACAACTTTCTAGAAAAACAACCAACATTGACTCAAGAAGAAACAGAAAACCCCAACAAACTAATCACAAGTAAAGAGATTGAATAGTCATAGAAAACTCCCATAAAAGTCCAGGACCAGCTGGCTTCACAGATGAGTTCTACCAAGCATTCAAGAAATAATTAGTACTAATCCTGCTCAAACTCTTAAAAAAAAATTGAGAAAGAGGGAAAGCTACCCAACTCATTCTATGAAGCCAACATCACCCTAATACAAAAACCAGGCACAGATACTACAAGGAAAGAAAATTACAAACCAATCTCTCTAATGAATATTGATACAAAAATCCTTAACAAATGACTTGGAAATCAATTTCAGCAGCACATTAAAAGAATTATACACCATGACCAAATGGGTTTTATTCCAGTTATGCAAAGGTGGTTCAACACAAGAAAATCAATTAATGTAATACACCACATTAATGAATCAAAGGGAAAAACCACATGATCATCTCAATTAATGCAGAAAAGGCATGTGACAAAATTCAACATTCTTTCTTGATGAAAACACTTTAAAGGATAGGAATAGTAGGAAATCTCCTCAACTTGATAAAGGGAATGTATGAAATACCCACAGCTAACAGCATAGCCACTGGGGAAAGACTGAAAGCTTTCCCTCCATGTTCAGGAACAAGACAAGGATGCCCAATGTTGCTGTTGTTATTCAACACTGTGCTGGAAATGCTAGCTAGAGCAATTAGGCAAGAAAAAGGAATAAAAGGCATCCAAATTTGAAAGGAAGAAATAAAACTTTTACCGTTTGAAGATGACATGATCCTATATGCAGAAAATCCTGAAAACTCTACAATAAAGCTACTGGAGCTAATAAACAAGTCCAGCAAAGTGGCAGAATACAAGATCAATGTACAAAGATCAGTAGTGTTTTTATACACTAGTAAGGAGCAATCTGAGGAAGACATCTAGAAAAAAATTCCATTTACAACAGCAATAAATTGAATAAAATATTTTGAAATAAATTTAATCAAGGACATAAAAGACCTATACACAGAAAACAAAAACAAAAACAAAAACAAAATTGCTGAAAGAAATCAAAGAAGACCGAAATAAATGGAAGGACACACTGTGTACATGGGTTGGAAGACTAAATATTGTTAAAATGTCCATTCTACACAAATTGATTTATAGATTCATTGCAGTACCAATTAATATCCCCAAAACTAACTTTGCTGAAATAAAAAAGTCAATAATCAAATTTATTTGGAATGGCAGCATTCCTTGAATAGCTAAAAATTTCTTGACAAAGAAAAATGAAGTGGGAGATCTCACATTTCCTGACTTTACAGCATATCACAAAGCTACAGTGGTCAAAACAGCTTGGTACTGGCATAACAATAGATATACTGACCAATGGAATCAAATTGAATGTTCAGAAATAGACCTTCTCATCTTTAGAAAATTCATCTGCAATAAGGTAGTCAAGTTGACACAACTGGAACAGAGCAGCCTCTTCAACAAATGGTGCTTGGAGAACTGGATGTCCACATCCAGATTTCACACCTTATAGAAAAATTAACTCAAAATGGATGAAAGACCTAAACATTAGAGCTAAGGCTTTAAAACTTTTAGAAGAAAATTTAGGGAAAAATCTTAAAGATCTTGTGATGGGACGTGGTTTCCTAGATCTTACATGCAAAGCACATGCAATGAAAGAAGAAATAGATAAATGGGAGCTCATCAAAATTGAATACTTCTGCATAAAAGACTTTGTCAGGAAAGTAAAAAGGCGGCCTATGCAATGGGAGACAATATTTGGAAACCACGTATCAGATAAGGGTTTGTTATCCAGAATCTATAAAGAGATCATAGAGCTCAACAACAAAATTACAAAGGACCCCATTAAAAATGGGCAATAATTAGCAGCTGATAAGAGCTCTGGGGTGTACTATGTTATGATAATTGTTTAAAGTTGAGAGTGATGATAACTGTACAACTAAGTGAAGATAATGTAAGAAACTGACCATTTATCTTGGGATAGATATATATTAAGTGAAATTAGGAACACATCTTAATAAATCAAGCCCTCAACCTGAAGCTTGCTCTTGTGAAATTTAGGGTTGTAAATGGGAGGCTGAGCTCTCTTAATCTTGTGCCTAAGAGGCACCTCCAGGGAACCTCTTGTTGCTCTGATGTGTCTTTTTTCTCTCTAAGTCCAACTCAGCAAATAAATTCATTAACCATCCCCCACCAAGGGATATGACTCCCAGGGGAATGACTCTCCCTGGCGACATGGGACATGATTCTCAGGAATCAGTGAGGGATTGAAAATGCCTACTTGACCAAAAGGGGGGAAAAAGAAAGGTAACAAGCTGAGGTCGCAGTGACTGAGAGATTCCAAAAAGAGTTGTTAGGGTCTCCTGGAGGTTTCTGTTATTCAAGCTCCAGCTAGACATCCAAATGACCACATTATGCTATGCCCTTACTAAAAGTAGTCCCCAAATATCTAGGTCCCCCTACCTGAGATTCTATAAAAGAGTAACTCACTAAGTTTTATCCCTCAGAAACTTAAATCCACCAAAGTGTACCTATGCCAGACAAATCATAAAACCCAGAGGCAAGAGCCTCTTTAAGATCAATAATCAGATGTGGCCCCTTCCCCATACTGTTGACACCCTCCTTCAATATGAACAAGTTAGGGTGGTCATAGCCTAGACACCCTTGAAGATGGAGAAAGAGATAAGTGAGAGGAAGGAGTAGCAACAAACAAGATAAGATTTAACAAAGGTCTATGAATACTGAAGCTTTACATGTATATACACACACCCACACATACATACATATATATATACATACATATATATTTAGGTGCTGGAAAAGCTGGAAAGCTGGAAGGGGATGTTGGAAAAGCTGGAAGGAGGTGAATGACATGGTAGAACTGTAACCTATAACATCCTTTGAAATTTGCTCTATACTACTAAATGAATTGTGCTTTGAATGTCTTCACCTTTCTATATATACCTTATATTGCCTCAGGGGGAAAGAACTGAGACTGTGGAACTGTAACCCATAAACGTTTTTGAAATTACCTATATAACTGCTTGTCAAGCCGAACATCAAAAGTTAACACCTTTTTTGTGGTGGTTCCACAAGAAGCTAAGTATGTGGGGCCCATAACGTCCTGCAACCTCATTATGGGGTATATACTTGGAAGATCTGAGAGCAGAGACATGAATGGACATTTGCACACTGGTGTTTATGGAGGCAGTATTCATGATTTGCAAATGGCCAAGTGTATACCGACTGAGGAACAGAATGGTGAACTGTGGTGTATGCATGCAATGGAATATTGAACAACTATGAGGAGTGAAGCTGTGAGACACGCGAAGAAGTGAATGGATCCTGTAGACAGCATTTTGAGTGAAGTATACCAGAAACAAAGGCAAACACTATAATGCCTCACCGATATGGACTAACTACAATGTGTAAACTCAGAATTGAATCTTCGAGCACAGCCTAACAGGGAAACTATTATTGTAATGGTCCCTAGATTATAAGTTCTTACAGCAGTTACATCTATTCCTGAATTGTAATGGCTGTCTCCAAACTCTGAGATGCTGATCCCTTTGTGTATAACCTGATTGTTCTCTGGAACACTGGGTATCTGTGTGACACCTGAAACTCAGAGCTAGAGCTTGGCAGATATGAATGTCAGTATTAAAGCATACAGCAATTGTAAAAAAAAAAAAAAAAAAAAAAAACCTGAAAAGGCCCAGACTTCAATTAGAGATACGAATGAAGCAGATCTGGTTGACTAGGGCAAATAGGGCCAAAGGGTAAAGGTTGAAACTGACCGTGTGTTAAGACTTCAACTTCCATGTGAGACCAAGGGAAGAGTTGTTTATTTGGTGTAGGATCTGTATTTTCTAAACAATGTCACTTCTATAATCAGTTTGTTCAAACACCACAATTATACTGAACTTGGAATAGAAAGTGAGATATGGTAGGTTTGTATAGGTTAGAGTAAAATAGCAACACATCCCAAAGTAATTTGGGTGAAGAATAAAAATATACATGCGGGGCACCCCTGAGGAGCTGGGGGACAATGCAGAAGTGTTGGACTTCCTCACCTGGATGGTTGCTGATGTTCTCACAAACTTTGAGGACTGACGGCTTGGTATACCAAGCCCTCTATCTTGGGGCTTGCCCTTATGAAGCTTGTTACAGCAAAGGAGAGGCTAAACCTGCTTATAATTGTGCCTAAGTGTCTCCTCCTGAATGCCTCTTTGTTGCTCAGATGTGGCCCTCTCTCTCTCTCTAACTAAGCCACCTTGGCAGGTAATCTCACTGCCCTCTCCCCATGTGCGACCTGACTTCCAGGGGTGTAAATCTCCCTGACAATGCAGGATATGACTCCTGTGGATGAATCTGGACCTGGCATTGTGAGATTGAGAACATCTTCTTGACTAAAAGGGGGATGTGAAATGAAATGAAATAAAGCTTCAGTGTCTGAGAGATTTCAAATGGAGTTGTGAGGTCACTCTGGTGGACATGCTTATGCACTATATAGATAATCCTTTTTAGGCTTTAATGTATTGGAAGAGCTAGAAGTAAATACCTGAAGCTATCAAACTCCAACCCAGTAGCCTTGCCTCTTGAAGACGATTCTATAACAATGTAGATTATAAAGGGTGTCAGCGTGATTGTGAAAGCCTTGTGGATCACACTCCCTTTATCCAGTGTATGGATGGATGAGTAGAAAAATGGGGACAAAAACTAAATGAAAAATAGGGTGGGATGGGGGGGATGATTTGGGTGTTCTTTTTTACTTTAATTTTTTATCCTTATTCTGATTTTTTCTGGTGTAAGAAAAATGTTCAAAAATAGATTGGGGTGATGAATGCACAACTCTATGATGGTACTGTGAACAGTTGATTGTACACTATCAATGATTTTATGATGTGAATATATCTCAATAAAACTGAACATAATAAAAAAAATTTAACACCTTTTTGTATGCATATTTTACAATAATGGAAATAACTGAAGTTGTAGAAGTGTGACCCATGACATTCTTTGAAATTTGCTAACTATTTATTGAATTATGTATACATGTTAAAGTTCATAATAAAAAAAATAAAAAGATGGGCAAAAGACACAGACATATACTTTTCCAAAGAGGAAGTACAAATGGCTCAAAAACATGAAAAGATGCTCAACTTCACTATCTCTTAGGGAAATGCAAATGAAAACCACAATGGGATATCATCTCATACCTACCATGGACATTATAAAAAACAAACAAACAAACAAAAAAACCCCCCCAGAAAACTACAAATGTTGGAGAGGATGTGGAGAAAGAGGTACACTAATCCCACTGTTGGTGGGAATGTAGAATGATGCAACCACTCTGGAAGACAGTTTGGTGGTTCATATGTTCCAGCAATCCATTACTAGGTATATACTTGGAGTAACTGAAGGCTAGGACACAAACGGTCATTTGTACACCAGTATTTATAGCGGCATTATTCACGATTGCCAAGAGACGGAAACAGCCCAAATGTCCAACAACAGAAGAGTAGATCAACAAACTGTGGTATATACATACAATGGAACATTACACAGCTGTAAGACAGAATAAAGTCATGACACATGCAACAATGTGGATGAACCCTGAGGACATTATGTTGAGGGAAATCAGCCAGAAAAAAAAAAGACAAACAATGTTTGATTCCACTAATATGAACTAAATATAATGAGCAAACTCTGAAAGCTAAAGTTACGAACACAGGTTATCAAGAGGTAGCAAGAGAGTAGAGATTGGGCATTTGATGCTGAAGGAGTACAAAATGTTCAACATGATTGATTGTAAAGACCCAGAAATGAATTGCACAATACTATCTGATGGTAGCACAATATTGTAAGTATAATGAACAAAGCTGAATGTGAGTGTGGTTGAAATAGGAAAAGGCTAGGTGCATTTACGACACCAGAAGAAAAGATAGAGGATAAAAACTGGAGCTGTATAACTTAGCAAAACCTGGAGTAGACAATGATGGCGATTAAATTTAGAAGTGTAAGAAAGTTTTTACATGAGGGAGAACAAGTGAATGTCAACACTGCAAGGATTGAAAAGCGGGATGGTATATTGGGAAAAATACAATAAATGCAAACTAGGGTCTACAGCTAACAGCAACATTGTAATATTCTTCCATTAATTGTAACAAAGGCAATATACCAAAGCTAAATGTCAATAGAGGGGGATATAAGGGAGCGATATGAAGTTCTTATTGGTAGTGGTGGTGTTTCTACTTCATTTTTTTCTTTATTCTATTTTTTTCCTCTTCTTTTTTGTGGAAGAAATGGAAATGTTCTCATATAGATTGTGATGGTGAATGCATAACTATGTGATCATACCAGGAGCTATTGATTGTTCACTTAGGATGGATTGTATGATGTGTGAATAAAACTGTTTAAAAAATAAACAGAAAGATACAAGTGCTAGAGAAGATGTGAAGAGAGAGAGATACCTATACACTGTTGGTAGGGAAGTAGAATGGTGCAGCCCTTTTGGAGGGCAGTGTGGTAGTTCCACAGGAGGCTAAGTGGTTGTCATATGATCCTGCAATCCCATTTGGTATATACTTGGAAAACTGAAATCAAGGACACAAATAGATATTTACACACTGGTGTTTACGGTGGCACTATTCACAGTGATTATGAAGGTGGCCTAAGAGCACATCAACGGGTGAATGGAAGGGTGAATTATGGTGTATACGTATAATAGAATACTAAGGGGCTGCAAGGAGACACACAACTAGAACTTTGAGGACATTATGTTGAGTGAAATAAGCCAAAAACAAAAGGACAAATTTTGTAAGGCCTCACTAATATAAACTAACTATAATGAGCAAATGCTGAGAACTGAATTCGAGACCATAGGTTATCAGGGGATAGAACATGGGCAGAGATTGGGCAGTCAATCATGTAGGAGTACAGAATGTTTAATAAGGCCTATTGTAAAGGTTCCTAGATTGTAAGCTCTTACAGCAATAAAATCTATTCCTGACTTTTAACTGTTATTTAAGACATGTTCTTTTGGAATAAAATTTGTATTTTCTGTAGAACACTAATTTAACTTGTATGGTCTGTTTATTTAAACAATATGATTACGTGGAAACTAGAATAGGGAATGAGATCTTGTTATTCTGTACAGGTTAAAGTAATACCCTGATATACCCCAGAGTTTTGGGGGCCAAAAATTTAAAAAAGTATTTGCAAAGTCCCCTTGGGGGACTGGGGAAAAATGTGGAAATATTAAACTTCCTCACCTGGGAAATTCCTGATCTCCTCGCAAGCTTTAGGAACTCCCAATTTAGTAAGTCAAGCATTCAATCTTGGGACTTGCCCTTATGAAACTTATCCCTGCAAGGGAGACGCTAAGCCGACTTATAATTATGCTCAAGAGTCACCCCCATAGAACCTCTTGTTCCTCAGATGTGGCCTTTCTCTCTCTGCAAATAAACTCACTACCCTCCCCCTTATGTGGGACATGTCTCCTGGGGGGTGTTAATTTCCCTGGCAACATGGGGGCAGGACTCCCAGGGATCAGCCTGGCCATGGGATCATGGGATTGAGAATGTCTTCTTGATCACATGGGGGAAAAATAAAACAAAATAAAGTTTCAGTGACTAAGAGATTTCAAATAGAGTCAAGAGGTCATTCTGGAGGTTATTCTTACATTAGTTTCTAGTGTATTAAAATAGCTAGAAAGTAATAACCTGAATCTGTTGAAATGTAATCCAGTACACTTGACTCGATGGTTGTATAACTATATAGTTTTTATCATGTGACCATGTGATTGTGAAAACCTTGTGATTAATACTCCCTTTATCCAGTGTATGGGCATATGAGTAATAAAATAAACACAAAAATATATATACAATTACTAGGAGGGATAAGGGATATGGGATATTTGGGGTGTTCTTTTTTATTTTTTATTTTTCTTTATTTTGGAGTAATGAAAATGTTTTAAAATTGATTTGGTGATGATTGCGCAACAATATGATATATTATGAGCCATTGATTGTATACTTTGGATGGATTATATGGTGTGGGAATATATCTCATTAAAATTGCATTAAAATATATATATGGACAACTTCCTGCTTCTGGTCTGATGAATTTAAACATTCTCTCAGAAGGGTATGGTATAACTGAAGACAACAACAACCAAGGGTCATCTGAAATTGTGATTGGCTCTCTAATGATCCCAGGACAAAGTGAGAGATCACGACTCAAGCATAAGTTTTCCTAAGACCACTACAAAGAAGTTTGATATAAAGGCTCGGGCTCAGTATGTTGTGGAATGGGCTGCAAAGGCCCCATACGGCTTCCATATGGCAGTGATTTTGGACCTTACTCCAGTTTCTAGCAAGTGCTGTACTGTCCTGGAAATTCGCCAGGATGATTGAGGCCAGGGAATAGGAGCAGAAGAAGAAACAAAAACGTGAAGAATATATTGTAAAAGCCAAACAACTAAAAATGGATTAAAGAAAAGAGGAAGCCCTGAAAACCAGAGGAAAATCATTTAGAAAATTATGCACCTTTGGAAGGACTCACTAATGATTCTTCTTTGTAGTTCATGACAGCATTATATAGTAAACAAAGTCTGACCATATGGGAGAATCATGTTAGTTATGACCTCCGTAGTGTAGTGATTTTTAGGCTTGGATATAGAAGTATGTTGGTATCTGTGACGGTTATTGGGTAAATTAGTATTTATTATGCTACAAAATCTTTATAACTAACTTGGTCATTTGCCATTTTGTAGCCTATCTACTGAAATAAAAATATCAAATATCCTATGGAGAAAAGAATGACTTTAGATTATGAACTCTATTCAAATAGTAGCTTATATTGGCATCCTATTCTGCACAAAGAACGTAAGTCAGAATTGCCCTCTCTGGCTAGGCCTGCTTATATTTGTGCCTAAGAGCCTCCCCCCGCTCCGCCCCAAATGCCTCTTTGTTGCTCAGATGTGGCCCTCTCTTTCTAGCTAAGCCAACTTGGCAGGTGAAATCACTGCTCTCCCCCACTATGTGGGATCTGACACCCAGGGGAGTGAATCTCCCTGGCAATGTGGAATATGACTCCCGGGGAGGAATCTGGGCCCAGCATCGTGGGATGGAGAACATCTTCTAGACCAAAAGGGGGAAATGAAAGGAAATGAAATAAGCTACAGTGGCAGAGAGATTCCAAAAGGAGCTGAGAGGTCACTCTAGTGGGCACTCTTATGTACAATATAGATAACCCTTTTTAGGTTCTAATGACTTGGAATAGCTAGCAGTAAATACCTGAAACTATCAAATTGCAACCCAGGATCTTTGAATCTTGAAGACGATTGTATAACAATGTAGCTTATGAGGGGTGACAGTGTGATTGGGAAAGCCATGTGGATCACACTCCCCTTTGTCCAGTGTATGGATGGATGAGTAGAATAACGGGTGCAAAAAAAAAAAAGCACCCGGTTTTCTTTTTTGCTTTAATTGTTCTTTTTCACTTTAATTTTTATTCTTATTACTTTTGTGTGTGTGGTAATGAAAAGGTTCAAAAATTGATTTTGGTGATGGACGCACAACTGTGTGATGGTACTGTGAACAACTGATTGTACACTTTGTATGACTGCATGGTACATGAGTATCTCTCAATAAAATTGAATTATGAAAAAAAAAAAGAATTGCCCTCTCTGAGATGAAAACTATGTTTGGGCTTAAAAAAGATACAGTATATTAATCACATCTTTTGTCATTATTGCTTATATCTTGGAATGTGATCATTTCTGGTTTTTTCAAAGCAAAATAATATTAATCATTACATACTTTATCTTCTGTATAGTTTGTCTGATTTTTACCTTTATACTGGTAATATAATTATCAGACATTCTGCATTTTTTAAAGGTAATTTTATAAAGAGTTCTCTTGTCTTAACTAGTATAATACTGCCTGCTGGATATAACAATTTTTGTATTTACAAGCACAGCCATTTTCTTAGAGTTGACTTCTTGAGCAGAATAAAATTATAATTTAAAGCTTGAAGTACAAATGCCAAACACTGCAGTAACTTGGAACCTCTTTATTTTTGCTTATGCTAAGTAGTAATGTGAAATAGTTAAAAGTCTCATCAGATAATTTGATTATATAGATAACATTTTTCTTTTTTGCTCCATTTTTTTGTTTAACTCGTGGTAGTGATGTCCTATACTTTTTGATCAAACAGTTTTAAGGTGAAAATTAAAATATCAAGTTTCTTTTAAGGAACTCTTTAGATGAACAGTTAAGTCATACTTCATAACTGGTAAGGAAAGCTTGGAAAAGTTTTGTTGGGCATAGTAATTGGGGTGAAAATAGGTACATTATGTCACAATGAGTGTTACATTTAGAAGTAAAAAGCTAAGGAATATTTCTCAGAAAGCAGTATAACTGGAATTTTTACTATTAAACATGGTTTTTGTAAATGCATGGTCCAAGAATTGTTTTCATGGTTAGTATTTAATAGTTTAATGTTTTCCCCACTTTTTATATGAATTTTAAGTTACAAAAAAATTGTCCAACAGCTCTAATTTTAAAATGAAACTGAATATTGAAATAAATTTGATATTTTTATGAAGAGTTACTTGGCTTTTGTTTTTGGGTGGTTTTTTTTTTTTTTTTGGTATAATTCAAGTTGGATATGATATGGAAGTTAGGTTTTTCAGAGGGTTACAAATTTCAGTTACAGCTATAAGCATTCTTGTAAAAGTTTAGAACAGTGTTTCTCAAATGTGAAAACTTAAGGACCCCTGAGACATTTAGGGACCAGTTTGAACAACACTTAGTACTATTATTTTAGGTTACTAGTTAACTACATGGTACCACTCTAAGTTAACGCATTGCAACTTCAGGCTCTGATATAATTCAGTATTTACTTATGAGGTGGTTATTCAGGTGATCTAGAATATGCTTTTTTTGTATTACACTGAAATTAAAACTTAAAAAAATTCTTATGTAGAACCACTGATCCCCATAGGTCTGCAGATCCCAGTTTAAGAAAAACTATCTAAAGATTCATCTAAAATGTTTTGAGTATCTTCAAAGAAGCTGTTCATGGAAGGAATTTATCTTTCTTACAGCCACATTTTGAAGTAAAAGTATTGAAGCAAATGATATATATATTCATTGTAATTCTCATTTATCTACTAGAGATGTGGTTTTATTGGTTATGTTGTTGCAATTTTAGGTATTTATTTAACTAAAAGTCAGTTTTTCCTCTAATTTTTGATAAAGTCTTAATACAAGTCAAAAAATATATATGGACAAGTTCTATAAATTAATCAATTAAAGACATACAACCCGACAGAATAAAAGAGAGGGGATGGATGGGCAATGATAATTTCCTGAAGAGGAAGCTGTAATGCCCATTAAATAGATATCAAGACACTCCACCTCACTAGTAATTAAGGAAATAGAAATTAAATCCACAAAGAAATACTACTGCATACTCTCCACATTACCTGGAAATAGCTAATCTGATTGTATTGGTTTCCTAGTGCTACCATAACAAAGTACCACAAACAGAGTCGCTGAAAACAGCAGAAATTTATTCTCTGACAATTCTGGAAGCTTGATGCCCCAAATCAAGGTGTCAACACAGCCACACTCCCTCTAGGAAGAATCCTTCCTTGACACTTCCCAGCTTCTGGCAGCTCCGGGCAATCCTTGGGGTTCCTTGGCCTATAGCTGCATCACGCTGCTCTCTGCCTCCGTCATCGCATGGCCTTCTTTGCTGTGCACCCTCTCCTCTTTTTATAAAGCACCAGTCATTGGATATAGGGCTCACCCTAATTCAGTATGACCTCATCCTAATTAACCTCATCTGCAAAAACTTTATTTCCAAATAAAGTAACATTTGGAGGTTCCAGGTGGACATGAATTTTGGGGGGACACTTCTCATCCCACTACACTGACAATAACAATTGTGGACAAGGATATGAAAAAAAGGGCAGTTCTCATGCACGATCAGTAGGAAATAATGTGATAGAATTGCATTAGGGAGCAATTCCAGAAGTATACGGTAAGGCTGCAGATTTGAGTGTCCTTTAACACATCAATTCCACTTCTACATAAGTAACCAAGAGAAAACTGCATGCACTAAAAATCAGCAAAAAGATGGTTACTAAGCATTGGTTTTGAAACCATGGAAATGGCCCCCTTTCTCTGCCCTTATCACAAGCTGCTTTAACTTCTCCTCTCCAATAAATTACCACAATTCCTTAACCATAAACTGCCTGATACAGGCAGGAGGAATCCCTAGCCAAACACGTGCACATTTGCTGCCAAGTATAGCCTAAAGTACCTTTCCTCCAATAACCCTCCTCAGAAACAAGATTATGGGGAACAGGAGCAGGAAGTAAATAAAATGCAAGGAGTCACTCAAAAAAGCTAAAATGTGGCCTGCTGGCATATTTCTGCAGTCAATCACAATATTTCAACCTGAATCCTTTCACTATCCCTACCTCCCTTGTTCCATCCTATAAATCTCCCATAGTTCTTGGACCAAGGAGATAGATTTAAGCCTTGCCTCACGTCTCCTTGCTGGTTGACCTTGCAATAAATCTCTTTCTTTCCTCAAAATCCCAGTGCCATGGTATTGGCTTCTATGTCCATCAGGCAGTGAGCCCATTGCTCAGTAACAGTTTGTCATAGGAAGACAAAAAAAGAAAACATCTAAGTTGTCCATCAATAAGACAATAGGTAAAGAAATGGTAGTATATTTATATGACGAAGGTAATACAAAGCAGTTAAAATGGCACACCCTCAGCTACACGTCTCAAACAAACAATCCTGAAAACATAATGTTGTGTAAAAAAACAAGACTGATACCTACAAAATGACAGCCTTGCAATACAAATAAATGAATACAGAGAAGAATGTTGCTTATCATTTGTGGATACTTTCACATGTTTAAAAGAAAAGCATAAAAATATAGATAGTAAGGATTCTCACTAATTTTAGGATTGTGGTTACTTCTGAGGAGGGTAAAGAGTGAGCTTGTGCTGTATCTGCAGGATTGGGTTCTTCAAAAACAAAACAAAACAAAAATAACTAAAGAAAATATATTATGGCAAAATTTTAAGATTTAGTGAATCTGGATGGAGGAGTTCGAAATGCTTCAAAAAAGAAAAATTAGTTTTTAAAATAAAGGTCATTTGGTCAGCAGTGTCATGATATCCTAGAAGCAAGACAGCTATTCCCTATAACCACAGCACAAAAGTTTCCTGGTTTGGGGCTACCTAGAAGGCTGAAGGGGCTCCTCTAACAATTGTGAGCGATTTTCTGTCAGGATTAGAGGAACAGTGCCTGAGAGTTGGAATTAAGTTGCTTGTAAATGATATCTTAAAAATATTTCTCGTACAAGTCCATTATGGACTTGATGCTTACTACACAGGCATGTTACAGAAAAGGGGAAAAAAAAAAATAAAACATTAACTCAAAGAGAAAATGCAGCCAATTTGATCCTAAAGATATTCTTGGCACTTTATCATTGATAAAAAGCTGGAAACCCATCAAGGTCCAACATAAGGAAAATAATAAATTAAATTATGGTGCAACCATACTATGATATTCTATACAGTAATTAAAAAGAATGCTTTTAATGGAACGGTAGCAAATCTGACAATTTTAACTATAAAACTAACTGAAAAAAATGTATGATTCAAAATTAAAGCAGCAGCATATTTAGAACTATGTAAAAATAGTAATAGGAAAAAGAAAAAAAAAAGGTCTGGAAAAATTTCTCCAACTTTTAGTGACTTTCCCCCATTTGTCTGTACTGTTATATACTTCCCAAAACTCTGCAAATGTGAATTTATTCCTTTTATATTTAGAAATAAATCCATTAAAAACACATTAAAGGGAGAGTAACATACCTCCTCTCTAATGTAAAAAGAAATTAAAGTTTAACGAAGCCTCTTTTCTCTATCTCAGACATTAACTGGTATTTTCCCTTCCGTTTTGACACATGCTATGTCTTCTTAAACTTTTAATGTTGATAAAAATATGATATTTTGGGTATTCACTTAGATATTAGACTGCACAGGCTCTAGCATCACTCCCTGTGATGGTTAGGTTCATGTGTCAACTTGGCCAGGTGATGGTGTCCAGGTGTTTGGTCAAGCAAACACTGGCCTAACCATTACTGCAAGGACATCTGTGGCTGGTTAATAAACCAAAAGGCTGGTCTACCAAATCATCGGTCAACTGATTGCATCTGTGGCTGATTATATCAAGAAGGGAGTGTCTTACTCAATGAGATAATTCAATCAGCTAGATTTAACCCATTCAGTTGAAGACTTTTAAGGGAGAAAAGAGAGAACTTTCATTTAGTTCAGCCAGCCAGCCTCTCCTGGGGAGATCATCGAAGACCTTCGTCAGAATTGCCAGCTTGCTGCCTGCCCTACAGAATTTGGACTCGTGCATCCCCACAGTTGTGTGAGACACTTTTATGGAATCTCATATTTACAGATATCTCCTGTTGGTTCTGTTTCCCTAGAGAACCCTGACTCATACAATCCCTATTGCATTAGAGAGAATCATTCTCCTGTATGATCACCATGAAGTTTCCCAACAAGCTCCCCAGCTGTACTCTTCTATCCTGGCAAGTGGATGCTTCAAAATTAAGAAATTCAACACTTAAAAATGTTAACATTCAAAAAAGAAAAATTCAACTGAAGAATTTAATTAGGTAAGAGTTGTGTTCCCTTTCCTCAGCTGCAGAATATACAGATAATGGAAGGGAGGAAGGGAGAAAAGAAAGGAAGGAAGAAAGAAAAGAACAGAAACAGAAGACAAGACCAACTAGCATAATTCAAATGTCTTTCCAAATCATTAGTTATATTTGCAATGTACCAGATGCAACAGACACTTCATTTAAAATAAATAAGTGAGCAGGCAGGGCAAGAGGGCGGATTGGTGAGCTGTATGTTTTAGTTACTCCTCCAGGAAAGTAGGTAGAAAGCCAGGAACTGCAGGGACTGGACACCACAGAGCAATCTGACTTCGGGCATACTTCATACAACACTCATGAACATGTCAAACTGCTGAGATCAGCAAAATCTGTAAGTTTTTGCAGCCAGGGAACCCACGCCCCTTCCTGCCAGGATCAGTCCCATGGGAGGAGGGGCTGTCAGCGCTGGGAAGGAGAAGGGAGAACTGCAGTGGCAGCTCTTATCAGAAACTCATTCTACTGATCCAAACTACAACCATAGATAGACTGACACCAGACACCAGAGAATCTGAGAGCAGCCAGCCCAGCAGAGAGGAGACAGGCATAGCAAAAAACAGCAAAGAAAAACTCCTAAATAAAAGCGGAGGATTTTTGGAGTTCTGGTGAACATAGAAAGGGGAAGGGCAGAGCTCAGGCCCTGAAGCTCATATGCAAATCCCGAAGAAAAACTGATCTCTCTGCCCCTGGATCTTTCCTTAATGACCTTAATTGCTTTGTCTCTTAGCATTTCAATAACCCATTAGATCTGCAAGGAGGGCTTTTTATTTATTTATCTTTTTACCGTTTCTAAAACAATTACTCTAAGAAGCCCAATACAGAAACCCTCAAAGACTTGCAATTTGGGCAGGTCAAGACAAGAGCAGAACTGAGAGAGCTCTGAGACAAAAGGCAATAATCCAGTGGCTGAGAAAATTGACTAAACACCACAACTTCCCAAGAAAAGGGGTGTGCCGCTCACAGCCATCATCCTGGTGGACAGGAAACACTCCTGCCTGTCGCCAGCCCCATAGCGCAGAGCTGCCCCAGACAACCCAGTGTGACGGAAGTGCTTCAAATAACACACATACACCACAAAACTGGGCGTGGACATTAGCCTTCCCTGCAACCTCAGCTGGCTGTCCCAGAGTTGGGAAGGTGGAGCAGTGTGAATTAACAAAGCCCCATTCAGCCACCATTTCAGCAAACTGGGAGCCTCCCTACACAGTCCAGCAGCCCAGAACCACCCTGGGGGGATGGCACTCACCTGTGACATAGCACAGTCATCCCTCAACAGAGGACCAGGGGGTGCACGGCCTGGAAGAGGAACCCACTCTCAAGTCTCAGGAGCCATACGCCAAAACCAAGGACTTGTGGGTCAGTGGCAGAGACAAACTGTGGCAGGACTGAACTGAAGGATTAGACTATTGCAGCAGCTTTAAAACTCTAGGATCACCAGGGAGATTTGATTCTTAGAGCCACCCCCCCTCCCTGACTGCCCAGACACACGCCCCATATACAGGGCGGGCAACACCAACTACACACACAAGCTTGGTACACCAATTGGACCCCACAAGACTCACTTCCCCACTCACCAAAAAGGCTAAGCAGGGGAGAACTGGCTTGTGGAGAACAGGTGGCTCGTGGACGCCACCTGCTGGTTAGTTAGAGAAAGTGTACTCCATGAAGCTGTAGATCTGATAAGTTAGAGATAAGGACTTCAATTGGTCTACAAATCCTAAAAGAACCCTATCAAGTTCAGCAAATGCCAAGAGGCCAAAAACAACAGACAATTATAAAGCATATGAAAAAACCAGATGATATGATTAACCCAAGCCCAAGTACCCAAATCAAAAGATCAGAAGAGACAAAGTACATAGACCAACTAATCAAAGAACTAAAGATGAACAATGAGACCATAGTATGAGATACAAAGGATATCAAGAAGACCCTAGAAGAGCATAAAGAAGACATTGCAAGACTAAATTAAAAAAATAAATTATCTTATGGAAATTAAAGAAACTGATGACCTAATTAAAATGATTCTGGATACTCATAGTAGTAAGACTCGAGGAAGTTGAACAACGAATCAGTGACCTGGAAGATGACAGAATGGAAAATGAAAGCACAAAAGAAAGAATGGGGAAAAAAATTGAGAAAATCGAAATGGACCTCAGGGATATGATAGATCATATAAAACGTCTGAATATGAGACTTAATGGTGTTCCAGAAGGGGAAGAAAAGGGTAAAGGTCTAGGAAGACTATTCAAAGAAATTGTTGGGGAAAACTTCCCAAATCTTCTAAACAACATAAATACACAAATCATAAATGCCCAGAAAACTTCAAATAGAATAAATCCAAATAAACCCACTCTGAGACATATTCTGATCACACTGTCAAACACGGAAGAGAAGGAGCAAGTTCTGAAAGCAGTAAGAGGAAAGCAATTCACCACATACAAAGTAAACAGCATAAGACTAAGTAGTGACTATTCAGCAGCCACCATGGAGGCAAGAAGGCAGTGGCACGATATATTTAAAATTCTGAGTGAGAAAAATTTCCAACCAAGAATACTATATCCGGCAAAGGTCACCTTCAAATTTGAGGGAGAGCTTAAATCTTTCACAGACAAACAAATGCTGAAAGAATTTGCTAACAAGAGACCTGCCCTACTGGAGATACTAAAAGAAGCCCTACAGACAGAGAAACAAAGAAAGGACAGAGAGACTTGGAGAAAGGTTCAGTACTAAAGAGATTCGGTATGGGTACATTAAAGGATATTAATAGAGAGAGGGGAAAAATATATATGAAAAACATAAACCAAAGGATAAGATGGCCGATTCAAGAAATGCCTTCATGGTTATAACGTTGAATGTAAATGGATTAAACTCCCCAATTAAAAGATATAGACTTGCAGAATGGATTAAAAAAAATGAACCATCAATATGTTGCATACAAGAGACACATCTTAGACACAGGGACACAAAGAAATTGAAAGTGAAAGGATGGAAAAAAATATTTCATGCAAGCTACAGCCAAAAGAAAGCAGGAGTAACAATATTAATCTCAGATAAAATAGACTTTAAATGCAGGGATGTTTTGAGAGACAAAGAAGGTCACTACATACTAATAAAAGGGGCAATTCAACAAGAAGAAATAACAATCATAAATGTTTATGCACCCAATCAAGGTGCCACAAAATACATGAGAGAAACACTGGCAAAACTAAAGGAAGCAATGGATGTTTCCACAATAATTGTGGGAGACTTCAACACATCACTCTCTCCTATACATAGATCAACCAGACAGAAGACCAATAAGGAAATTGAAAACCTAAACAATCTGATAAATGAATTAGATTTAACAGACATATGTAGAACATTACATCCCAAATCACCAGGATACACATTCTTCTCTAGTGCTCACAGAACTTTCTCCAGAATAGATCATATGCTGGGACATAAAACAAGCCTCAGTAAATTTAAAAAGATTGAACTTATTCAAAGCACATTCTCTGACCACAATGGAATACAATTAGAAGTCAATAACCATCAGAGACTTAGAAAATTCACAAATACCTGGAGGTTAAACAACACACTCCTAAACAATCAGTGGGTTAAAGAAGAAATAGCAAGAGAAATTGCTAAATATATAGAGACGAATGAAAATGAGAACACAACATACCAAAACCTATGGGATGCAGCAAAAGCAGTACTGAGGGGGAAATTCATAGCACTAAATGCATCTATTAAAAAGGAAGAAAGAGCCAAAATCAAAGAACTAATGGATCAACTGAAGAAGCTAGAAAATGAACAGCAAACCAATCCTAAACCAAGTTCAAGAAAAGAAATAACAAGGATTAAAGCAGAAATGACATAGAGAACAAAAAAACAATAGAGAGGATAAATATCACCAAAAGTTGGTTCTTTGAGAAGATCAACAACATTGACAAGCCCCTAGCTAGACTGACAAAATCAAAAAGAGAGAAGACCCATATAAACAAAATAATGAATGAAAAAGGTGACATAACTGCAGATCCTGAAGAAATTAAAAAAATTATAAGAGGATACTATGAACAACTTTATGGCAACAAACTGGATAATGTAGAGGAAATGGACAATTTCCTGGAAACATATGAACAACCTAGACTGACCAGAGAAGAAATAGAAGACCTCAACCAACCCATCACAAGCAAAGAGATCCAATCAGCCATCAAAAATCTTCCCACAAATAAATGCCCAGGGCCAGATGGCTTCACAGGGGAATTCTACCAAACTTTCCAGAAAGAACTGACACCAATCTTATTCAAACTCTTTCAAAACATTGAAGAAAATGGAACACTACCTAACTCATTTTATGAAACTAACATCAATCTAATACCAAAAGCAGGCAAAGATGCTACAAAAAAGAAAAACTACCGGCCAATCTCCCTAATGAATATAGATGCAAAAATCCTCAACAAAATACTTGCAAATCGAATCCAAAGACACATTAAAAAAATCATACACCATGACCAAGTGGGGTTCATTCCAGGCATGCAAGGATGGTTCAACATAAGAAAATCAATCAATGTATTACAACACATTAACAAATCAAAAGGGAAAAATCAAATGATCATCTCAATAGATGCTGAAAAAGCATTTGACAAAATCCAACATCCCTTTTTGATAAAAACACTTCAAAAGGTAGGAATTGAAGGAAACTTCCTCAATATGATAAAGAGCATATATGAAAAACCCACAGTCAGCATAGTACTCAATGGTGAGAGACTGAAAGCCTTCCCTCTAAGATCAGGAACAAGACAAGGATGGCCGCTATCACCACTGTTATTCAACGTTGTGCTGGAAGTGCTAGCCAGGGCAATCTGGGAAGACAAAGAAAAAAAAGGCATCCAAATTAGAAAAGAAGAAGTAAAACTGTCATTGTTTGCAGATGATATGATCTTATATCTAGAAAACCCTGAGAAATCGACGATACAGCTACTAGAGCTAATAAACAAATTTAGCAAAGTAGCGGGATACAAGATTAATGCACATAAGTCAGTAATGTTTCTATATACTAGAAATGAACAAATTGAAGAGACACTCAAGAAGAAGATACCATTTTCAATAGCAATTAAAAAAATCAAGTACCTAGGAATAAACTTAGCCAAAGATGTAAAAGACGTATACAAAGAAAACTACATAACTCTACTAAAAGAAATAAAAGGGGACCTTAAAAGATGGAAAAATATTCCGTGTTCATGGATAGGAAGGCTAAATGTCATTAAGATGTCAATTCTACCCAAACTCATCTACAGATTCAATGCAATCCCAATCAAAATTCCAACAATCTACTTTGCAGACTTGGAAAAGCTAGGTATCAAATTTATTTGGAAAGGGAAGATGCCTCGAATTGCTAAAGACACTCTAAAAAAGAAAAACGAAGTGGGAGGACTTACACTCCCTGACTTTGAAGCTTACTATAAAGCCACAGTTGTCAAAACAGCATGGTACTGGCACAAAGATAGACATATAGATCAATGGAATCGAATTGAGAATTCGGAGATAGAACCCCAGATCTATGGCCGACTGATCTTTGATAAGGCCCCCAAAGTCACTGAACTGGGTCATAATGGTCTTTTCAACAAATGGGGCTGGGAGAGTTGGATATCCATATCCAAAAGAATGAAAGAGGACCACTACCTCACACCCTACACAAAAATTAACTCAAAATGGACCAAAGATCTCAATATAAAAGAAAGCACCATAAAACTCCTAGAAGATAATGTAGGAAAACATCTCCAAGACCTTGTATTAGGCGGCCACTTCCTAGACTTTACACCCAAAGCACAAGCAACAAAAGAAAAAATAGATAAATGGGAACTTTTCAAGCTTAGAAGTTTCTGTACCTCAAAGGAATTTGTTAAAAAGGTGAAGAGGCAGCCAACTCAATGGGAAAAAAATTTTGGAAACCATGTATCTGACAAAAGACTGATACCTTGCATATATAAAGAAATCCTACAACTCAATGACAATAGTACAGATAGGCCAATTATAAAATGGGCCAAAGATATGAAAAAGACAGTTCTCTGAAGAAGAAATACAAATGGCTAAGAAACACATGAAAAAATGTTCAGCTTCACTAGCTATTAGAGAGATGCAAATTAAGACCACAATGAGATAGCATCTCACAGTAATTAGAATGGCTGCCATTAAACAAACAGGAAACTACAAACACTGGAGGGGATGTGGAGAAATTGGAACTCTTTTTGATTGCTGGCGGGACTGTATAATGGTTCAGCCACTCTGGACGTCAGTCTGGCAGTTCCTTAGAAAACTAGATATAGAGTTACCATTAGACCCAGCGATTGCACTTCTTGGTATATACCCAGAAGATCGGAAAGCAGTGACACGAACAGATATCTGCACGCCAATGTTCATAGCAGCATTATTCACAATTGCCAAGAGATGGAAACAACCCAAATGCCCTTCAACAGATGAGTGGATAAATAAAATGTGGTATATACACACGATGGAATACTACACGGCAGTAAGAAGGAACAATCTCGTGAAACATATGACAACATAGATGAACCTTGAAGACATAATGCTGAGCGAAATAAGCCAGGTACAAAAAGAGAAATACTATATGCTACCACTAATGTGAACTTTGAAAAATGTAAAACAAATGGTTTATAATGTAGAATGTAGGGGAAGTAGCCATAGAGAGTAATTAAGGAAGGGGGAACAATAATCCAAGAAGAACAGATAAGGTATCATGGGTAAATTTAACATTCTGGGAATGCCCAGGAATGACTATGGTCTGTTAATTTCTGATGGGTATAGTAGGAACTAGTTCACAGAAATGTTGCTTTATTAGGTAACTTTCTTGGGATAGAGTAGGAACATGTTGGAAGTAAAGTAGTTAGCTTAGGTTAGTTGTCTTTTTCTTACTCCCTTGTTATGGTCTCTTTGAAATGTTCTTTTATTGTATTTTTTTTTAATTATTTTTTTTAATTTTTTTATTTTTCATACAGTTGATTTAAAAAAAAAAGTTAAAAAAAAAAAACAAGGAAAAAAATGTGTAGAGCCCCCTTGAGGAGCCTGTGGAGAATGCAGGGGTATTGGCCTACCCCACCTCGATGGTTGCTAACATGACCACAGACATAGGGTCATGTCTGGTGGTTTGATGGGTTGAGTCCTCTACCACAGGATTTACCCTTGGGAAGACTATTGCTGCAAAGGAGAGGCTAGGCCTCCCTATAATTGTGCCTAAGTGCCTCCTCCCGAATGCCTCTTTGTTGCTCAGATGTGGCCCTCTCTCTCTAGCTAAGCCAACTTGAAAGGTGAAATCACTGCCCTCCCCGTTACGTGGGATCAGACACCCAGGGGAGTGAATCTCCCTGGCAACGTGGAATATGACTCCTGGGGAGGAATGTAGACCTGGCATTGTGGGACGGAGAACATCTTCTTGACCAAAAGGGGGATGTGAAAGGAAATGAAATAAGCTTCAGTGGCAGAGAGATTCCAAAAGGAGCCGAGAGGTCACTCTGGTGGGCACTCTCACGCACAATTTAGACAACCCTTTCTAGGTTCTAAAGAATTGGGGTAGTTGGTGCTGGATATCTGAAACTATCAAACTACAACCCAGATCCCACGAATCTCAAAGACAATTGTATAAAAATGTAGCTTATGAGGGGTGACCATGGGATTGGGAAAGCTGTAAGGACCACACTCCCCTTTGTCTAGTTTATGGATGTATGAGTAGAAAAATAGGGGAAGGAAACAAACAAACAAACAAATAGACAAAGGTACCCAGTGTTCTTTTTTACTTTAATTGCTCTTTTTCACTTTAATTATTATTCTTGTTATTTTTGTGTGTGTGGTAATGAGGGTGTCGGATTGATTTAGGTGATGAATGTACAACTATGTAATGGTACTGTGAACAATCGAATGTACGATTTGTTTTGTATGACTGCATGGTATGTGAATATATCTCAATAAAATGAAGATTTAAAAAATAAATAAATAAATAGAAAGGTGATTTAAAGAAAATTATTAAGGAAATAATAAAATAATAAAATAAAATAAAATAAATGAGTGAGAGCAACAAACAGGTTAAAGAAATTAGTTTGACGTCAGTTCAGATTGGGATGGCTGTGAACAGGAAGACTCCTTTAGTGCCCTGGGTCTCCATTTCCTTCTGTGTAAAATGGCAATATAAGATCTCAAGTGAACATAAGTTGTTTCTCATCGGTCCAGCAGCTGTGTCTTGGGAGCCATCAATTTCCTAGTCTCTGATTCTGGAAAGATTCCAGCCACAGGCCTGTGCATGGGAACAACATCTGGCTATTCTCAGTACTCACTCCTCTGGCCACCGCCAATGATCCAGGCTTAGGTATATGAGTCAAGGCTGGCCATCCAGAGTCCTTCTGTGGGGTTGTTCAATTTCCAGCTACAAGAGGGGAAGCCTTGCCTTTTCGGTCATGCACCTAGAAGTAAGGTGCTATCTTCCCAGCCACATGGAGAAAGACTAGCTGGAGTAAGAAAACATCAGCCCAACACATGTACAGAAGGGGAGGGACTGAAAGAGATCGAGGGTCAGGGTCACGGTGCTCAGGCAGGGCGCAAGGGGATGAGGGAGATTAAGACCTCTAACAGTAATGGGATAGCAAGAAAGTAAGATGATGAGCAAGAGCAAGCTGCAGAGGGAAGACGATCTGCAGAGAGAGAGAGAGAGAGAGAGAGAGAGAGACAGAGGTGGGGGGAGAACTGGAAAGTACAAAAGAAAGCAAGGGGTTGTAAACTAAGGAGATGACATTTAGGGGGAGATTAGGGAAAAAGGAGAGGATGGGGAGAAAGAGAGAGAGAGAGGAACAGTTGTGTAGGTGGTGGTGAGAAGGGGACAAAATGGGAGAGAGCAAGAGCCAGAGACAACCAGACAGAGCAGGAAGGAAGGAGGAGGTGGAGAGAGAGCAGAGAATGAGCTTAAAACCTTCCATGCATAATCATGACATACAGAATAAAATCTGGGACTGTTTTCTGGCCCTCCAAGTGCTTTGATAATCTGTAGTCAACTTTACAGACTCATTTCTCACTATTCACACCAGCTGACATGTCTAACTTGAGTTTTCTAGACACATTCTGACCTTTTCTTCTTTGCTTTTGGCTTATATTATTTCCTCAGTCTAGAATGCTCTACCCCACCTCCATTCCCCTTTTGAAATATCCCCTTCATTGCAAAATTTAAGCCTACCACCTCCAAGAAGTCTTATGAGATACCCTAGTTGGAATTAATTCCTTCTTTCAAAAACACCTTATAATACTACTTTGTTATGGAGCTTATTAATTTGTCTCATACGCCCCCATTAGTTTGTGAGGTTTTTGAGAATGGGAGCTATGTCTTATTCATCTTTTGAGCCCCACTTCCACACATGTTCCCAGAACTTTACACATACAAGTCACCCAATAAGTGTTGGTTGTATTCACCTGGACTTAAACTTATAGATGAGTAGCTTTTGACATTGATGACAGTTGGTTCCCTGAAAATATCATCAAAACAAACTGATAGGACAAAGTTGAGTTTGTTCTTATAGCAGGAAGGAAGGGGACTACCTCACATAGTCTTTGTATCTCACAGATACAGAAGGGCAAAGTTGGGACCTTTATGAGATTTGAAAGTCTAGTTATGGTAGCTCTTTCAATACAGTGGCTTGATTAGGACTAGGTAAGAATCAATACATAATAGCTTAGGATTGGTGATCATGGTGGTGAGGGTTTTCAGGGGAAGTGTACAAAGCATCTTGTTTGATGCTTTTTGTGAGGCTTGATGAGCCTTCAGAATGCACAATAAGATAATGTACAACTTTTATTTTCCTGGGCAAACATCTACTGGAAGAGTAAAGTTACATTGATGAGGACAACAGAATAGTAAAGTCATATTAATGTGGACAGTAAACTGTGTGGGTATAGATATCTTCTTTTTCCACATCAATAGGAGTTTGCCAGGCATCCAGTAGCGGCATTGTAGAGGATGGATTTTAGAAGTACACCAAAATCAGTAAAACACCCCAAAACGTCTTTATTTTCTCATAATCCCAAATCTTTCCTCTTAATTACCTCATTCTTTTACATGGGAAAAGCAAACAAAGAACAACTGGAGTAGTATCTTGTGATTCCAACAAACAGAACTACCAACTACAAAATTAAAATTCACATATTTTTACAACTTCAAATATGACCCCAATGTTCTGAAATGTTGGAAAGCAACAAGCGAGAGTGATGTAGTATGGAGACTTTTGAGTTAGACTAGTGATACTAAATAAGCTTATTTTGCATACCAAAATACTAATTGACTTCCTAGAGGGCCGTTTTAAAAAAGATTCGGAAGTCATGTCTGGGCTTAGCAGAAAATAACAGTATAATTGACTACTGATGTCTGCCATGGCATGGCAATGGAGGTGGCAATACACATGCTAAGTGTTAGCTGTTTCTGAGTTATTGAGTGGAAGACTGACTATACTCATTGTTTTGCCCCATTTAGACTTCCTATTGATTTTGCTTCCTATTCTTCTTTGCACAGTTACTTCAATTGTAAGTATGTCAAGATTTCCTTTATTACCAAAACTTTTGGGAGGAGGCTCTAGAGGGTTCCGTGAAAATACAAATATTATTTCCTAGGAGTAATATAAATTATCATTCTTGAGTGACAGCCAGAAGAGATTCAGCTGACCAGAAAAGAGAATCTTGAAGGAAATGAAGTAAATGCCAAGAATGTTCTGAGATACAGGATTAATAATGATGTTCTGATATGGTCCATGGTCTCTGATTGGCCCACAGATAGGAATGTGAACAAAACTAGCCAAGAGAATCCTTCCCTAGGGTTTTGTATCCTGATGCTATGAAAAAAAACTATCTCTGTTTCTTCTGGGGTTGCTAAATTGGGTTGGCTTAAGCCTGTTACAGTTGCAGCAATGCTGCTGCCCCATACTTGCCCTGCTTCTGCTGCTTGGCAGAATCCAACTAGAGAAGCTATAAATGGGGCCAACCACATAGAGAAGCATTGCATAGAAAACCAGAGTGAATGAGACTGAATAACACTGCGTTAATCTTCAGGATTGCCCCACTCCCAGACTTTTCAGTTATGTGAGCCAATAAATTCCTTTTGCTTGGACCAGTTTCTGTCATTTTACCCAAAAGAATCCCTATTATGATAGATCCATATCTAATGATCAGTCTTAAATTCTGGAGGCATAATCTTCAGGAATCCTTATCTCTTCTGTACACACCCCATATGACACATACATAGATTTCATAAGCTGGAAACAGAATTTTTCATTTCATTTTGTAAACACAGATTTTTATGCCTGTCATCTTTATATTTTGTGCTACATGGGGCCCAGGTTAACATTCAAAGAACCTGGAGATGGAAGAAGACAGTGGCATAGAGAGGTGTGGAAGCTAGTTTGTCCCCCCGGAACAACTAATAAACAACCAGGAACAACTAGTAAATTATCTGGAATAACTGCAGAGGAACAAACATGACTGTTCACTCATCATACACCAATCTAAATTGTGAGGAATGCCCAAGATCGCAGCCTAAAATCTGTAAGTGAAAACTATGGATCCAAGATGGGAGCCCCCTCCCACCATGGCCCGAACTGCAAAGCCTCATGGTGCTAGAGAGTAGCACTCTACGAGCAAGTGAAGGGGTTTTAATTAACAATGTGGACTGCTCAACACAGGATACAAATCCCCAACAAGCAGAGGCTTTTGGTGATGACTGACTCTGGAGAGCCAGAGGGTGGCCACGGACTGGCCCTGAAGGGGGCCTTCTGTCCCTTTTTCAGCTCAGTGGAAAAAGCCTCAGCCATTTTCAGTTCCCAGCGCTCTGACCCAGACAAGGGTGGAGATAGCACAGGCAGAGAGACTATTCAAATGTAAAAGACCTCTCACTAAGGGGTGTATTTTCCCTAAGAGGAAGAAGGTGGTGCCAAGCTCTACTACCCGCCTTCTATTCAGAACCAGACCCCAGAGCCTGGGGGAAAACAGCCACGGGCCACACCCCCTTACATCAGTCCAGAGCTACAGACTGATAGGCACCATCTGCTGGGCAGAAAAGCACAGTGACTTAAGGCCTCACAGGGTGTACCAACCTTCTAAGACACCCTCAGGGAGACGTGAATCTATTGTCTCCTTCTGAGACCTGAGCCCGTTCTGGTCTAGGAAAACCTGATTGGGGTAACCAAGGAAACCATGCCTAGACAACAGAAAACTACAACCTACACTAAGAAAAATGAAGTTATGGCCCAGTCAAAGGAACAAACTTACACTTCAACTGAGATACAGGAATTTAAATAGCTAATACTAAATCAATTCAAAAAGTTTAGAGAAGATATTGCAAAAGAAATGAAGTGTATAATGAAAACATGGGATGTACATAAGGTAGAAATTGAAAGTTTGAAAAAACAACTGGAAGAATCTAAGGAAATGAAAGGCAAAACACTAGAGCTGAAAGACGCAATGGAAACATACAACAGCAGATCTCAAGAGGCAGAAGAAAACACTCAGGAACTGGAGATCAATGCACCTGAAAGCCTACACACAGAAGAACAGATAGAGAAAAGAATGGAAAAATATGAGCAACATCTCCGGGAACTTACAGACAAAATAAAATGCGGGAATGTACGTGTCATTGGTGTCCCAGGAGAAGAGAAGGGAAAAGGGGCAGAAGCAATAATAGAGGAAATAATGAAAATTTCCCATCTCTTATGAAAGACATAAAGTTACGGATCCAAGAAGCGCAGCATACCCCAAACAGAATAGATCTGAATAGGCCGATGTCAAGACACTTAATAATCAGATTGCCAAATGTCAAAGACAAAGAGGGAATCTTGAAAGCAGCAAGAGAAAAGTAATCTATCACATACAAAGGAAGCTTGATAAGACTATGTGCGAATTTCTCAATAGAAACCATGGAGGCAAGAAGGAAGTGGGGTGATATATTTAAGATACTGAAAGAGGAAAACCACCAAACAAAAATCCTACATCTAGCAAAACTGTCCTTCAAATATGATGGAGCACTTAAAATAGACTCTGACAAACAGACAGAGTTTGTGAACAAGATAACTGCTCTACAGGAAACACTAAAAGAAGCACTGCAGACAGAAAGGAAAAGACAGGAGTGGAGGTTTGGAAAACAATTTTGGGAGATAGTAGCATAGCAATATAAGTACAAGTACACTGAACAAAGATGAGTACGGTTGAAAGAGGAAGAATAGGAGCATGTGGGACAACAGAGAGAAAGACAAAAGATAAAGACTGGGACTGTATAACTCAGTGAAAACTAGGGTGCTCAACTACTGTAATAAAAGGAACAAATATGTTTTTACATGAGGTAGAACAAATGAGTGTCAACATTGCAAGGTGTTAAAAATAGGTTGGGATTGTGGGGAAAATACGATCAATGCAAACTAGAGACTATAATTAACAGAAACATTGTATTATGCTTCCTTTACTATAACAAAGGCAATATACCAAAGCTGAATGCATCTGGGGGGATAGGTAGAACATAGGGGAAGGGTAGGTATGGGACTCCTGGCATTGGTGATGTTGTCTGACTCTTTATTCTACTTTAGTTTAATGCTATCTTTCCTTTTGTTGCTTTCTAGCTGTCATGTTTTTTTTTCCCTCTCTCTCTTTTTTCTTTTTCTTTTGTCTTCTCTACCTTCTGTGACTATTCCTCCTTCTTTGTGGAAGAAACGGAGATGTCCTTATACAGATAGTGGCGATGGTGGTGAATACATAAATACGTGACTATACAGGGAACCATGAATTGTTTACTTAGGACGGAATGCATGGTGTGTGAACAAAACCATCTTAAAATAATGGGTTGATGAAGAAAGCTTGAGGGCACTATATTGAGTGAAATAAGACAGACACCTAAGGACAAATATTGCAGGGTCTCACTGATATGAACTAATTATAATATGCAAACTCATAGACATGAAATATAAGTTACCAGGATATAAAATAAGGCTGAAGAATGGGGAGTGGTTGATTATGAACAGGATGTTCAACTAGGGTGAACTTCAACATTTAGAAATGGACAGAGGTGATGGTAGCATGTTGTGAGAATAACTAATTGTGCTGAATTCTGTGTGAAGGTGGCGGAAAGGGGAAGCTTAGAGTCATGTATGTCACCAGAAGGAAAGTTGGAGGTTGAAAGATGGGAATGTATAAAACAGTGAATCTTGTGGTGGACAATATCTGTGATTTACTGTACAAATATTAGAAATCCCTCTAGTGAACTAGAACAAATGTATGTCACTATAACTAGAAGGTAGTAATAGAATGGCATATAGGAAAAAAACATACACCTATTGCAAACTATATACTACAGTTAGTAGTATTTTAATATTTTTCATCAACAGTAACAAATATACTATACCAAAACTATGAATCAATAATGGAGGGGGGATGGTTAGGGGTATGGAAGGACTGGAGTTTCCTTTTTTTGTCATTATTTCTTTTCTGGAGTAATGAAAATGTTCTAAAAATTGAAAAAAAAATTAATTGTGGTAATGGATGCACAGCCAAATGATAGTACCATGGGCAATTGATTGTTCACTTTGAATCTTCGGATAGTTGTATGTTATGTGAACAATCTCAAAAAAAATTCAAAGAACTCAAAAAAGAATGATATGCCCTTCAGCAGTGCCTATATTTGAGTGAACAGACGAGGAAAAAAATCATACAAAGCCATTTTGAGAGATAAGAGAACAGAAAACTACTACGTAATCCCTGTCTCTTTCCAGTTCTGAAAATGTTCTGGAGCTATATGATGATGGCATGAAAAATTTTGAAAATTATAAATTTCTTCTGAAAAAAAAATTGATTTGGAGAAAAGAAACACAGCAGGGAAAGCATGTGCCTCCCAATGATTTCATAGCAATAATTGGAGTCTAGAGGTCATGTTTAGTCAATATTACTCTTCTCTGATAAAGCAAAGTATTTCATAGGCTTCCTTAAATCAGTGTTTTGCAAACTCTGCTTCCTGGAGCTCTTCTGATGAAATGCAGCAGGAACTCCAGAATGAAGAGAGGGCAAGAGGACAGGACGCTGTGGTGCCATCTTGCTTCAACCAGATTATCTCTTAAAAACAAACAAAAAGAGCCTTGTATGTATTGGGCGCCAAGGAAGACTTATTTGAAAAAGATATTTTACCATTCAAAAAATTTGAAAATAACTTATTTAACTACATAAATAGCATAAAATCCAGCTATTGAGTTCTTCAGGGTCTTAGATGATGGAAGGAGGTGGATTGAGGGACAACATGGTCCCATTGGTTTCAAACAGATCAAGGCAATCTCTGGCCCTGAGAATCACATGCAATAGGTTGATCTAACAGAATCTCCCCTTAATAAAATATAAGCTTCTGTTCATCTCACTTTCCAGAGCATGTGCAAGCTAATGAGCCCTGCATTTGCTAGAAAGTCAAACAAAGGTTTAGACCAGGGCACTAGAGTTTTCTGTAGGACTTAAATCCTTTGGGTTTATCAGACAGTCTTGATATGAAATTCTGCCAGTTGAGATCTGAAGTTCAGCATGCAAATAAGCCCCTATTGTCCCCACACAGAGACCCCCATATGCAACATTCCTTCGAGGCATTTCCTTTACATGCGATCAGTAATGCAGAAAACACCTGTGCTGGTATTCTTTGGTGCAAAGGAGCCATAGAAAGCAGGTAATTAGGAAGCATTGGTATAAGAAGCCTTTAGATATGTTTTTATAAAATTATTCCCTGACATAACAGGGACTATCATTATTGTGAATTTGTTAATTTTTCAGTTTTGTCCTTTTCTGTAACCAGAACTGCCTTAAAAGACAGAGAGAAACCACTACTACTTGATCTTTCTCCTCATCTTCAAAGTGGACTCTCTTTTCTCCTTTGCATTTAAATTCCATTCTTCTGCTTGAGGTAAGAAGTTCAGGGAATTTTCAAAGAGACAAAAGCTACTCAAATGAATATAAATGTCAAACACGCATAAATTTCTCCTGGTCCATTTTTCCTCCAAGTCAGGAATGTCCTTTTTTTTTTTTTGCTGGTAGATTTCAGCTGTCTGACATCTCTGGTTGAGGAGCAATCATTTGAGCAGTGTCCTTACAATGTAATAACAATCAGTTACCAAAAATGTGCAGGCACTGATAACGGGATTCAGAAGGGTCAGAAATGAGCATAAGAAAATAGGCATTTCAAACAATTGCACAGCAAGCTGCTGCGGACCTTTGCTTAAGATTGTATCCAAAACATCTATTAAATTTCTATTGCAAAACAGGAGAAAGCCAAGTGAAATTCTGATAAAGGGACATTTTGGAGAGTGGGTGAGCACTTTACTGTTTAAATGGTACTCCTGCACTTAAATTCTTTCAGAAATATTTTTCCTCCCACTTGTGTTGGTTCAGTCAACATGAGGGAGATGCTAAAAAGGAGGCAAGACATATCTTCAGATTTATGCCTTCTTTGAGGATTATCCTACAGAGTTTTCATGGAATTGGATGAGAACAAATGCACAAGAGATTTCAGAAAACTTGTAACATTATGAAGATTTTATCCCAAAGGATGACTTCTTGAGGAGATAGCAAGTGTACAAATAGGTAAGCAGCAACAGAAGCCACCGTTTACTCAGTGCCTGCTATAATCCAGACACTCTCCTTAATTTAAACACACTCTGCAAGCTAGATAACACCCCACACCTTGCAGATAAGAAACCAAAAGACTTAATTAAATTTACTTGTTCATGATTAAGCAATTACTAGGAATCAGATCCAGGACTTAAAAGTAACTTTGCTTGACATTAAAGCCAGGAATCATAATCTTTCTGCTTTCCGTATATACACACACATACATATATAGACATATATATATAGACATATATATATAGACATATATATATATAGACATATATATAGACATATATATAGACATATATATAGACATATATATATAGACATATATATAGACATATATATATAGACATATATATATATAGACATATATATATATATATAGACATATATATATATATAGACATATATATATATATATAGACATATATATATATATATAGACATATATATATATATAGACATATATATATATATATAGACATATATATATATTTGGGTACCAGAAATGTAGTGGGTCTGGAAACCATGTCACATGAGCTGAAATAACTTTTTCCATTTAATCCTGTCAAAGAGACTCGAGAGGCTTTATAGGACCTGTGGGAAAATATCTGAAAGGTCACAATATGGATGAGCAGAGACTTTTTAAAACCTATGTTTTATTTAAAACAGTAATTTGTGTTTCTACTTCTAGCTATGACAGAGTTGCTTGATTCACACTAAACTTCCCACTGAGAACAAGTATAAAAGGTAACTAAAATACACACACACACACATACACACACAAATCAGACTATTTATATTCAACAGAGAGCAACTAAAGCAGCTGGAACTCATGCGACAAGATCCTAAAGAGAGTGAAATGCATACAGAAAAGCCTTGTAATTGCCACTGTTTTTCCTACAGAAGGCACCTGTCAATTCTTAGAAAAGAAAGCATATATGCAGATCAGAAAGTGGCAAACAAGAGGTTTCAACAATCTCACTGGGTTGAGAAGACTAAAATCAATGGACTCAGTGCTACCAAGGCAGCCAGGACTTGAGATAGAATAAAAACATGTTTAGATAATACCTCCTAAAAATGAGATAATTTGTCACTAGTAGAGTGACATTGTAAGAAATACTAACGGAGGTTCATTAGGAAGAAAAAATGATGATCCCTTAAAGAAGAACACTAATGCAGGAACAAATGAAGAGCACCCAAGTGGGTAAATACATTTATAAATCTAAATGACTATTGACTGTTTAATAAGACTCATCTTGGGGGAATGAGTGTATTAATTCATATGTATATTTACATTTGTATTATATATATATATGAATTACATGCTTGAGTATATATGCATTATATGAGTGATCTGATTTATCTCAGAAGCAGTAAAAGTAATAAGGTTAGAAAAATCAAGGATTTATTTTGCAATTTTTAGTATAAAAACTAAAAGGTAAAAGAATGCATATCTAACAAGTTATGGGGAAAAGGAATAATGTAAAAATACTTGATTAATCCAGGAGAAGGCAAAAAGCAGAAAAAAAGAACAAAGAATAGGTGGGAAAAGTAGAAAAAAATGATAGATTTAAACCCAAATATAAAAACAATTACATTAAATATAAATAGCTTTGCTTATAAAAAGACAAATATTGTCAGACTAGGGAACAAAGAACAAAACTCTATCATATATTGCTTCCAGAAAAGGTGAAAATAAAATAACATATATCAAGAAAAAACTAATCAAAAGAAATCAAGTATAGCTATACTAATACAAAAGTAAGAAGATTTCAAGGCAAGACATATTAGTGATAAAGAGGGATAGTGTATAATAATAAAAGGTCAATTCAACTGGTATTTTCATTATACACTTAATAACAGTTTCAAAATATATAAATCACAAAATGACCAAATTAAAACTGCAACATAAGAGTCCACTATCATAGACTGAGAAAAATTCATCTCTCTTAGTGAGTAACTGATAATACTTTGATAGAACAAACAGAAAAATAAAGAGTAAGATATTTTTTAATAACCCTATTAACCAACCTGACCTAACTGGTATATGTATAGTGTTCTATAACACCAAACACGTTATTGTCAAGTGCACATAATATCTTTATGAAAATGGACCATGAAGCAAGAATATGCCCCCCAATCACAGTGCAATTCAGCTGGAAATCAGTAACCAACAGAGAAATAGGAAACCCCCAGATGTTAATGAATTAAGCAATAGCATTCCAAAGTAATTTATGAGTCAGAGAAGAAATAAGACAAAATAGAAAATATTTAAAAATGAACAATTATGAAAACATAGCTATCAAAATTCAATCATATAATCATCTTCTAGGATACTGGAAAAAGAACAGGAATTTAAACACAAAAAGAAGGAAGAAGAGCTCAAGGACAATGGCAGAATAGGAGGCAGAGAAAACTTCTCCTCTGTGAAACAAACTAGAGAAAAGACAGAAAATGCCTGGGACAGTGGTCCCAGGGTACAGGTGACCAGAGAAGAACCTCTACAATATACAGTGGGGACTTGGACAAAAAAGTAGAGAAAGTACATCTGAAAGGACAGGGTGAGTTTATTCAACCAGGACTGCAGTGGGCTGGCAGCTGCAAGCTGGCTGCCAAGCAGGGGAGGGAACAGCTCTCCACTCCCATGCGCCCATCTCAGCAATTAGCTGGGGATATAATCCTTCTGAGCCCAGCAGCGGGAGCTCTGATGAGGGAACTTTGGAAATAGAGGACCTTTGTTGACTGCACACAGAAAACCAGGTGCATTTACTCTTCCACCACAGAGGCCTGCAGTGTGCACGGATGAGGGGTGGGGATAGTCTAGTCAAGAGTACCACACAGAAGCACCAGGAACCTTCCCTCACCCCAGAGGCTGGCGGGCACAAGTGGACAGGAACCAGGGCACATTTGAGCTGGAGGGTGAGATGTGCAGCCCCCCAGCCTAAGCGTGATCCACTCAGAGGCCCGGGAATCACAAGACCCATGGTGCCATTAAGCAGACTACCTGTGGAACTGCACAGTGCCCACCCCCCACCCCCACCCCCACCCCCAGGGCTGGCAGTCACCAGTGCACATGGAGAATGACTGTGCTGACTGGATTTCCGCCTGGGTTGGACCCCACCAAGAGTGCAGCTGCAGTTAGGGAATAGCTGGCTTGAGGATAAGAGGTGGCTCAGCAGCTCCATCTGCTGGAGAGACAGGGAAAGTGCACTCCACCAAGCTGTGGTTCTCCTGAATTCTAAATAAATATTCAAAAAATCCTGCATTTCCCAAAATAACCTTATCAAAATAAGCATATGCCCCCAAATAAACAGAAAATCAAAAAGTAAATGAAGACCAAAGAAGATATGGACAATCCAAATGATCAAATTAAAAAAACCAGAGGAGACACAGAACTTGATGTAATTAATCAAAGAACTACATACAAATCTCCAAAACAACTTCAATGGGTTGGCTAAAGATATGATGACACCAAGAAGACTCTAGAGGAACATAAAGGAGAACTTGAAAGAGTAAGTAGAAAAATAGCAGATCTTATGGAAATAAAAGATACTGTAGCTCAAATAAAAAATATACTAGAGACACACAACAACAGATTTGAAGAGGCAGAAGAAAGAATAAGTGAACCAGAGGATGAGAAATTGAATTGAATTGGAACAATTCACCAAGAAGAAATAACAATCATCAATGCAAAAAAGAACAAATGGTGAAAAAAATAAAAAAATTAAACGGATCTCAGAGAAACAATGGACAACATGAAGCACACAAATATAAGAATCATTGGTGTCCTAGAAGAAAAGAGTAAAGGGCTAGGAGGAGTATTTGAGGACATAGTTGGGAGAGAACTTTTCAACCCTTATAACAGATGTAAATATGCAAATCAAAGAGGCTTAATGAACTCCAAATAGAATAAATACAAATAGACCCACTCCTAGACATATTCTAATCAGATTGTCAAATACTGAAGAGAAGGAGAAAGTCCTGAAAGCAGTAAGAGAGACGCAATTAACCACACACAAGGGAAACAACATAAGAATAAGTACTGACTACTCTGAGGGCACCATGGAGGCAAGAAGGCAGTGGTATGACATATTTAAGATTCTGAAAGAGAAAAATTGCCAGTCAAGAAATCTTTATCCAGCAAAGCTTTCCTTCAAAGGTGAGGGAGAGTCGAAAATTTTCACAGACAAACAAATGCTGATATAATTTGTTAACAAGAGACCTGCCCTACAAGAAATACTAAAGGGAGTTCTACAGGCTGAGAAAAAAAGAAAGGAGAGAGAGGTCTGGGGAAAGACACAGAACTGAAGGGTATTAGTAAGGGTAACTTAAAGGGAAAAAGAAAGAGAGGGGGGGAAATAGATCTGACAATTAACCAGAGGATGAGATGGTTGATTCAAGAACTGCCTACGCAATAATAACTTTGATTGTGAATGGATTAAACTCCCAATTAAAAGACTGGCAGAATGGATTAAAAAGTATGATCCATCGATATGCTCTTTACAAGAGACTCATCTTAGACCCAGCAACACAAAGATATTGAAAGCAAAAGGATGGAAAAAAATATTCCATGCAAGCTGCAGCCAAAGGAAAGTATTTTGTCTGATACTAATATCAGACAAAATAGACTTTAAATGCAAAGGTGTCATAAGAGACAAAGAAAGACACTATATAATAATAAAAGGGACAATTCACTAAGAAGAAATAACAACCATGAAATGTTTATGTACCCAATCAAGAAGCTCCAAAGTACATGAGACAAATATTGGCAAAAATGAAGAGAGCAATAGAAGTTTCTACAATACTAGTGGGAGACTTCAATACACTACTCTCTTCTATAGATAGAACAACTAGACAGAAACCAATAAGGAAAATGAGAACCTAAACAATGTGATAAATAAACTTAACAGACATATATACAGCATTACATCCCAAATTACCAGGATATACGTTCTTCTGTAGAACTCATGGAATGTTCTCTAGGATAGACCATATGCTGGGACAGAAAACAAGTCTCAGTAAATTTAAAAAGATTGAAATTATTCAAAGCACATTGTCTGACCATAATGGAATGCAACTAGAAATCAATAACCAACAAAGAACAAGAACTTTCAAAATATATGGAGGTTAAGCAATACATTCCTAAGCAAACAGTGGGTCAAAGAAGAAATTGAAAGAGAAATTGATAAATATCTAGAGATGAATGAAAATGAGAACAACATATCAAAACATATGGGATGCAGCAAACATGGTACTGAGAAGGAAATTTATAGCTCTAAACATATAATTAAAAAGGAAGAAAGAGCTAAAACCAAAGAACTAACTGAACAACTGAAGAGGCTAATGGTCAGCAAACTAACCCTAACGCAAGTAGAAGAAAAGAAGAAAAGATTAAGCAGAAATAAATGATCTGGAGAAAAACAAACAAAAAAAATAAAACCAAAAGTTTGTTCTTTGAGATCAACAAGATTGACAAACCCTTAGCTGGACTGACAGTCTAAAAGAGAGAAGATCCAAATGAACAATTTCAGATATGAGAGGGGGGTCATTAATATGGATCCAAAAGAAATTTAAGAATCATAAGAGAATACTATGAACAACTGTACACCAAACTAGACAACTTAGAGGAAATGGACAATTTCCTGGAAACACATGAATAACCTAGACTGACCTGAGAAGAAATAGAAGACCTCAACAAACCAATCACAAGTAGAGAGATCTAATGAGTCATCAAAAATCTTCCTACAAATAAAAGCTCAGCACCAGATGGCTTCACAGGGGAATTCTACCAAACTTTCCAAAAAGAACTGACACCATTCCTGCTCAAACACTTTCAAGAAAATTGAAGAGGAAGTAACACTACCTAATTCATGAATTTTATGAAGCTAATATTACTCTAACACCAAAAAACAGATAAAGATACTACAAGAAAAGAAAACTACAGGCCAATTTCCCTAATGAATACAGACGCAAACATTCTCAACAAAATACTTTCAAATAGAATCCAAAGGCACATTAAAAGGATTATACACCACAACCAAATTGGGTTCATTCCAGAAAATCTAGGTCCCCATCTGTGACTCTATAAAAGTTTCACTCACTGAATTTTTTTTTCAGCAACTTAAATCCTCCAGAGTGTTCCTATGCCAGATAAGTCCCAACACCCAGAGGCAACAGCCTCGTTAAGAACATCATCCAGATGCTTCCCCCTTCCCCATAATGTCAACACTTCTTTTGGATCTGAACAAGTTAGGGTGGTCACTGCCCAGATATCCCTGAAGATTGAGAGAGTAATCAAATGAGAGGGAGGGGTAGCAACAGACATGAAAGGATTTAATAAGGATTACAAATGCTAAATCTTTTTTTTTCTTAGTTTCTAGAGTTTTAGAATAGCTAGAAGGAAATAACTGAAATGGTGAAACTGTAACCCATAACACTGAAATTTGCTAACTACTTGTTAAATTGTACTTTGAAAGTTATCACTTTTTGTATGTTATATTTCACAATAAAAATGTAAAAAAGGAAATAATTTAAAAATGTAAAGCAAAAAATCAATGAAATAGAAAAACACACAATAAGGAAAAAGGAAAATGTTTGCTTCTTTGTAAAGATTCATAGAGTTGATACATGTCTAGCAATACTGGTTACAAAGAAATGAGAAAAATAATGAAAAATATCAAGAATTAAAAGGGTTTGTTATTAGAGATCTTAACAAATATTAAAAAGATAATAAGGGCTTCTGGCCTTCAGATATAATGTAGAAAGTCTTAAGGGACCATTTTTCCTACCCATAAACTAGAAAAGTATTTAAGACATTAAATATTGCTGGGCATGGAAGATACAAAGAGGCCAACATAAATTAAATTACAGAGAAGAAAAAGGTCATTCTAGGTGAGCAGACAAATGGCCAAATTCTCTTCCAAGACCTCTGCAGAACCTCAAAAAAGACAGGTGGAGGATTAGGTCTACCACAGGCATGAAAATATTTCTGGGATATAGAAAAGCCAGCTGGCCTTGTGGATTTGCATGGTTGGATTGAAATCTTTAGAAACTCAAAGTGCAAACACTTCTTTTTCCTGCCTGTCAACGTCCCCCCATGAAACTTTTGCTGAATGTGTAGAATTAGAATGGAAGATGAATTGGAAAGCAGAGAGAGCACTCTATAGTCTTTCATTGCTTAAATTCCAAAGTCCTGCTATAAGGAGTAGCTTGTAATACATACATGACAGATAATTTTAATGCTAAAGAGATTCAGAAACACAGGTGAGATGAACCTAAATAAAGCTTTAATCTAGCTACAAACCAACTCAAATCCTAATTGGATTATGAAGATGAGTTCCTTGCCCT
The DNA here is from genome assembly GCF_015220235.1 of Choloepus didactylus. Lineage (NCBI taxonomy): Eukaryota > Metazoa > Chordata > Mammalia > Pilosa > Megalonychidae > Choloepus > Choloepus didactylus. The sequence goes on along the minus strand of NC_051317.1, from coordinate 16,651,251 downwards.
AACTACTGCTGAAGATGATATTCCATGTTACAATATTGTTTTTTGTTTTAAATTTTATTGTAATAACATATATCCAATTCAAAATTTCCCATATTAACCACATATAAGTGGCTATTATGAATAATGCTGCTATGAACATTGGTATACAAATAACTATTTGAGTCCCTGCTTTCAATTCTTTTGGGTATATAACAAGAAATGGAATTGCCAGGTCATATGGTAATTCAATATTCAACTTTATGAGGACCCACCAAACTGATTTCCACAATGCCTGCACCATTTCACAATTCCACCAATAATGCATGAGGTTTGAACTTCTCTATTTTTTAAAAATAATTGCCATTCTAGTGGTATATCACTGTGTTTTTGATTTGCCTTTCCCTGAAGACCAGCTATATTGAACATCTTTTCATGTGCTTATTGACCATTTGAATATCTTTTCTGCAGAAATGTCTATTCAAGTCCTTTGACCATTATTAATTGAGTTATTTGTCTTTAATGGTTGCTGAGTTATATAGATGTTCTCGATACATTTCATATACTAGACTCTATCAGATATATGGTCAGCAATCACTTATTTCCCATCTTGGCAATAAATAAAGGTTGTCTTTTCCCTTTCTTGATAATATCCTTTAACATAAAAAAAGTTCTTAGTTTTGATGAAGTCCATTTTAAATACTTTTTCCTTTTGCTGCTCCTGCTTCGGATGTCATGTCTAAGAAATCACTGTCAAATCCAAGGTTATGAAAGTTTCTCCTATGTTTTCTTCTAAGAGTTTTGTGGTTTTAGCTCTGATGCTTAGGTCCTTGACCCATTTTGAGTTAAATGTACTATATCATGTGAGTAGGCAAACCAACTTCATTCTTTTTCTTGTGGATACCCAGTTTTCACAGCACTATTTATTGAAGAGACCACTGTTTCCCCAATTAAAGTACTTGGTACCCACTGAAAATCAGTTTGCCATGGATGTATGGGTTTATTTCTGCACACTGAATTATATTCCATTTGAAAATATGTCTATTTTTATATCAATACTACACTGATTGCTATAGTTTTGCAGTAAGTTTTGAAATTGTGAAGTGTGAATCCTCCAACTTTGTACTACTTTTTCAATAATGACTTGACTATTTGGGGTCCTTTGAAATTCCCATATAAATCTCAGGATAAGCTTTTCCACTTCTGCAAAGATGGCTGATGGTATTTTTTTTTTTTAATTTTATTTTGAAATAAATTCAAACTTACAGGAACAATACAAACCCCATAAATAGAACTCCAGCATACCCCAACTCCTCTCGTCCGATACCCCGATCCACCAACTTTAACATTGTCACATCACCATTTCTTTCTTTCCCTCCCTCCCTATCATCCATCATCTATTACTGTCTTCTGAACATATGAGAGCAAGCTGCACACATCCTTGAACAAACAATATAATTCACATATACATTTCCAATGAACAAGAACATTCTTTTATGCAATCCCATTAAGCACAGCTAAGAAGTTCAAGAAATTCAGCATTGATACAAAGCTTACATTCTGTATTTCCTTTTTTTTTCTTTTTCCTTATGTTCCAACTGTGTCCCTTTGAGCCTCCTCTACTCCATCCTCAGATCCCATCCAGGATCATTCTTAGCATTTAATTGTCATTATCTATTTAGACTGTCTTTTTTTTCTCAATTGTGGAAACATATATACAGCCTAAATCTTCCCATTCCACCCCCTCCCTAGCATTCCATTAGTGGGATTAATCACATTTAGAATGCTGCAATGCCCTCACCTTCCCACCATCCATTACTAGAAATTTCCCTTCACCCGAAACAGCAACCCTACACTCATTTCTTAACTCCCCTTTGACCCTTCCCCCACTTCTCGTAACCCATACTCTACTTTTCATCTCTATAGTCATATTCTCTGATACTTTCTTTGTGTTTACTGTGGGGCTTAAATTTAACCTCTTAAATCGATAACAATCTTGTTTTCTTTGATACCAACTTAACTTCAATAGGACACATAAACTATGTTCCTATACTCCATCATTCCCCCACATTTATGTAGTTCTTGTCAAAAATTACATATATTAGATTGAGTCCAAAACCACTGATTTATCATTACAGCTTATGTATTTTAGATCCTGTAGGAAGTAAATAGTGGAGTTACAAATCAAAAATACAGTAGATTGGTATTTATATTTACCATGTGATTTTTACTGGAAATATTTATTTCTTCATGTGGTTTCAGTCAATTGTTTAGTGTCCCTTCCTCTCAGCCTGCTCAATTCCCTTTAGCATTACTTATAGGACTGATCTACTGGTGATGAAGTCCCTCAGCTTTTGATTATCTGGGAATGTTTTCATCTCCCCCTCATTTTTACCCTCCAGGTATTTGGGAATTTTCTAAGTCTCTGATGGTTATTGACTTCTATTTGTATTCCACTGTGGTCAGAGAATGTGCTTTGAATAAATTCAATTTTTTAAAAAAATGTATTGAGGCTTGTTTTATGTCCCAGCATATGGTCTATTTTGGAGAAAGTTCTGTGATCACTAGAGAAGAATGTGTGCCCTGGTGATTTGGGATGTAATGTTCTATATATGTCTGTTAAATTTCTCTCTCTCTCTGTTTCTCTGTTGGTAGAGCTCTCTTTAGTATCTGTAGTAGGGCAGGTCTTTTATTAGCAAAATCTCTCAGCATTTGTCTGTCTGTGAAAAATTTAAGCTCTCCCTCAAATTTGAAGATTTTTGCTGGAGCAAGTATTCTTGGTTGGAAATTTTTCTCTCTCAGAATTTTAAATACGTCATGCCACTGCCTTCTCGCCTCTATGGTGGCTGCCGGGTAGTCACTGCTTAGTCTTATCTTGTTTCCTTTGTATGTGGTGAATTGCTTTTCTCTCACCTCTTGCAGAACTTGCTTCTTCTCTTCAGTATTTGACAATCTGATCAGAATATGTTTTGGAGTGGGCTTATTTGGATTTATTCTATTTGGAGTTCACTGGGCATTTATGCTTTGTGTATTTATATTATGTAGAAAGTTTGGGAAGTTTTCCCCAACAATTTCTTTGAATACTCTTTCTAGACCTTTACCCTTCTCTTCTCCTTCTGGGGCACCAATGAGTCTTAAATTTGGATGTTTTATTTTATCTATCGTATCCCTGAGATCCATTTAGATTTTTTCGAATTTTTCCCCATTCTTTCTTTTGTTCTGTCATTTTTCATTCTGTGGTCCTCAAGGACGCTGTCATTATTCAATACCTCTAATCTTGTACTACGAGTATCCAGAGTCTTTTTAATTTGGTCAACAGTTTCTTTTATTTCCATAAGATCATCTATTTTTTTATTTACTCTTGCAATTTCTTCTTCATGCTCATCTAGGGTCTTCTTCATGTCCTTAATATCCTGTGCCATGCTCTCGTTTTTTTGTCTTTAGTTCTTTGATTAATTGCCCCAAGTACTGTGTCTCTTTTGATCTTTTGATTTGGGTGTTTGGGTTTGGGTTCTCCATATCATCTGGTTTTATCAGATACTTCAAAATTTTCTGTTGTTTTTGGCCTCTTGGCATTTGCTTTACTTGATAGGGTTCTTTCAGGATATAAAAAATACCAATCTCTAGTTTGTCAGATCTACAGCTTGGTGGCGTACACTTTCTCTAACTAACCAGCAGATGGCATCCATGAGTCACCTATTCCCCTCAAGTCAGTTCTCCCCAACTTTGTCTTTGTGGTGTGTGGGGATCTGATTCTTGTGGGGTTCAATTGGTGCGCTAAGTTTAGGTGTGTTGTTGGTGCTCTCCGCCCTGAATGTGGGGTGTGTGTCTGGGTGGTTAGGGAGGGAGGTTAGCTTTAATCATCAACCCTCCCAGGTATTCCCTAAGATTTAAGGCTGTTGCAAGAGTCTAAGACATCATTTCAGTCTTGCCACAGATTGTCTCTGCTGCTGACCCACAAGTCCTTGGTGTTGGCATAGGGTCCCTGGGATTTCTGAGTGGGTCCCCCTTCTCAGCCATGCTCTTCCAGGACCTCTGCTGAGGGAAGGCTGTGCCATGTCACAAGTGCACGCCGGCCATCCAGGGAAGCCCTGGGCTTCCGGGTCATGCAGGGGCATTCCCAGCCTGCTGTAAAGATGGTTGAATGGGGTGTGTTAATTTCCCCCTTTTCACACAGCTCCACGTTCCCAGCTCCAGGACAATCAGCTGTGGGTGCACTAAAGGCCACTGTCCACGGCCAACATTGTGGCATGTGCGTGGTGCTGTGGGAAACACTCCCCGTCACACTGGGACTCTTGGCGTGGCTCTGAGCTATGGCTCTGGCTCCAGGCAGGAGCATCCCCAGCCCACCGGGGAGATGACTGCAAGGGGCATGGTTTCTTTCTCCTTTTGGCTCCCCTCTGTCCCCCTGGCCCTGAGACAATCAGCAGCGGGTGTGGGAAGGCTATCCTCTACACCAGACACCGAGGCGTTGGCACAGCCTGCTCCTGCCGTGCTTCACTGTGCAGTTCTCACCACCGTATCCACAGTTCCTCCCAGGTTTTTTTTTTTTGTTTTTTTTTTTTAAAAAGAACTAGTCCATCTCCAAACACCAATCCTTGTTTCCCCACACCGCAGCATGGCCAGACTTTCAGCCGGCTCACTCACTCGTTTCAGATTGCAGACTCCTGGTTTCACCAAATGCACAGTCCCTGTGAACTTAGCAGACCTTGTCCGGCTGGTGCATTGCTGGAACCGGTGTTCTGGGTCACTTTCTGGCTTTTATCTAGTATTTTCCATGGACGTTTTTTTTTGCCGTCTCATCTAGTTGCCATCTTAGATTCTCTTCGGCCAATGGGATTTTGATAGGGATTGCACTGAATCTGTAGATCACTTTGGGTAGTATTGATATCTTAACAATATTCATCTTCCTATCCACGAACATGGCACATCTTGCCATTTCTTAAAGGCTCCTTTAATTTCTCTCAGCATTGTTTTGTAGTTTTTCAGTATACAAGTCCCTCACTTCGTTGTTTACATGTAATAATAGATATTCTATTCTTTTAGATTCTATTGTGAATGGAATTGCTTGTTAACATCCAATTTGGTTTGTTTTTGGTGGTGGATAGAAATACCACTGCATTTTGTGTGTTAATGCCGTAAATCATTTATTAGCTCTAACAGTTTTCTTATGGATTCTTTGGGATTTTCTATGTAAAAGCTCATCTCATCCACAAATATAGTTTTGCTTCCTCCTCAACCCCAATTTTTGTGCCTGTTTTTCTTGCCTGATCACTCTAACTGGAACTTCAAGTAAAATATCGAATAGCAGTAGTGAAAGCAGGCATGTTTGTCTTGTTCCTTACCTCAGTGGGGAAAGTCTTTCAGTCTTTCCCAACTGAGTATAATGTTAGCTGTTGGTTTTTCATACATGTCTTTTATCATGTTGAGGAAGATAATATTTCTATTTTCCTGAGAGTTTTTATTATAGAAACACTTTTTCTGTATCAACTGAGGTAATCATGTTATTTTTTCCTCCCTTCTATTACTGTGCTATGTTACACTGATTGATTTTCTTATGTGTGAATCACCCTTCTATTTCCTAGATAAATCTTACTTGGTCATGGTGTATAATCATTTTAACATGCTATTGGATTCAATCTGCTAACATTCTGTTGAGGGTTTTTGCTTCTATAGTCATAAGAGAAATTGGCCTATAGTTTTCTTTTCTTGTGATGTCTTTATCTGGCTTTGGTATCAGAGTTAGGCAGCCTCATAGAATCAGTTAGGAAGAACTTTGTCCCCTACTTCATTCCATACATAAAAATTAATTTGAAATTGATTGTGAACTTAATGTAAAAACTACAAAGCTTCTTTCTAGAGTTAAATATATATGAATGTCTTCACGATAGTGGGATGGGCAAAAATTTCCTAGACTAAACACAAAGAAATAATCATAGAAGAAAAGAATTAAGCAACTGACTTCATTAAAATTAAAATCTTCTGTCCATCAAAAGACATCCTTTAAAATGTGGAAAGGTAAGCCATAAACTGGGAGAAAATATTCTCCCTCTCTCTCTCTCACCCTATGTGTGTGTGTGTGTGTGTTTGTGTGTATGTATGTATACGTATATATCTGTATATGTACATGTAAATATATAATATTAAAAATATTTATATATAAAAATCAATAGATATACTATATATAACAAAGGACTCATATCTATAATATGCAAAAAGTACTTATAATTCAATAAGAATAAGGTAAATAACAAAGGAGCTAAAAAGCCGCCTTCAAAAAGAAGATATCCAAATAGCCAATAAGCACAAGAAAATGTTTTCAACACTATTAACTCAACAGGGAAATGCATTGTAACGCTTATACACTGTGGGTAGAAATGTAAAATGGCTCAGCTACTTTTAAACACTGGTAGTTTCTCATAAAGTTAAATATACAACTATCCTATGACTCAGCAATTCCACTCTTAGATGTGTGCCAAAGATAAATGAGTGCATATGTCTACAAAAATAGTTATATAAGAAGTTCACAGCAACTTTATTCATAATAGCCTAAAATAGGAAGCTATCTAAATGTTCATCAATAGGATAATGGGTTAAAAAATTGTCATATATTGATATATTCACCACTGAAATACACAACAATCTGGGTGAATCTCAAAAACTTTACAAAAAGTAAAAGAAGCCAAACCAAAATACATATGTATGATTTGCATGATTCCATTTAAGTTAATCTATTGTGATATATGTCAAAATAGTAGTTACTATTCTGGAGAGGGAGAAGATAATGACTGGGAATGGAATATGATGGAACTATCTGGAGTGATAGATCTGTAACTTGATCTGGGTAATTTTAACACAGATATAAATAATTTATTGAGCTGTATACTTAAAACTTGTATATTTTATTTTATGGAAATTATACTCAATTTCAAAACAGATAATAAAAGGATATTATAAAAACTTTATATTGATATATTAGGTAATTTAGTTGAAATTACAAATTCCTTATAAATTACATCTTAATAAAATCTGAAGTTATATATATATATATATATATATATATATATATATATATATATAAAAAAAATAAAGAAATTTAATTCATAATTTAGTATCTTCTAACAAACAAACTCTAGGCCCAAATGGCTTCACCAGAGTGATTCCTTCCAAAATTCAGAAACAGAAAAAACAAAACAGTAATATCACAAACACCACTAGAGAATGGAAAAAGGAGGAGTATTTTTAACTGGTTTTAATGGTTTGATACCAAAACTTGACAAGGACATTACCAGAAAGCAAATCTTTCAGCCAGTCTCTCTTATGTTTAAAATTTCGGGCACAGAAATCTTTAATTATTGGCAAAATCAAAAACAGCAATCAAGCTAAGGAAGATAATACATCATGACTAAGTTGTATTTATTCCAGGAATACATGAGTGGTTTAACATTTGAAAATCAATCATTATAATTTGTGACAATAACAGAAAAATTATCTGATCAACTAAGTGCATGGGCAAAAGCTTTTTATAAAATTAATATCCTTTCATAATTTAAAAACAAATCTTTAGCAAACTAGGAATAGAAGAAAATTTCCTTAATCAGATTATTATATCTAACATCATAATTAATGATAAATTTCTGAAAGTTCCCCCCTGAGATCTAGAAAGATACAATGATGCCAGCTATCACTACTTCTATTCAACTTTTTTCAGGAGTCTTGTCCATGATCTAAGGCATAAAAAAAGAATTAAATGGTATACAATTTGGAAGTAGAGGACTAAAAAAACTTAATGTCAATCATCATAATTGTGTATAGAGAAAATCTGAAAGAATCCATAGTTATACTATTAGATTTAGTGAATTTTGCAATATACCAGCCAATGCAATATGAAATTAAAATGTAAAAATATGTGTATTTATAATAACCTGAAAGAACAACATCATCTAGGGAGAAAAAACATCTAACAAATTGTAGTCATCTTTTACACAGAGAACTATGAAGCAATTCTAAGACAAATTAAAGAAGACATAAATAAATGGAAGGATATAACAAGTTCATGGTTCAGAAGCCTAAATGTTGTAAAGATGTCAGCTCTCCTCCAATTTTTTGATCTTTAGTTTCAATACAATCCTTATCAAAATGCCAAATTTTTTTTATTTTAGGAAACTGATAACTGATTCATATACACATATGAAAATGCAAAGGGCAAAGAAGAGCCAAGACAAACTCAAAGAACAACAAAGTTTGAGGATTTACATGACTAGGTAACCAAGATCTATTATACAATTTTAGTAAAAGTGTGGCATTGGCACAAGAATATATACATAAACCAGAGAAACAGAAGTCTGTTCTTAAACAGACCCACACACAAATGATCACTTGATTTATGACAAAAGGAACCACTGCAATTCAGTAAAGAAAGGATGATCCTTTAATAAACTGTGTTAGATTAATTGGATATCCATATACATAAAGTAACTTGATGGTTTTATTTTGCAGAAGAGGAAACTGGAAGTAAATGACATAATCAAGATCACACAGCTAATCAACCACAGAACTACTTCAGAAAAAAGATCAGCTACCAGTTGTTGGGTCCTGGTTATGCGCCAAAAGCTACATATACATTATTTCATTTGATTCCTCCAAATAGCCTTGTATTTATCCCCATTTAATAGATAAGGAAACAGATTTCAAGAAGTTAAGTAACTTCTCTAACACTCCCCCAAAGATGTCCTAATCCCTAGAAACTGTTACCTTTACATGCAAAAAGAACTTTGCAGAGTGACTAAGTTAAGGATCTTGCAATGGGTAGCTTTTCCTGAATTATCTGGGTGGACCCAGATTCCTTCTAATAAGGAGGTAGAGGGATCAGAATCAGAGGGGAGATGTGATAATAGAAAAAGAGGTCAGAGAGAGAGAGAGAGAGATTTGAAGATGTGCTACTAGCTTTGAAGAGAGAGGAAGGGGCCATGAGCCAACACATGCAGGCAGCCTCTAAAAGCTGGAAAAAACAAGGACAAAGAGTGTCCCCTAGAGCCTCTGCAGGGAGTGTGACCCTGCTGATGCCGTCATTTCAGACTAATAAACCCACTTTAGACTTCTGGCCTCTGGATCAATAAGATAATAAATGTGCATTATTTTAAGTCACTGAGTTTGTGGTAATTTGTTACAGCAGCAAGAGGAAATTAATATACTACCCAACTAGGATTTGCTTCCACGTTTTTCTGTCTCCACAGTTTATGCACAGTGCCATAACGGGAAGCAGAGCTAAAGCATTCATCAGAATGGTTTTCCCCAGAGATCTTTGGTGCTGCCTAATTGATCATTGTGTCCCTAAAATTGAAATAGATAATTAACCTACTAAAGCCTTATTTGATTTAAGTGGAATAGACATACTCAGCAACTGGCAGAATCCCCATGAAGTGAGAGCTCCCTGAATAACCTTGAAGTTTCTGTTCAAAGTATGTATATGTATATACATACACATAAACATACACACATAGACAATTACACACAAATACATTTGTGAGCATGTGTATATACAAAGGTATTATATACACGTTATATGAATACCTGTAGAGACATGCACACAGGTATATACATATATGTGTGTGTATTTATGTATGTGTATGGGTTACTTTATACATGAAAAAAAAATCACTGGAAGGACACAAAAGAGACTGTTCAGAACAACTGCCTTCAAGAAGAAAACTGAGTGCCTAGGGGATAAGGATGGGAAGATTCATATTTTTAAATTATACAGCCTTTGTACTTTTTAAATGTTAGCTCATGTAGGTACAGTACCTATTAAAAGAATACATGGATAAAATATTAAAAATTAAAAGAATTCCCCTTTTATGCCTCCAACAGAAGTCAAGAGAAACTGAATATATTTTTTCCAGGATTCTCAATCATTTCTTTCACCCAACGTTCATAGCCTTTCCTTCCCTCTGTTTGAGATGAGGATGTCTAATCTCACTATTCCCTTTAGGAAGCCCACGGCCTCCAGGTCATCCCTCATTTCCCCCAGAATCTTATTACTGCATGGCTCTCTGCATAAGTACCTCCCCGGCCCACTCACTTTTCTTTCCTGCTTTATCTTTCTCCACTGCATTTATCATTGTCTTGTATACTTGTATTTTACTTCCTCATCTTGATCATTGCCTGTCTCCCTCCACTAGAATGTAAGCTCCATGAGGGCAGAGATTCTTGTCTGCTTTGTTTGCTCCTGTTGCCCAAGCACTTAAAACAATGTCTGGAACTGGAACATGGTGGACTCTCAATAAACATTTGATGAGGGAGTGAGGGAAGGAATGAGAGAGTGCTATGCTGGAAGCCCCAGTTTTGTCAGCACCAGGGTGAAGAGGTGATGAGCAGAGAGAGGTCTATATTTTCTAGGTCCACCCATTCACCTGTATGGTAAGGATGGGGAGGAAAGAAGAAACTGCTTTTGAGGCATGTCCTCTCTGTTATGTGTCAGGCCCGTTCCATCCACCTCTGCCCTCTGCCCTGCAGCATCTGCTGCAGCAGGAGCACAAAGAGAAAAATGCTGAAGGCTGACTAACTGGACAAGAGACTGAGCTAAAAGGCAAGGGGCTCTGTGGCTGGGGAGCCATTGACGTGAGAAGGGAAACATGGTTATGCTCACATTTGCAAAAAGTAGAGAGTGCTATGAATGGCTTAATAGTGAAATTTTACTATTTCCTAAAGAGGAAAAGAAATCCTGGCAGAAAGAATAATTGGGAATGCTACTGGTGACTCACTGGATCTTTTTTGCTAATCACAGAAAACTTTTCTGCAGGAGAGGCCCTAACGAATTTTATGTATAGATATACCCAAAACATAAGTTCATTTATGAGAATATCATTTATGAAAGGCTACTGAATCATTCAATAAGTATTTACTGAACACCACACTGTGCTGTTCCCTGGGGGAAATAACGTTGAGTAAGACAGATGATGCCCTCCTGGAGCTTACATTCTAATGGGGAAGAACAGCCATAAACAAGTCACCAGAACCACAAATACAGTCACTTCAGGCTGTGACTTGCAATGCAAAGGAAATAAATTGGGAGAAGCTGGGGAGCTCCCATGGAGGCTGGGCCCACACGGAGGTGGAGCAGACACCATCCGGTCTCTGTCTCCCTCTCCCTCTGGTCTTATCTTTGCAGTGTGCTCCGGATGCTTGCTATTCGCAGCATGGTCTTTAGAACATCAGCATGGGCATCCCCTGGAATCTCAGGCTTTGCCCCAGATCTACTCAATCATGTGCACATTAAGTTTAAAAAATACTCTTCAGACTGCTTCTAACTGCCACTATTTACTCTTTTTCCACTGCTTTGTCTACATAACAAGGAGCAAGCCAGTAGTGCCATCTCCCTCCAATGGTCCTCTACCAATGGCTGAGGGGAGTGGGTATATAAATTAAAGGTTCCCTGACCCTTCCTCCTGGGGGATAACTCCGAGGCATGCATTTTATACCTTTTCCCAGCATTTGCCACAGGATTAAATTTGGTCACCCACAGTGGTAGCAGGTGCCTTCTACTGGCTGCCTGCCCTTACCATTTTCAGTTTCCTACTTCCCTTGGTGTTCCCTCTACCTTCCAAATAAACTACCTGCATCACTTCCTTGCCTCCAGGTGCTCTGAAGGGAACCCAACTAGGACAGCAGGCCTCTCTAAGGAGGAGATTTCTGAGCTGAGAACTAAAGGATGGAAATGAACCATGTTGTGAAGAGCAGGGAGAGAGGTTTTTCCTGCATTAGCAAAAGGCAATGAGAAAGCTCTGAAGCTAAGAAAAACAAGGAGTGCTCAAGGACCAGAATCTGAAGCTAGTGTGGTGGGAGCACAGTAGCAATCTATGTTGAGAATGGATAAGGATGCACAAAGGTAGAAGGAGGGGAAAGAGTTGGTGACAATTGCACGAATGCAGGAAATAGATTATTATGGCTTGGACAGACCAGGTGAAAGCAAGTGTTAGTAGAACCAGGAGCAGGTAGAAAAATGTCTTGACCTCATTTCAAGGTCTTGGCTAAAAATATTCATATACTGTTAGAAACACAATCTCAATCACTTTTAGCTAATGCCAGGAAGTGAAGTGTACCCTCCAATCTTACCTTCCTCCAATAAGACTGCACTAAGGAGGCCTGAGCAAATGGCTACATGCAAAAATGATTGGTCCTTCTGTAAAGTTGCCTAGCCTAGCACATGGCCCAGATTAAACAGTCAGTAACATTTCCTTCCCTCAAAATCTAGTAAATATCAAGAAAGAAGCAGTGGTGATTAAGACAATCACTAACCCAATTTCTGGTTTTTTTGCAATCCCAGACAGATGCTAATTTCCATTCATCTAACAAGCATATATTGAGCACCTTCTGTGGGCAGGGCATCGTGCAGGGCACTGGGAACTCCAAGATGGGCAAGATAAGGTTGCTGAGGGAAGCAACCTGGATATTACAATACTGGATGTTGAGTGTGAAGAGCACACTGTGAATAAAGGGTTATGCAACTACTGGAATGAGTTTTTACTCTTTTTGCAGGATCTGGGAAAGCTTCACAGAAAATGCCAGATAATAAAACTAGCACTTGAGTTGGACTTAAAAAAATGAGTAGAAGTTTTCAGCCAAGGAAAAGAACAATTCTTTGAAGAAAAGTTCAGTAGGGCTAGAACACCATCTGCTTCTAAGTGATGGGAGATAAATAGGGAGAATTTTCCCAATCTTCAAGTGTTTGACACAGTTTTCTTGTCTTTGGAACTTCTCACAGCTTTTAATATACTTTTAGTAAGAAAGGCATAATATTCAGCACTTCCCAATCTTATTTGGATCACAGTGAGTGCTTTTTAATGTTTTTAATTTTAAAAAGTATCTTAATATCTTACCTCCAGATAAGAAAAATGACTCAAGACCACATTATGAAGGGATTTGTATGCCAAGCTCAGGAATCAAAAATAAAGAATAAAATAAGTTTTTAAGAAAGTATATCAAATAAAGCCAGATTTTTTTTTAGAAAGCTATTTCTAAAAGTAGAGATGGATGTTATACTTGAACTATGTTAGCAACAATGGGATTAAAGAAGACCCCACCATCTCTGCCAAGAACACATTCTAATCTTAAGAAATCCTTTTTGTCAAGTTCTTCAGTGCATCTAACTTAGGTCCTGCTTGCTGCAAATTAAGCTCATTCATCATCCCTACATCCTCCTTTGTAATTAATGTCATTCTCCCAGCAGATGATTATGATAACAGAGTATTTTCCTCCTTTGCTGACTCCAGAAGAACTTTTAGTAAATAAATAACAGCACACCAGAGAAATGCAAATGGTCAACACTAAGAGTCAGTTGATTTACAAGCTCAAATGCTTTTTGTTTTTAATGAGGAACAAGAGAGTCTGGTGCATTGGCTCCAGACTCTATTTGTCTTCCAGACTCTATTTCTTCCTTCATGTGAATGTTCTAGTTTTCTTCCTGAACATTATTGTCCATGAATATTTGCTCACAACAGACCATGTTGTCCATCAGCTAAGTTGCACTCGCTTCCTCAGCAACTTCCTATGAGAATCCTGGATTAGGAGTCAGGAGAACTGGAATCAGAAGTCCTTCACCACACGTATGCAACCTTGAGTAGGTCACTGCTTGAGCCTCACCTTCCTCATCTGTAAAGTGAAGATGTCCAAAGTAGACTGTCTTTAAAGCCTGTTCTATCTCTATGAATATGAAAACTGCTTCTCATCCCCTCAGCTCCCACATCTATAAAAGAGGCAAAATCTCAGGTCTGAGAGTCACCTGTAGAAGTTTTTCCTCACACAGCTCTCTCCCTAGAACATACACATGGAAAATTATTCAGCACCTAAAATTTGATAGTAATCAAAATTTCCCAATGTCTCCAAGATCAAATGAGGTTAAGGCTGGATCATTAATCTTTCTGGCCTAGACTCTCCCCTCAAACAGCTGCACAAAGCATTTCTTTTCCTTGGAATAAAATTAAAAAAAAATATGATATGGTCCCCAAAGACCCATGTCCCGAGGGACCTTCCCTATCAAACTGGAGCCAATCAGCAGCACAAACTGGAATATGCAGCTAAGAAAATCCATCTCAGAAGAGAAAACATTCAAGTTGCACTACAGTGATTATAGCTTGTTAGCCTAAAAGTCCCACTTCTGGCCCTCAGAAGGGTTTTGATTGTTCTTAAAGTTTGATCCACTATATGCAAATTGGAAGAATTCATAAGAATCAAGATTGCCCATTTTTCCTGAAAATTCTGTGTAGCACCCCACAACTTTGCTGGCACATGTAACACTGGTCCCCTCAGACATTCCCTATCTTTCCCCAACCTGTGACCTACTGCTTTTGCAGCTTTTCTTCTCTTATTCATTTGTTTGTTTGTTTATTTATTTAATAGAAGAAATTTTCTCTGTTTCAATATTTGGAAAATAAGAGATACACCAAGTGAATCCATCAGCAAAATGGGCAACAGCATGTTTCTTTGTGAAAAGAAAGATCATCCCTTCTTGTTTATTAGACAAATGCAGAGTCCACTTGATCCACTTACCAGGCTGGCCCTATGGGCATTTACCTGATCTAGCATTTTAAGAAAGCTGGGGTGGTGGAAACCATTCTGGACTTAGAATCAGCTACCCCTTTTCTGTAACTCAGTCTCTCCTGTGAAATAAGGTGACTGGACAGGAGGGAACCTCCTAGCTTGGACAGAACGTCTATGATCCTGTATTCAAATAAAGACAAAAAGCCTCTGGAAAGGACAAGAGAACCCAATTCAAACTTGGCTAGGGTAAGAAAATACAACACTGACACCCAGTGGTCCATTAATCAGGTCCTATTTGATGCCCTAAAATTCCTGATGAAAGCCAGGTGTTCAGACTCGGCCTGGATATCTTACCTTCTTCATGTCCTAAAGACACAAGAAACTAAAGACCACCAAAAGCTAATGACAAGTAAAACAGAAAACAATAGCATGCATTGGTTTGTTTTCTAACCCAGCTGATAGGCATATGGCTATATATTAGTTTGTCTTAAATACATCCATTATATCAAAAGCATTTGTACTCAACAATGTGTTTCTCTTACCTAATGGAAACAAACATGCTTTTGTAAATGCAAGGCTTATTTCCCAGGAGTTAAAGGCTTAAACACCTCAAACTGTTCTATATTGATTTCTTTGATTTATGAATTCATCTTGTAAACCCTGAAAACTAATAAATATCTGTGATTATGAGGACCAGGACTCTTTGTCCAGCTTTGTGAACCTCATAGCACAGCCTCATGTCTTTAAATTTAGAATTAAAATGAGGTTACTGCAAGAGTTAGGGCTGATGCAAATTGATGGGAGGAACACATTTTGAGTTCCTTACATTTCCAATGGGCTACTGGTTACAAGAGTTTTAAAATCAGCAAGATCTAAAATATAACCTTCGGTGACATTTCGTCTGACTGCTAAACGAAAGAAAATAAAGGAGAGAAATATGTAGTTTAATCATTATTATTTCACATCTGAAGCCTTTGATTTTGATAAAAAGACAACTGACCTGGCCTTTCAATCACAACAAAAGGTGACGTCTCATTGTAGCACTCTAAATCACACTTCAGAATAAAAGCACTGGGGAGAAATGTGTTAGGACTTAATGTCAGTTACAGAAATACCAACGGACCATGCCTTTTCATTAGTGGAAAACATACCAGCTGGCATCATTACGTAATCAAAAAATTTAAGACAGAAATTCAGGTAAAAAAACAGTGAACTGTACCACTGAATTTTCCTCCCTTCGTAACCAAGGAAATCAAGAAAAATAATATTCACGAAAAGATCAACCACAACCAAACATGGAAATCTAATGCCATAATCTCCAAAAGAGTATCCAAGGAAGAGACTAGCTCTTAATCCTACTCCCCAGAAGGGTACTGAAATCCTGAGATAGTTCCTCAATACTTCAAAATTTGACAAGAATGTCTCTTCTGACCTCAGCAAAGTTCTTAAAAATGACCTGAGCTGCAGAGAAATGATAACAGAGAATTAACAGTACAAGTTGAGCCACTTGCATGGAAGCATAGGCTACTAGACTCCATGGTAAATTGAGGAACCATCTAGAGGGTATTACCCTATGCTTCATTAAGGGGAACAACCTCAGACACAGGACAGAAAACAAAGTTTAAGAAAAAGGAACAGAAGCCAGTTCCTCCAAGCAAGATTGCACACAACTTCAGCCCACCATGCCCCCAGGCCACAGATAAAGGATGGAACAGAAAACCTAAGCCTTCAAGCTGCAGCTGGAGGATCAAACAAATATGTATCAGATAATGGAGGAAAAACTGAATTCACTCACACTGTCAGAGGGGGTGGTCTACAGAACAGCTCTCTTAAACAGGAGTAATGTGAAGAGTAGCAGCATGTCAAGCTTAAACTATCCAGGGGAAAAAAAAACAAAACACAGCAAGAAAACAAAATGATGAAGAACTCGGTTTCATAGAAAACATACACCAAGGAACATTCCCAAGTACTTTGTCCAAAGGATAAGTTAATGAGAGTAAGATTATTTACAAATCAGTAAACAAAAAATTAAAACCCTCAAAGTCTAGACAATAAAACAGAATTAAATATAAAGATATGATAAACTTAATGAAACAAATTAAGAAATATACCAAAACGCCATTTTTGAAGAAATTAATACATTAGAAACAGCAAGAAAGAGAATAGATATAATTGAAAATGAAATTAAGGCCATAGAATAAAGAAGATAATCACAGTAGGTATGGAGGATAAAAAAATAAAACTAATTAATAGCAGATAATAGGTATGGAAGAGAAAGTTCTTATTGTATTCTAAAGAGAAAATCCTTGAAGAAGCAAATTCTACAAATGGTGAAAGAACAAATGATTTAAATTTATATTAGGATATTAGGAGGATATGTTTTTAAATGAAATTAAGGAAACAAAACTACAGGTTGTTAAGATATATCATGTTCTAGGAAATTTTGGTACAGTTCATTGGCATGGAACCACATTATGGTTAATCAATTTCAACAATAAAGAATTCTTCAAGCTTAGAGGCAGTAAAAGAACTCAGAGCTCTGGTAATCTACAACCTGTTGAAAAGAAAGAAGATGAGGGGAAAGGAGGGATAAGAAAAGGAAGAGAAGAGAATAGAGAAGGGAAAGAAAGAGAAGGGAAGAGAAAAGAGAAGGAAAGAGAACGAACGGAAGAGAAGAGAGGAAAGAGCAAAGATAGATAAGGAAAAACAATTGCTTAGAAGATAACATCCAGCCAACCAATAGATAAATCACAATGAAGATCTCAGCAATAGAAAGGCTGTGAAATGACTGGGGGTGAGCACTGAGCCATTTAAATATAGTACAAATAAAAATAACAATGGGAATTAGTGTTTGAAAATAGAATATAAATATTACAAATCTTAGTGTAAATAAATGCAACTAATAAAATCTTGAATGATGGACAAATGCTAATTAATACTGGGTAAAAATTTAAATGTTAAGTTTAAAAATGAATCTAATATTTCATCTCTTTCCTTTTTAAAAAAAAGTTTTATTGAGCTATATTCACATACCATACAATCCATCCAAAGTGTACAATTATGGCTTTTAGTATAATCACAGTTGTGCATTCCTCACCACAGTCAATTTTAGGACATTTTCATTACTCCAAAAAGAAAAATCCCATACCCCTTCTTCACTTGTCAACACTCAATCCCTCTATCCTTCCTTATCCCTACATAAATATTACTCTATTGCTGTCTCTATAGATTTTATTTATATTTACATTTTCTATAAATGGAATCATACAATATATAGTAATTTGTGTCTGGTTTCAGTTAGCATGTTTTTAAAAAAATTTTTTTTAATTAGAGATGTTGTAGGTTTACAGAAAAGACATTTGAAATCTACAATGTTCTCATATACCCCCCTATTGACACTTAGCATTGGAGTGGTACCTTTGTTACAACTGACAAAAATATATTAAAATAGTACTATAAACTATAGTCCATAATTTACATTAGGTGTATTTTTTCCCATATACCATCCTATTATTAATACCTTGCATTAGTGTCATGCATTTGTTATAATTTGTGAGAACATCACTATAGTTGTACCATTAACCTCAGCCCATCATCCACAACACGGTTCACTGTGTTATACAATGCCATATTGTATCTTCTAACTTTCATTCTAGTAGCACACATGACTGAAAACTTCCCCTTTCAACCATACTCACATGCACAATTCAGTGCTGTTACACTCACAATAATGTGCTATCACCACAATCCTTTTTAAAACCTTTACAATCAACCTAAATAGAAATTCTGTGCAAATTAAGCATCAACACCCCATTCTCTACCAACAATCTATCCACTGGTAATGTATATTCTAGATTCTAACTCGATGAGTTTACTTACTATACTTAGTTCATATCAGTGAGATCATACAGTATTTATCCTTTTGTGCCTGGATTATTTCACTCTGCCTAATGTCCTCAAGGTTCATCCATCTTCTCACATGCATCAGGACTTCAATCCTCTTTCCAGGTAAATAATATTCCATCATATGTATATGATGGACCTTTGGGTTGCTTCCGTCTTTTGCCAATTGTGTATAATGCTACTATGAACATGTGTGTGTGTGTGTGTGTGTGTGTGTGTGTGTGTACACATGCATGCATGCATGCAAATATCTGTTTGATTCTCCGCTTTCAATTCTTCTGGGTATACCTAGTAGTGGGATTGCTGAATCATATGGTAATTCTATATTTAGCTTCCTGAGGAACTCCCAAACTGTCTTCCACAGCAGCTGCAACATTTTACATTCCCACCAGCAATGAATGAGTGTTCCTGTTTCTTCACATCTTCTCCAAAGCTTGCAATTTTCTGCTTCTTTAAAAAATAGTAGCCATTAGAGTGGGTGTGAAATGATATCTCATTGTGGTTTTGATTTGCATTTCCCTGATAGTCAGTGATGTTGAGCATCTTTTCATGTGCTTTTTAGCTATTTGTATATCCTCTTTGGAGAAATGTCTATTAAAGTTTTTGCCCATTTTTAAATTGGGTTGTTTGTCTTTTTATTGTTAAGTTGTAGGGTTCCTTTATATATTCTGGATATTAAACTCTTATCGGACAGGTTTCCAAATATTGTCTCCTATTGAGTAGTTTGTCTTCACTTTCATTACATGCACAAAAATTTTAATTTTGAGGAGGCCCCATGTATCTATTATTTTCTTTCCCTGCTTGTGCTTTGCATATGAAGTCTGAGAAACCATTGCCTAATACAAGGTCCTGAAGATGTTTCCCTATATTTTCTTCTAGGGGGTTTATAGTACTGGCTCTTATATTTAGGTCTTTGACCCATTACGAGTTAATTTTTGTTTATTGTTTGAAATAGGGGTCCTCTTTCATTCTTTTGCATATGGATGTCCAGTTTTCCCAGCACCATTTGAAGAAACTATTCTTTCTTGATTGAGTAGTGGACTTAGCAGACTTGCCAAAAATCAATTGGCCGTAGGTATGTGAGTTTATTTTTGAACTCATAATTTGATTCTATCAGTTGATATATCTATTGTTATGCAAGTACCATGCTCTTTTGACCACTGTAGCTTTGCAATATGCTTTAAAGTCAGGATGTGTGAGTCCTTAAACTTCATTCTTCTTTTTCAAGATGTTTTTGGCTTTTGGGGGACACTTACCCTTCTAAATAAATTTGATAATTGGCTTTTCCATTTCTGCAAAGTAGGCTGTTGGAATTTTGATTAGGATTGCATTGAATTTTAAATTATTTTGGGTAGGATTGACAGCTTAGCTATATTTAGTCTTCCAATCCATAAACCCAGAATGTCCTTCCATTGATTTAGGTTTTCGTTGATTTCTTTTAGTAATGTTTTGTAGTTTGCTATATCCTTGGTTAAATTTATTCCTAGATATTTGATTCTCCTAGTTGCTATTGTAAACGAAAATTTTTTTCAGCTTGCTCATTACTAGTGTATAGAAACACTACTGATGTTTGCCTGCTGATCTTGTACCCCGTCACTTTGCTGAATTTGTTTATTTTGCTTATTTCTAGAGTTTTGTTGTAGATTTTTTTAGGACTTTATATATATAGGATCATGTCATATGCAAATAGTGAAAGTTTTACTTCTTTCCTTCCAATTTGGATGACTTTTATTTCTTTTTCTTACCTAATTTCTCTGGCTAGAACTTCCTGTACAATGTTGAATAACAGTGGTGATAGTAAGCACCTGTGTCTTTTGCATTCAGTCTTTCACCATTGACTTATCTGTGGGTTTTTCCTATATACCCTTTATCACGTGTGGAAGTTTTCTTCTATTCCTATCTTTTGAAGTTTTTTTTTTTTTTAAATCAAGAAAGGATGTGAATTTTGTCTAATGCCTTTTCTGTGTCAATTGAGATGATCATGTATGTGTTTTTTTTCTCCTTTGTTTTATTAATGTGATGTATTACAACAATTGTTTTATGTTGAACCATGCTTGCATACCTGGGATAAAACCCACTTGAACATGGTGTATAATTCTTTTTCAGGTGATGCTGGATTCGATTTACAAGTATTTTGTTGAGAATTTTTTGCATCTATATTAAAATGAAAAATTGTATTTTGGGGCACCATGGTTAGGTGCATAAATATTTATGACTGCAATTTCTTCTTGGTGGATTGCCCCTTTTATTATTATATAGTGTCCTTCTTTGTCTCCTATAAAAGCTTTTGATTTAAAGCCAATTATGTCCAATATTAGTATAGCTACCCCAGCTCTTTTTTGGTTACAATTTGCATGGAATATTTTTTTTCCATCCTTTCACTTTCAACATTTGTGTTTTTGGGTCTAAGGTGACTCTTTTGTAGACAGTCTATAGAAGGAACATGCTTTTTTATTTATTCTGCCAATCTGTGTCTTTTGATTGGGGAGTTTGATCCATTAACATTCAGTGTTATTACTGTAAAGTCAGTAATTACTTCTGCCATTTTGTCCATTGGTTGTATATGTCATTTTTTTTTCTCTCTTTTCCTTTACTGCAAACTTCTTTTCTGTAGAGTTGATCTTTGTGATGTATCAACTTATCCCTTTCTCATTTCTGTTTCTGTATATTTTTAAAATACTTTCTTTGTGGTTACCTTGGGGTTTGTTATACAACCTAGATCTGTAACTTACAAATTTGAAAAGATACCAACTTAGCTTCAGTAGCATACATATTCTCTGTTTCCATATCCCCTCTTTATGTTATTTTTTTCCCACTTTATTACTTTATATTTTGCATTTCTGTTATCAGAAAATGGCTTTTTCTTGTTCAATTGTATTCTGATTATTACGCAAATTAAAAAGTAGAGTTGTATATTGAGGACAAAGTTGTATATTGGGTTTCATATTTACCCTTTTAGTTACCTTTACTGATGATCTTCATTTCATCACACTACTCCAAGCCACTCTCTCCTATCTTTTCCTTCTCAACCAGCAGAACTCCCTTTAGTAATTCTTGTAGGGCAGGTGTCCTGTTAACAAAACTCTCTGTTTCTGTTTATCTGTGAATACTTGAAATGTTCTATCATGTTTGGAGGACAGTCTTGATGGATAAAGAATTTTGGGCTGGTAGTTTTTCTCTTTCCGTACCGTAAATATATCATATCGCTGCCTTCTCACCTCCATGGTTTCTGATGAGACATCGGCAATTAGTATTATTGAGGATCCCTTGTATGTGAAGACTTGCTTTTCTCTTGCTGTTTTCAGAATTCTGTTTATCTTCAGAATTTTACATTTTGATGAGTATATGTCGCAGAGTAGGTCTATTAGGATTTATTCTGTTTGGGGTACATTGATCTTCTTGGACATGTATATTTGTATCTTTCATAAGAGTTGGGAAATTTTTGGACATCATTTCCTCAAATACTCTTTCAGCCCCTTTTCTTCTTCTGAGACACCCACAATGCATGTTTGTCCACTTCATGCTGTCACTCAAGTCTCTGATACACTGCTCTCTTTTTCTATTCTTGTCTATCGCTTCAGCTGACTGTATGATTTTGAATATTCTGTATTCTAGTTCATTGATTCTTTCTTCTGCCTCTTCAAATATGGCGTTGTATGCCTCTAGTGAATCTCTACTATTGTGCCTTTCATCCCCATAGTTTATGTTTCTTCTTATACACTCAAATTCTTTTTTATGCTCATACATTATCTTAATATCCTTTATCTCTTCATGCCTGTTTTCCTTTATCTCCTTAAACTGATTTAGGAGATTTGTTTGAACATCTTTGGTTAGTTGTTCCTATTTCTGAGCATCCTCTGAAATTTCAGTTTTTTCCCTTGGCTGAGTTTCTTAGCATGGCTTGTAATTTTTTGCTGATGTCTAGACATCTGATTATCTTGATGAGTTAACTCTGAAAGTCCATTTCTCCCTTTTGTCTAGGGTTGATTGGCTTTGTGTTAAGGCTCTTCTTTGACCTTGGTCCAACATATTCTAGACCTTTAGAAGAGCCAATGCTTAACTGTTTAGATTTTCTCAGCTCTTCATCATTTGATTCTTGCCCTGCATATGCAGTGCAATTTTTAAGACTGCATTTTTTATGCAATTGTTTCACCCCAGGAGAGAGCTTCCTTTCCTCTGCACCTTTTCCAGTTATCTTGATCTGTTCCATTTGTTTCTGTGCAGACTTTTCTCCCCAGCTTCTAAGATTTGTTTAAATTCTCTCCCTCACTCAGTGCTCTGTTTTCTTTACACTTCTCAGTTCTGGAACCCTCCTGTGTAACAGCAGTTAAGTTTAACCCCATTTAGGTTTTATTTCATTTTTTTCTGTGAGGCTTTTCTGCCTCCAGTTTCCACCCCATTAGAGTATCCTACCCTGGGGAGCCAGATTGGTCAATCCAGAAAAGTAGGTCACTTCAGAAAAGTCTGTTTTGCCTAAGGTGTCCAGCCAAATGAAACTGGACTGAGTGAGGCCACAACAGTTCTTACCAGCCTTTTCATAACACTCCCCACCCCATGGGCCCTTTCGTATGCAGCACCTGTGTCTCTGTGGACTTAGGTCCCTGTTCCTGGAATAAGCATGTAGTCCTGACTCACTGCCATGAGTTTGTCATCTCAGTGCATATTGGGAGGGAGTTGGGCTGTGCTGCCTCCGTGTGACTCCCAAGCCGGTGGGACCAACAGGGAGGGGAGTGGGGACTGACTGGCATCAGGACGGACTTCTCCTACATGTGATTTTTGTTTCTTTGATTCAACATTTGTGGAGTCCTTCTCTAGTCTCTACCATCTTCCAGCATTGTAACCAAGTGGAGTTTGTCCTTTTGTTCACGAAACCTCTGTGGTGGCTCTTTCGGGGGATGTCTTATGTTTCCATGTTGACGATGTCACACCATCTCATTTTTCTTAACAGTCACATTCTTACAAATAGTGATAAAGATCAACATTGGAATGACTGTGCTAGACATGGAAATCCAATTTGAATAAGATATGGCCCATGCCTTCCATGATTTATAAACGTTTGACAAAAATATCTATGATATCTGAACATTTTATTAGATGTTTTACATTAGTGTCATTACAGAAGCTCATGTCTTAATATGAAAAAGGTATTGATCCAGGTGCTTTACAAATATATCTGAGATTCCATGAAACAGGTCTATAAGAAAGGTACATTTTTATCCTCATATTGTTTTATGAGGAAGAAATATTTATCTCAAGTTTATTAACTTTAATTTAACTTCCATTTCTTTTTGTGTGTTAAATTCAAGTGAAATTAAATGGAATAGATTTTTGCAAAAGAAAAAGTGAAAAATGGGATTCAATTTCAGTTCAATTATTAATTAGCTGTGTGACCTTACATGCAGCCTAACTATTCTATGTCTCAGACCAGAGAGATGGTGCTTGTAATTCTCATATCACTCTCATTTTCTTCCTCGGCTTATAAAGCACCTAGATTTTAGCAGGCCATGTAACTTTCCAGAATAAGGACTATAATTCCCAGCTTCCTAACAGCTGGATGTGACCATGTGATACAATGAGTTGTAAGCAGATTTTGTAAAAGTTCTGAAACATGTCCTTATAGGGAGCAAGTATATGTCCCCACTCCCCTTCCTCGCCACCACCATCCTGCTGCTGTGAATGACATGATGCGGGTGGGGGAGGGGGGAGAACGGGACTCATTCCCCTGAGGCAGGAACAGAGACCTGGAGGCAGCCTGGATCTCCAATGATTATGGAGCTACCACACCAGCTCTGGCCTGCTCAAAAGTGGATTTTACAGGAGGAAGAAATGAATGTCTATCTTACTTAAACCACTAGTTTTTGCATTTATGTTACAGCTAATCTAATCTTCACAAATAAAAACGCTTTTCCTTTTTACTTTTTTAAAGCAGTCCAAGTCCTTTATCCATATTCAAATAATCAACCAGTAACTTCTCTGGTTAAAGCAGGAGTATTGAACAAAGCCACATTTTACCAATGAGTATGAAGAAACTCAAAGAAGAAATAACTTGCTAGCAAAGAGAAAAGCTCAGATCTGTGATAGCTGGATAAGTAAAAAATATTCAATATAATTCTTTAGCTGGAAAATGGTTAGTATAGTCTTCAATAAAGAAAAAAAAAACTGTTTATTAATATCACGTCACTCAAGCAAATTTAAGTTATTCTGACCATGAAAAGTCTTTGTTAAAATAACTTGCTGTTGCGCTAATCTCAACAACAAAAACTTATTCTCTACTCCCAGGAACTTTCCCAGCATTGCCTGCAGTAAGATATGAGGGATGTAACCATATAGTCTCATAATCAGTATCTTGACAAACAAGCCTGAATGAGGGGAGGACCTGAAGATAACAAGGAGATGCTGACCAAACAGCTTTCTTCTATTTTTTTTTTTTTTTCCTTTCTGCTTTCTTCTGGCTTCTGGCCATTTGTCTGTTTGGGGTTATAAAAGCCCAAATAATTCTACTCACTCTGAACTGGTCTTGGAAAGCTTTTTTTCCCCTCCACTTCCTTGTTGATGCATCTTCAAGAAACTTACCTTCTCACCAAAGCAAAGAGACTTGTTTCTGTTTGATGTGGGATCAGGTGGGCCTGACTATTTAGAACCGTGTTTTCTAATGGTAACATCTGGACCTGGATCATTCTAGCATCTTCAGGTACTTGCTGGCAACACAAACCTGTCATTTTGAGCCCATCTCCCTGTTTATCCCACATTTTCTTCATCCCTGAATCTTCCTTAGCTCAAAAAGAATAAAAGCATTTTTTTTCCTTGTCAGATGTGGAGAACTGTGAAAATATTTTAGTCATGCAAAAATGAGAAGACCAAAAAGATAATGTACTTCAATTTCAAAAGATGAAATATAATTTTTGACCAAGAGGGAAATAGAGTAATGAAAGGATGAGGTCGGAGAGAAACCAACGGCCAATTCTAGGGACTCCTATAGCTATCTCCTTCTTCTGATTGCCTCCAAACATTTGACTCCAGTCTGGTCTCACTCCCCATCTCCAAGAGGATGCTGGAAATTCAAAAACATTCATTCAATAAATAGTGACAAAGATCTACACAGAAGCCACTGTGCTAGACACTGGGAATCCAATATGAACGAGACATAGTTCCTGTCTTCCAAGTTTTAAAATCTTCTGACAAAAATAACCAAGACATTGAACATTTTATTAAATGTTCTACATTAGCATCATCACAGCAGCTCACAGCCTAGTATTAAACAGGCATTCATCAAGGTGTTTTCCATGCATATCATGGATTCTATGCAACAGACCTATAAGAAAGGCATATTATCCTTATTTTACGTATAAGGAAATTGAGATACATAGTAGTTGATGACTTATCAAGGTTACACAGTAATTTGTTTATGTTCTCTAAGGCTCACAACTAGGAAGAAGGCATGGGTATTAGTACTTTTATAATACAATAAATATTACAACTAATTGTTGGCAGAGGTATGGGGAAATGAACACACAGAGATGAGTACTGGGAATGTAAGCTGATACAATTTTTGTAGAAGAAATACACAGCGAGATTTAGAGATAAAATGGCTTATTTCAAATCTGGTGGGTATTAAAACTCAAATATGAATGCAGGTAAAGTGATCTCCAAGTTGAACCATTTCTAAAACCCTACAGTGTAACAAGTGCTATGATATGGGTAAGTAGAGGACCCAACTCAAATATGAATGCAGGTAAAGTGATCTCCAAGTTGAACCATTTCTAAAACCCTACAGTGTAACAAGTGCTGTGATATGGGTAAGTAGAGGACCCTACGGAACCCAAGGAGAACAGCTGAGGAAGGGGGTAGGGAAGTATTCATTAAATCCTTAATGGAAGAGATGTCCAAAGTGAGCCCAAGAGAGTGATTAGATTGTGGGGGAAAGGTTTTCCATGTTGGGAGAACCAAATGCAAAACCCTGCAGAGGCAGGTGAGAACTCGCCTCCTTTGGGGAATGGATTGCAGGCTGGAATGGGAGGGGTGCAGTGGAGAAAGATGTAGCTGGAAATGACATCTCTATTTGCTGACATCTTAGTCTCCAAACGGTTGTAATAAAGCCAATCATTCTTTTAAATTCTCTCCTCTTCCTGGCTTCTTTGGCTTTGTTATTTCCTTTATAATCTGGGTTCTGAGTCTTAAAATCAGCTCTGAATATTTCCCTTTCCCTTGCCTCTCCATTCAACTCATCACATTATTAAATTATCTGATATCCATCCCATTTTTGTTATTCTCATTACCACAACTTTGGGAACAGTATTGTTTACTTCAAAACTAGATAACAGCAACATCCTACCAGCCTACAATTTTTCTCCCACCTTCCTACAATGACATACAAGATCACAGGGTCTCATGAGCAGAGGGCAAACCTAGCTGACTGCAGGCTAGAAACTCTGATAAATGTGGTATTGAAGCCCTTGGTTCAAATTCTCCAGGGGAATTTGGCTGGCTGGAAATTCCACCAAGAGCCAAAGATGAAGTAGAAGCAGAAATTCTTCTGACCTCTGAAATCCTCAGTTCTGGCTTTTTAAGTCTGGCAACTGATGGCATAAGAAGAATTACCCACATTGGTGAAGGTAATCTCCTTTGTTGATTATAGATTCAATCAATTAATTGTAGATACAAATCCCATCTATGAAACAACTTTACCGTAGCAAGTTGGCCAATGTTTAATCAAACAACTGGACACCATAACCTAGCCAAGACAACACATGAAATTAACTGTCACATACACATTTACACACAGTAAAAAAGCACTAAACATGTGGAAAGACATTCAGCCTTACTAGCAACCAAAATAAATTCAGATAACAATGGGATAAAGTTTTTACCTCTTAAACTTTGAAAGATTAAAAAGATTGGTACTACCCATTGTTGGCAATAGTGTGACATGCACGCAGATTGCTTTGGCAGACTGCTTTGTTTATAATGTACATAACAGCTTCATTATTGACACTAGTATTTTCATAACTTGAAGTCACATTCAATGTTTTCTCTAACTCTGCCTCCTTCTCCTTCCATCCCCATCCCTACCACCCCTCATACCTATGACGAACTTCAGAACATTCAAACATTCGTAAAATGACCTTTCAATTTCTGGTTTTATTTTAATACTTTTAGGAATCTCTGGCTTAATCTGTGATCTTACTTAAGCTAGTGAAAATTGCCCTTTACAAAATATGTTAACTACTATACCACAAAATGGTAATAACTTGATATTCCCTCTTTCCCTTTATACAGAGCCTTGCACTTTAAATGATTCTGATACCAATTATTAAATAATTTTAATAATTTTAAATAATTAAATAATTTTAGTGTTTTTATATTTCCTTAGAAAAAGCAGTCATTTTGAATCCTTACTGCAAAGACATAAATACAATTTTAAGTACAAAAGATGCAATACAGTCTAAAATCTAAATAAATATAAACAATGACGGTAAGCTATTTAAAAGGTCAAGATCACTAGCAACCATGAGGCTATATATTTAATTATTAGTTATTCTTTCTATATATTTCTGTTCCAAATTATTCATCCAGATGACTGCTGCTGACGTCTAATTCTCAGAGTTTGAGAATGTATTCCCAAATGCCAGCCTCATTCCAGACAGTCAGCATGGAATGACAATTGAAATTTTGATGACTAAAATCTTCAGCAGCAATACTACTGCAGATTAAATGACTAAAATCATAGATCCCTTTCCAACTCTCAGTGTCTACGCAAATAGAAATTTTTCAAGAGTCCTTACTGGCAAATTATTTGATTTAGGTTGACATTATCTTAATTCCACATTCATATTTCTTCTCAATTTCTGAATCAGTTTGTTTAATAAACATTCTTAAATACGAAGCAATTCATTTGGGCAGGTATTTCTTAAGTGCTTGCTACTTGCAATGCTCTGTGATAGGCACCCGTATACTTTTCTAGAAATAAACCAAACATATTTGTATGCAATCACCCTTGGGGAAGGAAGGGAAATATTTCTGTGGGATTTCCTCAGAAGCTTTCTTCTAGGTGACGGGTCACCTTGCCCCCTAATCATTCTCCACGGCTATGTCAGAGGAAAATGGGGCTGTCTCTTCTACATTCTGCACATTTTTATAGATTCTTCACCTCCTCTCAACAGAAAGAAGATAATTTTTCAGAGCAAATGGCCGCATTGATATTCATGGGATAAAAGGTTTGTAGCCGAATAGCAACTCCCTGCTAATGTAAATTTCATACACAGTTTCCAAAAGGTTAAACAATGCTGCTGAGCTCTACTGTGCCCGGAAAGCAAATGACAGCGTAAGGCTCAACCTTGGTGCCAGGCTGAGTCCTGATGCAGAGCGTTCTCTCGTTAACAAGGTCCTGCTCTCTGCTTGGGAAAAGGTGAACATCCCTTAATGGTCTGAGTTTCCAGGAAATTAATGACTCGGCACACACACAAATAGGCTGCACTCAACTTTCTTGATCCAAACATGAAACACTACATGTAAGGGATGGGGAGAAAAGCAAAGATGGCAACTTTTTTCAAGTTTTCTTTATGAATACATATTTTAAACAACTTTCCTAAATATGCTTATTGATGACTGAATCCTGTATCCCACAAAAGATAAGTTCAAGTCTTGATCTGCGTTCCTATGGATGTGAATCCATTTGTTAATAGGGCCTTATTAGATATTATTAATTAAGGTGTGGCAAAACTGCATGAGGGTTTATCCATCGTGGCAGAATTCCGTATAAACAAAGGAAATTGGACTCGGAAGTAGAAAGAAAAGCAGAGAAGCAAGCCAAAAATCCCTAAGGATTGTGGCAAGCCAGCCCCAGAACACTATAGATTCCAAGAGAAAATATGGCCTATAGAGACCTTTTATACATCTAGCCTCCACACGGTAAACCAATAAATTCCTATTGTCTAAGTCAACCCATTTTATGGTATTTGTTATAGCAGCCTTGGCAAACTAAGACAATGCTTAATGAGTATCATCTTCGCCCATTTGTTCTTAATTTAGCACCGTGATTCCATCCCTTCGCATTCAATCTATATTTATCGTGGGTCTACTGTATGATCACAACCATTACAAGTGCTGAGGGTAAAACAATGAGGAATTCAGACATCTTCTCTGCCTTTAAGAAGCTTATATTCTGGGACAGGCAGACAATAAACAAGCTCACTTCATATTGTGATACCACTATGAAGACAAACAAAACTGGCAAATTGTATAATTAGAAGAGTTGTTGCAGAGGCATGTTTGTGGTATAAACTTTAAATAAATGTGTCATGGAAGATCTCGATGAAGAGGTGACATTTAACTGAGACTTGGATGATGAGAAGGAACCAACCATCTACAGATGTGCCAAGGCCTCCAGTTAGGAATAAACTTGCATGTCCAAGATCAAAAAGGAGGCCAGTGTGTCCAAAGCAGAGTGAGGTGCTTGACAGTAGTGGACAGGGGTTGGGTTATGGAGTGTTCCATAACCATAGAGTGGACTCGGGGTTTTATGCTACGTACAATAAGGAGGCAAGGAAGGATTTTAATCAGGTAAGAAAAGTCATCTAGGTCTTTAAAAGGTCAGTTTTACTTCCATGTACATAAAGGATTGGAGAGAAGCAAGAGTGAAAAAAAAGTAGCTGCATTGGGAGAGGATTAGAGTAGACCAGATGAGAGGGAGTGTGGGTCGGATGAACCTGACTGTAGTGTTCTGCTGTGCAGTCTATACTGCAAATGTGCCCAGACCAGGGGACAAATGGGGGCTGAAATCCAGATCTCATCCATTTTACTAAGCCCTATGCCCCAGCTTGGCAAGAGGCAGAGTGAGTCTGGAAAAGTGATCCTTTTGTGCCCACACTGAGGGGACACCTTTTTTTCCCTAAACAGGAAGATGACTCATGTGCTTGGGAAGTCCTGTAGACCCAGGACAAAAAGAGACTTGATGGAGGAGATGCTATGGAAGGAAACCTTTACAGCACTTGCTGATGGATCAGATTGGATGAGTGGAAAAAGAAGAATGAAGGGTGACCCCCAGATTTTCAGCTTGAGCATCACGGTCAGTGGTCCCAGTTCTTGAAATGGGGAAGGCAGGAAAGGAGTGGCTTTATAGGACTACAAAACCAAAAGTTTTGTTTCAAATATGTTAATTTTTCATTGTCTATTAGACATCAGTTAGCTAATCATGTATGGAGAGACTGTGAAAAAAGAAAAGAACATGAACCTTGTTGGAGGATGCCAACATTTAGAGGTCAGGCAGAGGAAAGAGAGCCAGAAAATTCAACTCTGGATTCACTCAGTGGCTAACACTCATTCATACAATGAAGCAGGGCATGAAGACCATTAGTTCCAGAAACGGCTGCCTGGTGTGTGGAGGCTGGGTGGTGCTCACTCAACATGTGTTTTATAGCCCATTTTCAATCAAGGGCCCCCATATAAATCCAGACAGTAGATCATCTACAAATTTAATTAACTGTATTTGTGCAGAATCTCAATTTGACCATAAAAATTTAATGCTTAATATAGTTTAAGGTTCAATGGCCTTTCTTTTTAAAAGGAGACAGATGAAATAGCTACAGATTAATTTTTCCGGTTATCTCCAATGTATCAGAGTTATAAAGACAACTGAGAAGAGAGTATGTTACAAGGTCCAGTCTGAATATTAGATGAAATACAGGATTTAACTACTTTCTACCAAACAAGAAGTCTTCCTTACACAAGAATTATTCTTTCACAATAACTGTTTGATCATAATAACATCTAACTAGTACCTTCTGAACCTACTCTCTCTGAAGCCAAGTATTTCATGTCCAGATGGAACAATCATATCACTTTCTAATAGCCCTCACCTTTTTTTTAAAAAAAATTCATTTTTATTGAGATATGTTCACATACCATTCACATACAAAATAAAGCATACATTCAGTTGTTTACAGTACCGTTATACAGTTGTGAATTCATCAATGAAATTAATTTTTGACATTTTCATTACCACACACACAAAAATAATAAGAATAAAATTAAAGTGAAAAAGAACAATTAAAGTAAAAAAAAGAACACTGGGTGCCCTTTTTTTTGTCCTTCCCCCATTTTTCTACTTATCCATCCATAAACTAGACAAAGGGGTGTGTGGTCCATATGGCTTTCCCAATCACATTGGCACCCCTCATAAGCCACATTTTTATACAATAGTCTTCAAGATTCATGGGTTCTGGGTTATAGTTGGATAGTTTCAGGTATTTACTGCTAGCTATTCCAATTCATTAGAACCTAAAAAGGGTTGTCTATATTGTGTGTAAGAGTGCCCACCCAAGTGACCTCTCAGCTCCTTTTGGAATCTCTCTGCCACTAAAGCTTATTTCCTTTCACATCCCCCTTTTGGTCGAGGAGATGTTCTCCATCCCACGATGCCGGGTCTAGATTCCTCCCAGGAAGTCATATTCCACGTTGCCAGGGAGATTCACTCCCCTGGGTGTCTGATCCCACGTGGGGCAGGGAGGGCAGTGATTTCACCTGCCAAGTTGGCTTAGCTAGAGAGAGAGGGCCACATCTGAGCAACAAAGAGGCCTTCGGGAGGAGGCTCTTAGGCACAGCCATAGGGAGGCCTAGTCTCTCCTTTGCAGCAACAGTCTTCCCAAGGGCAAGTCCAGTGGTAGAGGGTTCAGCCCATCAAACCATCAGTCCCCTATGTCTGTGAGCACATCAGCAACCATCAAGGTGGGGTAGCCCAACACCCCTGCATTCTCCACCAACTCCTGAAGGGGGCTCTGCATATTTTTTTTATTTTTTTTTTTTAATTACCTCTTTTTAAATCAACTATATAAAAAAAATTTAAAAAAACATTTCAAATAAACCATAACAAGGGAGTAAGAAAAAGACAACTAACCTAAGATGATTACTTTACTTCCAACATGTTCCTACTCTACCCCAAGAAAATAACCTAACATAGCAACATTTCTGTGAACTTGTTTGTTCCTACCATACCCATCAGAAATTAACAGACCATAGTCATTCCTGGGCATTCCAAGAATGTTAAATTCACCCACGATAGCTTATCTGTTTTTATTGGGTTATCATTCCCCCTTCCTTAATTGTTCTCTATTGCTAGTTCCCCTACATTCTACATTATAAACCATTTGTTTTACAGTTTTCAATGTTCACATTAGTGGTAGCATATAATATTTCTCTTTTTGTGCCTGGCTTATTTTGCTCAGCATTATGTCTTCAAGGTTCATCCATGTTGTCATATGTTTCATGACATCATTCCTTAATAGCCACGTAGTATTCCATTGTGTGTATATACCACATTTTATTTATACATTCATCTGTTGAAGGACATTTGCATTGTTTCCATCTCTTGGCAATTGTGAATAATGCTGCTATGAACATTGGCGTACAGCTATCTGTTCATGTGACTGCTTTCAGATCTTCCAGGCATATACCGAGAAGTGCAATCACTGGATCGAAGGGTAACTCTATATCTAGTTTTCTAAGGAACTGCCAGACTGACTTCCAGAGTGGCTGAACCATTATACAGTGCCATCAACAATGAATAAGAGCTCCAATTTCTCCACATCCTCTACCAGAATTTGTAGTTTCCTGTTTGTTTAATGGCAATCATTCTAATTGCTGTGAGATGGTATCTCATTGTGGTCTTAATTTGCATCTCTCTAATAGCTACTGAAGCTGAACATTTTTTCACGTGTTTCTTGGCCATTTGTATTTCCTCTTCAGAGAACTGTGTCTTCATATCTTTTGCCCATTTTATAATTGGGCTGTCTGTACTATTGGCATTGAGTTGTAGGATTTCTTTTCATATGCAAGATATCAGTGTTTTGTCAGTACATGGTTTCCAAAAATTTTTTCCCATTGAGTTGGCTGCCTCTTCACCTTCTTGACAAATTCATTTGTAGCCCCTCACCTTTGAATACAGACAGGCACTGTGTATATTTGCTAATAATAATGGGGAAAAAAACCACCCTGCAATAATTTGGACCAAACTCATAAATATTTATAAGGCCTATATTTATATGGGTGAATTCATTCACATTTTTCAAGTCTTCTAATTTAAGATGAGCTGTCATAAAGAGCACTAGACCTGAATTTCATTTGGCTTTTTCATTAGCTGTTTGTGTGACTTTGGGCAGATCACTTGCCATCAGTTTCTTCTTCTGTAAAAGGGGGATAGGAATGCCTACTCTGGCTATTTCTTCACGGGAGAGTTGAGCAAGCTAAATGAAATCAGCATATGTGGCTAGGAAAAGAGAATTCAGGTACATTATAAATTTAGTGTAATTCCAAAATATCTTACCCTGTAATTGCTTGTATACCCAGACATTAAATGTGTCCGGCAGATCTGACACAAACACAACAAAAAACCTGTGTACTTCCACACTAGCACTTAATAATCACTAAATACTAGTTTTTTCTGTCCCTCCCTCCTTCAGTGCTTTCTTGAAGAGACTTCAGAGATTACCTTGTTCAAACTTCATGTTTTAAATATGGAGAAACCAAGGCCAAGAAGACTGAAATAAGGGGCTTAAAATAAATACAGCATTTTAAAACCTGTGTTTCACAGAGCTGAGTCCAGCTATAGGGATATTAAGGGAGAGACAGAGAAGATACAGCCTCCATTCAATCAGAGTAGATATGTTTTTAGGGTGTTATATACTCCAGTTCTATATACAATTCATTAGAAAAAAAGGGTTTCATTCTGCAAACACAATGATGGTATATTCTAAAGCAATTCTTGGTTTATGAGTGTTGACAAACTGGCTTGGCTAAATCCCAATTGCAGACTATATTTGACAGGGCATGTGGTCAAGACTTGACTTGTCATCAGGCAGGTCACAGTTCTACAGTTCACCTGGCCCCACAGCATCCCTTGAGCTTACACCAGCCTACTTCTGTCATGTTAACTGCCTGGCTCCAGAACTGCCCTCAGCCATCCACCCCAGCCCTTACATTTTGGAGAAATCTTATGGTTCAATTGCTTAAGTTTTTCTTTCCCATTAGGATGCCAGTTTGGCTGCTATAAAGTAAAACGACAGCTTAAATGACATAGTTTCTCTCTCTCTCTTACATAGGAGTTGAAGCGTAAGCAGTCCGGGGCTGAAGCAGTGTCTCCACGTTGCCTGGGAACAATGCTGCCCTACCATCTTCAACATGCAGGTAAGCAGTCATGGGCCCAGATCAAACTACAGATTCCTGAAGGGAGAAGGGGAGAATGGCTACTGGGAGATACCTCATAGAGTTTCTGTTACATGATTTCAATTAGATTTCAAACTCCGAAGGCAGAGACAATGAGATAAACTTCTTCCTACCCTACATGGTGCTGTTATGTGCAAAATCTGTGTAGGTAGCTGCTTAAACACATGTTTACTGTGAGAAAAGAAAAGGGAAAGAAAAGATTGTAGGTAGGAAAAGCAGGTTGAGTCTGAGGGAGCAATTCCATTTTGAACATGGTCTTAGATTCTGATGGCTGCTGCAAGTCACCACAAACGTGGTGGCTTAAAACAGGAATTTAATTCTCTCAGTTGTTGA
Source organism: Choloepus didactylus (assembly GCF_015220235.1). Classification (NCBI taxonomy): domain Eukaryota; kingdom Metazoa; phylum Chordata; class Mammalia; order Pilosa; family Megalonychidae; genus Choloepus; species Choloepus didactylus. Next base: position 16,616,286 of record NC_051317.1, on the reverse strand, counting down.
AACCAGAAATCAGAAATGAGGGTGTTAGCAGGGATATGCTCTCTCTAAAGGATCTTGGGGGAGAATCTTTCCTTGCCTCTTCCAGCTTTGGGTGGTTCCAGGCCTTCCTTGCCTTGAGGTTACATATAACTCCAAACGCTGTCTCTGTCTTCTCATGGCCCTCTTCTCTGTTTCTCTGTATGTATCCTCTCCTCTTCTTATAATGACAATAATCATAAGATTTAGAGACCATCCTAAATCCAATATGAGTTCTTATCAAGATCTTTCATGATATCTTCAAAGACCCATTCACAAATAAGGGTGCGTTCATAGGTACTGGGGGTTAGCACTTGAACATATCTTTTTTTCAAGCTATTATAGACATGTTTAACTTGAAATGCCTAGTAGATATCAAATAGAAAAGTCAACTTGGCAGGTGTATTGTCCAGTCTGCAGTACAGGAGCAAAGACTGGGCTGGGGATAGAAATTTAGGAAGTAACCAATATGTGGATGATATCTAGAGCTGAGATGAGAACTTTGGGGAAGTAGCTGTAGAGAGAGAAGAAGGGAGATCCAAGAATGGGCCTTGCATTAGTATTTAGAGGTTGAGGAGATGAAGAGAAACCAGCAAACAAACTGAGAAAATAGCATCCTTAGAGGTAAGAAGAGACAAAGGATGCTATTTCAGATGCCAAGAAAGTGTTTCAGTAAGTTAGTGTTCAATTGTGTCTAATGCTGCTGGTAGGTACAAAATAAGAAATTTATCAACATTTTATTTAACAAAGGGACATCATAGCTTTATTAGATTGTTGAAGGGCAAAGCATGATTGGAGAATACTCAAGAAACAAGGAAAGGAGAAGTGGAGAGGGAAAAATAGAGACAATTCTTCTAGGGAATTTTGTTGCCAAGGGAAACAAACAAAACACAAAATGGAATGTAACTGACAAGGAAAGTGGGGATCAAGAAAGCTTATTTTAAGATGTGAGAAACAGTAGGATGTTTCATTACTAAAAAGAATGATCCATTGGAGAGAGAGAATTTAATGATGTAGGAGACGGAAGAAACAATGTAGTGATGTCCTAGAGTAGGCGAAAATGATCATATCAAATGCACAGGTGATAGAACTGGCTTTAGATAGGGTTGTGTGTTGACAGGTCAACCTTGGTCAGAGTTGGGAAGGCAGAGTATATGGGTGTTGATACTGGCAAATGGGCATATGTGGTGGAGGGACCTACCAAGGGTCTTTTTTCTTGTTTCAATTTTCTGTGGGGAATAGGAACAAGATCATCTTTGAGAGTGAGGATGGGGAAGAAGGTGGAATTTTTGAAGAAGAAAAATGAGGTATAAAATGGTTATTGAGAAAATGGAAGTGTGAATGGACTAGAAAAGCATAGTATGTTTGCTTGGCAACATCAAGAGTCCCTTTGAGACTTATGATCATGAATTTAAAGCGTGACGAATCAGCATGGTGTTGTGTTTTATTCTAGCCATATTCAGTTGCACAGATGCAGGCATAAGGAAGTGAGAATGAGTCAAGAGTGCATGAAAGTTAATGACTATAATGACTGAACTTAAAATTTAAGAAGAGGCCCCTTTTAGGATGTGCCTCTGGAGCGGCCCCACTCACCCCCGCACCCTCCTTGGACTTTGGTGTTTTCTTATGAGGCCCCTGTTTCTACTTGGGGTTGTGATTACTTGGTTCCATCTCTTTATTCCTCCTCAACTGTGAGCTCAGACCTGGGATTTCACAGACCAGCCAGATTTCAAAAAATTAAAATACAAAACCAAATCGGGGAGGTGGGGCAAGATGGCAGACTGGTGAGCTGTATGTTTTAGTTACTCCTCCAGGAAAGTAGGTAAAAAGCCAGGAACTCCGTGGACTGGACACCACAGAGCAATCTGTCTTTGGGCATACTTCATACAACACTCATGAAAACGTGGAACTGCTGAGATCAGCGAAATCTGTAAGTTTTTGCGGCCAGGGGACCCGCGCCCCTCCCTGCCAGGCTCAGTCCCGGGGGAGGAGGGGCTGTCAGCTCCAGGAAGGAGAAGGGAGAATTGCAGTGGCTGCTCTTATCGGAAACTCATTCTACTGATTCAAACTCCAACCATAGATAGACTGAGGCCAGACACCAGAGACTCTGAGAGCAGCCAGCCCAGCAGAGAGGAGACAGGCATAGAAAAAAAACAACACGAAAAACTCCAAAATAAAAGCAGAGGATTTTTGGAGTTCTGGTGAACACAGAAAGGGGAAGGGCGGAGATCAGGCCTTGAGGCGCATATGCAAATCCCGAAGCAAGGCTGATCTCTCTGCCCTGGGCACCTTTCCTTAATGGCCCTGGTTGCTTTGTCTATTAGCATTTCAATAACCCATTAGATCTCTGAGGAGGGCCGTTTTTTGTTTTTTTTTTTTTTTTTTTTAAATCCTTTTTGCTTTTTCTAAAACAATTACTCTAAGAAGCTCAATACAGAAAGCTTCAAAGAATTGAAATTTGGGCACGTCAAGTCAAGAGCAGAACTAAGAGAGCTCTGAGACAAAAGGCAATAATCCAGTGGCTGAGAAAATTCACTAAACAACACAACTTCCCAAGAAAAGGGGGGTGTCCGCTCACAGCCACCATCCTGGTGGACAGGAAACACTCCTGCCCATCGCCAGCCCCATAGCCCAGAGCTTCCCCAGACAACCCAGTGTGACGGAAGTGCTTCAAATAACAGGCACACACCACAAAACTGGGCGTGGACATTAGCCTTCCCTGCAACCTCAGCTGAATGTCCCAGAGCTGGGAAGGGGGAGCAGTGTGAATTAACAGAGCCCCATTCAGCCATCATTTGAGCAGACTGGGAGCCTCCCAACACAGCCCAGCAGCCCAGAACTGCCCTGGGGGGACGGCACTCACCTGCGACATAGCACAGTCATCCCTCAACAGAGGACCCGGGGTGCACAGCCTGGAAGAGGGGCCCACTTGCAAGTCTCAGGAGCCATACGCCAATACCAAAGACTTGTGGGTCAGTGGCAGAGACAAACTGTGGCAGGACTGAACTGAAGGATTAGACTATTGCAGTAGCTTTAAAACTCTAGGATCATCAGGGAGATTTGATTGTTAGGGCCACCCCCCCCTCCCCGACTGCCCAGAAACACGCCCCACATACAGGGCAGGCAACACCAACTACACACGCAAGCTTGGGACACCAATTGGGCCCCACAAGACTCACTCCCCCACTCACCAAAAAGGCTAAGCAGGGGAGATCTGGCTTGTGGAGAACAGGTGGCTCGTGGACGCCACCTGCTGGTTAGTTAAAGAAAGTGTACTCCACAAAGCTGTAGATCTGATAAATTAGAGATAAGGACTTCAACTGGTCTACAAACCCTAAAAGAACCCTATCAAGGTCAGCAAATGCCACGAGGCCCAAAACAACAGAAAATTATAAAGCATATGAAAAAACCAGACGATATGGATAACCCAAGCCCAAGCACCCAAATCAAAAGACCAGAAGAGACACACCTAGAGCAGCTACTCAAAGAACTAAAGATGAACAATGAGACCCTAGTACGGGATATGAAGGAAATCAAGAAGACCCTAGAAGAGCATAAAGAAGACATTGCAAGACTAAATAAAAAAATGGATGATCTTATGGAAATTAAAGAAACTGTTGACCAAATTAAAAAGATTCTGGACACTCATAGTACAAGACTAGAGGAAGTTGAACAACGAATCAGTGACCTGGAAGATGACAGAATGGAAAATGAAAACATAAAAGAAAGAATGGGGAAAAAATTGAAAAACTCGAAATGGACCTCAGGGATATGATAGATAATATGAAACGTCCGAATATAAGACTCATTGGTGTCCCAGAAGGGGAAGAAAAGGGTAAAGGTCTAGAAAGAGTATTCAAAGAAATTGTTGGGGAAAACTTCCCAAATCTTCTAAACAACATAAATACACAAATCATAAATGCTCAGCGAACTCCAAATAGAATAAATCCAAAAAAACCCACTCCGAGACATATACTGATCACACTGTCAAACATAGAAGAGAAGGAGCAAGTTCTGAAAGCAGCAAGAGAAAAGCAATTCACCACATACAAAGGAAACAGCATAAGACTAAGTAGTGACTACTCAGCAGCCACCATGGAGGCGAGAAGGCAGTGGCACGATATATTTAAAATTCTGAGTGAGAGGAATTTCCAGCCAAGAATACTTTATCCAGCAAAGCTCTCCTTCAAATTTGAGGGAGAGCTTAAATTTTTCACAGACAAAGAAATGCTGAGAGAATTTGCTAACAAGAGACCTGCCCTACTGGAGATACTAAAGGGAGCCCTACAGACAGAGAAACAAAGACAGGACAGAGAGACTTGGAGAAAGGTTCAGTACTAAAGAGATTCGGTATGGGTACAATAAAGGATATTAATAGAGAGAGGGAAAAATATGGCAAACATAATCCAAAGGATAAGATGGCCGATTCAAGAAATGCCTTCACGGTTTTAACGTTGAATGTAAATGGATTAAACTCCCCAATTAAAAGATATAGATTCGCAGAATGGATCAAAAAAAATGAACCATCAATATGTTGCATACAAGAGACTCATCTTAGACACAGGGACACAAAGAAACTGAAAGTGAAAGGATGGAAAAAAATATTTCATGCAAGCTACAGCCAAAAGAAAGCAGGTGTAGCAATTTTAATCTCAGATAAAATAGACTTCAAATGCAGGGATGTTTTGAGAGACAAAGAAGGCCACTACATACTAATAAAAGGGGCAATTCATCAAGAAGAAATAACAATCGTAAATGTCTATGCACCCAATCAAGGTGCCACAAAATACATGAGAGAAACATTGGCAAAACTAAGGGAAGCAATTGATGTTTCCACAATAATTGTGGGAGACTTCAACACATCACTCTCTCCTATAGATAGATCAACCAGACAGAAGACCAATAAGGAAATTGAAAACCTAAACAATCTGATAAATGAATTAGATTTAACAGACATCTACAGGACATTACATCCCAAATCAACAGGATACACATACTTTTCTAGTGCTCACGGAACTTTCTCCAGAATAGATCATATGCTGGGACATAAAACAAGCCTCAATAAATTTAAAAAGATTGAAATTATTCAAAGCACATTCTCTGACCACAATGGAATACAATTAGAAGTCAATAACCATCAGAGACTTAGAAAATTCACAAATACCTGGAGGTTAAACAACACACTCCTAAACAATCAGTGGGTTAAAGAAGAAATAGCAAGAGAAATTGCTAAATATATAGAGACGAATGAAAATGAGAACACAACATACCAAAACCTATGGGATGCAGCAAAAGCAGTGCTAAGGGGGAAATTTATAGCACTAAATGCATATATTAAAAAGGAAGAAAGAGCCAAAATCAAAGAACTAATGGATCAACTGAAGAAGCTAGAAAATGAACAGCAAACCAATCCTAAACCAAGTACAAGAAAAGAAATAACAAGGATTAAAGCAGAAATAAATGACATAGAGAACAAAAAAACAATAGAAAGGATAAATATCACCAAAAGTTGGTTCTTTGAGAAGATCAACAAGATTGACAAGCCCCTAGCTAGACTGACAAAAATCAAAAAGAGAGAAGACCCATATAAACAAAATAATGAATGAAAAAGGTGACATAACTGCAGATCCTGAAGAAATTAAAAAAATATAAGTGATATTTGAACAA